>NW_024881330.1:19222885-20422885 GCF_018691265.1 Tyto alba
AATCAACGTTTCAGCTTGCTTGCTATAGCCAAGATGAGAGATATCCTTAACTATTGTAAAAGGAACAACTCTGAGAAGAGTCTACAGGAAAATGGAAAAGTGATATTTAGGTCACTCTTATGCATGTATGTATGTACGCTCAAATCTTTCTAATCTGCTTCTGATGTTGATCACTGAGACACTGCTATTTTCACAGTGTAATTTCCAGCCATTGCAAGCAGTAGCCATCTATACTGCAAAGCAATCTTAATTTCATCCCTGTTGACTAGGATGGCTCAAGTATTGGAATGAATGTTTAGACAGTTAAATTCTGAAATCCTAACATATTTCTGAAAGCCTATAATATTATTCTCAACATAGAAAACGTCAGATGGTGATTTGAAATGAAAATGTATGTTTTGATCATTGAGAAAACAACAAATTAATTAATATTGTCAGAAGAAAGAAATAATGCAGTGCAGAATACTAGCGAAAAGCTCCATTCACCCCAGAAGTGTAGAGAGATGTCACAGCAGCACAAGTGTGTGTTTATTTTGTCTTGATCTAGAAAAATCACTTCAGTAGAGAATATTTTTGACTGCATATAAATAGAAAGTATTGCCTGAAGCCTGTAAAAGTTTGAATATCGTACATCGATAAGATTGGAATGATCATGCCAGATCAGTGGTCTATCTGTCCCAAAGCCTGTCTTCAACAGGACAACAGAAGGTGCTTGAGAAATTATAAGAATAGGGCAAGTGTGTGCTTATTGCTTACTTCCCTGAAATATCTTTCCAGTCCCCAGTGATCTGAGGCCCTGAGCTTTTCAGAGCACAGGAGTTGTCTTTTGTGTTTAATACTTTCCAATTATACAGTGTCAGCTACGCCTGCATACAGCCCTTGATGAAAAGCAGACCCTTCAAGGTATTTAAAGAATGTGTATATCATTTTGTCCCTTCCTAAATATATGTCACTTTGCAGTAACAGCATCATCTTTTAATTTTCATAAAATGTCACCAGGAGTGTTCATCATACCTGCTTCATGTGTTTGCTCTATAATTGTTTCCTGCTCCTCATGTAATAATGTAGGTGTAGCTTGATTTTTCTGATAAATTGGCTTATGAGTGTCCTTAATTTTGATGACATTTGTATGATTTACATTAAATCCTTGAGGCACTCCCTGATTGTACCTCTATTGGTACTTTTGTCAGTTTGAAACTTTTATCCCAACCACTTCCATGGGCTTGTAACTCAGAGAAACTCCCTGGGTATTCATGGTTTGAAAGCTATATTGACTTTAAACATGTGCTAAATTTCCAATTCACAAACTGTGTGCTACAATAACTACCAAAAAAATGGGGAGAGTGAGGAAGAATTAATGGCTTTCAACTCTGACTTGTGCAGTTCTGACAGAACTTTTAATTTTCTGTCTTCTGTTGTTTCAGTTTTAACTCACCAGTATTCTCTTTAAAACTTGCAAAAGAGGGAAATATAAAAGGCTGAAATTCCAGGATGGAAAAAAATAGTGCTTCCATTATAATGTGAAGCTACCTAATGTATTAAATTTGGGATTTGGTACTCTGTAAAGAAGTGGTGGTTTTGTATAGGGCAGTCTGTGATTTGTTGTCATTTATGGTTTATCTGTTCATTCATCTTGTATTTCTTTTTTTCCCTTTCTGCTGGAAATATAAAACAGTCAAGGAGGAAAAGCATTAAAGATTTGCTTAAAAAGATCAATTACACTTTGATGCACTTACTTTGCTTATTAAATTGAAAGTTCACAGTTTTATCAGTTTGACATATGCATAAAAATTAGGTACTAAAAAAAAACCCCAACTTATAGAAACATCACACTTTTTTCTGATTATTGCACAACTGTAAAAAAAAAAAAATAGCAACAACATTTTTTTTCTTTTTTGTGACAGAATATGTGGCAGATTGTTATTTGAATCTACATTTTAGTTCATTTTGCTTCAGGACATAAGTTAATAGGATATTGATGGCATTTGAACTCAGAACTACGTGCTCTGTAAACAAAGATTGTGTAAATTCTAATAGGTCATTTTACCACCTGATCTCTGTACTCTCAAAATGTGGGTATGTTTCCTGAGAACAGAAAATAAAAATGCCTAAAAGAGAAACATGCACTACTACATACTTTTTCCCCTTCTCAAAGATAAATTTTCACTTCCTTGTTTACAGAAACTATGCCTTGGGTTCTGTAAGGACATAAGCATAACAATATATTTGGTTACAGCATTGTTTTGGCAGATTTTGAGCTTTTTATAATTTATTTTTCAAGTGGAGAACTTAATTATAAAAATACTGCTGTTAGGCCAAACAGAGTCTTATGATGCAAACTAGTTAGTTGGTACTGTTCTTTTTAGCAAAGCATAAGACTAAAAACAAATAAAAAACCCCAATGAAACAAACCCAAAGTATATATTCTTATATAATACAAAGCTGTTTTTTTGTTAATAAAAAACAGATTCTGGAGGTCAGATCACAAATAGTTCATTTGCAGAGTATATTATCCTCCCTCTGGAAGTTAATACATAGGACAAAAATAGTACTATACGTTTACAGCTTTTTATGTTCTTAAGCCTTGGTGTTTGTTCTGAGCCATTAAAACCAAGTAGAACTAGTATTATTTTTCAATGGCATAATTTACAGTGTGAATCAGTATGTTATATAAAAACGATTATTAATATTTAATTCACAAAGTGAAGATCATTCATTTCTTTTAAATATTAGCCTAATTTTTTAACCCAAATATAATATCTTGTGAAACTATTATGTTTTTTCAAGACATAGAAAAGTATATTTATTCAATTTGCAAGAGTAAATTTTAGCCACTGTGTGCATAAGATATCATATTAAGAAAATATCCCTATTAAAGTTTTAGGATAGACATAATCCAACTTTTAGCCCTATATATGCTTTCTTTACTCTTCTATATGTTTCTTTCTTTTTACATCTGTTACTGTCTCTTTTAAAATGTATTTAAGAAAAAAACCATATTCTGTCATCAAGTTCCTCTATTGTTTCAAGTGCTTACAACAATAAATCATAATATTATTTTAATAAATCTTAATTTTATGAGCTCATAAATTTAATTGGAGAACTTCTTTTATTATTACATCACTGAGTAAAGAAATGTAGTATAAAAATTACTTTACAAGTGAGCCAGTGAGCTGTCCTGTTTTACAGAACATTTTTCCACGTGTTTAAGATCCACTGGCTTTTCCAAAACTCATGTGTACCCTTGCAAGTTTTGTTGACTCTGTGGGTCATAGATTCATGTACTTTTTATCACCCAGAATGAACAAAAATAAAACTTAAAAATATGGGTTTTATATGTCTTGTCTTCCCATGAAACTTGATCTAGACCATCGCTGCAATAATGTTGCTTATTTATGCTGTACCCTACTTATGGAGGACACTGCGTAAAAGAAAACCAGATGAAAGGGAAAAGATTTAATGGATTAGAGAAATATTTATGACTGGCATTTTGTGGCATGGTTCACTGTTTTCCTGCTCCACCAAATTAGTAAAAACGTCAACAAACAAAACTTTGGTGAAGCATGTTTTCAACATAAATAAGGAATATGAAAATATGCCACTCTTTTAAGGTACCATTTTAAGCATTTACAAAAGTAAAATTAAACCAGAGTTTGAAATTGAAATTGCAGTTGCTCAGTGTTTGGGGATGGAGAATGGAAAATAAATTAGTTATGGTGCTGGCAGAATGTAGTTTCAGAATCAGTCCTTTAGAAAGCAGTGTGGAAACAAAGGATCAAATAATGACATGAAAGGATAGAGCTGCTGACTCACTGAGTGTAGGAAAAAACACAAAGTTAAGTTCAGTCTGGTGGGGATTTCAAAAGTGCTGATGGGATGACAGAGACTGAAACACAAGCTTAGACCTGCTTAGAGATCAGATTAGTAATTTTCACATTCTTCGTCATTTCAACGTATCTCAAACTTCAATATGTCTCAAACTTTGTGCAGAAACAGTGATTTTTAACTCTGTGTTCTAATGGGTGATACATAATGGAAACGGTGTTTGATTGTATTAGGGATTCATAAAAGATCTAAACTCAACATGTTAGTTCAGAATTAAGTCCAAAAGCAGTCTTGCCTGCAGGTACCTTGAAATGGAGCTCAAGATCCTTAGGGCAGCAAGGAGGGTGCACAGCAAGCTCACTCCCCTGGACTTCAGGAGGGCAGACTGGCCTCTTCAGGGATTTGTGAAGGTGGTGAGGCCCTGGCACAGGGTGACCAGAGAAGCTGTGGCTGCCCCTTCCCTGGAAGGGCTCAAGGCCAGGTTGGACGGGGCTGGGAGCAACCTGGGCTGGGGGAAGGTGTCCCTGCCCATGGCAGGGGGGTTGGAACTACATGATCTTTACATTCCCTTCCAACCCAAACTATTCTGTGATTCTATGATTCTATGACAATTACTGCAGGAATAGATGCATGTGAAAAATATAGAAACACTTCTAGCCCAAAGGCAGCAGGACATAATGTTCTAGTAAGTTTTTAGTTTGTAGTTTCTCAGTACATATGTGGTAATGCCTGCAAAACCAGAGGAGCAGGCTAGAAGTCCTTTCCAGTTTCATGTTGCTAAGTATACTGAAATGTATACTCAGTAATTTATGCTGGCTATAAGTTGGTGTCTTCTGTCTTTTAGGAGAGCTGAATACATCAGTCACTGGTCAGGAAAACTTATCCATTCTCCCTGCCTGCACTGCCTCCAGGAATGAAAAGGCACAAAGTAGCAGAGAGGCTGCTGAAATAATTTGTTTTCCTTGCCTGCAAAATCTTTTATTTATGTATTTAACAACCACATGCACTGCAGTTACCCTCCCCAGTACTGTTCTCTGTCTTTTGAAGTACCACATATTAACCGTCAGTCTACTGTAAACAAACAACCCTCTCCCACATGAAGTGTGCCCAGTATTTAAATAGAATGAAAATATTTTAATTTTTCAAATACTGTTCCTATCAGATTTTTGGTAATGCTTGCATTTTATTCATAACAATATTTTTATTATGTGTAAAAAGACTATTTTAATGGAAGATAATTACATTATCTCTCTGGTTTATGGTACTCAATATATAGAATTGTTGCTCATTTCTTTTTTGAAATAAAACAGGTACACATTCTTACATGTTTTTCAGGATTATTTGTTTTGTTGGTTTTTGTAGAAATAGGACTGACAGTGCTTTAGCAGTTTTATGCAAAAATTGCTGTGCCTCATAACTGACATATTGCTTCCTTATATCTAAGACACTAACTGATTTACCAGCACAGATGGTGAAGAACAGTTTTGGTATAACATTGCTTCCCATATTATAATAGAGGAACAAAAGAAGAGCAAGCCGCATCTCCATGATATTTTGATTACACTTTCAAAATGTGCAGATCCTTCAAAGATTCAAGAGATGCAGAAACAAATCAAAACAAACAAAAAATCCCCCTGATTTAAATTATTCTTCCATCTGAAAAACAAAACAAAACAAAACAACCAGCTTTTTGCATTAGTGATAAAGATCATGTTTTAATCAGGTTGCAAAAAAAAAAAAAACCAAAAACAATATTATGTTTATCTGGATTTACCTCTTAAATCCTTTCAAGATAAATAAAAGTTGGGTTTTTTTTAAAATTTGAATTCTGAAACAAAAACTGATGTGGTACTTTAAGGCACAGACATACGTAACAATTCTTTTTGCAATCCTGTTAGTTTAGAGACAAATTTATCCCAGATTGTTTTTGTTTTAAAATTAACCTGACACTTGCATAGATCACAAAGCTAATCTCATTCAATGCTTTTTCTATTTCTTTACATGTTCAGCATAAATCCTATTAAATTCTCATGCCAGTGAAATTCTTCACTTTTACTTAAGCATGATATGATAAAACTTAAGCTTATTTTGATTTATTTTAATAATTGGTTCTGAGAAGATGCATCTATTGAAATCTCCAGTGAAATTCCCTATTTCCACTTTGTACAAAGATTGGATTTTTCTCCTTAAGCCCAGAAGCTTGCAACTCACTCGTTTTGCTTTATATTTCTTTTATGTGGAAGTTGGTATTCTACCCTGGCACAGATCAGTGAAAAAGGTTAGTGATATCCATGGGACAGACTCTGTATATAACTCATGGGACAATTTCAGAGTAAATATACTGAGTTCATATATTTAGTAGACTTTGTTAAGTCCAGCAGCTATCTTCTCAGGAAACCATATTTCCAAGTGTGGTGGTTTGACCTTGGATGCCTACCAGACCCCTACCCAGCTGTGCTCTCCTTTGCCCTCATCAACAGAACAGAGGGAGAAAATAAGATTAAAAACTCATTGGTCGAGATAAAGGCCATTTACTAAGTAAAGTAAAAGCTGTGCACAAAAGCAAAGCAAAAAGAGGAATTTGTTCACTATGTCCCATCGGCAGGCAGATGTCCAGACACTTCCTGGGAAGCAAATCCTCAGCACGCCTATCGGTTGCTTTGGATGACAAATGTCATAACCCCAAATGCTCCCTCTCCTTCTCCTTTTCCTCAGCTTTTATTGCTCAGACAACATCATATGATATGGGATATCCCTTCGGTCAGTTGGGGTCAGCTGTCCCAGCTGTGTCACCTCCCAGGCTCTTCCACACACCCGGCTGACTGGCCTTTGGGACAGGGGCTGGAGAGGCAGCCTTGATGCTCTGCAAGCCCTGCTCAGAAACAGCCAAAACACTGCTATGCTATCCACTCTGGTTTAGCCACAAATGCAAAGCATAGCACTGTGTGGGCTGCTGCAAAGAAAGTTAACTCCAGACAGACAGACCCAGTACACCAAGGAACACTGATACATACTATTTATGTATTGCATTCAGATATCTGACCTTTGCGAGATGTCCTCTATTCTCTCTAGTTCAAACGATTGTAAACTGAGGCTGTGGATCTGAAAAAGCTTCAGGGGATAAATCTGTACAGCAAAATATTAAGCTCAACTTAATTAGATACATTACTGATCAGGCATTTGGTAAAAAGCAATAGGGATTGTTTTGCTAATTTTTGTCACGCAAACAAAATGCCAAAGATCTTAGAAACAATTCAGAGGAGAACTTATTAGGGGGAAAATGTAAAACATTAAAGTGATATTGGGAGGGGGAAAGAAATAAGAAGAAAAGAAGTTATTGCTCTCTTCCTGTGCATTGTAAATTTAATTAACATAATCCTATTTGAAGTGCAGTGTTTTACATGGAAGAAAAATATCCTAATGACTGATCTTAAAAGAGAGAGGAGGGAAAGAATTAAAGCTAAACTATATTACAGAAGGTTAAGTAACGTATATTCACTGACTTTTCAGTGAGCTAAATAATAAGATTAATATTTAATTAACACACATTAAGGAACAACTAGCTTCTTGGCATTTCATGGCTGTGCCTATATTCAATGTGACTGATTCTTTTCTCATTGAAAAGATGGAGCAAAAACATGCCTCCATTACAGTGATCTTAAAATGACTAATTCTCCAGAAGATACTGCACTGGTTGGGGTGTTCGTTCAACTATGATAGTGTTCAAGGTCATGGGACATATTTACCAAATTAATTTTTGTTTCTCACTTTCCTGAATGCAATGTATGCCAACAGACTTTTATTTCACTCTCTGTTCCCAATGTAGAGCAACAATTGCTCAGGTTGGCTTTGTTAATTTTCTGAAAGAGGAGGGATTGTATGGATGATCTTTTATATATGAGTATTTACTTGCTTTAAATACTTGTTCTGAGATAGATATTTTTTAATATATGTAAATGTGTGTGCTTAACGTATCTTTCTCCGTAAATTTGTTTCTCCTAACAAATGTTTTAGTGGACACAGTGAAAGAAAATGCTTAAAGATCTTCAAAAACTCAGACATTCAAAAATTGTGCTCCTAGGAACACGAGATTTGATTTAAAGATATGTTTTTAAATGAAACTACTGTTTGTTAAATTCATTATTATTTTTGTATTAGTCATCTTTTTAAAAACTTCTGATGGTTTTAGCTCAGGTAGAGTCAATTTTCTTCATAGTATCTAGTATGGGGCTATGTTTCAGATTTGTGCTGGAAACAGTATTGATAATATAGGGATGTTTTTCTTATTGCTGAGTAGTGCTTGCACAGAGTCAGGGCCTTTTCTGCTCCTCACAACATGCCACCAGTGAGTAGACTGGGGGTGCACAAAGAGTTGGGAGGGGACACGGCTGGGACAAATGATCCCAACTGACCAAAGGGATATCCCAGACCATATAACATCATGCTCAACATATAAAGCTAGGGGAAGAAAGAAAGTACAGGAGGGATGTTCAGGGTGATGGCATTTGTCTTCTCAAGTGACATCTACATGTGATGGAGCTCTGCTGTCCTGGAGATTGCTGAGCACCTGCCTGCTAATGGGAAACGGTAAATTAATTCCTTGTTTTGTTTTTCTTGCATGCATGACTTTTTGCTTTACCTATTAAACTGTCTTTATCTCAGCCTATGGGTTTTCTCATTTTTACCCTTCCAATTCTCTCCCCCATCACACCAGGGGAGAGTAAGCAAGCAGTTGGGTGATGCATAGTTGCCAGTTGGGGTTAAGACATGACAAAAGTGTTCTCTAAAATCACAAAAATTAGATGGTTCTTTAGTAAAAGCTCAGATTTGTATATAATTTTTCAGAACCAGAACCCAAGAATTAAAGCAAGAAAACACTCTCAGCTTTAGAACTCATAGTAAAATTATGAGATAGAATTTTGATGAATGAATTCCTTATGATTGCTGTAGAAAAATTCTGCAGTTGCTCCGAATGACTTTGAATAAAGGACATCCAATTTCATCCAGATGCTGTCAAGTTGTCTTTGAAAAATACCATGATCAATCATCCATAATGCTCCAGTTAATCTTAGAATCAGAGGAGACAGAAATGGAACCACCTTAATCAGATGCTTAATACCGAGTAGTTTGCGGTAATATATTCTCTAGTATCATAGCTAGAGTAAATGCAGTTTTCAAGATACTGCAGTAAAATTAATAATAAAATAGAGGAAATTAGAAACTTTGGAAAAGTTTAATAACTAATACAAAACCCTAAAATAAATAATGAATATTGTTCAAAATTTTCTGTGATATTTTGGCATTATTCTCAGAGCGACATGTAAGAAGAATTACTTTATCTAATTAGTAATATAATATGAACATCAGTTCAGAGTTATGAAAAACACACATCTTTTCAGAATCATAATGGGAATATAAAACATTATCCATAACCTATGAAACCAGGTTTTCCCTTCCCGGAAAAAATAAACCAAAAAGATTGTAAAGGATAAAAATTATAGCATCCCTCCCCTTTCCAAATATTTTAAAAATTATTCCCAGTGTTAGGCATCTGTATTATTAGTGTCTTGAGTATTTTTGACTTGTTCTTCATCTGCATATACTTAGTTTCACACAGATATTTTATTCAATAATTTCTAAAGTTTGGGATAATGCAACACTACTTTGGGAATAAATTATCTGTACTTCTATCAGCTGCAGGGATGGGAAGGGAAGGGAAAAAGGAAATGTGGAGGCAATCTATACCTACACATTTAAAAGCAAGAACCTTCCTCCTTATTTACCTTCTGAATGTGGCATTCACACTGGTGGTAAAGATGTATGGCTTTCAGATCATACAGTGCATATGCAAGGAAGCAGCGTGGAATGGGTGATGCACAGGTATTAGTGCTGAGATGCACACAAATTCTCTGTCATTGCAACAGTCTCCAGTCCTGCCTTGTACAAGTCAGCACGTGTCGTGGTTTAGGCCTGGTTGGCAGCCAACCACAATGCAGCAGCTCTCTCTCCCTTCCCCTCCGGCAATGAGAAGGGACAGAGAGCCAGGTTTGGGGTTCAAGATAGGACTGGGATGGGGAAAAATACCCCTTTATGATCATGAGCAAAAGGCAGACTCGTTAGGGGGAGTAAAAAAAGAACGTACATCTATTACAGACACTAACAACACATAACAGAGTAGGACAGTGAGAATCATTGCCACATCTTGAGAACACCTTCCCCCCACCCCTCCCTTCTTCCAGGGCTCAGTTCTGCTCCCAATATCTCTACCTCCTCCCCCAGTGGCGCAGGGGCAGGGAATGGGGGGTGCAGTCAGTGCTGCCACTTCCTTTATCTTCAGTGAGGTGAGTTTCTGGAACTTCTTCCCCCTGCTCCAGCATGGTCCCCCTCTCACAGCAGACAGTCCTCCACAAACTTTCTCCGACATGAATTCCTCCCATGGGCCACAGCGTTCCCCACACTGCTCCATCATGGGTCACTAACTTTCTCCGACTGGATTCTCTCCCACGGCTGCAGCCCTTCCCGAGCTGCTCCGGCGTGGGACTCCCCCGCATGCTGCAATCCTCCCAGCACTGAATTACAGCAGAGGGACTACCTTTTCCCATGAGACCCCGGCCTTCTTCGGGCACAGAACCTTGATCAGGCAAGCAGAAGCTACAGGCCATAAATCAATGTCTGCTCCACCGTAGATCTTCATGTGTGGCAGGGGGGGCCACCCTGTCGTCTCACCACAGAATACAGGGGGGTCTCTGCTCCAGCACACCTCCCCCCTCCTTTCTTCCTCCGTTCCTCCACTGACCTTGGTGTTCATGCAGCTGCAGCAACTCCTCCTCACAAGTCTGACTGCCCATCACCACGTCCCTTCTTAAATACATTATCGCAGAGGCGCAGCCGATTGTCTCAATTTCCCAAACAGAAGTGGAGCTGACGTGGAGCTGGGGGAGCTTCAAGAAGCTTCTCACAGGGGGCCGCCCCGATAGCCCCCTCCCCTGCCACCAAAAAACTCCACCACTCACTCAACCCAGGACAGCATGAAAAGGTATGACATGATTTGTCCAATGAATTAGAGGAAAGCTTAACACTAGTGCTCAAAATACTAATGGTTGAAAAGCTGCAATACCTAAAACATCATTCCTGAAGGGAAGAGGAAGATAAAAGTTTTCTCCATTCACTTCTGTTGAAAGACATATATTATTTCTTAGGGATACCTTAAGAGAAATACATTATTTCTTTAGTCCTTCCATATTTCATGCACATAGAATTCTGTTATCAGTTCTCACCTTCTAATATTTTTTATTCACTTTTACATTTAACATATATTTTACATGTATAAACACATTGACAGAGTATCATTTAAACATTGGCATATCATTAGCAAAGCTTTATATTCAGTCTACATATTCAGCAGTTATTCAGTGTTAAGAAGATAGCAGGAAAGACACATATTTCACTAGAGATGGAATTTGGGGTCATATTAATTAATTCATCACTATAAATCACTGGAAGACAGCATATCTTGTTAGCTTCAGTCACTCAGATACTAATCAGTGGTTCATTAGCTTTAAAAATATCAACCTGGTTAAGCTATCATTGCTCTGCACAGTAGACTGATGAGTCACATTAGGGAGCATGCTACATGGCATATAGAAAAATTTCTTTTATCCATTATCCAAGCTACATGCACAAAATCTTAGAGGAAAATCAGTGGTAAATACACTTAGACAACAACCAAAAAAAAGCACTATAACTGACCTCAGTTTTTGTGCCTTATTTTGCTGCTAAGTGCTACTTAGCCCCAGTGCTACATGCCTTGTACATGCAATGCTCTGATTTGTCCTAAACAAGAGAGTTCAGATTACCTCAGAAGAAAAGAATTGGGCCCATCAATCTTTGATGTTACAAGGAGAAATTATTCACCCGTTCCAAAAGGCTAGAATTATGTTATAAGATATGGACAGAATTAACCACAAATCCAATAGTAATACATCCTTATAATGCAACATTTTAAAAAGTCTATGATATGTCAAAGAACATTTTTGAAGTGTGGATAACAATACCTTCAATCCTAAATGAGTCTCTTGTAATTAATACAGTCACAATAGTGTAAATGTTAGCTGATTCAAGTTGCTTTTTGTGCTCCAAAAGGACTCCAATTTTACAACGAAGCAATGTTTATTCACAGTCATTTCTTCAGACATTTCCAGGTACCTAAATAAATTAAATCAGAAGAGCACAAGCAGAGTTAAGTAGGGGCTCAGCATTCATAAAAGGTACTCTGAAGCATCAGTATACTCAGCCAAATACAATAGATGTAGTTTTCTGAAAGACACAATTATGCCAAGACTGTAAGTGTAAGCGTAAGAGCAACGAGCCTTCACTAGTTTCTCAGCACTGAGAATCAAGTTGATTTTAACAGAGCAAACATGTAAAAGAAGTCTATACTTCTAAATTCAGGGGTATTTACAGAGTGGAAGAGGCAGTTAAACGTACATCTCTGTTCACACAATTTGAAGACTTGTCAAGTCACGGGCTGAGAATGTTTGCTGGGCCTCTACCTCATGTTTCCTCACATGGTACCTGGAATTAAATGCAGCCTGAAGCATGTCATTTGCAATAGCAGAACAGGAAAGCAATCAGTAGAAAGAAAATCTCTGTCAGCATATACGTATGTGCATGACCTGGTGTGCCCCCAGGCTTATCCATCAGAAAGTTCTATGTAGAGTCCCACCCACCAATACTTATCTGTTTAGTGTCCTTCAAGGCATGAATTTCTCATGTTAACTTTCTGTTAACTTAAAGGTTTGTATCTTATAATCAGTATAATTTATGCTGTTATCATTAAGCAGCTATAGATAAATGTTTAATGTTCAAACATCTCTACCTGAGCTATTAAAAATTTGAAAACACGTAATGATTTAAGTACACACCATTGCAGTGAGGATCTTGGTGTCTTACAAGTGCTTCTGGTCTTAGAGAAACATTAAAAATTTTCAAGGTAATTACAGCTTATTTTCTCACAGCTTAAACTGCTTTTCAAATTGAATGTAAAGAAGCCACCATCATCAAAATAGATATATCTGCTAGCCTCTCTTAAAATGTATGCCAGCAGACTATCACTGCTCACTTTTAATTATTAGATTGTTTTTAATTACTAAAATAGAGATTCAGATTATTTCATAATTGAGAATGTGTGGCAGTATCCAGAACAGCTTCTAAAAAAAATTACAATAGTCATGAAAATTAATGCATAAGATAATTACCTTCTCTTTGATTGTATTTAGAAATTTGTAAATGTGCTTTTTTCTTTGATTAACTCAACTTTGTAGAGTGTTCCTTTGATCCCAAATGTTCAGCACTGAACTGTGAACCTGAACATAAAAAATGTCTGGGTTAAACTTCTCCAAGGCCAGAGTGCAGGCTGAGTGGAGAGTGGCACAGACCTTTGGTTCAATGCTTCATGCAAAGGTTAACCTTTCCCTTTTGTAACTCTTTGTTTTTCTATTTCACTATAAGGCTAGCAGGACTTGTCATTTTTCTCCTAGACTGTAATCTGTATCTACATGGAGTTAGATAAAGATACGTGCATGACATTAAGGCTCTTTCCTCAGAAGATATGTCAACCTGTAATCACGGCTTTGGATGTCACACAACTTTCAGTGATGCTGTTCCTACTGTTGTTAAAGACTGCCTGTTTTGTACCTCAGAAAGTGTCCTTCATCTGTGTTTAATGCTATAATTTTTATGTGATGTGAACCCAGCCCTTGCAGGAAATGTGATGGGGTGAAAGCAGTAATTGTACAAAGGATCCAGCACCACTTAAAGTGTGTGAATTACAATGAGTGGTGGCACATACTTCCTGAAGTACTTAAGTACTTATGGCATCTTTCCTTGGGTGGCTGCAGTGTCTTATATTTTGTTGTCCTTTATACTTTGAAATGCTGCTCTTGACTTTCGTGTCCTTGCTATATCTGCCAACAACACAAGAGATGATGAACATAATAGAAGGAGAAATAGAGATTAATCCTACTCTGACAGCTCTGGAACATAATTTCTATCTGAATTTATTTTAAAGATGCTGTATCTTACCCTGAGTTTAAAAAAATATGAATAATATTGTTAGGGCATGTAAAGCTCACCTCCCATGCACACAGAGGAGCTCAAAGGCAGAGGACTGCAGGGAAGCCCCACTGCCCCAGTCAGAGACATGAGCCCCTTCCCAGGGCTGTCCTGGAGAGCATCATCCCCACAAGCCCTGTGGGATGGGGATTATAGGGTGTAGTGGAAGAGCATTCTGGTAGTGTGCAAGACTTATTATGGGATGCTTGAGGGAGAAACCAAAGGTGGGGAAAGAGAGAGATTAAAATAAAATGGGGCAGAGAAACAGTGACACAACAGAGGGATAAGTCAATAGAAGGTGCCAGTTGCCTGTAAACAGCTTGCTGGTCAGCAAGCTGGTCTGGCCATGCCCTGTTCCTGGAGAGCACAGTCTGACCTGTCTTCTTATTAAGCTCAATTTCTAACTCTTTTCCCAGGTGCGGTACTCCCTATTCTGTGTACATGTGTGTGTTCAAGGGTCTGAGTGCAGCAAACTGGAGCCTACGTGTGATGGGCAGTGAATATCAAGCAGGACTATCCAGTGAGTAGGGTAAGAGTTTTGCAGCCAGATAGCAAAGCTGGATCCTGGAGAGACCAGAGGGTCAGTGGGCTGGCTACTGGAAGGAGCCAGGAGGTCTCAACCCACTCTGAGAGAGACTGTGGGGTCTGGGGATTGACCGAGGGACTGTTTGTACACGTGTGTATGTGTGCATGAGGCCAGGGTAGCTCAGGCCTCTCTGCTCAGGGAGCGTCAGTGCCTGAGCCCAGCTGCCCAGGGGATCCATGTGTGTGGCCATGCCTGTGCTGCTGTGTGCAAAGGGCTCTGGTCTCTACCAGCAACCAGAGGGGGGCTGCAGCCATGGGGGCTTCTACGTGAAGGTGACAGCAACTGGGGAGACTGGGATCCTGGCACTGGGGAGACGGAGTGGATGGGTCCAGCTGCTGGAGGCATCCACCTTGTATTTGCGTATACATATTTTCCCAGTAATGGATTTACATCTTGCTCAGCCAGAGAGAGGGACAGGATGAGTCCATTGACACTGTATGTGCTCATGTGAGAGCTGTGCTTTCTGTCTGTTTTGGTCTGTGCTGCCAGCTGTGTGTATAGGCATATATGTACTGTGTGCATGTATGCTTACTGGGAACACATGCTCAGCCTTGATACTGGGTGGACCTGAGGACAAGGAGCAAAAGCCTCACCTCTGTCAGGCTATGGGATTTGGCATCTACTAACAAACATTAAATAAATCTAGATGGAAAAAGATGAATGTGTCGGTGTGAAAATCTCAGCCTCTTGTCTTTCCTGTACCAATATCTTAGGTGCATGCAATAAATCTGACATCCTCTGCCTCAAAGACTGAGAGTATCACCTTCGTGAAATCTCTAGCTCCTTAACAGTGGATATGACTCATGTGATTGCTTGCCACAGCATAGGGTACACCTCTAGCAAACCCAGTGACAGAATTTGGATCTGTATGCAATCAGGCAATAGTACCAAAGGCTCGTGGGAACCCAGACCTTGGCCTCTGTACCACTCTTAAAATGTGAGAACTCATGAGAGACTGTCATCCTCTGTAGTTACTGCCACACTGAGAATAAATGAGGTAAAGCTGCTGCAGTAACAGGTTCCATTCTTACTCTTTGCTTGTGTAAATTGTTCTGTTTTGCAGTGGAATTATTTGAAATTATAATGATGCAGGAGGTATATGTCTGTCAATAGGATTATGCACAATCATGCTCAGGTTAATGTGTTTAGCCAGGGCATTAGAAGGATGGTCTCCTAATGTGACGCTCATATATTTGCTGCTTTTTCTGTCTGCTAACATGTATTATACTACAGAATCATGCTCAGTATTGCAGTTCTTTTATTCTTTCATATAAACCACAGATTTTGTTTCCTGACTACATAAACACACTCAGTCTACAGGAATCTGTCAAGTTGAAAGAAGGCAATTCAAGGATTTGTATATTCAGGTAAATGAAGACTGCTGTAAAATATGCCTGTTTCATTGCTCCTAGGAGACCTAAAGTGCAGTGATGCATTATTCTGGCATGAAGTTGTGCTGTATGGTGCAAAAAGTTTTAACAGATGCAAGTTCTAACTGCAGTCACATCCCTTCCTCCAAGCTACATTTGGCAAAGAGAAGCAAAAAAAGACTTATCTGAACATTATCTCAAATATTTGTCATTTTACTACAAGAATGATATTCCCTGGGCCAGTTATACCCTCCACATATTTACACTGTTCTCATGGAGATTTTGTACAAATTATCCTCATCATATTAGAATTTCTGTAATGCTGGAGCATGTTGTCTAAGTTATAAGAGTTATCAAAAATAAAAAAATAAACCTAAATATACAAAAGATGAGTAAATCAAAGATAACCACTGAAAGAAAAGCCAAAATTACAAAATGCACTACTGAGTAGACTTTTAAGCATATGCAATGTATTGCATTAATTAAGTTTTTTGAGTCAAAAACTGTTTCAGCATAGTAGATAAAAACAGAAAATGAATGCTATGGCAGAAAGAGAACAGAGCCATCTGCCTGCTTACTGCTGTGAAATGGGCACTTAGACAATTAAATGGAAGATAAGGGTTTAAAATTTTTACTGGAACATTAGTACTTTGAAATGGATTGTTTCCCTGAGTTCCAATGGGATTTAGTGGTAGTTTTAAGTACTTTTTTAGATGGACTGAAAATAATGTTTAGGCGGCTGTTTATACAGGGATCTCTATTATTCTTTAGATAGTGAACTTCTATTTATGTGAAAAATACAGGAGGAAAAATCAAAGTATTTCATAGTACACCACAGACTTGTGTTCCAGTTCCAGTTTTAATATAAATACAAGGTCTTGAATCCTATGAGTCATAGAAGACCACCAGGGAAAGAAGAAAATCAAAAAACTAAATATTATTTGCCCCAAATTTGGGGTCCGATACCCAACTAACTGATTATTTCTTCAGATAGGAAATACCATAAAACCTCATGTATTCCATGTATGAGAAATAATTATCATTCTAAGACAAAACAGTGCTGTTTCTTTAATCACATATGTTTACAGTTAAACTTCTCTCTAAAAATACCTATGAGAGCTAAGTATTTTTAAAATCCATAATCATTACTCCATGTTATTACTTCCAGGCTAAAGACTCCACAGTAATTCTGGCATAATTGAAATCAAGATTATATGTGTAAAATTCTGCCACATCACCTAGCTCTAGACTTTTACAACAGCAGAGATCTGTATGTGAAATAGTTGTCCAAACTCCCTTTATAGTCAGAGGAGAAAAAGAGCACTTCTAGAGGGTGATTCATCTGGTCTGTTTTAGATGTCAACCTTGGGAGGAGATGAATCACACTTTGGAAGTGCCTATTTCTTTCTTGTGACTATAAAGGGAGTTTAAATAATTAGCTCAGAAGCGGATGTCTCCACTGTAAATGCACAAAGTTTGAAGCAATGAATCCTACCTCTAGTCTGGTAATGAGTAGTATCTTCCTTCCTGAATTGTCCCATTGGAATCAACGTTAAATAACAAAACAAAAATACTAATCTGCAGATCCTTTATTTCTTCATAATTTACAGGAGCTGTATAAATGTTGATTAAATGTACCAAAGCTCCGGGAAGTAGGAGGAAATGCCCTATATACAGTTACAGCTAAACTGCAGGGAAATCATGGTAAGCAAACAAATAGTTCTATTGAAAGTGGAATTAATCAAGCTTAGGTTCTTATGGATTTGTGTTTCATGGTTGATTTATTTTGTAAGTGAATTTTAATAAGGCTGCTATTGAAACTCACTTCTTATTAGGTGTCAGAGATTCTGCAAAGGGAAGAACCATTGTGACTACCTCAACCAGAGGAAAAGGTCCAGTGAGAAGACATGCATTATTGACATTGGAACAACCATATAGAAAAAGCTCTTGTCTGAAAAGTTGATTCTCTGGTGTCTAGCAAGACACACATGCTTCATGTGCTTCAGCTTTGTTCAGGTGTTGTTGGGATCTCCCTTAGACACCTACTTACATGAAGTACATGGGGATTTTGAGGCCTCTCCTGCTCTGTCAAATTTAACTAAAATCTGTCAGCAGGTATTTGTCAGAAGTTATTGGGGTAAACTAACAAGCAGACTCAGGGGTTTGCACAGATGCACCTGTGCATTTACATAGGAAATCAAGGGAAAATATAAGGATGCAATTTGTTTAGGCCATTCTTAAGATCCTTTCAGAAATCTAATTTCTGAGGACTTCAGTTTTACATATTATTTGAAGGAGAGTCTCTCCAGTCATTTTATGTCCCCTAGTACCATGCTGAGGCCATTAGTTCAGCACTAAGAAAACAGTGTCACCTGCTGCTCTTTAGATGTCTCATATCAAAGTTGTGAAATGACCTGACCCAAGATGTTTATCCAGCAAAGTATTTAACCACTTAATTTCACAAAGATCCGGGGAAAAATATATTTCTCTCAATATCATTCTGTTCTCAAGTTAAACTAGCTTTCCAGACCAACCTGCATCCCTTCTGTTCATGAGTATTCAGATATGTATTTTGGGTTTGGGTTATTTTAATGTTTACCAGCTATTTTGACAACATTCTAATTTCTTTAACTCATAGAGTACAGAAATGGATCCATTTTGTCATAGTTTATTCAATGTTTCTGAGAAAACAGGCTGAATGTATTTTTCTCTTCTTATCACAGCTCCTTGTTCTCCTGCTTCTTAATTAGGGAAATGACATGTGGTAGCAGTGATGGTCTAATTACAAGAATAAATTCAGGATGAAGCTGTTACGCCATGCCGCAACTCTCAGCCTTTGTCAGACTCTAGGACAGGCTACATGATAGATTCCAAACCACAGGAAATTTCGGGCATCTATGTATGTATGTAGGTATTTTCACTACATGCTTCACTAAGGTAGCAGAGCACATAGACTGAAGTAGCAGTGCAAGGAAGAGCTTAGAGATTTGTGCATTAAGTAGACTGCTTTCTCATAATGCACAAAGAGGAAAAATTTTTTGAACAAGGGAGAAGTCTGAGTCCTGCAAAAGCAAAAAGGCTGCTGGCAAAATAAACAATTGCTTTTGAAGCTATACCACTATAAAATGCATGTACTATACAAAAGTGGTGTACAGGAATGCCACATTATGACCTTCCAGGCTTTAGGCTTGTTCTTTGATCTGATGTAAAATAAGAGGAGGATCTATAACATTAGGAAGAAAAGTCACTTTACACATATTACTGTGGATAGTTGGATATATGTCTCTGGTGACATGTTCAAGGACTAAAATCAATTTCAACAAACCAAACTCAGTACTTCACAGCCTAAACCTTCTTAGCTGTAATGATCCATACTTATTCCACATCAATCAAAACATAAAAATAAAAAATATAAAAATGAAAAACAAATGCATATAAGCTGAAGAGATAAATGCCTTCTGTAAATGCAACCTATAAGCTACTATTTCCCCTTCCTTTTTCTTCATGGGGACAATATTATTTTTACATCAGTGTAAAAATCAGTAAAGAATGATTAATATTTTCCTAGATTTGTTATGGAGCATTATGTTTGTTCTGGAATTCGTTTTGTGTTCTACCTTCAGAGTTCATTAGCTGCTGCTGCTTTTGATACCAGAAGTCTGTGCTTTTAGTTTCCACTGAAACCCTCATAATAGAATTTACTGAAATGCAATTACTAGATTCTTGGTTTTACGGACCAATACTGGCACCTTCTGGTGAATTAATTTAAATTCACTATAGAAATATAGTATCCTCAACCATACCCTAACAGACTGTGCTTTTAACAAGTTGTTATTTAGAGATATTCTAGTATCCTAAATTTGTTTTCCTCACTGATTTTAAACTTATAAAGTCATAGTATTTCACAATATATGCATATGAGTAGATTTACATGTAGATACATGAGGATTTATCTGAACATTTATCACTCAATTAATGGTCCTCAAATTAAACAAATTATTATGTATAAATTGTTTTTTAACTCTGAGACCAATAAACTGACTAATGTGCCAGATTGGAAAAAAAGATAATAAAAGTTATTTAAGCTTATGGAACAATAGAAATAGGGTTTAAGCTTGAAAAATACAGTTAGTGAGAACATGCTCTATTTATTTAATGTATTTTCACCATTATGTTCTACGACAGTACAGATATGTTTACTAAAGCTGGATTTCTGGCTATTTTTATCAGCAGGGGATGACAAAGCAGAACATATTTTACATACATTTGGGATTTGTTTGTCTGAATTGGTGCCATGATTAGAGACACTTCTGCCACAGGTTCTCAGCTACCAGCAGACCCTGAGATAAACCTTGATATTTTGCTGTCCACACCAGAATAACACATTAGATCTACATGACAGAAAACAGAAACTCTTCTGTGGAGTTATTTTGATGGATTTTTTAATACAGAAGTCATAAATGTCACAAAACAGGAAAGAATAAACTTTTCTTGGTTTGGGTCAGACAGTCCAGATTTTCATGTTCAGTAGCCATTGAAAATGGGAACAAGACACAGATATAGTCTCCTTGAAAAGTTGTACTTTTTGTCTAGCAGAAGCAGCTTTCTAACATTTCAGGCAGAGGTTGATTTGTGCCCTCTAATCCACCCCTACTGCACTATACTATAGGAAGAAGATGGCTTGCATTAAAAATGGAAAGTATCTAGGGAATGTTTAAAGGATCCTGAAATATAGTTGATTCCTCTCCTGATGTTTTGTTGTGAGATTGATATTCCTGCATGACCTAGCATGCTGGAAAAGATATGTAGGTTATATTTGTTCATTAATTTGTTAATCAGAATTAAAACTTTTTTAAAATCATAGACTCAATTTAGTACTAGTAAATTTATGAAAGTCTAAATAATATGGCTGTGTAAGGTAGCAGTCACCAGACGTGGCTCACTGAATTCCTTCTAATTTCATATTCCTAAACTGGTAGAAATTTAAGTTTTGTTGTTCCCCCAAGCACCAGCATCAGCCACTCACCTTAAAGGTGATTTGGATTAACCCAATTCTGAAAATTAGGTCACTTTCCAAAACCATTATATTTTTATCATACTTTAGTGCCAAGGCCACCACTGTTTTTAAGGCTTCAGGTAGTTACCTGTGCAATGGAAAATGTTGTTAAGTCCACCAGATTTTTTCACATAAGTCAACAGTGATCTCTTTTCAATTATGTGTGATAACTACAGACCGAATTAATCAGTCTGATTTAATTTCTCCATGTCCCATTTTCTTATCCTTCATGTCACACAGTCCCATCAGATTTTTGCTGTTGCACCCGATGCTCACTTGAATGCTAACTCCTACCTTCTCTCCTTCCTGCTGTGCCTGCTTTTCACATCTCTTCCTAACCAGGTCAGAATAGAGAGATAAAGAAAACAGTACACCAATTTGTAGTTTTTCAGTCTCTTTCAGACAGTACCTGGCTGTATGCCATTCACATCAAGAACAAGGCAACTTGCTGTCCTTGAAATAATAGCGTAAAAGCTGCCAACCAATTGTGCTTGATGGGACGTTATCACTGGATAAATTGTTTTCCTACAGCAGCACAATTCACTTGTAGGATTTACTGCAGATAACTATAATGGGAAGTTTGTAATAGTAAAAAGGAAGAAAAGTCTCATAGTTCTAATTTGAAATATTCCTATTTTACTAGCATAAAAATGCTTGATAGAGATCACACCCTGGGTTATGCAATATATTTCAATGTCAAGAACTCTAGTAAAATCAAACCATGTCTCTAGAGGTGATTAACTGGGAAATACAGTTTTGTCCACCCTCTTGTGTACCACTGCCTACATTTTTTATTATTACTGTTATGAAAACTTACAAGCAACAACATTTATATCATGGAATAGTACACAAAAATTATCGTAATGTACCATCTGAACAGTATTCAGTATTTGAGTTTCCTTTTCAATGATTATAGATCCATCTTTCCAAAAAAAGCATAATTTTATTCTGAAAATATGATTTTGTACGTCTTTTTATTTCTTATTAAGGGAGCCTCTAGGACTTAAAAATAAATGTGTCCAGAAAGGTTTCATGTTGTTAGAAGGTGAAATAACAATGAATGATAAGCTTTGTTTGCTACCTTGACATAGCTTAAGAACCTTGTGCCATAATTTCCTGAAGCAAGAAAAGCACATTTGTCTCTATTTCTTCAAGCAACAGTCAAAAACAGTCACAGACAAGTTGCTAAATATTTTTCATAACCAATTAACATCTGCCTTCCTACTTAACAAAGGTTTTAATATTCATAATGGGGAAAGTAGGATGTTTTCAAGAGGAATATCTATTTTGAAGGTTTCAGCCAATTAACAGACATGCCTTACTATTCTGGCTGCTGTGTAGTTTCACAAGTATTTTGTAAAATACTAAAGGAAACAAAAGTTGTTCCAAGTCTTTCCTCCCTAATTCTGCAGCCACCCAGGAAACATCACTGGCACTGTGTCCATGCAACCATTCCAGATATCTAGAACAAGAGGAAAAAAAAAAAAAAAAAAATTGTCCTTCCAATTAAAGGAGTAATGAAGCATGAAATGGTGGGAGAAGGAGCAGAAGGAACTTGTTGTGAATTTTGACATTATATAAGTATTGGCAGCCCTACAGACTACAGTTCTCTGTTCACAAAATAAATATAGCACAGACAGCGCTAGCATATGTTTTTTACATGCTTCCTTGGGGATAACACACACTGGAGAGAGCAGAAGTGCTGTCATTAAGTGAGGCAACATGTGCTAGTGAACAGAACATGGCACTGTGAGACCTGAAGCTGATCCTCACCTGATAAAAATTATTGCAACTCCATTACATCTCTTCTGTCTCTGTGGGACTACGCAAATTTGCAGTGGTTAAAAACTGATCCAAGTGACCTAATTTTGTTCCTGGCAATACTTTTGAACTGCTGCATGTGAATTTGGATAGTTCAGCTTTCCATCTAAAATGAAGATACAACATTGCTTTGCAAAATATAAAAAGATATGAAAGGAACTGTGAGAGAAAAAGAGATTAACATAATTAGTTAAGTAAATAATTTCCAGTCCTAACTGAGGATATCTTCCATTTTTATTTTCAAGGAAAACTTAGAGCTGCAAAGTGAACTTGCACTCTCCTCACATTAGGCTAACAGAAGCTGAATTACAACATCACACTGGTCATGCCCTGCTGCTCCTTTCTCCATGTCTATCACTTCCTTTTCCTTTCCAGGCCAGAAGTCTATCACAGAGTTTGGAGAAGTATTTTGTAAGTGGTAAGTAGGGAGTCTGGAGCAGATGTTTTGCGCATTTTCCTGAACTAAATATCTTTTTTACAGTTGTTTGCAATTGTGGGATGTGGACTGGATTTGATGGCTCAGCTAGACCTCCTCCAAAACCATGTTTTTATTTTGCAAAGTACATCTTTATGACTCACAATCAGATGCTTTGCACATGACAGCTCTGTGACTGAAAAGTGATGAAGAATTTCATTTAAATAGTCACAGTAAAGATTTTTGTAAAACCTGAGTTAATTTTCTCACAGATCATACATTCTATCTCCAAAAAACTATATAAAGAATATCTGCCACAGTGGAAAGGTGAAGGTAATGCTGTGCAGAAAGAGAGAATTTTGTTGCTGTTTTTCCCTGTTTCTGCTGCAGGAATTTAGAGTTGTTTTTATGACAAGAGAAACACAGAAGGTAATAGATAGCTGTCAAAATCTTAACAAATAATTTAAACAATAGATTCTGTGAATAGATTCTGATCAGCTTGCTTTACAGAGGTAATTTTGCAGACTGACACAGAACAGTCACTTATTTATGTCAATGTAATTTAGAATATAAATATGAATTATGTAACTCTTAAGCCATTCAATCTATTTCTTTGCTAGACTGTCCTCCATTGTATATACACTAACATTTTGTCCACTTTCATTTAATTTCTCCTAGCTGTAGATCTTCTATTGCTTCTTTTGTGAAATCATTCCCAAGGAAAATAAATCTGTCAAGAACTCTTCTTTGATTATTCAGTCTAATTTTTTCCTTTCATAATTTCATCCCTCTGCTTCTTTTTACACCTCTTTTTATTATGCTATAAAATTTGACTGTGCGCCTGGTTGACAGCATCCTTCAGTAACAGTCTGTTAACATGGTCCCTGATAGCTACTCTGCCAAGCTATAGTACTTAGCCTTTCTCATAAACTAGTCCCTCACTGCTACTATTGCCCATCACTGAACATTCTTGTGTCCATCTGTATTCTACATTGATTAGGTGCCTTGAGATATGTCCAGTGATACAGATATTGCACTATGTATATTTATTACAATGCATACAAAAAGTCCCAAAGAAAGGAAATTTTTAGCAAGTTCTGGTAATATTTCGCTGCCTATAAAGATCACTGTTCCTTGGACCTGTACCTAACATGATGGCCTCAATTGCTTCAGGAATTTTCCTGACACTACAGTTCCTAGGTGTCTCCCCTCTGTATCTTGGATTATATTATCTCCCAAAGCTACTAATTGAGCCTCCCTGCTTCTAATGCTTCCTGACCCTTTGCATTTTCTGTTGTTATTGATGCTTACATTGCCAACCACTATGATAACATCTCTGTACTTTTTTTATCTTTATTTGTTGTCTTTGTACCATCAATGGGACAGCTTCTATCACTCCTTCAGTGGTCCCTATCTTTCCTATTTGGGGAATTCTGTAGCATGATTTTACAGTATTTATCCCATAGGAACCCACCTATATGTAATCAAAAATGAGTTTTGTCTAAGATAGTGAACTCTACTAAAATACATTATTTTAATTATTTATTGCATCTACTACTTTTCTTTTATACACTTTTTTTAAAATCAGTACTTTAAAAAGCCAAATACCATTTGTCTCCATTTTTTTTTTTTTCTTTAAAATCCATATTATATATTCAGTGCAGAGACACTATTTTCCATGAGCTAGAAAGCATGTGGCTTGTGTTGAGAGAGGGGCAACACTCTTCCCAGGATGACAATAGGCACCTACATTTGCTTGGTACAAGGAATTATCTTTGAGGATTCAGGGATCTGAGGTGAAGTAAATCTTTATCATTACTTAGTTGTTCACTCTTAGGCACAAAGAACAAGATATAATTGAGAGCCAAGTAAATATAACTATAACATTTATTCATAATATGCTAAGAATTATTATTTTTCAATAATTGATATATCATGGAACAATAACATCATAATCCATAATTGTCCAATACATTACAGAAGGAAGAGCTTCAAGGATAAATTGAATTACACAGCAATTCCTGTAGGTTAGATCATCGGCTTGTTAACAGAGTTATCCTGAATTTATGGATAAAGTTGGGTATTTTTACACAATTTAGATTTTCAGGCCTGTTCTGATGTAAAGTGGTTGTGAAAAGAATGTTCACAGCATCTGAAATCTGGAACAGTTGAGCCAGAGTAAAGGCTGGGAGCATTCCGAATCACTAAGTACCAATATGTGATCTCATACTTAATATTGTCTATATGAGGCCACCTGCTTATTGTCAGCTGCAGAATCTGTCCCTTATTCAGTGCCTATGAAAGATGATGGGCACATCCTCTGCCAGATGAGTCATCCTGACTTCAGGGAAGTCAGTGGAGCCACGGCAGTCGATATCAGATATATATTACTCTACTGAAAATACTCTACTTCCTACTGCAATGGGCTTTGGATCAATATCAAAGTTAATAAGTGAGCACATTACACTTGGAGCCAAAATTAGAAAGAAATCTTATAATTAAAATCATGTGTTTGATCATAGGTGCATTAGAATTCATTGTCAATAATGGTAATAGACCTAATAGGCACACATCTTACTTCACTTCACATTAATGGAGATGTAGGTTACTTGATGTTATTTGTAAGAAGTTGCTCTTTGATCTTCAGGTCAAAAAAGCAGGGGGGGGAAAAGTGACTACCTGATTTAAGTATTGAAATGTTAAGAAATATTACTCATTCCAGCGATTTCAGCTAGATAAACTACAGTATCAAAAGAAGATGAAATTCAGATTAACTCCTTCTACTTGCTTAAGTAAGAATGGCCCAAGTACAAAATAAAATCTAACAACTACTTTGACAGTGTAATCAATCTGCTTCTTTGCCATGGTGGTGCTCTACTTCTCAGTCCTTTAGCAGGAAGTAGAAATGCAGCCTACAGCTATCTGAGAGAGAGTCAGTCACTTCAATTTAACTTTAAAAAATCTGGCTGGCAGACAGGGAGCTGGTCTCCACAATGGTGATTTTATAACAAAACACAAGTGTCAGGTAAAATTATACCTAGCAACTATACTCTATCACCTTATTCATCCAGTCAGTCAAATAGAAATATTACCTACAGTTCCTTCATGAGATGTTATTCATCTGCAATACACTTTATTTTTTCATCTATTTCATATATTTTACAGTATTCTGCCTCACACTGTGATATTTCTGTGCTTTTAATTTCAAAAATCCCATTAAGAAATGTTTGTTCCATGTTCTTTTTATTTCTTTGTTAAAGGGTATCTATTAAGATTATTGTAGCTATTATTCCAAACTACAAAAATGCCACCTGACAGAACTGAAACCCTTGATCACTTCCTTCATTCCCTTAAACACCTGTGCCTGCATGGCCAAGCTGCACCTTATAAACTCAGTCATAAATAAACCTACAACACCGTCTAAAAACCAAGATCATTGCTTGCTATGCAGAACACTGAAGGATCCCACCAGAGACAACGTGATGTACAAAATTAATGAAAACAAATGTATTTAGCAAACAATATGTATATTTTCAACCCACAGAGGGTTTCATCTCACCAAATTTAGAAAACTGAAATTGTACACTGAAATCTAAGATGGTGGTCTAGAGTCCCTTTATAGACAATAAAGAGAAGAAGGCTTCTCACTAAAGAGAAATAGGTATGTCTGTCTCTAGCCATTGCATCCTAAGAGATTTCTTATAATGCCAGATAATTGCCCACAATATGTGTTTTCTTATGGTTGGAGTAGAGAGATGTTGTTTGATGTCTCTAGTGAGTAGAAGTCTGCAGTGACATTTTAAAAGTAATCTGTTATTCAGGAATAAGATTGAGAAGAGATTATGAGGAGGGGTTTATAAAGTGTTAGGGGATGAAAAGCTAACACACAGGAAACACCAGTAGCAGGAACATCTAATTACCATGTTGAGGTATAAATATAAAGCAAAAAAAAAAGATCTATAAAGTACAGGATTCCATTAGTTTTGTTGCTCAGGGAACAACAGGCATCAAAATGGTCTCAACATAAATTCCCCCTACACCTTCGAATATTCAACAGAATAATAGGTGTTTTACAGACTTCACAGAATCAAATTCTTTCAGTAGTGTGATATAATACACCAACCTTTCAATACTTGGCACTGATTTTTGTGAAACCGAGCTGCCTGAAGCCCTGCAGCAGTGTTGAATCGATGGCAAAGAGCCTTAGTGAACAAAGCAGAAACAGCTGCCCCTACTGGCACTCAGCTTTTTCCACCACCATTTCAGTTCTCATCGTCCTCACAACATGCATGTTGGGTCACATGCTGCTGGGTCACCTCTGCTGGGTTAACAAGCTCTCTTTACCTCTCTCTTGTCTGTATACACTCTCAAAAGAATGTGTCAGAGGAAATGACAGACCAATGACCTGGTCAACAACTGAAAGAACAACCACAGTTTTCCCAACAGGAATTTTTCGAAGCAGCAATAAAGAAGAAAGAGCAAAACCATCTGGCATAGCCTAGCTGCATATACACTAGCAAGCATAGCTCAAATTTGCAATAAAAACTAAAAGCCATATATGTCTGGAGAACAGAACTTGAGCACAAACCCCACTTCCCATCCCCCTGCACTGCTCAGGGGGAAGAGGTAGAGAAGCTGGGAATGAAGTTGAGCTGGGAAGAAGGGAGGAGGGAAGGTGTTTTAAGATTTGATCTTATTTCTCATTATCCTACTCTGATTTGATTGGCAATAAACTAAATTAATTTCCCCAAGTCTATTTTGTCCATGATGGTAACTAATGAGTGATCACCATGTCATTATCTCAACCCATGAGCCTCTCATCATATTTACTTCCCATGTCCAGTTCAGGACAAGGAGTGATAGAGCAGCTTGGTAGACACCTGACATCCAGCCAAGGTCAACCCACCACACTTACTATTTATCCCAAAGTGCTATTCATGACATACCTTGTAGGAGCTGTCTCAGGACAAAAATTATAATCTGCCTCCTTATACATCAGGTATTCTTGGCAGTTGTCATCCAGTGCTAATTGAAGCATCCCTGGGAGGATTCTACGATGTTCAACTTTTGGATTAAAATGTGGGCAGAATAATACAAAATAACTGCTCTGTAAACCACAAATGGCCATCAACTTGCCAGAGGAATACTTGACTGGCAAGTATTTGAAGAACTTGAACTACTAACTGCTCAGAACAGGCTACAACAGCAGGAAAATATTCTTCATTTCACTTGATCCCCTACCAGCATTAGTAAGTTCCCCATTCTCCTGCTTTTTATCTTAAAATACTCTGCAGAAGTTAATTACTGGGCTTTATCATCTCACTTAAGCTCTCTGGCATTTTCTAGGAGCTATTGTGTCATACTCTCAAAGGGCTTCTTGAAACATTCCTCCATGTCTTCCCCAAGGAACTGACTTAATATAAATGTCCCCAGAAAGATGTATATATACCGGCAATCTAAGCCTGGGTCTTGCTGAGTATGTGGTTGCACTAGACACTACCAAAGACTGGCACAGTCATGATCCTGGCCAATATCTAGGAAGAAAAGTAATAAGGCACAATCTGAATAAGACAATAATACATGCCCTCAGCATTAAGATAAGAAATAAGTCTTTGATTCTAAGGTGCACCTACTATGTAATGGTCACTTTAACCCATCCTGTACCAAGTGAAAGATCCTGTGGCAGCCATCCATAGTCCAGTCTTCTCCCAAGTATTAGCAGATGATGTGACTATACATGTATGCAAAGGCAAGGAAGGAGAAGTGGCAGTTCTGGACCTTAGCATGTGTACACATATGTAGTGTACTTACCTACTATTATATATACACTTTTCTGTTTGGGCCATAAAGCATGCAACAGAATTAGTTAGATCAAGGTATGTACTAAGGAGGCTTGTGGTGTTGAGATGCCAAGGGCTGTGGGATAGCTCTCCTGCCATGGCAGATACCTACTGTTTTTCAATACGGACATAGAATAAATACCCCGACACATGATCAGTTTGAGCATGACCTCATGGGTCCATTTGACCTGACAATTGCAGAACACTCTCCAGCTTAATTACCAAGCACAATTATCACAGAAGTAGTCTCAGAGTACCATGAGAGCATTCCTGTTCCCATCAGTAACACATCTTAATAGTTTTTACATTAAAAGTTATATCTCTGGTTTAATTTACTGCTACCCCCCAGTCCTTCCAGAAATATCTATCATGAACTTGTCAGATTAGCTTTATTTCTGTATGTCTTCTCTCCCATATTTCATGGTCAGTCTCTTCTTTCCTCTTTTTCTCCATATAAAATATTTCCCTCTTATTTTCTCTTTTCACAATTCCCTCAGCCAAACGCCTCAAGGAACTAATATGACATTAGTAGGATATCACTTAGTTTAGGGCTTTGTTATGTTTTATATCTTTCTCCACCTTTATATCTGTTCCACTGTTTAGATCACAGAATCATTCTTTACTGTGAGGGTTGTGAGACACTGGCACATGTTGCCCAGAGAAGCTGTGGCTGCCCCCTCCCTGGAAGGGTTCAAGGCCAGATTGGATGGTGCTTTGAAAAACCGTCATGGGTTGCTCACCTGAGCCATGGGCAGGGAGTTGGAACTACGTGATCTTTAAGGTCCTTTCCAACCTAAACCATTCTATGATTTAGGTTGGAAAAGACTTTTCAGATCATTGAGTCAACTGTAAACCTTATATTGCCAAGTTTACCAACATGATTTACTCCTGTGACAGAAACTTCCCTTATTTTATCTGTGCTTACCTCTCTGGAACCCTGTTCTCCATTTGCCTTATATGGTAAAAGTTTATGAACAGTAAATAACATTTTGGGGAAGTTTAGGTCTAAAGAAAACATAACAAAGCCTACCAGACAATGAAAAACATAGGTTCAGTTCTCTAATCTAACAGAGAGTTCTATCTGTGTGACCAAGCTATAAAGGTTGGGAAAGTACTCATTTCTTAAACTCTGGATGGCTACTCACTGAGAAAAGACTGACAACAGTGTCATTACAGAAAGCCAAAGGAGATCAGTATCCCACAGTATGGCAGTTATCTGAATAACTTAGGAGAGTAGGGTATGAGACTGAAAATGGGGAAAACATTCAAATTTCCACACTATTTAATAAGCTACTAGTGGAAGAAATGGATGCATTGAGCTGTAGGGCTTTAGGAGGACAGGTAGGCTGGTGAGTTCAGAAAAAGGGGAAGCATGTTGGTTGAATTAACATCAACAGAAGTTTATTGACTTGCAGGAAATTATCATGACCAAGACAGAAGTTACAAATACCAGTTAAAAGACAGGTCTGACATGAATTTGTTAAGTCATTTGGCTTCAAAAATAGTCTGCTTTGTTTCTGGCTCTTCACCAGTAGGTAACAAAAAGTGGCAAGGTATCAGCAGCGCTGCTAGGGTTGCAAACTGTATTAATGATTTGTAGCCAGATGTCCAGTGGAAGGAAGCAAGAAAATTACAAGTTCTCCCATCGTCATTTATGTTTAATCTAAAATTTTTATGCATCTATTGGTTGCATGCCAGAAGGATTTTTTAACCAGTAGAAGGTACAAGGTTCAAACCCCAGCATAGATAGTTCACTATAAATATGGATAATCTACAGAATTTCATCCTTACAATGTTACAGTGATTTTTTTCCAAACAAAAGATATGAACACAGCCCATTCAAAATCTAGAGCAAAATTATAATGCAAAGCTAGATTGTTCTGTCTGGATAAAATTGTATACCTCCTCTAAGGGAGGTGCTGATTTAGCTTTATTTAAAATATATCTACCTAGATGTCTTGCTATAAAGTATGAATAATACATACTGTTCTAAAGCCTGTAGAAATCCTACTGTAGAATTTTCTTTACATTGATTCTGTATAACACTTTTGAATAATAAAATTTTGTGCTGTCATAAAGTGTTCCAATGCAAGATGATCTAGATACAAATCAGTCTTAAGGTGATATAACATGACACACTAGCCAGATAAACACACATAGATAACCACACATTTTTAGCAGTTGAAAAGCAAGTCAGTGCCTTCTTAGAAGTGAACTACTTTTATTTTTATTACTCTTAGAAAGTGTAGATCTTTCTATAGTATATAACATTTCAAAAGATTAATAGCTGCAGACTAAAGCTAGTCAAAGTTTTATAGAAAATTATGATTCTAGAAAATCAAAACATTTATTAAAAATTATTTTTTTTTCCAGCATTTCTAAGGGGAAAAAATTAAATTTGTTTGTTTGCTTATTTTATTTTATAGATTATTTAATCTTGCTTTTATGAGATATTACAGGTAATTAAATAGGAAAAACATAAGGTATCATAAAATACCTCAACAAATTAATATTATAAAGTTCAGTTGAAATGTTTTGGAATATTTTCTCCTACTTAATAGGAAGTTAACGCTTAAGTATCTATCTGCTTTGTTGCTATTTGAATGTTTCCAAAATATTTCCTTGTTTACATCACAAGTTAAGAGCCTTACTCTGGACAGGTATTAGTCAAATGTCATCCTTTGATGTAAATTCAAAGAAACTAGTTTCACAACAATGAAATCAAACAATCAGAATGCCCCACATGATCATGTACACTGTTGCAAGGTTTGCTATGGAACAGGTCATTTACAGCATTCATTTTAGTTTGACAGTGACACTTTCTCACTCAACATTTTGAGTGGTATATTTAACAGAGTCCTGATAAATAGTCTTAGGGTCAAATACAACTCCTTTCCCTCCCCTCCCCTCCCCTCTCCTCTTTTTCTTTCTTTTTCCCAGCTCTACCACTCTACCACCAATGCATTTAAAACCCAATGTCATAGAATCACAGAATGATAGAATGGTTTGGGTTGGAAACAGCATTAATGACCATCTACTTCTAACACCCCTGCCATGGGCAGGGACACTTTTCACTAGATCAGGTTGCTCAAAGCCCCATCCAACCTGGCCTTGAATGTTTCCAGAGATGGGGCATCTATCACTTCTCTGGGCAACTTCTTCCAGTACTTCAACACCCTCATTTTAAAAAATTTCTTCCTTATATCTAGTCTAAATCTACCCTCTTTTGATTTAAAAACCTTACCCCTTGTTCTATCACAACAGGCCCTGATAAGAAGTGTCTCTCCATCTTTCTTATAAGCCCTCTTTAAGTACTGAAAGGCCACAATAATGTCTCAACAGAGCCTTCTTTTTTCCAGGCTGAACAACTCCAACTCTCTCAGCCTTTTCTCAGAGAAGAGCTCTTTCATATTTCTGATCTTTTTTGTGGACCTCCTCTGGATTCACTCCAACAGGTCCATGTCTTTCCTGGGCTGAGGACCTCAGAGCGGAACAGAATACTCCAGGTGGGGTTTCACGAGAGTGGAGTAGAGGAACAGAATCCCCTCGCTTAACCTGCTGGCCACACTTCTTTTGATGAAGCCCAGGATATGGTTGGCTTTCTGGGATGCAAGCACACATTGTCAGCTCATGTCCAATTTTTCATCCACCAGTACTCCCAAGTGCTTCTCCATAGGGCTGCTCTCAGGCCCTTCATCCCCAGTCTGTATTGATATTGGGGGATATCACTTCATATTTGAAATAAACTTAACAGCACTGTGGATATGAGGACATGAAGGAATCCAAAATGTCTCTGAATTAGCCCAGGAGATATTTCAACAGAAGATGCTCTTGAAAGCTTTCTTATTTAACATGAGAGCAATGACAGAATTTGTTTTCTTTCTGTTGATGTGTATAAGCCATGGTCAGTACTGTTGAAAGGCATATGTGGAGTCAAGCAGTGATGACTGATGAATGCAAGGTGCCTGAGGAGAATAAGGGCTTTGGTGCATGTTCTTTAGGGATACATGAAGGTGGAGGAGTTAGAATGTGCCTGAAAGTGGAATCAAAAGAAGTGGGAAGTGGAAGAGGATGTTGGATATGTGGACTTGCAATGGAATATACATCCAGTACCATTCACAGGGAAAAAATAACTAATAAGCTTATAGATGGCACTTAAGAGGGAAATGTTTTTCTACATTAACTAAAACATCTCAAATCTTGATTTATCGGTATCCTAATTAGGTACAATGATAGAGCCATCAAAATGCTATGTGCGCCTACTTACAAAAGAAGAAAAAATTCAAGCCCACTAATGCAGTTATAAATAGCACATGTGCATGCATGATTAAAGCATATGAAAGGAAAGCACCAATCAGAAATGAAAATCTGATAGCCATACATTACTGATGTCTGTTAAGGGTTTCAGACACCTGAAGATACCTGATAAAATCTCATTGAATATTACTTAATCTCAGTTCAATAGCTCTTCTCTGTATGAGGAATCCATCATATTTAGATTATTCCAGTGGATCTGGAAAGAGAAATGGATAAGAAAATTGACAGTCACCATATTGCTTATACAGATGTATGCTTTTCTTCATCTTTATTTAACAGCAAATCCTCATCTGTGTGTGATTTCATATGTTTGTTCATCAACAAATATGACCAAAAAGATATAGAGCTTCTCTTTCAAGTCTGTGAGTTACAATCATCTTGGCTCAAAATTATTGACCTGAAATTCAGCTTCCCCTTATGTGTATAAAATAAAAGTGTTCTGCTATTATTTTTTCTACCAGTACTGTCTCACAATCCCCTAATGACACAAACATTTCCTTCTCTCCAATTCTCTACAGACCAAGATTTTGCTCTGCTATGAAAGCCTACTGAGAGTGGAAGCAAGGACAGGTAGCATGGGAGGAATACAGAAATATTGTCTGAGTAGCCAAAGATCAGGTTAGGAAGGCCAAAGCCCTGAGAGAATTAAATCTGCCCAGGGACATCAAGGGCAACATGAAAAGCCTCTATAGGTATGCCACTGATAAAAGAAAGACTAGGGAAAATATGGGCCCTCACCAGAAGGAAATGTGATACCTGGTTACCCAGGATATGGAGAAAGCTGAGGGACTCAATGACTTTTTCACTTCAGTCTTCATCGGCAAGGCTGCAGCCACACCTCCCAAGTCACAGAAGGCAAAAGAAGGGATTGGGGAAGGAAGAACCACCCACTGTAGGAGATCATGTTTGAGATCATCAAAGGAACATGAAGGTGCACAGGTCCATGGGACCTGATGAGATGCATCTGTGGGTCCTGAGGGAACTGTTGCATGAAGTGGCTAAGCCAGTATCCAGCATATTTGAGGAGTCGGGGCAGCCTGGTGAAGTTCCCACCGAGTGGAAAAGGGGAAATATAATGACCTTTTTTGGTCTGGGTCAATCTCAAGCACAAATACAAGCTGGACAATGAGTGGATTGAGAGCAGCCCTGTGGAGAAGGACTTGGGGCTGTTAGTGGGTGAAAAACTGACAACGAGCCAGTAATGTGCACTCACAGCTCAGAAAGCCAACTGTATCCTGGGCTGCATCAAGTGCGGCCAGCAGGTTGAGGGAGATGATTCTTCCCCTCTACTCTGCTCTGGTGAGACCCCACCTGGAGCATTGCTTCCAGCTATGGGGCTCAGAGTACAAAAAGAACATGGACCTGTTAGAGCAGGTCCGGGGGAGGGACACAAAAATGATCAGAGGTACGGAATACCTATTCTATAAGGACAGGCCAAGAGAATTGGGGTTGTTCAGCCTGTAGAAGAGGAGGCTCTGGGGAGACCTTATTGCCTATAAAGGGTACTTCAAAGAAAGATGAAGAAAGACTTTTTATACAAAGGGTGCTTATAAGAAAGATACAGAAAGACTTTACCAGAGCCTCTAGTGACAGGACAAGGGACAATGGTTTTAAACTGAAATATTTTGATTGGATATAAGGAAGAAATTTTTTATATTGAGGTTGGTGAGACACTGGAACAGGTTACCTGAAGAACTTCTGAATGCTTCATCAATGGAAGTATTCAAGGTCAGGTTAGATGAGGCTTTGAGCAACCCGATCTAGTAAAAGATGTCCCTACCTATGACAGAGGTCTTGAACTAGATGATCTTAAAAAGTCCCTTCCAGTCCAAACCATTTTATGATTCTGTAATATTTAAAGTCACTTGGTCTGGCTGGAGATTATTTCTTATTTTCTCATTCCATACAGTAAGTCATACTTTTCTTTAGACAGCAGAAAAATTGTAAAAGGCATTCCACAACAAATAAAGATTTCAGCAAGAACTTAATCATGGTGAGAAGGAATTTTTCTGTTTAGTGTTACAGGAAAATAACAATGTCAAATAATGATTAATAAACCTCACAGAAATACAGAGGTTTTTGTCAGCCTACAAAAGCAAAGTAAAAAAAAAAAACAAAAAAAAAAAACAACAAAAAAAAAAAACAACAAAAAAAAAAAAAAACAAAAAAAAACAAAAAAAAAAACAAAAAACCAAACCATCTAGGAAGAAATCAAAAAGCTATGGGACAGATAGTCCTTTCTTGGCAGTTGTTTTTTTTTTTTTTTAATAAAAAACAGTTAAAATGTTGTTCTTAAAGTTTTTATCCTCAAAGGATTACTAGTGCTAAAACTGCTTTCAGTATCTCTTGCTTTTATTTCAGAATTTTTACATGAAAGTCTTTGCAGTGATGATTTAAAAGAAAAACTAGTATAGAAGATATGTTATATGTATTGGTTAATAATAATAATAAAAAACATATATAAGCTGACTATAGATACAATTACTGAATCCAAGATGGAAAATTTTAACAGTAATACTGTTTAACCCTTGGATCATACTGCTAAAAGATCGACAAATACTTATAATCTGGATATTTTAAATATCCGTTAGATGTAGGTTTAAACATACATGCCTCAGCTCCCAGGCTCAGTAGTGCTGTTATGGATGGTAGGGAAGAAGACTCTCCAAAGCATGAGCACTGGCAGAATTCTCTGGTCTTTCTTGCCAGGCTTTACCTTTTTGCTTTCACTCAGTGATTTCTGTTTGAGAACAGTGTATTCTGTTTAGAAAGAGCTCTTCAAATGTACTAGATATTTTCAAAGCATACTCCTTCTTAGTGTGGTAAATAAAAGGATTATAGTAAAAAAAATCCAACCAAACAGAAAAAAAATCCACAAAGAAACAAACCACCTGATTTTATTGCCTGATAAATCATAAATATAAAACTAAATAATTTACCAAAGTGGCTTATAATGATCATATTCTGATTAATTTTTTCCATTAAAAAAAACAACCAAAAAAAAAAAAAAATAAAAATCATAGTCAGTCTAGATCAGGCTAAATGATACACTAAAACTTAGATCAACTTAAAGAATGGAAACAGAAATGAGATTAAATAAATCATTAGAAATTACAATATCACAAAAGTAAAGTGTTAAAAAGAGCTCTTGCTGTCACATAGGGATCATCACCTTAAAGCACAAAAGAAATACCTCATATGATAATCAGTCATACAGTGATGGTGAACTGCCAATGTGATAGCCAGATAGGGGAAAATTCAATCCAAAAAATGCATCAAGTGCAAAATCAAAGTATCAGTAAACATTTGTAAAAGAAAAGATCATATCTGAAAATCTGTGTACAGCTGTGACCTTCATCTTTCAAGAAAGATGAATTCTGTTAAAACAGCAAAGATTGGGACTGTCGGGTTTATCAGAAGAGCCATGGCTGATATAGCTAAGATGTTTCAGGCTATAATGAATTATTAAATATTAATTGAGCAATAAGTCTGCCTGCTTATTAGTAGTTAGGATAATCAGAGGTACACTGGTTTTGTCTTGGACAGAGTTAATTTTATTCATAGTAGCTTCTATAGTGCTATGTTTTGGATTTTTGCTGCAAACAGTGTTGGTAACACACCAGTGTTTTAATTATTGCTGAGCCATTTGCAGAGCATCAAGGCCTTTTCTGCCTCTCAGCCCACCCCACCAGCAGGCAGGCTGGGGGTGCTCAAGAAGTTGGGAGAGGACACAGCTGGGACAGCTGACCCCAACTGACCAAAGGGATATTCCGTACCATATGATATCATGCTCAGCATATAAAGCTGGGGGAAGAAGAAGGTAGGGGGTGACATTTGAAGTGGTGTTTGTCTTCCCAAGTAACCATTACATGTGATGGAGCCCTGCTTTCCTGGGGATGGATGAACACCTGATTGCTGATGGGAAGTGGTGAATGAATTATTTGGTTTGCTTTGCTTGTGTGCACAGCTTTTGCTTTACTTGTTAAACTGCCTTTAACTCAACCTGTGAGTTTTCTCATTTACTCTTCCCTTTCTCTCCCCCATCCTACCAGAGAGAGGGGTGAATGAGCAGCTGTGTGGGGCTGAGTTGCTACTGGGGTTAAAATGTAACAAGAGGGAAGGAGAGAAAAATCTAGGATTTGGTCCTCACTCACATGACTGCCTGCACATTTTGTTTTAAAAAAAAGTGGACCAGAGAAAAGAAAAACAAAACAAAACAAAAAAAAAAAAAAAAACAGAATAACCCAGGGAGCCTGTGACCTGTTTCCCCTTTTAAGATGAATGTTCTAATCATCACATAAGAAAATCATGATACTGCTTGCCTGCTATTCCTCTGGCATAGGTTGACAGGGTAAGTCCTCTTCTCTACTCCACTCCCAGTCTACTCCACTCCATCTACAACGTCGTATAGTCTTTTGAATAGGTCACTCCAAGTTTGAATTGCCTGAGACTTAAGCAGAGAAATTAAGCAAGACCTCCAGATTCCTAGAGGGATACTTTAACTGCTTTATATAAATACAATTTATGTAAAACAGTGTTTTATATAAAAAGAGATAAGCAGAAGCAGCAGCTACTTAAACATCCCTCTGTCTCAGCTGGCAATCTTACCATAGTTTAGGTGGGAAGCTGGCACCCAGATTTTCAGGCTGAAATACTTCCTTTATGCATGCAGGTATCAAGGGAAATTTCAATCTAAAAGGATAGTATTTAGTGAATATTATCTAGCTTTTCTCCTCACTTTCTTCCACACCTAAGCATGTCACATCAAGCTCCATTTTAAGTAACACAGCGGACACTCTGAATCTCATCAAGTGTCTTGTAAGGAAATATTGTATTATGTTTTGTGAAAAGAAGTTCCAATTAACCTTCATTCACTTCAATTACAGGATAATTATGATTCGGTGATTTGGTATTTGTTTTCATCTTTTTGCCCATGGGAAGAAAGTAAAATGTTTAACTCAAGGGAAAGAGGAATCCAAATTCACTAATTCATAAGGATGTAATGCCATAGGTAACTGAAGATATGATTAATTTATTGTTAGCAACTATTCCTAGGCACTGAGACTTCCATGAAAGATCTGAATGCCAGAATACTACAATACCAGGGATGACTAATTTCACCTACAAACACTCAAATTATAATCCAAGTAGGTGGCTTGGAGTACAATCTCTTCTGATTTACACACAGAACCATTTTCTTCAATGAAAACTGAAAGAAATTCTTGACTGTAAATATTAAGGGAAAGGATCCCTAGTGTTAAATTATGAACTGCACTGAGTATACTCTGTGGCTTTGGTAGAAAAAAAACAACCCTAAAATTAACCTAACTGGGTACTATGTGAATTCAGTATGTGACAGGGTTCAGCAATTCTAGAGTTCTTGTGCAGAGCAACTGTGTTAATTACTCTGCTTTCCACTGTCCTCTAGATGCTGGAAGAGCTCCTATAGACCCCTGACAGGTACAAATTACAATACCCTTTAGAGCACTCTGTATTATACCAGGTACTAACAAGCCAGAATTATATCAGAAAGCAACATTATTCCCATTTTCATCAACTCCATTATCACTACAACAATTGTCAGTTGTAGACCAATATGATTTCAAGCAGTTTGCCCCAAATAAACATGTACAGAGTTAAAAATTTTACTGAAAATTCCATATGAGAGGGCAGCAAATAAATTCAGAAAATTAAGTACTATATATTAGAAATGTACTCGCTACAGTATGTATAAACTTAATAGAGATAAAATAACGCATACATACTCAATCTATGAATTTTTTTTTTAACCTAGCAGATTTTGAGAGATAAATTTAATCTGAATTTCTCACTAAACAACACCTGAGACTAAAATCCACAACATGAGGAGAAGTTGAGTACCAGGGAAACTCAGCTCTCTCAGGAACAGTGCTGTTACCATCTAATTGATGATCTACAGCTGCATTAATATAAACTTGTCAAGTTAATAACCATAATTTTTGTCACCTGTCATTGTGCTGATTTGATTAAACTTGGGGTTTATTTTCCTCTGATGCATGTTGCCTGAATCAGGTTGATTTTGTGGATAGTGGTTAAAACTAGAATCAAGCAGTGTAGGTGAAAACTTCATTGATTTTATATTAATTTTCTTCTATGAACACTTTCTCTGATTCTTGTTTTAAATGTCTCTTTTTGACATCTGTGCACTAAAAGAATTCAACTTTTAAAGCATAAAACTTCTAAAGCATAAAACCTTTTATCCTGCAAATCATGCTAGCAGCTACTACATCAACAGACATCCATAGGTATTGCAATATGTACACTTGCAATCCTGTATATCACAAAAACACTTTTTGTGCTTACAGGGAGGCAAACAGCACTGTCAGTGCCAGCATTGGTCATTAGGGCTCACAGGTACTGCAACTGCAGATACGCAGAGAACAGAATTCTCAGATCACACTTAACAGGAGATGGCTTGTTTATTAACATAAGAGGGGTCAAGAAAGGCAAGTAATTCAGACTAAGTTAACTTTTCAACAATTTAAGTCTTTTTTTTTTTTTTTTCATCTCTGTCCATTCACAATAGAATAATGTCCATACACTTATTCCTATATATTTGGCCGTATTAATAACCTGAAGTTACTTGGTTAGCATCAGTCTGGGAGTTACTCTTGCACAGTGGTCTCCAGAGATAACATCTGTTCACTATTCTTCCTTTTAGATGGCCAATTCTGTTTGGGTAGTTTGTTACAAAAGACAGAAACTTTAGTCAAAATCAAACTCCCTTAATGTGAGAGGGTTAGTCCTGCTCTTCTAAAGGTGAACACTTTTAATTCTGGCACTCCAAATTAGACTATGTGAAATAAAAAGATATTTGGAAGATATGATCAAGGAAACAAAGATAAATAGACCTTGTTCATTAAAGCTGTAGAAAGCTAGTTTTAGACTGGAAGTAATAATTAAAGTAAATGTAGAATACAGTATTATTAATCATGACCATCTGTTACAAACATATTTTTCCACTGAAAATAAATGTATTTATAATAAAAAATGGAGAGGATGACTAAGGTGTTAGAATTTTTATTCCCTTAGCAAAAAGGCACTGAGCAGAGCTAAGGCAGTATGAATATGGAATGTTTATTCCTTATGAAGAGAATAAACTTTTAAACTTTTCCTACTCAACTGCACAGCCTTAGTTTTAGTGATTAGTGTTAACGTTAGCCCATAAATAAATAGAGCAATAATATCACAGGCAGGGATCAGATTTCAAATCCTTATAAATATATCAGTTTCATATGACAGTGCTAGCACCAGGACCTGAAGCTTCAGTTCTTACACTGAATAAACTTTTAACAAATATCTACAAAGAATAACTTTATTTCTCATGTTCTGTGTTGCTCCATCATTTGTATTTATCGGCTGATAATCGAAGTGAGATGCCCTTGTGAAGATGTACTATAAAGAGCTGTGCTATCATCCCCCAGCCTAACCTCCATGAGATTGCTGAATCATTGTATCCTACTTTTTACTCGGTGGCTTCCTGTCTTCATACAAAAGAAACTTCAAGTGATGCTACTACTTGTCTCTATTCTTTTGTTTCAGTCCATTTCTAGTTCATTTTCTGTTCAAATTTTCCAGTCCTAGCACAACACTGGAGTTAGTCTAGGAGGATGCTTATGTGTCTAAGTGGATTATTTAAAAAAAAAAAAAAAAAAAACAGCAAAGAACTCCCTACCAGTGATGGCCATCATAGATACTTACCAGCAGTATAGAAACCTACTTTTTCAGTAAACTCAATATGATGATGTCTTCCTTAAGATTCTGTGTAATTGTTTATAGAAAGAGGTTATTTTCACCTAAATTAAACCTGCAAAGATATAATTTTTATGTGCTGCAGCATGGATATTTACACAGAACAACAGTGTAACATTGCTATTTTGCAAAATATCACTATATACATCATTAGTTTTATTTTACAATTTTAAGAATTAATCAGAAAATTATATTCTTATTACATAAAACACAGTAGCAAGTATTCAATTATCCTCTTTCTGAAAAATATTATACAATATTTTTGCACATTGTATTCTTATTATCTGAAATGACATTAAAATCTATGTTGGAAGAATCCTATTAATTCAGTGGCACTTTGCTACTTAATTGAAACATGAAAAGTAAATACTTCACCTAATAAAGTTTATTAAACAAGTGAAAGAAAATATTTTAGCAAAGCCCAATAGGATATACCTATTCTTTTATATTAAATCATGTCAGGCAATGTTTCCAGACACTGAAGTTTAATCTGTACTCTTAAACTGCTGGAATGATCCCTGACAAAGTTTGACCCAATCTAACTAATAATCTTGCAAAGCAAGATCTCAGGCAGGGTTTGGGAGTCCGCATGAACCAAGAGCTGTTCTCAAAGGGGATGTTGTAGAAATTAGTATTAGGGAATTTAATACCACGTGCGCAGCTGCTCCACATCACTTGGCCTCAGCGCCAGAGAACAGTTCCAGATACACTGACGTAACAACTTCAGTAGTAATTAAACACAGCTGGGCTTTTTTCCTAACCATATTGGACATGACATTCAAATAATTTTCTCAGTGAAATTCTATGTGGTGCCTGTGTATGGACCTCATGGGCCAACTCTCACTTTTACTTGCTGTGTCTACTACAGCTCTACTTCTGCAGACTTTAAACGAGAATCGGGATGTCAGTAGACAAAGTGCAGGCTACCTTTCTGTAGCTTGCAGGAGGGTCAGCAGAATGCCTCTCTCTGAGCTCAAGTGAATAACATTTTAAGCCATTAAAAGGGTCAGAGAGAAGAATGAGGATATAATTTCCCCTCTTCCAGAGACACATTCATCAAAGGTTCTGTAAAACCATATCCTTCCCTTTCTTGATTGAGTATAACATGGAACACTGCAGAACTAGGTCAAGAAGGTTTACTGAAAAACTTCTTAATTATGTATTTTTAAATTAAAATGGCTAATAAGTAATACATATTAGTTTTCTTCCTAAACCCAAGATTATTTTTCTAAAATAAGTGTGATTTTTTTCCTTTTATCAGAAACCCTCATCTTTTTTGTTTAGATATTTTGAGGGAGAGAAAAAAAAAAAAAATCCCCCAAATCAAATTCTTTAAGTCCCTCAGAAAATAACTGGTTGGTTCTACCAACTCAGGACTCAAGCTGTCTTACTAAAGCAGCATTAGTACAACTAGGAAATTAGTATCCATGTCAATAGAAACTGTAATAGGTTAATAATTTTACCATATCACAGATAGAAGTGTCCCCCTTAAAAGACTGACAAAACTAGGGCTTGTTCTTTTTTCTCCTTTCACCAGTTCTGGACATCCCTTAACCCTTAGGGAACAATCAGATAGATCCTTGCTTTAGCTCTATTCTTCTGTTTCCACTACATTTTTTAAATGGTTAAGCTATTTTTTCAAGTGATTGCTTGTACAGACAATAGCCTGATTCAGACCTCTATGAAGTCCCCTGTAGAGAACACCTCTGAAACTACATTTTGAAATAAAGCAAAGAGCCTGAAATCACTCTCAGTAGACTCAAAATTGGACAGGGTTGAAAGCTATGGGAGGGAAAGACTTAATGGAAAGATCCTAGAAAGTAATGAAACATTTTACCTGACTCAACTTTCCTAAGTGATTAAATTGTCTGTAATATTTTCTGGTTTTACAATTTATACTTTATGTGTTATTTACTGATACTTTCTGTACAGCATGTACATAATATTTTGTAGTACTTGCTCACACCTCACTGAAAAGAATCTGGGTTAAGGCTGCTGGTATTTCAAGGGTGGAACATCTATAGAAGATTATCTTCCTCTGCTTAGCACCTTGATGACACAGGAAGGATGAAATAGTCATTAATTATTTATTCAAATTAAGTTCTTGGAGGGCTATTTTCTGATTTCAGTGAGGTATGAAACGTTCATGTCAATTTATGTCTTGATCTACAAAGATGCATTAGTGTCTAAATTCCTCCAACACCAATGTGAGGTAGGACATCTACATGGTTTTGTGAGGATAGATTTCAGTTTTCTGAGGACTGAGATGCAAAGATCTACCATTACATGCAGAATATTAGGAACACATGTAATTATAATCCATAGGATCCCAGACTGATGTACTATTTTGTCTTGAACAGCAGGTAGAACACATTAGTTCAGGAGGATAAAGGGATAAAGGTATATACAGTTCTTGGGTGCCCAAACTGCACAGTATTTGGCATGGCACAAAGAAATTATGGAGTCTGTGTGGTACTCCAAATAGAATGTGTCAAGCTTCAGGAGCAGGAGCACTGTCCCAGGGCCCCAAAAAAGTGTTAGAAGGGGCAAAATGCACTTGTAGCTGGACTGAAATCTGTCACCAGTGGTGCTTTATCACTATGTGTTCTGGCTGGTGGGAGAAAAGAGGCAGGTAACATATGGGTCAGGAGCTGAGAGAGATTCTGTGCCTTACATGCTCCAGCTAGATCACACCCCTCCTCTGGCCTGAATCCACACATTTCACTCCACGACGCTGTGGAGCATACCCTCCTCTTTAGATGCACAGGAAACAAACTTAACAGGTGGGCTGTCTTAGCACCAAACAGCCTTCTTGGTGGGAAGGCAGAAGTCAGCAGCTCAGGAGCTGACCAAAAGTCCCCTAAGTAAGTGCAACTCTTTCTACTGTTTTCATTGAGTTTTGGATCAATATCTGTCAACAGAAATGTTGAGTGAGTCAAATCCGTGCACTGCTTGTGTGTCTGAAGTGCATGTTAGCATTTGCCCTTCACTGAACGTGAATGATGATTGGAAGAGAGGCCACAGTGTGGGTCAGATATATTTTTGTTCAGAGCTTTGTAGTGAAGTTTCCTTACAGTTCTACACATTGAATCCTATAAAACTGTACACCTAGCCTCATTTATTCACAAACGCTATACTTTCATGCAACAAATGAAATAAAATAAAGAACAAATTGTATGAAAATTAAAAATAGATTTTGCTCTTACAGTTTTGTTTTTATTATTGAGTAGTAAGATGACTTTGTAATGAAGAATACTTGCACATTGAACAGTCCTGTACAGCATTCTTTTACCCCATTTATCTACAGGTTACTCCTTCACTAATCAAATGATTTCATTTAAAAATATCCATTTTCTCTGTTGCACACTGTATGTGATGGTAGGTCATTGACCTACCTCTGTGCTATTGAATTTCAGCATAATGCTTCATTTACCTTAGACAACCCACGCACATACTCAGAATGCTAGCTTATACCCACTTTGTAGCACTACCTTTTGTTCACCAAGCTTTTATCTAGGTAGCAAACTGATCGTACAAACTTTAATTTATCATTTTCTTATGGTCCCTGGTGAGATAGAGTCCTTTGAGCAGATAACAATAGTTGAAGGTAACAATCTAGGAAGATGGAACTTCCTAGGGAGAATCAAAATGCATGAGTGCAGAACAAAAATGTGTCAATATTTTGTTATTTAGAAACTTTCTTTCTCACATATTTTGTACAATTCCTCCAAACCCACAGTTAAAGATGTAATAAAATTAAGACCAGCATATATTCACTTTAATTGGAATTTTTGCAGAGATAACATTTCAACTCACTCTTTTTAAAGCTTAAACTTTCTGTCCTTATTAACCCTCTTTGAAATAGAAGTGAGGGTTAGAATTCTGGCCCTGGTGAAGCAACTGAAGGTCAGACGGGCCAAATTTCACTTCCCCAGATTTGCACTGAGAGTGATGCCACAAAAATGCCACAAAAGTGGGCATGACTAACCATGAAGAAAAATATAATGCACTATAAAGTGTTCATAAATACCAGTTTGTACATATATCCTGGAATTATGTTGGTATATTATATGTAACTGTCTAAATTTTGCTTAAAAAATTGCAATAAATTGTCAATTTAATAAATAATATTATAAAAATGAATAATTCACAGCACTGGAAATCTATATACTATTCACAGCTATAAAAAGTGGATTTAAAGAAGTCTTTAAATGACAATATTCAAAATCTTTTATCTGGTTCTAAATATACATCCCGAATTATTCTGTGCTTTGACAAATCCAGAGTGGAGTAGATGGCTGACCATCCAGAAATAATTAGTGCCTCTTTCTCAGTTTAACATAATTAATCTGTTTTGATTCATGCTCTCCCATCTCCCTAGATGTATGAAATGGTAGAACATCTTAACACTAGAGCTCTACAAAATTAAATAAATTTTATTTCTCCACCTTATTTATGTGAATCATCCATCTTTCATTTAGAAGTTTTTGTTGATAGTACAGCGGTCCTCATACAACTTTATTTCCTTCATTTACTCATCACCTGTTATTTGCCACATAAGGCACCATTTCAGAAAATTATGTTTTATTTTCATAAAAAAAAGTAGTCAAATCTCTTAATTTTTAAATCATACGACTGCAACTTTCTAACATTTTTATAGACTTCTGTATGGGGAGTCCATGACAATGTTTGGTAATGTGGGGGCTGCAGGGGTGGCATTTGTGAGAAGAAACCAGGGGCTGCTCCTTGCCAAAACCAGCCAGTTCCAGCTGGCTTTGCAATGGACCCACCACAGAACACAGCTGTGTCTCTTAGCAAATCTGGTGGTGCCTCTGGGAAAACATAATTAAGAAATGGAGGAGAACATCATGGTGGGAGGAGGAGAGAATGATAAGAGTAAGAAGCAACAAAGGGAACACCAAGGTCAGAAAAGAAGTGCTCCATGGTGGAGCAGGCACTCCCTGAAGGGACTGTGTATAAGCTGATACTGGAGCAGATACTTCCCAGCAGGGACTGTAGCCCGTGGAGGACCCATGCTAGAACAAAGGTAAAGTGTGAGAAGGAAGGAGCAGCAGAGAGAAACTGTTGACCCAACCTTCTGCACCATTGTTGCCTCTCTGAAGGGACTGTATGTAACCTGCAACAATAGCAAGGGGGGAGGACAGGTGTCTGGAGTGAAGTAGTGACCTGGATGGATATGGGGAAGCGGGGAGGAGAGGAGTCTGACGTGAAGTAGAGGCCAGGAAAGAGGGAAGAAAGGTGGTTTTCCTTAAGTATTTTAAATGTTTGTCTGTTTAGTTTGTTTGTTTCCCAATGCCCAAATCAGTAATTATTTATGCTAATTATCAGTGAATTAAGTTAAATTCCCTAAGTCAAGTCTGGTTTACCCAGGATAGTATAGTACTTGGTAAGTGATTTCCCTGTCTTTTATCTTGACTCATGAGTTCTTTCACCCTCTTCTTTCTATTCTCTCCCCCATCCTGTTGGGGATGGGAGTGAGCGAGCAGCTGGTTGGGTGCTTGTATGCCAGCTAGGGCTAATCCACTACAATTTCCAATAAGCATTTTACTTGTCCCTCACTTCCTTCTGTTGGTGCACGTGAATTTATCAGTCTCATAGCTCTTCCTCATCCATTCTTTTTTCTTTCAATACATAAAGTGCACATGTGATCTTAAGCTTGTAGTTGTCTTTAATAGAACGTTTCCCCACTAGCTCAAGCCCTACCTGACATTGCTCTGAATGCTAGTTCATTGTCTTAAAGGAGGGTATAGAGATAAAATATATTGGAGATAATATCATCTTTCTCTTCAGTGGCAAGGAGGAGCTCTTCCAATGTTGATCTACTGGTCTCGGAGGATCTATTTATGCCTTGCAACACAGCTATCAGGAAAGGCACAATGCACCAGGTATTGATCCCATTAAAGTGTCTAGGAGCTTGTCATTAAACAACTATTCCTTGGGTTTCATATGTGCAGGAAAAGCATAAAAGCAAAAGCAAGAGAGAGGAAGAGAAATAGTGAATATAGTTTTGTTTGCCTACAAAACCAAATGTACGTAGTACATACATATTAAATGAACAACTGTGAAAAACTATTTTAATTTCAGAAGTATTTGTTATTCTTCCAAATAATCATTTTTGCTGTTTTGAAAGGAAATAGAGAAAACTCATCTTACCTCTAGTTCTCTGATTTTTCACCTCACATACTGGAAGCAAATTTTATTGTTATAAAATTAACTATGAATGAATCCACAAAATGCTAAAAATTACTTTCTAATATTAGGACATAAAAAAAGATTTTGATTAATTAGTAGCTTTATATTTTAATGTGAATTATATCTTAAACAAAATCAGATATGAGGGAAAACATTTGCATTTTTACTAGTATTTGTATTTTGATATTAGTATTTACTTTGCGCACTGGTCTATAATTGATTAAAATACATATTTATTCTTCTGGGATCCGAAAACCCCAGGAACACAATTATCTACTACAGCTGGGTAGCCTGTAAGCCCCTGTGAACAGAATGAACTTTTAAAAAGGATATAAATCTTATATTTATTTTGTTTGGAATAAATTTGCAATGTGCATTAGAACATGTCAGTATTGAGGTTATGATTTCAAATTTATATAAATCTAGACAGCTTAATAAGGTTGATGCATTTATTAAAGCTTGTTCACTGGTGTAACAGGAATGTTATACTGTCTTGGTTTGAGCCTGGTTGGCAGCCAAACACCACGCAGCCACTCACCCACCCTCACTCCCCACGGGAATGAGGGAGGGAATTGAAGAGGTAAAGGGAGACTCACAGGTTGAGATAGGAACAGTTTAATAATGGTAATAACATGAAAACAATGACAGTAATAGAAGTTATAAATGGGCAATTCACAGTGCAATTGCTCACCACCCACTGACCAATACGCAGCCTGTTCCCGGACAGCGGTCCTGAGGTACCAAGATCCTGCAATCGCAATCCCAGAAGCGAGAGCCCCTTCCCAACCACCCCTCCTCTATACAGTGAGCATGACGTTCCATGATATGGAATATTTCATTGGCCAATTTTGGTCTGGTGCTCTGGCCGTGCTCCCTCCCTGTTTGTTGTACACTTGCACACGGACAGGACATGGGGATTTGGAGAGTCCTCGAAATCTCAGCAGTGGTCAAAGACATCAGTGTGCTATCAGCATTCTTCTCTGACCAAACCCAGTGCTGAATCTGAAACACAGCACTATTCTAGTTCCCAAAAAGGAACATTAATTCTATTCCAGCCCAAACCAGGACATAGACACACTTTGGAAATTTGCTTTTTCAGTTTTTGGTTGTTTTACTACAGTGTTATTAATCTGAACAGATTTTTAGATTCTCATGTCACCCTCCTGTTGTATCTTCCTCACAGAAGACACTTGCTGCGTTAAAAACAAATAAATGAAGATGTTTTTTTCAGGAGGAACTGGATCTGGTTTAGAATATGTCTGTAGCCATATATGTTCACCAAAATCAGTGTCTGAGTACTTGGACTAAGTTTAATACACTTAAATGATTTTATTGAAAAGCCTAAATAATCTTCTGTTCCATGTTCCTTTCCACAAACATATATTTCAAGACCAGTTCTTGAGAATCAAGCTTTCTATGGCTCTAATATTATTGAAAGCAGTTCTCGTGAATCCAGCTGAAGTCTTTCTACTAAAATCAAGTCCGTGATTTACAGTTGTGTCTCTACAACTATGTACCGATAAGAAGTGTATGGAATTTCAAGAATAATGCAGTGTAGAAAGTATTCAGGGACCATAAGGAGAAAAGTAATCTTAAAGATCTAGTCAGGAAAAAAATGACAATGTATAGGCAAGTAACATTTGTTTTTCTTTAAAAAGAGCTGGAGAATCGCATCATGCTTCTTAGTTCTACATAGGAGTTGCCACTTTGGGACAGAGGATGATCCCCTTTATTGCATATCCTGCTTATATGAGTGGCACAACAGACCCTGAGAGACCAGCTAGAGAACAGACCCACCAGAGATTTATTTTTTTGCTAGGTAAACCTTCCTAGTTTCTAGCAGCCAAGTTAAAGGGATCCAAAAATAAAGTGGATGAACTACATTGTATTGGGCATAATGGCAGGGTTTAAGTCAAAGGGGTCTACAGTGCTGACCTGTGTGGGGAAAGCCATGAATTGCTGGGTGCTGGTCATAGCCACTTCCAGCTCACTGGTGACCCATAGATAGGAACACCCCTGAGGGACTGCAGCCATGAGTGATCCACGTTAGGGCAGGGATGTTAGGATGCATGTGTCAGTGGAGGAAGAGAAGAGTCAGTGGCAGAAAGAAAGCAATATGTCTGTGACTTCGACCTCCTGTGTCCCCTCCAGGAACTGAGATGAAGTCACTGAAAACAAGGGTAGCTGAAACTTAGATAAGTGTCTCACTGAAGATGAGCACTGGGAATGGAAAGGAAAGATGTTTACTTAAATATTTAACTTCTTATGCTTCCTTTTTCTCAATATCTGAATGAACGCTGATAATTTTCTGTTGACGATAAAATAAAGTAAAAGTTAATGCTAGTCAAGACTGTTTCCACACTACACTCTGTCTATGCAAGAACATTTCTCTTTAGCTCACCAAACAGTCTGACAGACATATTGGGGAGTATATCCAGTTTGTGCACTCCCCAGCCCCTTTCCATTTGCATGGGTAAATACCAGTTTTAGAAGTCTTATGGAAAGCCCATTCTGCACTGATAATCATTATATTAATAGTTGTCAAAGGAGATTAAAGAAATCAGGAAGTCTACTTGGGAAGTGTGTGTTTTAAAGACAGTATTAGACTTCTGTTGATATTAAATAAACAATTTATAAATAACATAAATATTGGGTTTGAGTTAATAGATATTAATGTGTAAGATTTTTAAAAATAATCATCTATTTTTTTTGCAGATGTGATTATAAAAGCCTGTACGTGTGTGAAAGTCAATAACTCAGCAAAAGTATCAAGATCTTATAAATATGCATCACTACCATGTCACGAGAGGCATTGGGACAATAAATTGACTTTAAGAAACAGCCTGTTTACTAGCAGCCTATAAGCTCTGAGACTCTGTGTCTTGACACATGAAAAAACATACGAACTTTCAGTATGTTCCTAATGACAAGAACCTCTCCATCAGCCTACAAAAAATGTCCTTAATGAAAGAATCCACAGGAAGAATGCAATAGTGGTTCTCAGTCATTCTGAACGATAATACCTCAACCATTCTGCTCTGAAATTATATATAAAGTCATCAGAATTTCTAGTCTTACATCTTGACTTTAGGAAGGAGTTAATTTCATGTAGCACAGACTGAACAGCTGTATGTTTCTTGTAACATGCTGTATCGCATAGCTGCTATCTGTTCCTCAGTTGCAGAAATCACTGCCTGGTCACTTTTCAAGTAGCTCTTTCCAGACACCATCCTGAAAAAAAATGTTCACATACCTACTCGTTATATGCACTCAACTCTAGTGTGGTCTGTACTAAGACATAATGGGTTTAGCCTTTAGGCTTGGTAATTTAATTTCACTTAACACCATATCCAGTGCTATACAATTCTTTAAATCAGTCAAGCTATGCTGATTTATACTACTTGACTCCTGGCCAGAGAAGCACATAGTAATATGGCATCAGTTGCATACATATTTAAGGTATTCCACTTTGCAGGCACAGTAGTGACACACAAACATAAACCAGGACAACTTTAAACTAGCCAGAAGGAGAGTACTGATAACACAGGGCCCTAGGGTTATTTTATCTGTTTCTCCCTTAGCCCTTGAAAGTATCTGTTAAGTAGGGAGTCAATAGAATGTAACACAGTAAAGATCTCCAATCCAAGCTGCATTATACACATCTTAACAACATCCTTTCCTCTCTGAGGTGTTATTATGAGCTCATTCTCATATGTAGATAATGACACTGACTACAGCCACCTATTTCAGTAATTCCCTTCTTAAAGTGATGATTAAAAATAGTAGATCTGGGTATTTTTATCCCTCAGAAAAGTCCTTCTGAATGTTACTGACATGAAATGGAAAAACAAATCTTCCAAAGTCATCCATTTACCCACTTTGTTTAGCTCACAGCATTCTCTTTCACACAGTAGATTTATATTTTTTTAATAATGCTAATATTAAAATAAAATATTCTTCAAATATATGACTGGTAGTGTTTTGAGATGGAGAAGACATAAGTTTAACATCTCTTACCATTCTCAATGTCAGTGGCTTGACTGAGAGATTACACAGGACTCATAACACCTGCCACAGCAGGGTAGAATTCTCATTATCAAGCAGTTGCTAATGTGCATGCAGGAAGGATAACATTCCCTTCTGCTTTCATTTTTTATTTATCTTGTTCATTTAGATTACAAACCCATAAGGGTAAGACTGTCCCTCTGTTCATATAGTGGAATGGGATTCTTTCTGGGACAAGAAGACTTGCAGAAGGTGCTAGATAGATTGGAGCATTGGACAATCATCAGTGGCATGAAATTTAACAAGGACAAATGCTGGATTCTGCACCTAGGATGGAGTAATTCCAGGCACAAGTATAAATTGAGAGGAGTGGCTGGCGAGCAGCCCTGCAGAAGGGGGCCTCTAGGGGTTCTGGTTGACAGCGGGCTCAATGCAAGTCAGCAGCATGTCCTGGCAGCCAAGAGAGCAAACCCCATCCTGGGGTGCATCAAACACAGCATGATCAGCCAGTCAGAAGAGGTGATTATCCTGCTGCAATTAGCATTGGTGTAGCCTCACCTTGAATCCTGTGTGCAGTTCTGGGACCCACAGTTTAAAGATGTGAAGGTCCTTCAATGCATTCAGAGGAGGACAACACAGCTGATGACAGGACTGGAAGAAATATCCTATGAGAAACAGTTGAGGACTTTGGGCTTGTCTAGTTTGGAGAAAAGGAGGCTGAGGGGCAACCTCATTTCTCCCCTCAGCTTCCTGAGGGGAAGTGGAGATGGATGTGCTGATCTCTTTTTCCTGGTACCCAGTGACAGGACACATAGGGATTGTTCAAAGCTGTGCCAGCGGAGGTTCAGTCTGGACATTAGGAAGCATTTCTTTACTGAGAGGGTGGTCAAACACTGGAACAGGCTTCCTATAGAGGTGGTCGATGCTCCAAGCCTGTCAGTGTTTAAGAGGCATTTGGAAGATGCCCTTAATAACATGCTTTAACTTCTGATCAGCCCAGAATTGGTCAGGCAGTTGGACTAGATGATCATTGTAGGTCCCTTCCAACTGAACTATTATACTTTATTATATTTTTTTCTTAATTTTATCTGCCAGAAATATAATCATCTATTCTAAACTCACCATCTTCAGCTCATCCTAAGGTTCAGTTTGAAGACAGGTAGAGGGAATCAGCCTCTGGAGATTGCTGTGTCTCTCCAATGGCTTATGAGGTTGAGGGAAGGTGTCTACACCTATAGCTAGCCTTAGATGAGATGGCAAACACTAAGAGAGGAGAGCATCATCATCAGTAACCAGGTTTGCTGAAGCTTCTAGATTCTTCTGTAATAATACTGTTGTTATAATTTCTAATTTAAGATCATGCTATCATATATGGCAATTCAGCTTCTATAAGGGTGGGGTTTTTTAAATCTCTTATGGTTATCTTGAAGTTTTTTAAGCTTTTGTTTATGTTTTTATCTCTCTAATCTATCCAAATCTTTTTGCTCTGTCTCTCTTGGTATGTCTGTGTTCTTAAAGTAATGTGAATGATTCCTCATAAACAGAACTTCCTTGCACAGTAATTACCATTACTTTATAACCTTTGCCAGCTGCACACATCAGTCTCAATAGGTAGTTAGATCAAAGTAGCTCAGCAAGCTTTCACATTTCTATATGTTACAACTCTTACTTTTGTTGATAAGAGAAACCCAGCAACTATTACTTGTAGTTTCTTGTCTCTGTTTTGACATGAAAATACAGAAGCTGTTACAGAACTTTGAAAGAGGAAATTCAACAGGGCTACTGTTCAGCTGCTCCACAGAATTCAAACCTGTGGAGTTAAGCTAGCTCAGACATCTGTCTCTGATTACAGAAAAAAAAAAAAAAAAAAACAAAAAAACAAAAAAAAAAAAAAAACCACACAGAAAACAAAATGTTGTCAGATATAATTTTTAATATATAACTTTAATAGTTTCTTCTTTTTCTGTTTTTGTGTTTATGCAACATGCTAATTAAAATGATTATGGAAATTCTAGTCATTAATCTGTAGATAATGTAAAATAGGATGAAATGGCTAAGTGTCTTTTCATAGGAAATTCTGAGAAAAATTAAGGGGGATAGAAGGCTTGGATTTTGAGTTGTGTGTAGTTTTGGGGGGTTTTTTTGTTGTTATTTGGTGGTTTTTGCCTGTGTTTTCTCTCCACTTTATAGCAATTTAAGATTTGAATGTGTGCTTTCAGACCCCAATAAAGTGCCTTCACCACTGTTATTTTATCTGTTCTGATCTTCCTCTGCTTTGTATTCCTCCCTAAGAATTTCAGATGATCTATCCAAAAAGGCATATGAGGAATACTGGCAATTTGTGTGAGACAGAGGAATCATTCCCACCTGCCTCTCTTTAAGCTTTGATCCTGCAAATCAAATACATAGGCTGCACATGATATCTGCCCAGTTGTAACTCATTACAGGATCAGAATGGAAATACAGAATTAAAAGGACTGCCTGAGACCTGGCAGTCAGTAAAAGAACTCAAGTATTTTTACAGAAGGCAGCTGAAATATATTCTGCTTGAAAAAATCAGAGAGCTGTCCATTCATTTAGACATTTAATAGGACAGAAAATGAGGCACGTGTAATTTTTTATTACAAGGCTAGAAGCAAAACACTGATAATTACCTACTCTAGACAACTAATTACATTTTTAGGAGAAGTAATTTCATTATTTTGGGACCTTCTGTAGTTACCTTTAGATTAAAATATAAACTATTATGTGTTATAAATGTCAAATTCCATAAGACATCAGTTTAATAAATGCAGAACAGATTTCTTGCAGTTAATTAAATCAAAATAATCTAAAAGTGCTGATGGAGAATAGCCTGAGGTTTGACATCCTTCTCTGAAAATATGCAAAAATATTTTTTGTTGCCTTGCTGGATGCATTTCCAAAATCTATTTATTTGTTACAATGCATGATGCAGAACATACATCTTTCAAACTCCATGAGAGAAAGGATCAAATTAGTCATTTTTACTTACACCTTGAATTGTATATCACCTAGAAATCAAGTCACATTCCAAAATGTCTTGGTGTTAGTGCCATATAAAGATAGAAGAAAAAGATAACCTGTGACTCAACGGTGACCTAACAGTAAAACAGAAGAATGCAGATTGGAAGCTTTGAGACAGTTGAAGGCAAGTAAGTATATAAGAAATCATAGCATTCAGTAAAAACAGATATTTCAACATACCAGGCATAACCTTTCATATCAGAGAATAAATATCCAAAAGTATGGGCCTTCTTGCACGAAAGTATGTCTTTAAAATAGGTGTCAACATATTGTTGTGGTTCTAAACTGCATGCTGACGTATTTATTGTCATTAACAGGTCAAGATTCTGTCATCCTGATTTATAGTGACCACACTTTATAGAGCAAACCCACTGACTTTATTTTCATGTCTAACAAAAGGAAAACAGAAAAGTCCACCTGAAATGAAAAGAATAGTTAGTTTTCAGTGACAGTGATTGAGCTGTAAAATCTGGTTCAGTGTTAAGAGGCCTGGAAGTTTACAGAATAAGGAGAAAGTTGTTTGAAAGATCCTGTTAGAGAGCACACAATACTGAGTAAGAAAGGACTCCATGTTGTTCAGTGAGAGTCAGTCCTAGACAATACTTTTGTTCAACACAGAGATGTGAAATACAGGACTGCTAATCAGGGCATGATACAGAAAAAGGGTGCATAGAAGAAAATGGTAATGGACTGTATTTTAGTAACTCTTACCTGGGAAAAGTGTAAAGAGGTGGAAGTTACATTTGTAGGACAGAGAAAAAAAAATAAAGTGAAAGAAAAAGGGAAAAATAAAATAGGTCTGATGAAAATATGAGATACTCAGAGAATAGATACATAACAGCTCCCTAATAGATGAAAATCAAGAATAAAGATTATGATAAACTACACAATACAGATGACATGTCAGAAAGTGTCAAGATCAACTGGCAAGCTAATTACGAAATGGATGGATAAACCAATTAATTATGTACTTATTAAGTTGGAAGTCAACAAATAATGCAATCAGTTGTAAGGACAACAAAATCAATTAAGCAAGGAGAAATCTAATGAGTCTGTAACTCACTAGCCAGAGTCCTTACATTCCCCACACCATGGTGCTCAAGAGAGAGACATGAAGAACACTTCCAATGTATCTTCACAGCTACGTGACTTCTCTGAGGTTTGCTTCTTCTGGGGTCTGGTCTTTAGGTCACCAAAGTCTACTATTTACAGATTTCTGAACTAGAAGAGGAGCTGTAGAATTTTGAGAGTGGGGCTGTACTGGTCAATGGTAGATAGAATGTTAGATTATGTCTCCTTTCTAAATAATATTAATGAGACATAATCAGCCACTCTTCAATAAATAATAGTAATGAATGACTGTTGGAAAAAAATTCACTAAAAGATCCTCTTTATTCAGGTAGCTAAATATTACTAGTGGGAAGAACAAGATCAGGGTAGAAATGGAGGACTGTGCCCTTTAGCCAAAAGAAGATCAACTGCATCCTGGTTTGTCTTAGCAAGAGAGCAAACAGCCATTTAGGGGAATTTATTATTCCTCTCCCCTCAGCACCGTGGCACCACATCTGGAGAATTGTGCCCAACTTGTGGCACCCCACTACAAGAAAGACTTTAACATACTGGGTGAGTTCAGTGATGGTCTCTGGAATGATCAGATGAGAGAATTATGTGGCATACAGTGAGAGGATGAGAGTTGGGCTTGTTCAGCCTAGAGAAGAGGAAGGGCAGAGGAGACATTTGCAACTACCTCATGGGACAGTGTAGAAAAGATGGAGTCAGACTCTTCTCAGAGGTGCACAACAAGATAGGGACAACGGATACATCTTCCAGTATGGGAACCTCCATCAGATTTTAGGAAAAAAAAAATGACAGTACGAGGGTAGTCCAAAATCAGGACAGGCCAACCTTGGAGATAATCAAAACTCAACTGGACAAGCCCGTAAACAAGATCCAAAATATTGGAACTGCCCTGAGTGGGGATTTGGACAGGAAGATTTTTGGAGGCCACTTCCAATCTAAATTATGTAGAGTCTATGTTTCTGTGCAAGTGGAAGCTGGCTTTGCAGCTTTCAACATGAAGTATTGAAGAAACTAGCCAGAATAATATTTTAAACACTAATGCCAATCTTTTCCAAGCACATGGAAGGTAAAATTGAGAGAAGAATGCTTATAGCATTTTTCTTTTAAAAATCATGTAATGGGATGGGAGAACAATCTGAGCAATCCAAGAAAATATGTGGGAAGATATTAGAAAACATTTAAATGCAATGAGTCTGCAAATAGCTTGAAGAAAAATGTTCTGTATAAAACAGACAACCTGAGGTTGTCAAAAGCATATTCTGAAAATAAGTCTGTTTTCTTCCTTGGACCAAGATAACTGCCACAGTTCATAAAGGGAAAAGCTGTAGATATAATAAATTAGGAACTTTGATGACTGCTTTGGAATAATCTCATTAGAAAACTAAGAAATTTGATTTAGATGTAGTAACTGTACGTCTGAAATCTACAGTCAAAGAATATTTTTTAATTATTCATCACCAAACTGTGAGTTCACTGGACATGGCAACCCATAGAGGTATGTCTTTGTCTCATTAATATGTTCATTAATGTCTTACATTATGAAAGACTAAAAGATCTGTAAAATCAGCAGGGGCAGAGTGCAAGAAATCTGGAGAATACAATCAAAATTCAAAATTATCTTAATAAGCTGAAGAGATGGTTTAAACCCAGTCAGATGAAATTCAGTAAAGGCAAATGTAAGAAGAACTATACTGATGTGTCATTCACAAATACAGATGAAAGATGCACAAAAAGGGACAAAAAAAAGTGAAATAAATGATTAGGCAGCAGTACAGTATATTCAGATTATATTGGATCACAAACTAAACATAGTAGTATGATGCATTTTCAAAAATGATAACTTGTACTCTGAAATTAATTGTTCTACTTTATTTAGCATTGTTGAGGCCTTGGCTGAAGTAACAAAGTTTATAGAACAAGTGTTAAGAATGATAATAGCAAGCTGTAAAGAATCCACAAGAAAAAAAGAAAGAATGCTAAAAGATTATAAAATATGGCCTGCCTGTGAAGTAAGATTAAAGCTTCTGTGTTCCTTTAGTCTTAGAAAAGATATGGTTGAGTGTAGATATGATAAGCAATATACCATGTAAAATGCCAGTAGAAAGAAGATGTTATTTGTTTTTTGTCTACTGACAATGCTGAAAAACCAAGGAGTTGTTAACCTAATCTGCAGGAAACATAGGTTGGATATTAAGGAAATATGTCAAAATGCTACACTGCTGAAATATAGAGGCAGACTTTGTAGGGGTGTTATGGATTTTTCTTCCCTTGTGGCTTTAAAAATAAACTGTATCTCAGCATTTAACTATGAAAATTTGATCCTTCCTCCATATTGAGGATAGACTAGGCCAACAGTGGTGCACCTAAAGCCTCAGACCTGGATAGGGCTTGTGACTTAATTCATACAGTCCACATCTGCAGGGCAGCCCATGTTAGATAGTGATAGGAAGTGTGTTTGTACAGTGATCATAGGAGTTTCGTTCAGTTGTCGGCAAAGAAAAAGGTTCTTCACCCTTCAAGGTTTCTTCACAGTCCTTTTTTTCTCTATTTCTAAATTCTGCAAAGCATGACTAGGGCTACAAACAGATGGTCTTTAATTATTCTTTTTTAATATTCCAGTGAGTTTAAATTTCAGTTTGGTGGTGTAAAACTCAGGGAAGCAAGGAAATCATTTAGAAGTGAATTACACAGATTACATGGTTAAGAAATGAATTAAGAATATTTTTAATAGAGGAAAATTAGACCAGTAGGTAAAGTGACTCAAAATTAGCCCAGCAATTAATCTGATCAGTAGACAAGCCATTGAAGAATGGATTAATTAAGATAGCAGAAAATTAATTGAGTTATAGAATGAGTCAGATAGGAATTATTAATGAATTAATTATGTAGACAGTCCTGTGACTTGTGCAGAAGAGAGCAAGGGTGATCTGATGTGAACAGGATATATAGTTACCAGGATAGAAAGTAAAGACATTAAGTTCTGAAAGAAAAACAGATTTTTTACTAGCAACACTAGTTATTGGAGTCACGGAGATGGAAATGTAGGAAGAATTGGAATTTTTATTATACTGTCAAATTAAAACAAAACAAAACAAAACAACAGCAACAAAACAAAAAAACACCACAAAACCTACAATATCTGGGGAAGCCAAAATTCTTTGCCATTATTAAAGTTTTTGTTATTACACCACATAAAAATGTTTAGTTAAAATTTTTAAAATAAGGAATTTTGAGTTTAAAAAGCGTTGATTTCCTCACTAAAAAGATATTTACAGACAAAGAAGAAAGCTAAGAGGAGGTAGTGGCTGTACAGTGGTTAGAGCACTCTCTTGTGGTATCACATCTTCCCTATAGTTCTTTTGAGGGTTTTGGGGGCTTCTTTTTTCAAATACAAGATTTAGGAACTAAAGGCTTCAAATCCAAAAATAACACTCTACCCTCAGGATCCAAATTGTTTATGGACGGTCTCTGTCAGTCCTACATTCTGGAGCCATTCTAGTTTCTGTAAATTAACCAAATGTTTCTAGTGGCCAGAAGGATAATGTACAAACATTTCTACAACCTGTATGCTTAGGGTACTTTCTGTTAATGTAGAACACCTGGTCCTAGTTTCTCATCAAAAGTATTCTGCTTCTTGAGTATAGAGGAGGCATTTTTCCAATTTGACAGAAGTTCTTCCTTTTTTGGGATATCATTTCCAGTGGATAACCACCCAGATAATCTGCAGATTTCTTCATAGAACAATCCAGAGGAGGAGCAGGTACTTAGGTCTGCCTGTAGCTTCTAGTAATTGTCTTTCATGCATAGACTTGTCTTTTCTGAACTAAGTCCAAAGAAATCACATACATCTGAGGTACCTTTCACTTGCTCAGACCACCAACCCCACTGGAGCCTAGTTATCTGGTAGGGGTTGCAGAGCAACCTGGGAAAATTGTAGAGCTGCAAGTGTCAAGAGGCATGGAAGCTGACTAACACAGTGAGAAAATTAAGACAGCCTAGAAACAATACAACTATCGAAGTGCCACAAAAGTCCACATCAAGACTGGGACTAGGTGATGAAATCAGATAGCTGTGTTCAGCTATGACAGCTGATTTTCAGCTGTTACAGACACTCATATTCAGTAGACAGGGACTCAAACAGTAAGGAGACAAAGCATTTTGAAGAATGACTTCTATGATGATTTGGATATCCCCTAGCACCTATCTCAAAGTTTTAGCATCAGAACTATTTTGCTTCTATGGCTTTTCCACTGTATCATGTTAATTATTTAAATTTAATGTTGATAAGTGCACAGAACTAAAGAGAACTTCACTGGTTTAAGACAGGTGCATTTAAGATCTTTGTCTTACACATCAAAAGGTCTTATCAAAGACAACTTGTTCAATATGGAAGAATTCTTGTTTCATTCAATGTGTATATCTCTTTTCCAATAAGTATCCATCAATCACTTGTTACTTGAACTGGGACAGGTCTGGGACTTGTTTCAAATTTTACTCCAAACTTAACAGGAACTCAGGGACCGAGCTGATGCCTCTCCACAAGCTAGACTGAGTTTCTGAAGTTCATGCTGGATGTTCACAAGACACTCAGTAGTAACTTTGTTCACAGAGTGCATTTTGCCCACTTAAAATTAATATGATTTTTTAACATCTATAAAAAGTCTTATTTCATGGGCCAATTCTATTCTTACAGTGTTCAAGGCTTCTGAGCACACAGTTTAAAGATGTACCTTGGAGATTTTTCAAATCTACAGTTTCAAATTTAGTATTTGAATAAAACTGACATACAAAGAATTCATTAAAATATTAAGCTTTTGTTCTAAATCTGTATTCAGTTCAGGTGTTAGACAATCTATAATAACTCCTAGTATGTGTAAGTAGCCTAACTGATTCAATACTATATGGAGAAAGTTCTGCTATTCTGTAGGGATACTTCTTCAGATGTATTACAAAGGCACCAGTGGCAGATTTCTGCTTTCCACATAATAGAAAAGCATGAAGAGAAGGTCACCATGGTGGCTACAGAGTAGAGTCTGTTTAGACCAAGTCTGTATCAGTTCTTTTCTGTTCAGTTGTGAATTTGAAACTGTTTCAAAAGTTCAATACACCAGTCAGAGATGGAACTGACATTTCTTATGAAAAGAACCAACAAGACATTTTCTGCTAACTTGGCAATGATATTATAAACTCCAGTAGGCAAACACATTTTGTGTTAATCTGAATTGCTGCCTCTACACTTAAAGCTGGAAATTTTTTTCTTGCAGCTCTAGAGAAAAAATTATTTTTTAGCTTCTATTTGCTGTGTTTCAGTGCTGTCTTAAAATTGACAAAACACTTACAATGCTCTACAGTGGTTAACTGTGAGTGGTTTGACAGGCACTTTTTTCCTGACTCAGATGTTCTGTTGCTACTGAGAATTTTTTTTTTCATTCTTACCCTCATTTTTCACAGCATGTTTTACATTAATTGTTCCAATTTTTCTCTGATGGTGGAATTTGTTTATGCAGATGCAACACATATATAGAAGTTGTAGAAATTCATTCATATTTTTATAAGTTTACTTGAAATAAAAAGAAATTGTTATCCAGGTCGCCTTCCATGAATTATTCATATCAACCTCTGATGTGCTTTATTTAGGAATATGCATGTAAACAAAAACAGAGGAAAAGAGTGGAAGGGGTTAAGAAGCTACTGCTCTGTTTCTTTCAACTTCTGATTATCTGTTCAGGTTCTTTCACATGGCAGCTTGACAATCCCTATCCACTGCACCTAAATTTTTGTCCCTTGATACACAAGCCACACAGCAGTCCACACAGGGGTCACATAAAGCACATTGCCTCAGTGCCTCAGTCCACCTTAAAATCAAAGTTGCCTTATATGTGGTTTCATAATTTGCTTTAATTTGAGGATTGTTTTCCTCTCCTGGAAGAACAGTATAATTAAGTTGGAAAAATTTACTTTTGTTGTATGTGTGTATATATATATATGTCTATATTTTACTATAGTCTACCCAGTCAGGATTACAAGGAACAGATATATTAAAAATATACACAAACAAAATACCATGTTATTGATAACATTCTGTAAGTCAAATGTGATCAATATTAATACTCCTGACATTTGTAAACTCAGTTTAAATACAAATCTTATGGATTTTTTTTTTTCTTAGGTCAACACTATTCATTTTATTTGTGAAATGAGACCTGTCACATTTCTGATTTTAAAAGATCATAGAATTGATGACAAACTTTATTAATTTAGATCTTCAGTAGTATATCTGCTTGTTAATTGTTTTGATTTTCTTCTTGTAGTGTTATGTAACAAGCAAAATTATGAATTTTGGAAATATGTAGATTCCAATGTTATTATCTTTTCATCTGTGTTTAATTACTCCGCTTTTTCAACTGTGCACTCTATTGAACAAAAACACTTGAATCATTTAGATATCAAAAAAATTAGGAAAGAGTGCTAGCAGTAAAAATTGTTTTCCTATATCTAATCTTTTTTTTTTATATCCATGCATTTAAATGTAATCCTTTAAACACTTGCACAGGTTTGTAGTATCATCAGAGCACAAACGTACTTAGCGGCAGGATTCCTACAGGCTCCAAAAATCATTGAAAATAATTGAAATGCTTCTATTAATTTCAGTGGCCATTAGATTATGCTCACAATAATTATTATAATATTTGTCTTCTGTAGAAATAAGCTACAAAGCAACAACTAGAGTTGTTGCTCAGAGCTTAATACATATGGTTAATTCCAATTTAATATATACCATGTTTATAATTTATAAGCAGAATAATACATGTTAAAATTACTATTACAGGCATGCTCAAGGATATTTTTTGTATATTTAAATATTAATGTTGATACATGTTTGATATGCACATAAAAATGTACTGGCTTACGTTGTTAATATATTTGTTAAGTTTCAGCTTCAGCAAATTCTTCCAAATTTAATTAGTATGAGAAAAATCTACCAGTTCATATGTGGATATCAAGATATATTTCTTCACCAGTTCTACCTGTCACAAAAACCAAGCAACAATAAAAATTTCTGTTTGTGTTCCCTGGCACTTACAGCTTTGCTTCATCACTGACAACTCAGATGGGAGTTTGGAAAGATGTGACTCCAAGGTTGTACCATGCCATTGCCCTGCATTTCATGGACAGCTATGTGAAAACTGGTAAGCACTGCTTTCCCAAACTTACAGAAAAACACTTCCAGGTTAGAAAAATTCAGCCCAGAAGGCTGAACACTTCTAGTTTGTCAGATAAAACAAGACTACCAGGTACAGACGAAGTAACACAAGATCACTTTCTGTTGAATGGAAAACAACTGCTTCAAATGTGTTGAATGTCAGGAAGGTAGTTGTGTCTGTCAGCTTTCGTGAAGCCTGAATTTGGAGCACCACAGATCCTTATATTAAAAGAACAGCTTCTATCTTCTCAACAGTTTGATGCCTTTCCTGTAATGTTGCCTGATAGCTGATAAGTAGGTTTTGTAAGTAAAACACAACTTCTGAAGTTAATCTTTTCAAGCATCTTTTTACAAAGAACTATTTAAATGTTTCTCATCTCTTTTGGAAGGTAAATAATAGCACTATAAAGGTATTGAGAAGTAGGGATAGTATTCCTGTCACAAATAATATGAATTCATCTACCGCTATGATTAATATTTGATGTGAGCAATTTCAGACTACTGATTAGCTCTATTAATAATTAATACAATGTTATTGTGGATGATTAAGGTTATTTCTTTTAATGGGATTCTCAAATAACTTCTAAAACCTCAGTATAAATACTTTATAGTATCTACCCATGCACGTGTTCCAGCAAACCTGCTATGGAAAGCTTTCTAATTACAATTCAACCAACCCTGTAATATCAACAAACAGAAGCTGTATTCCAACTGCTGTATAAGAAACAGTTGCAGAAGAATGCTTTAGGCAACTAAATATCGGGCTTCTTTTTTTTTTTTTTTTTAGCTGGCAGCAATAACTTTATTTCATGCACTTTCCTTTCTATTGCTTATTTGGCTGGATTTCTACTTAAGAGTAGTAAAATCTTGGCTAAAACTAGTAAGCAACAAAGAAAAAAATCAATTTAATAGGCAATGTACTTAAAAATGTGAAAACGACAACAAAAATCAAACCGTTAAGAAAATACCTGTCATATACTCCATAGAAAATATATCAGAAAAGTAAATTTAACCTGAAAACTTTGCTTTTATCTCAGCTGATATTGGGAAATAGGCAATTTTTCCTGCAGTTATTGTAATTCTCATTGCAGATTATCTCTGTCAATAGGTGGTGATGTAGTTTTATGTTAGTTTTAAGTAAGAGTAATTTTATATTATTTTTTTGGTCAGGGAAGCCAGAAGGTAAGTTCTGCCTGATCATGACAGAGCTGATAATTACAGCATTCTATAAAATCATCTGATTTCTGTATATAGGCATTACAGCTTCATTCATTAAAAATTATTAGGTTATTGTGGTGGGCTGCCTCTCTCTGGCAGCTGAGTTGCTACCAAGCTGCTTGTTCACTCCTCACAGCAGGATGGGGGAGAGAATGGAATGGCAAAAGCAAGAAAACTCATGGGTTGAGATAAAGACAGTTTAACAGGTAAAGGAAAGCTGTGTGCACAAGCAAAACAAAAACAAGGAATTCATTGTCTACTTCCCATTGTTAGGCCAGATGCTTGACCATCTCCAGAAAAGCAGGACCTCAGCATCAGTAATGGTTGCTTGGGAAATCAAAGACCCCTGAATGTCCCTGCTTCATCCTCCTTTCCCTGCAATTTTATCGCTAAGCACAACATCATATGGTATGCGATATCCCTTGGTCATTGGGGGTCAGCTGTCCTGGTTGTGTCCCATCCCATCCTCTTGCCCACCCGTGGCCTACTCACTATGGGGGCAGGGTGGGAAAAGAGAAAGCCTTGACACTGTGTCAGCGAAACTCATCAATGGCCACAATACTCAAGTTATTAAGGCTGTTTTACTCACAAATACAAAACACAGCATCATACAGGCTGCTATGAAGAAAATTAACACCATCCCAACCAGACCCAGCATGTTTATACTTGAAACATTAGATTTATCTTTGTATATTCTTAAAGTTATTCACAATATTAATTCAAAAGTCCAAAATGATTCCTATATAATTTTACATCTTTAACACCATTTTTGTCATCCTTTTCATTCTGGGTTTATAGAAAATTTATTCATCCATAAGCAGGTCTCCAATCTGAAATCACAATGCAAATATATGACATAAAAATTTATTTAAATCTGAGTATGCTTTTATTGATAGAGAAATAAAAATGTTTCTTGGTAGTGATTGGGAACCAAATAATACTCTGAATGGCATCAAGCTCCTTGAAAATTCTTCCCCTTTCATAACCTCAGAGGTTTGCATAGACTCTAGGTTGTTGCTGATGATCATACAGAACTAGTCCAAACTCAAAATCCAAGATCATAAAAAGAACCAGATAAATAAATGAACAGTTATTTCAACACATATCAGGCAGAGGGTTTGCAGGGAAAGCGAAGAAATAAATGAAGCAGGAAATATAAAGTATTGTCTTACACATTCATACTCTCCACAATTTTTTTGAGATTTCTTACTTTGGATTCTCATTTTTAAAGGTAAGAGGAAACATGACATCCTAATTGAAGGTAGGTAACTCATGATTCAAAGGACATAAATCTCTAAAAACCTAATTATACCTGAAGATCTTGATACTCAAGTTGTTTATCAGTTAAATAAGCAGAAATAAAGGTAGATTTATTAGTGAGTCTAATAACAGATCCAACTTTCTAATGATTTCTACCTTCCCCACAGCTTAAACCCCTTTATACATATTTTATCACTCCCATTTTAGAATACAGGCTTTTAAAATTCATTCTTCATCATACAAATGAAATGTAGAATATATGATTCTATGTCTAAGACATACACATGATAAACTGATTGAAATACACTTTTGAAGAGCTTTTACAGTTTTAACAAAAAGAGAAAGCCTCAAAATGGCCTGACTACTTATCAGTGGAACCACTAAGCTGTTGTATGAAGTTTTACTATAGAGTTCAAAAGTCCTCAAGAAACATTAAAAATAAATAACATTGCCTGTTCCACCAATGCCATAAGTATTTGCAACAACTCACCACAAAAATTTACATTTCTTTTTAAAGTGAAAGTTAAAAAACTTATAACATGAAACATTACAGTAAGTACTGATTATGTTAATACTGAGCAACTATATCTTGGTTTTATACTAATTTAGTGACTATTATTTTTATTACTGAATTTTATATTTGTCAATAAACTATTCTAATGAGTATAGTTCCAGAGACATAAGAATCTAACACACGCTATAAATACATTTACATTGCAAAAAATCCAGATAAATGCAGAGCAGAATAGGCAGATAATGTATTTTCTTCAACTTATACAAGTTATTTCAATAACACATCACATATATTTGTCTCCCTTGAAAAGGTAAGAAAACAAGACCAAACAGGAAAGGAGACCAACAAACCAACAAGCAATATATGGGCAGGGGATTTACAGGACACCATTAGATATATGTATTCATTACAAAAGGTTAATGCGGATTATAAAAAGAAGTTGCAAAAGTTACAAGTGCCCCAAGGCAGCTATAACTTCTGCACTGAACATTTAGATGGATTTTTACGTGTCCATTAAATCTATTCTGAAGCGTGCAGATATTTTAGCAGCTTTTCCTTCACTTGAGCAATTGGCAGTCTCAAAGGCACAGAATTTCTTTTTATATATATTTGTATTACAAATGTCACTTTTCTTTTTATATTTTCTTCAATAATTGAAGAAGCTTCTCATATTCATAGTATCATAGAATCATAGCATGGTTTGAGTTGGAAGGGACCTTCAGGATCATCTAGTTCCAACCCCCCTGCCAAGGCAGGGACACCTGCCACTAGACCAGGTTGCTCAAAGCCCCGTCCAACGTGGCCTTGAACCCTTCCAGGGAGGGGGCAGCCACAGCTTCTCTGGGCAACCTGTGCCAGTGTCTGAGCACCCCCACAGGAAAGAATTTCTTCCTTATATCTAATCTAAATCTATCTTCTTTCAGTTTAAAACCATTACCCCTTGTCCTATCATTTCACTTCCTGATAAAGAGTCCTTCCCCATCTTTTCTGTAGCCCCCTTCAAGTACTGGATGGCCGCTATACAGTCTCCCCGAAGCCTTCTCTTCTCTAAGCTAAACAACCCCAACTCTCTCAGCCTGTCTTCATAAAGAAGGTTCTTCACCCCCCGATCATCTTTGTGGCCTCCTCTGGACTTTCTCAAGCAGGTCCATGTCCTTATACTGGGGGCCCCAGAGCTGGATACGGTACTGCAGGTGGGGTCTCCTGAGAGCAAAGTAGAGGGGGAGAATCACTTTCCTCAATCTGCTGGTCACGCTTCTTTTGATGCAGCCCAAGGTATGGTTGGTTTTCTGGAAATATTAATTGCACATGATTATTTTCTATGCTAAGCTTGGTTAAGACATTCTTGTTTTCTGTTCTGAAACAAGGGACTAATGAATACTTGAGGAAAAAAAAAAAAAAAAAAAAGAGAAGGAAGAATGGAAAAAAGAAGGGAACACACAGTTTTGTGTGTATTTGTCTGGAAGAATATCTGTTCTGCTACTCACAAATCTTATGCACAGAATTAGTTCAAATTCACACAGACATCAGCACTTAGTGAATTAAAACTGGATCAAAGACTGTGAGGAAAAGATGGTAATGAATCCAGTCAAATGGAGAATGTGCCTGGCAGGTTTGAAATTAAGTGATGTCTTACCGATTTAGCATTGATCATCTGGAAAAGAATGAAAAGCATATTAATATTGGTTAAAAATGTCTTTAAAATAGAAAAAAAAAATGGTTCCTAGTGGGAGCAGAATTAATTCAAACAGCAAAATCTGACAAAATAACAAAATGAAAACTAGCATACTGGCTGGAATATAACCTGAATCAATGATGCCAAATTAGGGTTCTGGCAAGCAGCCATATGGAAAGATCATAATGTGCTCTAAGAGCTCTGTGATCAAATATAATATTGCAGGAGATACAGCAGCAGAGACAGCTGAGATGTGGACTGTTCAAGAATATTATACCTTGGTGGATCACAGAGTGTAATCATTTAATGTGTACATATCTTTACCAAATATATTGAAAGTATATCAAAGAGTAGTATGAGGGACTCTTATTTGATTAATTAATTAATCACTAGCCCAGAATTCTTTGGAGCTGTACTGCAGAGCTGGTGGCCATCAGATCACAAGGACAGCAGGTGACCCACATATTGGTGTCAGTACTGTCCTTAGGAATATCCAGAGCAAATCACATCAATTGATTGAAATACATGCAAGGCCGAAACTATGAGGGTCCTCTATTTAGGCAGCTCTTCAAATTGTTACCTGAAGTCTATCATATCAGCAGACAGCTCTAGAAAGAATACAGCTAAGAAGAAAAGAGTTTTCTCCATACAGAAGACTTGTTTAAAGGTCAGAGACTGTCAGAAAAATACAAACCAGCTCAGATATAAGTTCTACTTTTTTAAAAAAGAAGAATAAGCACCTTTGAAAAGGGAATAATAATATAAATTCAGTGAGGGCACTTCAAGAAAAAAATCTGGAAGAAATCAGTTCATCTTAGATAGTGGTAAGAAGGCTATTATTTCATAAGTAGGAGAATGACAGATACTACTAAAATTAAAAACAATTTCCCATTTTTCTTTTATAGACTGTCTTTAGAAGATGAATGTTCCAAATATATTAATACCTGTGAAAGCTAAGTCCATGTGCTCTTCTCAAGAGCACAGGTCCTTTTAAATTCACATGCTGCAAATTGCTAAACAGTATTTATTAAATATGGTCCTGATTAAACTACTGTAGTAATATAAGCATTCCATCAAATTACCTTCAGCCTGCTTCTGTAAATGGAAAATAAACACAATTATATATAGTAGAAAAAGATATAATTTTTTGAGAATTACATTTAGTTTATTAGACTCTGTTTTCATCCTCCACACAGTTCCAAGACTGTTTGTGTAAAGCTGCTTCCAACGACCTGTATATAAAGAAGAATTTTCTGTGCTTTTGTTAATTAACCCATGTTTTTAAACAAAAAAAAAATTCTAATATATGTAGATAGAGCTCATCATGATTTAGAACATTGGTTTTTGCATTAGTAAAGGCTTTGCTACATCTAATTGTATTTAAATGTCTTGCTCAGGAACATAATAGTTATAAAAAATTCTTAGTACTTGTACAGTGGTTATTTAAGAGATTTAAAGGTCATGAGCCATACTAAGTGTTTTTAAAACTTTTCCTTTCTTTAAAAATGAAGGTGTCATCTATATGACATTTATCAAGAAGGTCAAATGAGTTTAGTCTCCTACAGAATACACAAATCAGGCATCATCAGTGAAAGATTCCTTTTGTTGTCCTACCAAAATGCTGCTTTGTCATCAGCAAGGACCACATTTCAGAGTAAGAGAAGAAGCTTACATCCATGACTGATATGTTCTTAAATTATCTGATCAGAAAAACAGAAAGAGTGCTTTTTAACTGGCACTGCTGTATGTTGAATCAGTTATCTGCTGTCTAAGAAAATCTTCTGAAACCTTGCATATGAGAGTTCAGATGAGTAGCTTGCAGCCTGTAACAAGATTTGGTACTGTACAGCAGTGCAGTAGAGATATATGACCTCTGAGACATACTGCAGCCATGTAAGGAACTGAATAAGTCAAGATGAGAAATTAAGTGTTCTACCAAGCCAATTTACTCTACTTTTTGCCACACATAGTCTGCTTTTGATGATTAAACAAAGTATGTCTACATTCAGTGCTGTTATCTGAAAACGGTGTTTTGGTGCCTTCTCTGTAGGCATAATCTCAAATTTCTACTCCAACCTTCTTCATCTGAATATGTCACTTTGCCTGAAAGTCATGCATGAGTAGGCATTTTGCCCCACCATTAACCTCTACAGTAACACCTGTCAGACATAAGTGCACAGAACTGAAACATTTTATCATCCTTTTCTCTGTACAATATTTTTGCAGGGTGACTTTTGGAAGAAAAATAAATGTTTTTATCATGTCGCCAAAAAGCTCTTCTCCTGGGGTGGAGAAAAAGATTTTAAAAGACAGATTGTAAATAATAGCAATGGTCTTTTGTGATCATCCTCCTTTTAGAAGGGAGATGGGAGACAGGTGGTTGTTTTCATCAATCATTACATATTAACACATAAAAGGCTCATCTTAAGAAAGCTGCTTAGTATGGGATAACATTTTACTGTTCTCTACCCAGTTTACATCTATATCATATGATGCTCTGCCAAGAGACACTTGAAGTATATCCCTTTGAGGCAATACTTTTATATCATAAGTGAACTGTGTCCTCCCTGCAGAAAAAAAATCATGTACCTGCATGTTGGTAATGGATCTCATTTTGCAGCTAGATACAAGCAGTGATTAAACATGTATTTCCTTCAAAATCATCTTTGCAGTGATGCTGTATGTAGATTGGATGGTCTTGCATTGTGTTGTAGGGTAATTATTTTAATCTGGTACATTAAAAAGATTTAATAGTTTGTGTTTAATACCGTATTTTGGTCTGCATTTTTATTATTTTGTTGTAGTTCAGCTTTCTAAAAATAAATTGAAGACCAATGATTGTATATAGCTTACCATAATAATAAATATTGAAACTTGGCTCTCATTTTATTTTCAACATTCTTTATCAGGTACCTTGCCAAAATATGTTTTTTTCAGCAGTTTCATTTAAGGTAACTAAGCTTATTTCTGACAGCTATTGTTCATGTTAATGCATAAGTTTTGTACCTCATAATTGAAATACAGCCTCTACATAAGTTGCTGCTGTGCAACAAAATATACAGCTACTGAAAAAGGAATAAACTTCATTCTGTTGCTCTCACTATCCTACAAATACTCAAACTGTTCTATATTCTACAGAGCTGCATTTTAGAATGTTCTCAAACTCGAAATTGTTTCAATCTAAAATTGTAAATTCAAACTCCTATAAAGATGGAGGAGTTTGGTACTGTATCACCATTCAAATTTGCTTTTCTACCAAAATTACTTCTAGTCAGTTTTATTGTTAACCTAGGAAAGACATTTTTAGATGTCTCCAAAATAAATTTCGGTCTTCATGTTATAATTTTACCCATATTTTATCATTTCAGTAGGCAGGAAATTGAATCAACAGAAATCTTTTCAATTATTATCATATGTTGAACTTTTAATTAATTATATTTTGGTTGTTGATAGAGGCATTTAATCATATTTCATTACGTATTTAGCTCTACTAGACTTAAATCAGGTCCTGATAAAAATCAGTTAAAAGCTAAAATGTAAACGAAACCCAAATTTGGTCAAGAATCTAGTAAATATAAGCCATGAAGTTTGAAACAATTAAAGCACAGACTTGGTACTTTGTGTAAAGATTACTGTGTATGAAAACAAATCTCACAGTACAAAATAAAAACAAATTTGCAGGAATGATTAAGAAGCATGGCCTTTTTCCATTCTATATTTTATAAGCCTGTTCTGCAAACAGAAGATGGAAAGCAATTTTATTTTCAAAACTGAAATATTATGCACATTAACCTTTGAAAAAAGATAAACATTGAGAATGTGATAATGGGGAAAAAATAACACTATATTTCAAATGGATAACTAGCTTCTTGTCCTGCTTTTACTATATTGTTCTGTTTTCTATCTTCAATAGAGTCACATGATCACTATGTATTTTTAATGAATATATTTTATCTTGTCTTTAATCTCTTAAACTCTGAAACAACCTTAGTGTGAAATCAGCTTTTATCAATATTGATCTCTTTAAACTAAGAGTTGTCTTCCTGCTTGCCCAGAAAATAAAAGACTAATAATTCACTTGCTAGTTCACCCCCACTGGGTATCACTGGCTAATATTGTCTGGCTTCTCACCAGAGATGAGTGGTAGCAGTCACTGCCTTCTCTGTTTTGGGCAATTATCATACCAGCCACATGGAAATGTTCATAATTGAAGATTTGGAAAGTATTAAAGATTTTTTTGTTGTTGTTCACTTGGTGATTCTTTGATGTTACTTTTAAATAATTTCAGTAATTTCTTTTACTCATATAATAAAAGCATAATATGTCATGCCTACTGAACCAAACATCAAGAAACAGTGGCAAAATTTTGTCTGAAAATGTACAGTCTGAGTGTGTGATACTGAGTGGCATCCCTTACCATGGAAGATGAGATGTCCAGAAGGCTTCTATCCACATGGGCCACTGTGAGTAGTGCCTTTGGCAGTCCTCTGGCATTTAGGTATCAGAGTCAAGAGGATCCACTTCATTCAGCTGCTGACACCCAGCTGACTCTGCTGAGCTGCAGAGATTAAAAGGTGTAATCCTCCACCACTGGACACCTCAGCTTTGCAGCTCCCTTTACAGCTGACTAGATAGGCAAATACCCTGGAAGGTATTTGAAGTTTGCCTTGAAGACAACACAGCTCATTTTTCCTCAAAGTGAGGAAGGAGGTAAACTTTAAGGCAATGCACTCCCCTAGTACTTAGCTTTTCATTTAACTCTACCCTTGTTATCTGCTCAAACATTTCTCTAAGTCCACATTGCTTCACATTCAAGGGCACAAAGAGATCACTTGTAAGGAAGTCAGGCCTCTTGCCATGACTCTCCAAAGGGAAACAGTTGGACTGACACTGGAAAGAAAACCCACAGCTGTGTGTGTAGATGCATATCTGAATTAAATATATTTCACATTAAAATCAAAGCAGTTTTAAATGTCCTCTTAGTTCTGACAAGATGCAAACCTACAGCTTTGATTGGTTTTGTTGATGACTAGAGGAAAAATAATTTACAGTTCATTTGCTGAGCTGTCTCATAGTGCTGTGATTCCCATTAGAAGCCTCAGGTATGCCTTCCAAAGCCTCCAGCTGCCTTTCCCTTCATGGAGTCATTTTTTTTAGTAACTGCACTTACTCCTCTAATGACTGCGGATGGGCAGCCAAGCAGGGAGCAGATGTATCAGCATGTACAGATAAAGCATGTGAAATCACTCACAGAGTTGATTAGAACATTTCCAACAATCATCTCCATGGTAGGAAAAGAAGTAAAATAAAGAAGTTGCACATCATTATTTCTAGCTTTTGAAGGCCAAAAACTCCCAACACATTCTGCATTTGCCCCTCTCTGCCTCCTGAACTAAAAGCCCACAAACTGTTTTCTTTAGAGGAAGTATTAAATAGATGTTTCAAATGATGAGACAAGAAATATTGTGATGAGATTCTGTACAGTGTCTTCACATCCAAACTTGACTTTAGATATCTGGTGTCCCTAATCCAGGACCTTCAAATTGCACCCAGCAGTAAACATTTAGGGATAAGAAAATGGTCCTGTAGAAGTTAAAATTTAGATGCCACATTTGTAGAAACTGCTGAATCAAATATTGAAATATGAGAAAAGAGCAAAACATACCAATGGCACTATATTTTCTGAAGAAAGACAGAGCAATGCCAGTGAGTCTCTGGAAAGAAATACAACTGTTTTATTCTGAGTAATAACTAAACAGATGCATGAGTTCAAGAAAAAGGATAGCCTATTGCTAAGGATGAGAAAAAGGAAGTCTGGAAAACATGTTAGGTCAAATGCAAACGGAAAATTAAGAGAAAAGAAATGGAAGAACACCTTGAAAAATATCCTCAAACCAAGTAGTAAATTCTTCAAATACATCAATAGCAAAAAGCTTATTAAGGACAATGCCTGATTACAGATTTTGTAAAGGTTTACTCAGGTGTGATAAGGCTTTAGCACAGAAGCACAAGTATTTCTTTGTGCAGGTTTTTAACTGATCTGTTGGACAGATTCCTCTATGCAGTACATGGGGGTTTTTGTAGCAGATAGGTAAGAAGGACTAGACAACTAGAAGAAAATAGGAATTCTAAACCAAAACAAAAAGTCATAAATCCCCATAACTGGACGGAATTTATTTAAGACTCACGTGACTCAAATATGAAATTGCAAATCTGCTGGTCAAAGGGTGTAACCTATCATTGCAAACTGTCACTGTGGGAGATTACTGGGAGGTTCCTATATCATTCCCCTCCACACAGAATGATGAAAGGGGGACCCTGGGAACTACAGCACAGGGACTTCCGTCCCTGATGAGACAGCAGAAAAACATAGAGTGTTATCAAGCAAGTTACTGAGAACAAAAAGAGGGTGTAATTTTTCCACTATGGAAAACTTGGTGTTCCCAGGAACTGGAAACAGCTGGGATGACTATTTGGAGAGGACACAGCTGTGGAGACACATGGTCAAAATTTTAAAAAGGAAGCTGAAATAAATGTTACCATTATTTATCAAATCCCACAGAGTGGGAAGTGGGGGAACTTGAAAAAATGAGGAGGTCATTTTAAAACAGATCAAGCAGAGCATTTCCTTACACTGTGCATAGGGAACCTCTGTAACCTGCTGCCGTGAGTGGCAAACAGCAGCAGAGAGTTCAAAAAATAAGGTGAATGTATGCACTGTCCATAAACACAGGATGGAAGGTCTGGATGAGAGACGTACCCGCTAGCAGCCCAGCTACCCACCTTCTGGTTTCAGGGGCAGCCAGAGAGAGGCAGGCCATAGGAAGCAGCCAGGCTTTTGTGCTCTCCTTAAACAACATCTTCTTCTGACACCATCAGGAACAGAATATTGGGCTAGAAGAATCACACAGCTGGCCCAGAATATTCTCTAAGTTCTTATGTAGATTTATACATTCCAACTGCACAGAGTTTGGACATTAAGAAGTGATAACTGAAGGTAACTTTGTGAAGATGACTAATATGTCATGAGAAAATAAGGTGAAAATGAAATCGCTTATTTTTTGCTTTAATATTGATGAGTTAAGTTTTGGAAGGAGGTTATTGCTTCTCACTAGAAGGTAGTTCACAAGTTAATAACACTGTAGTGTTAAAGCCACCATCAGTTCAGCTCTGTGAAATATTCTTAAATTCCACAATATTCCAAAAACATATGTTCTGTCTCTTGGACAAATGAATCTTCTCTCATTCATAGTCTTTGAATGGAGAATATTTATGAAAGATATTCAGTTGCATGTTATGCCATAACTAGTCTTACTTTCGCTGTTAATTTATTAAAAATTAAATAGTTGTCTACTCATTTTCCATTATTTTTTAATTTGTTTTTTATTATAAATACATTCATTTTAGTTTTTTATATGATCCTTATCCTTCTGAGATGGCAGAACTATGTTCTTTAGCTGAGTGGTCCCATCCTACTTCAGGAAAATAAAAGGTTAAATTGCATTAAACCACAACTTCTCAGTCCTTGAACAAATGATCCTAAAATGCTCTTTCTTTTCTTTCAAAAATAGAAGTGTAGTCTATTTTATTTATTTCTATTTTACTCCAAAAATTTAATTTCTGGTTAAATTTCTATATAAACCGGTCAGAAATTAGAATTTTAGGCTGTGCAAAAATAATTTTTTAAAAAACGGACTCCAATGTTTTTTTCTTGTTTAGGTGGAAAATTATTATTTCAAAATGAGCTATTTTTCTTTTTTTGTTTGGTTTTTAGCTACACAATAGTGCAAAATGACCTCAAGATGAACTTTATTATTTGGTCAATTAGATACTAACATCTCATTATTTTTCAGTTTAGTGCTATACTTAGTCTGAAAAATAGCTTCTAATGCTGTCAAGCATCTAAATTCAATAGTTTTAGTCCTACATTATTAACATTGTTGCACCTGGGACTGAACACTATTTTTTTCTTCTTCAGTAATATCACATTTATGACAATGAGTATTGTATGTCTGAGACTGGGGCATCTTTTATTGTAAAAATAATGATGGGTGCATGAAGGAAGCATCTTTTTTACTCAGTTTAACCCTGTGTAAATATATTTGTCCACAATATATCACTTTGCACTTTAGGTAATTGAAGTGGTCTGAAGTTTAATATCTTAAAGTCAGATCCTGAAAACTCTTGACCTGGGAGTGCTGGTCAACAGCCAGGTGAATATGAGCTGACAGTGTAGCCAATAGCATCCTGGCTTGTATCATAAATAGTGTGGCCAGCAGGACCAGGGAAGTGATTGTCCCTCCATACTCAGTATTGGTGAGGCTGCACCTTGAATACTGTGTTCAGTTTTGGGCCCCTCACTACAAGAAAGACATTGAGGTGCTGGAGTGTGTCCAGAGAAGGGATACGAAGCTGGTGAAGGGTCCAGAGCACAAGTCTTATGAGAAGCAGCTGAGGGAACTGGGGTTGTTTAGCCTGGATAAAAAAAGGAGGCTGAGGGAGACCTTATCGCTCTCTACAACTACCTGAAAGGAGGTTGTAACAGGGTGGGTGTCAGTCTCTTCTCCCAGGTAACAACTGATAGGATGAGAGGAAACAGCCTCAAGTTGTGCCAGGGGAGGTTTAGATTGGATATTAGGAAAAATTTCTTCACAGAAAGGGTTTTCAAGCACTGGAATGGGCTGCCCAGGGAAGTGGTTGAGTCACCATCTCTGGAGGTATTTAAAAGATGCACAGATGTGGTGCTTAGGGAGGTGGTGTAATGGAGGACTTGGCAGTGTTAAGTTAGTTGTTGGAATCAATCTTAAAAGTATTTTCCAGCCTAAACTAATATTTGATTCTTATTTGTTAGAGCAGTGTTTGCTTGGAAAATAATTCCTATAATCTTCAGCATCATGGTTTATGTTAGGAAGGTTTGGAATGGTGGCTTTTCATGAACTCATTGTACCCAGTATTGTCCAAAGCCGTTCTTAAAAATTTCAGGGTGTTGGTAATGATTATTATGTTTATTCTATCTATAAACATGTTTTACATTCTTAAAAAGTTAGAGCAGTTATAGATGTCTCAAAAATATCTTAAAGGAAAAATAAAGATGTCTGTGTATCCTGAAGGAGGAAGAATACCAAGGAATTTCTTTTCAGGTAGTGGTACTACTGCAGTGCATAGTGGGGAATCAGTCAGGTATGTTCTGCCTTCTTGAAGCCAAAAATGAAGCTTTCGAGGCCTTGGGAAAAAGCTCTACCTAACATGCAGAAAAAAATGGACAATTCATGATGCCTAGTGGATAATTTATTGCAGAAATAAACTTGTTGTTTTGAAGTAAAAACAAACAAACAAACAAGATTATTTTGTTCTTTCGATAAGAATACTAGAAATTTTATATATATAAAATAATTTTTGCTCTTTAGAGGGCTGCAGATTTTCTTTTCTCTTTATCTCTGCATTTATTTATTTTTGGTGAAAATCCATTTGTCAGTTCTGGAAAAAGAAGTTCTCTGTGAACCTAAAAACCAGGTTAGACGGATGCTGCAATAGCTTGTATACTAATTCCATTCAAAGGCCTAATTTTACTAAAAACAGACAGTCTCAATCCTTTTATAAGATTTGCAACCAATGTGATTTGATTCAAAACATCCAGATAAAGAGATCTAAAAGGAGACATCTAATTTCACTTGGGCCACATATTAGATTGGATACTTAAGTCACATAAGTAAATCAGTATAGATCATTCCTATCTAAATTACTGTAGCTTCAATGAAATCAGCCAAATGAATACAAGTGGTCCAGTTTGACAGTAGTGTCTATACTCGTTACATCCAGCATATTTCAAAATTATAGTTATGTTTTCAGAGTGGAGAGCAGCAGTAAATGCACTCTCTTTTGTTACTGATATTTCTATAAAACATGAAACAAAGTAAAGGTCTAATTTCGCCATGAAAAAAGCATCCCAAAATGTAAATATTACTTCGCCTTTCCATTCCAAAGACTTACTTTGGCAAAATAAGTGCCTGAGTTGTTTAAAGAGTTTCCACAACATTTATTTGACATAGCAAGAAATTCCATCCAGTTTGCAAAGCAGTCCCCAGATCTAGAGCCCTTTCCACTCCTCAGGTTTGTGACAGGGTCCCAGAGCCTGGGACTCAAATGTATTTCTTCCAGAGCCTTTGCTCTGAGTAATGTGGCTGGTGAACCAATTGATAAAAGGCAAGTTCTTGGCCTTTAGCCTAATCATTAAGCAAACGAGAGAGAAAAAGATTTAAACATAAAGACAGGTAAAGGTATTTAAAGAGCAAGAGTGAATTTGGGTGCAGAGAGTGCTGTTCACAAGACAACTACAGCTGATCAGGAAACAATATGGAACTTCATAAAAGATGGAGAAAGAGTGAAGGAATAAAATGTTGCAATGTAGATGATGACCTTGCTGATAGGCCTGGTTTAAGCTTTGGCATGTGAAGAACAATTGAAATGATGGGGAGGAAAAAATGTAAACTGTTAGTCTTAACTAGGGGGCAAGTATCAGCGTAGAGAGTGATCTGTTAGTCTCTTCTCTCAAGTCATTTAATTTTAAATATCTGACTAATTATCAGGTTTTGGAAGGGATTGGAGATGGCGTAAAAATGTGTCTTGTTATTTTATGTTATAGAGCTTATTTATTTCACTCACTTTAATCCAGGGGGAGCCACAATATAGTATTGCTAATTACCTTTCTTCTTAAAATTAAGGCAATTATTGTTTAAAGGAGCTTCCCAAAAAAATCTAGAAATCAAAATCATATTGCAGACCCTATAAATTAAAACAAAAAAATACAAGTTCATATTTGAATTGATGTAGCCTCTGAAATGTATCCATTTCTCAAAAGAACTCATGTGGATTTCTGCCTCAGTGAGTCAAGGTAGCTCCAAGGGTGTAATACATCAGAGCTAAGGACAAACAGGCTGGCATTGCAAAAGCAAAAGATATTAACAGATCTACAGAGCTTTTGGCCTGAGGACTGAGAGTGGTTGGAAACTAAAGAGTCCCAAAGATCTGCTTGTTTCCCCATAGTCAGCCTGAGAGCAGGAACAGAAGAACTGAACAGAGAAGACTTGTCTGAAATTGAAAGCTTTAGAAAGGTGAGAGAACTTCTAAATAAAATATAAGATAAAATTAGGAAAGGAATGAATAGAAAAGTGGAAAAAGCTTTATTAAAAAAAAAAAAAAAAAAAAAAAAGGAAGAATTGTATTTATTATTTTGAGGCATTTACAGCAGATGCTTTAGAAGAGGCCTTTAACTTGAGGTGAGCAATCAGAAATTTCTGAAAATCAAATCCTTTACCATACTACAAAGAAAACCCATAAACTGAGCAGGTGTTTCAGAAAATATTTCTTGCAGTTTAAGTAAATATTAAAGAATTTTAATATATCTGAGTTTTGTCTTTTGGGTCTTTTTTAAAAGGAACAGAGCCAGGCACAAGTCCTCTTGGGGGTTGTAGCTTGCCAGGAATAATTTCCTTTACTGGGTGGCAGGGAGCATGACTGTTTGTCATAGCTTTACAGCTGTACCCAGACTGGGAGATAGAGAAGAACACTGGGATATACACAGAAAAGAGGAAATTAAGGCATCAGAAAACAAAATATCAAAATCAGAGCTTCACACTGATTTCCTGGATAATTTGGAGTGTCTATATTTTCTCAATTAATTTACACAAGCCAAACTCCATATGTGGATTTATGAGACTTCTACATCTCTGCAGCCAGATAAGAACAGCTGATACTAAAAGCAACCAGAAATGTTTATATGAATGGCAGCACAATTCTATTTTCACAGTTAATAACCTGTCTGATCTTCTAATAAAACTCTGTTTTCTACATTAAATTTTCCTACGTTATACCTGTAATGGGAGAAAATTTCCAGCCATCAGCATAGTGATGCAACAGAAAGAATAAAGTTTTTCTTTTTAACTGGGAGAATGAGATCTCTTCGTTTTTCTGATGCTATTTCCAGCACATATTGATTGGATTCATAGCTTGTGGAATAATTTGTATGAAGTGAATGAGCATCATCAACTCCTGTGAAAATGAGTGAAAATTTTAACAGCCCCTTTAGAGTGAAAGGATGGACCCTGAGATCTGGTTTCAGACTACATATTTGCTGTACATTGCTAAAGTAGGGAGAAAGGAATAGTGCCAAAGATGATTCAGGTCTGATGTGATGCCGGGAACCTAGTGACTCTCCCAACTGACACTGTCTGCAGATGGTCCTGCATCAGTTAGACTCTTGATTTAGTCTCCTCAAGTTTAGTGTCAAAAGTTAGGTTAAAACCCTGGGATCCATCCAAGTTTTGGTTTGGTTTTGTTTTTTTATTTTATTTATTTTTTATATGAAATAATAATGAAGGATTAGAAATTCCTTTCCTTGTAGTCATTAGCCACTGCTTCTGGCAATACTTTCAAAGAAAAAAAATTTAAAACTTAATTCAAACTTCCACATCACTCCAAGGTTTTTGTCTTGACTGATATGGTAAATGATATTTTTTTCCTGAAACTTTCATTTATTCTGAGTATGATGATCATTTTTGCTTCATTTCTATAGGAAAAACAAAACAAATCAATCAACCAAACAAACAAAAACCAAGGTGGTTTTATCTCCTTCCACAGATGAAAAGTTGTGATGAATGACAGTCCAAGTAACTTGTCCAAAGTCACATCGGATGTAGCAGACCTGGGACACAGAGCCAAAATACTTGGATCTTAAGTCTATTCCTAAGTCCTATGAAGTTGTGGCAAGAAGTGCAAAAAGATGTTTTCATGCCCAGTCTTTCAGTCAGTATGTGTAAAACATCTATCTCGTAAGTTTTGTAGGTGCTTTGTAGTCATGCAGCATTATGTATGCGTTTGCATGCTTAAGTTATTATGAATTAGTCATACTTTATCTCTCATAGATATTTGCACCTCCAAAAGGTCCTTCAGATCACCTTGTTCAATCTCCGTTATAACACAGGTCAGCACTTACCAGGTCTTACCACTGGCAGATCATTAGCACTCATTATATGTACCTTTATAACAACAGAAAACATTTCAACTGTGGTTCTAATGACAAATCCCATGAGAGAATAACACAAACATATATTCCATCCTTGTTTGCCTTTGTCATGTTTTAATGTTTATTACCGCTAAACATGAGATTTTTGAGCAATTTAAACCCTCACAAGATAAAGGAGGAGTTGGTGGGGGGGGAAGGGGGGTGTCTCATTAGTATACACTTGAGCATTTATTTGATTTCCTGGATATCAAACAAAGATTGTCAAATATTTATAAAAGTTAATGAAATGTGGGTAGGCCAAACATGGCATAATACTCCTACCTGTTATCCTGACATTGCACTAATTAGATTTAGTAAAATTATTGCAAAATTAAAATGTTTTGTAAAGAACACATTCTAAATGTCACCAGACTTGTCACAGGTTTTAGTCCATGTCCATTCACACAGATTCACAACCCTCTGGCCCTCATTATTGTAAAATCTATATTTAGCTGATAAATAAAATTACTGTAAGAGACATATAACTATCAGCTGAGCTTTACAGAAGTAACATCAGTTAGCACAGGTAGTATAACAAAGCAGGGCTGAGGACCATAGGACTAAAATCTAGCTGAAAGTGATTATACTATAAGCACTTATTTTATATTTTCAATAGTACGCATATTATATAGAGTAAAATAAACATAAGGCATATGTATTTTTGCATACTATACTACATTTTACATTACAATATATTTTAGCAATAATTGATGTTAGTTGAAGAGGGTCCCAATAATAATAATAATACGGAGAGTGGCCCGAGTAACGACAATCACACCAATGTGGCTACATGTCGTCCCCCTTTATTGCCCGAATCGCTTGGTTATATACTTTGCACAGCAAGCACCCGCTGTTCACGCGCCCCATACCCCTGGATTATTGGTCGTAAGCAACTTATCATGCACCCAAAGGGAAACTGTGATAGGCAAGCATCTTGCGGCTTGCTGCATACTTGTGCTTAGCTTAGCCAGATACAGAGCTGGGAAAATTCCTCATTAACAGGTACAGTTCCTCACAACACAGCCCTTCAAGGTCTTCCTCATAACACAGCTGTTGTCAGCAGTCTGAACTCAGGCCTGGATTGTCCAAACCTTGCAACAAAATATCGTGGCCATTCTTTGTCAGAAATTCTACTACAGTTAGTTAGAAACATTTGTCTTACCATGTCTTATTCTATGCTTCCTTATGACAACTGATTACTCAGTATTATACTGGAAGCACATATAACCTTCAAGGAGTATAAACTAGAATATTATGTTGTGTAAAACAGAATAGAGTAAGAGGGAAACCTTTTTTCTTTTTTTTTCTACTTAATACTGAGTATAATAACAGCTTTCATTTCTCTTCCACCTCTGCTCCAAGAGTTTAAGACGTTGTTAACATAATGGTGTTTTTTTGTTTTTTTTTTTGACACAGTACTGTCAAAAAAAACCCTGGATAACATCACTGAGGATACACAACTTGCAACATATGCAACACAGTTACACTACATAGAGGACAATGCTGTGTGACTTGATAAGTGTCTTTGTATATTTCTTATTGTGAAGACAAGATAAAATTCACAGGTCCTCAGCTCACACTCTCAATGAAATGACATTAAAGTCAACAGTCTTTGTGTCAGCTGAAAATAGTTTCCCACGATTTTCAGTGCTGTGTACATTTTATAGATAAAGATTATTTTTCTTATCATTTTTTACAATAGTTCCATACCATTAGACTCCAAGCATAAATTTGGAGGCATTTAAATCTCAGCACAACATTTGAGTGGTATTTACAGGTAATCCATATTTTTGTGCAGTACTGAAAGATCAAAGAATTTGTGGATACACAATTATTGCCCAAAGGGCTTTGAGAGCATAGGTCATTTCAGGTGAGGTTATAATATGATTTTCTTGTTGCTAGGAAATTTACTTATTAAAGTGAATATTGACTGTGTATCTGTGCTCACAGCCTCCAGCAATATCAACTAAAGAAGTCAAGTGATCAAAAATGTAGTCTGTGTCTGGCAAAAGCAGCAAACATTGACTATATGAAATAAAGCCTTGTTCTGCAACAAGCTTGAAGTGTCTGTAGCTCATATCAGAGCATGCAACTCTGATTTTCACAATTTTAACACTGAAAGAAATGTATGAGGCTGCAGAAGTTGAGAAGAATGATTATTTTTCTTCTCACAGCAGCTCCAGCAGTGTGAGTATACTCTTTCTCCTGCACCACAAGTTGCCTATGTTCGTCAGATACAGTCCTTTGGTGCTTTGCATCTACTTTCTCATTTCCCTCTCATCAAAGAGATTATTAAATGCATGGTAGTAACAATCATTCTTTCAAAATATTTCATTTATAATCATACTTGAAATATTCTCTGCATTACTTGCAGCACCATTGGCTCAAGGCTTTGTTACTGCTGATGAAATTCAAGAAGGTGGCAGGTGTGAAAAGACATTCAGAACAACTTTTATGGGGGTATAAATTGGGCAACAATTTGACTCATAATTCCTCCCTACAGGCAACAAACCACAGAGAAAGGTGCAAGCAGGTAAGCAGCTCCAACAGTATCCCGGTCTGATGCCCTGTCATTATCTCATAGTCAATATTGTCATCCCAACTGACAGCTGAGGCACAATGTTCTTTTTGTTTAATGAGCCACAGCATAAAAACCTCTTATCTCTACCCATGCTCACAGTATCGTGGCTTTTTATATTTTAAAGTTATCAGAAGGGGAATAGTTAAATAAATAAATAGTTATCCCAAAATTGATCTTTCTCTTCAGGAAAATAAAACTCTACGAAAATTACAACATTCTGAAAAATTTCAATCCATCTACATTTTTATGACAAGAAAACTCTTCTAACAAAACTTTTGACCAATCCTATAAGGTACACAAATTAAGTGAACTATAAAAACAAAAAGAAAGTGACAAGAAATTGCTATTCCTGCTAAATTGCTCTTGCCTTCCTTTTGTTTCAATATGAAAAATCATTATCTTTTTAAAGGCAAACATTGAAACTGTGTTCGTAACCATAGAAACTACCTTTAGTCACAAGTAAAATAACTTTAAAATTATTTTAAAAAATGACAACACAAATACCTATATTCTCCTTTACACCCTCCTTCACACTGCATGGCAGAAACGGGACATCAGAAATTCACAGCAGCTGGCATTTGAAAGGAGGCATCCTTCAGGTTACTCACTCTTGGCACCCAGTGCTACTTTGAATTTGTTATATGTTTTTTCTGCTTCTTTAGATTATAATGAACAGTAGTTGGGCGCTAATGGCAAAATGTGCAAGTATTTTATGGTAAAAAGTATAGAATACAGAATCTAAAAATCAATTATCTAGGTGTATTGGAGTCAAGGTCATGACTCACAAGACCAAATAAATATTTAAAATATTATCTTGTTTTCATTTACATTCTTCTGCTCCACAGCTTCTTTCTGTTCACAACAGTTTCCTCCATTTAAATCTTGAATAATTTGCATTTTTTTTTATTTCAGTTATGTTACCTTTTTCTGCAATGACTGCAGTTTTCTATACCTTCATTTGATATTAGTATTTCCTTAGTTCATGTAATTGAGCTTGTAGAAGTGATGGGAGCTGATAGAAATAATCATCAGAAAGCTTAGTAGTCTCACTTGATGATCATTCTTGCATGTCTAATACATTCTCTGCTTGGCCTCTGCTCTCTTCAACCTTTCTTCAAGCTCCATTTATATTCTTACCTTGTTCTTTCATCGGTTACAATAATATATATACATGATCCCACCACTCATCTGCTCTGTGTTTCCATAACTTTCATCATTTTCCTAGCTCCATTTGTCCTTTCACACTTGCTGTTTTTCAGACATGTCAAAAATACAGCTTCTGCCACTCCAGTGCCTCCTTCCCAGAGGACCTTTTTGGACCAGGCATCCTCCAGATTATTTCAGTTCTCTGTGGAGCTCTGAAGCTCTTCTCAGGAAAGTCACAAGGGGAAGATATCTCAAGCAGAAAGGAAGAAAGCCCCTCTAAAACCCTCAGCTTTAGAGACAAGAACAAAATCAGTTTATACTTTCCTCCACTAAACTGTCAATCTACAGGAAACCATCATTTGCTAGAATGTAAATGCATACTTTTTCTTCCTCTTACTTAACCAGCATCTTACTCACATTTAAGCACTAGTGAAAGACAGTGGCTGTGTCTGGGAGCACTTTCCCTGAAGGGGGGCATCAAAATGTAGGGAGCAAGGTTTCAGCAGCCTTATTTTCTAAGCTTTAGACCTGTGCAAGAAGAAGGATGCTGTAAGCCTGGAAAGAGTACATCATACACTTGTGTCATCCCACCCATCCAAATTCCTCTGTAGACCTCTGTGCTTCAGACAGTGTTCCTTATGGAGAATTATGCACTGCCCTTGCCCACAGGCAAGGTGATACAGTCACACTGAGGAGTAGGATTTATGCCATTGTCAACAAAAGTTACTTAGTCAGGCCCTTAGACAGCATATAAGCATTACATGGAAATAAAATGTTATTTCTTCTCTCCCTGAGTTTTTTCTTTTCAGGTTTGGAGCCCACTGAGCTATGTAAGCTCCCGTAGCTGTTATCCATTTCAACATTAATGGAACAAATCTTCCTCATTTACAGTTAATCAGAGAGGGATCAGCCAAGTATTAACATGACTGAAAATCTCACTAACGTTTTTTGACTGTAAATACCATTTAATGCCTTTGTGGGATAGACCTAAACAGCTACATTCAGTAGCTGAGCAAGGAACCTTTATGGCATTTACCTTTCAGCATTCATTACTCCCAATGAAGTCTGAAACTTCCACTTTTGCTGCCCCAGTTACTCATTAACAGAACAGAAAATGTTAAAATTTTGGAGAGGGATGGGTAAAGTATATATTTTATCCAAATTCTGCTAAACATTTTATCAGGAACAGCATGAAATCTTACGACAGTACATGGGGGTACCTGGAAAAGCAGGTTGTTGTTGTTTGAGCCTGGTTGGCAGCCAAATACACTGCAGCTGATCACCCACCCTTCCCCCCCACACCTGGGAATAGGGGAGGGAACTGGAGAGGTAAAGGGAGACTCACAGGTTGAGAAAGAAACAGTTTAATAATGGTAATAAAATGAAAACAATGACAGTAATAGCAAAAATAAACGGGCAATGCACAATGTAATTGCTCGCCACCCGCTGACCAATACCCAGCCCGTTCCCGGCTAGCGATCCCAAAATACCAAGATCCCGCAATTGCAATCCCGGAACTGTGAGAGAGCTCCTTCCTGACCACCCCTCCTCTATACAGTGAGCATGACATTCCATGATATGGAATATTTCATTGACCGATTTGGGTCCAGTGCTCTGTCCATGCTCCCTCCCTGTTTTCTGTGCACTTGAGCACAGGCAGGACATGGGGAGTCAAAGAGTTCTTGAAATCTCAGTAGCAGCTGAAAACATCAGTGTGCTATCAGCATTCTTCTCATACCAAACCCAATGCTGAATATAAAACACAGCACTATTCTAGTTCCCAAAAAGGAATATTAACTCTATTTCAGCCTAAACCAGGACACAGATGGAAAGGATGCACAAGTTTCAGAGAAAAGTAAATAGGTTAGGAGGTGGAAAAGGTCACTATGTACCTGTATGGAGTATTATCACAGGCTGGGTTTTTTTATAGATTTGTGAATATAATGCAATAAATCTGGTTCCTCTCAAAGCTTTCATTAAATACTTTTAACTGGTGTGAAAAAATTAGTTATCTCTCAAACCCTAGGTTGATAAAAGGAAAACAGAGACCTGAAAAAGGAGACCTTACATGAGTATAAATTCTCAGGTTTTATCTGAATTTTTAAATCATAAAAGAGGATCTAGTATACAAAAAGCATAGGTTACAGTATAACATAAAACATAATTTATTAAAACATTAATATTAGACACTGTATCCATTCAGATTAGTTGACATTGAGGATCAGATAATTTACTGGGTTATAGTCTTATGTTAATAAGCAAGTTCAGATTTTAGATTAGATTTTGTTTTTTCCTCTTTCCTTCTGCACCTTTTCACATCAGAGCAATCACTTGTAGACTACTAATCTTGTCTTCGAATAAAAGCCAGATACCCAAGACATAGTGATGAAACATTAATCTTAAAATGCTCAAGTGGAACACTGTGTATGTGCATTTTACTTTATACTAATAGGCTTAGCATGGGACAAATTCTGCAGCTTCAGAGGGCTGCTTGTGAACAGTGAGTGGTTGATTCCCAGAGCACAAATAAAGATGAGCATGGCAGAGCCGCAGGTGATGCAGTCTCGCCCCACACTCACTGGCTGCGCAGCAGCAGGAAGCAAGGCAAAACCAGGAAGAAAGAGAGGAGGAGAAGGGGGAAAGCAGGCAGGCATTTAGGCAGGTGAAAGGATCCAACACAATTCATGCTCTAGGAGCAGAAGACTAGGAGGAATTTCCACATCCCCAGGCCCAGGAGAAAGGTAGCTGTTGCCCAGTCAAGCACTTACCCCGCTTGGCACCTTGCTGCACAGTATTGCAGAGGTGTCCGGTGAATTCAACCATACCTTCTCCTGGTGAGCAAGAGAAATTTGTGCTTTTTATTGTTCTATTTTCCTAATTTTTCTTCGTATGTTGTCAAAATGAAAACATAAACATTGAGATGTCATTATATAACTACTCTTTTCATATAATAATGTACCTGCTCTCTTTTTCTTCCATTATGCAGAGGCTAAAAAATTGATGAAAAACTTTGAAGTGGTCAGCCTCATCATTCAGCATTATGCATAACTGAAACAGTTATCTTCAAATGGTGGATTAATCTATTGTTCATATGACAATCTAAATTCCTAAAACACATTGGATTTAGGAAATGTATTTACTTCTGAATTCAAGCACATTATGTTCCTAATGCTCTTCTTATTTGGTTTTGTTGGAGTTTTCTTGCTACAAAGTTCTGATTCATAAGTTTTCATAGGAATAAAAGTCCACAGCTCAGTTTAAAGATAAATACAGCTCTCGCAAAGATACATTTTTGGATTTTTTTTTTCTTTGCAATTTCAGAAAGCTAACCACTCTCTGTTTTGCAACTTTGCAATCAACCCACACTATCAATATTATTACTTGAAAAATCAGATGAGGCAGACTACATGTGATTAGCTTTCATGGATGTCAGCAGTCTAGTGCTATCTGAGATGCCCTAAAGTCTCCAAATTACTTGCATCAGGCAAGCAAAACACCTACAGGTAATATGCCTTCTTCTACAGCAGTACCTGTAGACCAGGCAGGTGATTTTAGGGAACCCTTGACAGCAGGAGTACACCGAGTTAAGGAAATATCCATCTCAAAGATTATACAATCTAAAAGTTATAGAGATTTAAGTCAGAGCCGGACACTGCTGCCTGACTGTGAAGAAGTGATGCAGGTGTGGTCCTGCTGCCTATTCTGGAAGTTCTGCCCTCACTCATTGTTCTCAGTGGCAAACAAAACAAAACAAAACAAAACAAAAGAAAAAACAGTAACTGAATAAAAGAAAAGTAAAAGGAAACACTCTTAGTTTAATTTCCATGTAAGAATGGTAAAATTATGACATATTTTGTTAGACAGTTGTCAAATATCCTTTTACCCAGAACAAGTCCCAATTTCCAAATCCTACTCACAATTTGAAGTACATTTAGTTCCAGCTTTATTAGAATAAAATGTTGGTTTCCTACTCATAGAAGTCTAATACAGGAAAATCAGTCTAAAACCAAAAAGCAGCATGTTGATCTTTTCTGAACAATGTGTATGGAGAACATCACATTTAAATATTCATTGACAAAGTTTTATGTCTCAGCCTTAGTGTTACAGATTTAATATAACACAGTTGAAAATTAACAGTGAAATAAATAAACCTAAATTGCTTAGATGAAAAGAATTTACACTGTTAATACCCTATGCAGTCTCTTATTAAAAAATGTATATAACAATGATTTAAAAAATGTGGCTTCAGGCAAATAAGTAAAAATTGCATGCTGACAATAGTGAAAGTTCAGTTTATGTTGAAAGAATTCCTTTTTTTTTTTTGTAATGAGGAATGGTAATAAGACTTTCTTTTCTTTATTCCATGCACAAAAAAACCCATGAGTTAATCAGAAAGGAAACTTTTTTAATATGCCCTTTCACATCGATCTTCACAATCATATACCACTCATTACTAAAACAATGGAAGGGATGGTCTGGATAATTTTTTACCCTCCCTGTGCCAACATTTTCAAAAATGTGCATTGCACACTGTGGATCTCCAATTTAGATCCAATTCTTTCTGCTTCTGTGGAATATGCTGGCTTCTTACTTACTAATCTTCATGTTTGTTATATCCTGAAGAGAGCTATAAAAATGTGAAAATTCTCCTACTTAGGTGTTGATCTACAGGTTTTCCTGTGAGACATCTCTTCCACCAGCAGCAGAAAGCTCTCACAACTGGATTGGGCACAGCAGGGGCATACAAAGCACTGACACACAAGGTTAAACTTTTATGGAGGCCATCAAGTGTTCAGATCTTGCCAGTATTACAGACTCTGACTTTAACATGGCATGTGCCTATTTCAACACTCAGTAATCCTCTCTATTCATGTCTGAAAGCAAAGGATCCCTTTTGTAAATTTTGGAATGGTTCCATTTGGGTAACCACAAATCTTTTGTCTGTTTTCATGTAAAATGTGAAGCATCTACCTCTCAGAGATAATCTGAACATGTGCTATGGAAATGCCAAATTAATTAATTAAATGCCATACCAAAGGTGCAATAAAATTTGTAACTGCTTTATATAAATAACAACCCTTAGGAATTTACAGCTGTTAAATTAGCTACAACCTTTGCTTGAATTATATAGCCCTGATCTTCAGTTGTTAATTAAGTTTTTCCTTGTGTCATAATTTTCAATATGCTTCTGTTAAATTCAAGGATCAGTTGAAATACTGTACAGAGAAAGAAAATGAATTTAAATTGGAAAATTGTGGCTACATAACTCAAAGGCTATCCTCTGGAAAGCACAACGAGCCAGATCACTTGGTAAGCTGGACTCCTTCAAACAAAATGTTTTTTAAATGCAAATTCACATACTTAGGAGTAAGGAATACCTGCAAAATTGTAAGTACATCCTGGAATGAGTGAATCCAGAATGGTATTAGCATCTAAATTAAAAACTATCAGAACATGGACTTTGGGGATGCTGTTCTGATAAAAGGACCAACTTAAGGCCCAGATTTATCCTTTGTAGCTTTAGGCCTTTCATCTGAGTTGCCAAAATGTAAAGTTTGCCTTTGAGTCTTTATGTAGGTAGTGCCAGGAGGCAGGTATCTCCAGAGGGTGATGCAGATATTCAAGGAGTTACCCACTGAAGGTCTCTTTCTTTCCCTGTTAATTACTGAGCTCCCAGCTTTGGCACATCAATTAAGTGGCCTAAAATGAGTCAGATAAACATGGGCCTGTGTCTTTAACAGTGAGGCTGGCCACCAGCTGAGATGTCTGCCATAGAAAACGCTGTATTTTTGATCTGGTATCTTCACCCAGAAACAAATTACATGTAGATCAAGGGCAAGTCACTGAATTCACTATGGAGCTCAGGGATGTTGCATGGCCTACATCATAGAGCAGACCGAACTCTTGGTGACCTGTGAAACAGCAAAGAGTGTTCATAATGGTGTGGATTTATCAAAATCCTTTGTTTGTGCTGGCCAGTACTTTATCCACCAATTCAGCGCTGGTCCCACTGTCCTGCCTGAGCAATGTCCTCTCTCCCACACCAGTGAAAGTCACACACCGCTTCTGAGCAACATTCAAACCTAGAAATTACCAGCTGAAACGCTCATAGTTTTACAACATTAAGTCTCCTTGAAAACAGGAATTTGGGCTAGAAATCTTCTGTGTTAGTCTGTCTGTCTCTAGCCACTGCCCTGCTGTTGTGTGTCATCTCTGCAGTGAGATGCAGCAGCTGCGTGACAGTGCACGGGGTGGGGAGGCAAGAACAGAACTGTTAGCAGGTTATCTCCTTTGGAAATACTGTCCTACTGCTGGTAACTTTAATGTAGTGCCAAGAAATTCGACCAAGCATTTCTTTTTATGTAGCTTTTTACATTGCCTTAGTTTAGATTCACATATTTTAGCCTGGATTTATCTTAGGGACTCCAACTGATTGATAACAAACTCCCTATTTTTAGCATCAGATTATTTTCCCATTTCATAGGCTTCTCTAATTGTTACCATAAACTCAGGAAGGAAATGTTAGAGATCAGCCACCCTAAAATCATTTCCACCTCCAAGAGTCCATCTCAGTCAGGAAACAATAATGAGCTACATATTCAGGTGGTTATTTCAGTTGTGTTTTTAACATTCAGCTAGAAATATAGTGCAGAGCCCACTGAAAGATGTATTGCGCAATGATCCAAGACAAATAGCAACCAATGTACATATCAAAGCGGATTCTACCTTTTATGGAAAAAAATTGTTCACTAGCCAGTTAAGTTGGTATAAGATTCTTGGTCTAAAGTAAAGTGAGTTCTGACAGGCTTTCAGCTCAGGAGGGAATAAATGGCTTCTGAGGAGAAAGGGTGATTCGGACTCTAAATCTGTCTGATGGTGTGATTGCAGAGCTCTGATGGAAGCTCTTTTATACAGGTGAACTCCTTGGTGAAAAATCTCTCTTCATGCTTTAGATCCATTTTGAAATATACAGCAAGCACAAAGCCATACTTCTTTGTCAGAAGAGAGGAAGTCAGCAGAATTTTTAACTGCTTTGGATGCTGCAAATTAAGTATTGTATTTAGATTTTACTTGGCTGTCATAGGCAAAAAAATAGCTTAAATTGTGAATGCTAACAGGCAGCAGATAATTGGGTGTACATCTGTCTGCAAGTCAATGTTTGAATATGAACTTTTGCACTCCCAAGCAGAAGCCTGCTACCTGATAGATACAATGGGTATTGCCTGGACGTACAATTTGATAATGTCTGGGCTAAAGAAAAGTGGCACATCCTGAATCATCCTATTAATAGAGATGAGACAGAAGCACCAGCTAAGAGGCTGATCAGGCATTCAGCTTCTGCACATAAGCTACTTAGACTGGAAAAAACAGCAGCTTGGGGCTGAAAGGAGGGTTCTTGAAAAGAAGACAAGGGGACCAAAGGTGGTGAAGATGCTGGCTGGAGGAGAGATTATGGAAATTGGGGGAGATCCTAAAGATGGAAAGATACAATGACACATATTCAGAGGGATGTCCCAGGACCTTGGCCTGTAATACCCAGTGCTGATAGCTGCGAGCAGCAGCACATTGTGAACAAACACAATTTTGACTCCGGCTTTCCTGAGCTAGCAGTGACCTCCCTGCAGGGAAGGGAAGCCAAGACCTGCCGAATATAATGGCAGGAAGAAGCAACTGAGTGTGAGACATAAAGCAGAATAGAAGCTCTAATCTTGTTGATTCTTGAATAAACCCCAATACTCAGATCCTCTATAGGCTGTTGTTTATTATGTGCTGCCCATGACACCCTGAATAACCAGATAAGCACCTGGCAGTTCTATAAATTAGGATCTATGGACACCTTAAGACATATGACAGCTCTCAGTAGCTCCTCCACTGTAGTGAAAGAGTGACAGAGTGTGTCCACATTTGAGATGGACAGGCCAGCCCACACAGTGTGGGAGAGGCAGGGCCACTAACCACTGTTGGTGACTCAGAAGGCTCCCTGGGATGTGGTAAGGTAGTAGAACATACAACTCAACTCTGAAGGTCACAGGAAGAGTTTCACATCAATAGAAAGGTGTAGACTCTTCCTTTTCTGAATTACTATTAACATTTTATCTTTCATACAGACTTTCATTTATGGGAATATAATATTGCTGTTGCAGTTTCAAAAAGGCAGCACTAACGCAAATTATGGTCAACTTTTTTTTAGACTTCTTAATGGATCCATTAGGGATCCATTTTATTATCAGAGGTGGATGACAGATTTGCTGGTTGATGTCATCATAATATCTGAATTTTAGCCACATTTTGCTCAAACCCTTCGGTCTGTGCAAGTCTTATGTTGCTTAGTGTGAGGAGTCCAAAGCCAGGAGGCAGCTGGCCATGTGGCCACAGACTGACATTCAGCACTGTTAGTGTTCAAGAAGAGATGGCAAATTCTCAGTGAACCCTGGTGCCACCAGTTATGCTTGGGAAAACATTTTGACAATGTTCAAAAGCCCCAGCTGTACCTGTCTAACACAGCAGCACATCTCACAGCTTTGAACTCTGAGGTTCTCCAGTTCTACATGCTTTGATATGCAATGAGGTCATAATATGTGTTTATGACAACAGTGCTCACTGAGCTGAGGACTGTGATATCAAAGTTGAAATATTTTGACTTCACTGCATGATTAAATGTCTTGAGGAAAAAACAGAGTTATACAAGACTATCACAAATCTTTAAAACATATTTCTCACATAAAGATAAAGGTTACCTCTGGTATGTTGCCTCTGGAAATGTTCTGCCAGGTTGCTATAGCAACCTCTGCTATGTAAATTAGCAACAGCTTTATCACAAGATTTTTAGATTGTTGGATTTAGGAAAAAAAAAAAAAAAAAAAAGTGGGAATAAGAGCTGAAGTGAAAAATAAGCTGGAGAAATATCTAAAGGGACCAATTAGTAGTTAGCCGTGGTCCACAGGCAACTAGATACTAAATGATTTTTTAAACTATTTTTCAGTGTGATTCTATTTTCCCCTTACACAGTCTGTACTGGCAAAGGTGGTGGCACTTAAGATGAAGAAATTCCTATTTAGACTTAAAGCCATTTTAAATAATCCACTTATACCACAGAAGTACAGAAGTACAGTATGTGTAAACTTAAGAAATGTAAGAAACAAAAAGACCAAATGAGGAGCCACAAAACAGAAATATCTAATTCCGAGTACCCCAAAGTTGATGAATGCTCTGAAGTTGTGAAAATCACTGGAAGGTCATTTTTAACACCACTCTGCTTACAGGTTACTCATTGAAATACCAGTGCAACTGTCAAGGGATTCTTTTTCTAATCAGCCTCTCCGTTTCAAAATGGACCATAAATTTCTGAATTTTCTGTGTCTGATCCAAAGTATATTGAAAGGCACCTGATGACCTTAGTTGGTTCTGTATTAATCCTTAGTATATTTAGGGATGATCGGTTAGTTTACAGACAGTGACGACCTACTGGGTCAGAGATCCCCAGCCTCATTAGTGTTTCTCAGTGAAGTTATTAGGTGTGCAGATGGCATACGGTAAAATGGCATATCCTTGTTTCCAGAAGAGAAACAGACAAGTCAGAAAGTAGGATAAAATGTAGGGGGGAAAAGGCAGTTTTATCTTTTTCTATATAAAAGCAATATGTCTGTGGTTCCCTGACGGTAATTTCCCATGTTAGCTATTGCTGTAATTGACACCAGGATTTTACATAGCAGTAAATAGAAAAGAACATATTGGCCCTTGTGAATGGGTTAGCTGGTGACACGGGCACCATGAGCAAAAATCTAGGACTGTCTGTCTGGTAATATGTGTCCATTTATGACACATTTGAAAATTCCTATATTTAGATCGTTTGAGGGTACAATGCGATTTCTCCCAATATAAAACATTTCAAATGGAAAGCTTATGCTGAACTAGCTATTTCACAAAAGTGTTTTTCATCAAAAATAGACCCTTTAAAGGTATGCTTCAGTGATTTTGCCAGGAATTAAAAAATACGATGAAAAAACCCACAAGGGAGAAGAAAAATGGAATATAACAACCACCTTTCTAGTGAAACAATTTAAACAAAAACATGTCTTCAATGAGGACTGAAATAGAAAACAAAAGCTTGAATGTGTATATATCCATCTTAATGATGCGTGAAATACTGTTCAGATACAGAGTTTGGAGTTAGGTCATGATAAATATTAGGTTGCTTTTTTCAGAGAATTTCCTGGCAACTGAATTTTTTGAATTTTGTTTTTCTACTACGTATGCAGATTTTGCCTGCATATTTTTTTTCCTCTGAAATGTAGTATGATTTAGACTATACACCAAAAATTTGAGTTTTGGAGATTGGCTGGCCAATGCAAGCAGCCATTTGACAAAAAAAATCACAATAATATTTTATTTATTCATTTCTATTTATTTTTGTTTAATTTACATGTTCATTCTGCTTGGTAGAAAGGTTGTGTATATTAAAGATCTATCCTGTTATTTTAATTAGAGGTTGAAAATAAAATTTTCACTTTATGATCATTTTATACCACCAGGGAGATTTCTAGGAAGGGAAAAATGGATAGACCTGATATTTTAAGCTAAATATATATATATATGTTTTTGATTGATCAGGTAGGGACAAAAACTTATATTGATTTTTTTTTTCCCCCAGGTCATATATAAATGAAATTTTAATCTTAACTCAAATCTTTATCAACATTTATCTGTTAATATTATATATTATTATTTTCCCTTTTGTAGATATCTTTTTTTGTTTCTTATAGGATCTGAATATCTTCCATTTGCATATCAATAATTTATTAAATACAGAGTCCAATCAGTTAAGATTTCATATATTTTTAAATATGGAAGTTACATTTAATTTTGACTTTTTCATTAAAAAGAAGATCCAAAAAGTACTTTTTTATTCTTATTATATAGTAAAGGATAACTCTAGGTAGGAAAGAAATGAAATGAGACTACTCTCTGGTATCTGATAAAAAATTCTAATTTTTAAGCCTACTTCTTTGTTTGTATACCAGACTATTGTAATAAAGAAGAAGAGGGGAATAATCAAAAAGTAAAAAAGCATTTTAGAAAAAGAAAACAGAAGACATTCTTCTTATAGTTTATTATAAATATAATAATGAATAGAGGGACATTTTCCACTATGTACTTGGATGAAAGGGCAAAAGAGAGGATTTAGATGTTTCAAATCGCTGGCGGGTGACTTGAGTTATTTAAATAGTATCCTGGCACAGAGGGCTTTGGAACTGGAAAGAACAGGCTAGGAAGAGGGCACAAAAATTGAGAGTGGATGGTTGCTGGTATCAGGATCAACATTGCCAGACAGCGAGATAAGAGAAAGTCTGGAGAAATAACTTTGAGATTTATTGTGGCCCTTTAGAAAGATACCAGCATAGAGAAGACTAGCATCATAAATCATGAAAATCACATTACAGAGCACATCAGAACTAGGTTTATGTTTCAATCAGCAACAAATCAAGGATGATGACATTTGTCGTCATCCACGTCATTATTCATGATATCTGATGACATTTGCTCGACAATAGCATTTGACATCAGTTTGATAAGCCACAAGCCAAAACCTGGATGGTGTGTTCATCTGAGTTCAGGATAAAGACTGGTCAATAAGAATTAGACACCACCCCAGGGCTTCAGTGACATACTGCAACTTCCTGGGTATCCTCCTGGATCTAAAGAGTCCTGAAGGTAGAAGCCATTGTTTTGACATGACTGAGCTCATCAAACTTGGAGCATGCTCCACTGAGGATTCAGATGATATTGAAGACATTTTTTGTTACTTTTCCATGTAAACATGGACTTCTCCAAAGCTTCTAAATCATGTTTTCTTACATTCACATAAGCCCCATGGTACAGTTTTGGTGCCAATCACACTGGAACTCTGTCCTGGAACAAGTTTTAGGCTCACTGGATCCCACTTTAATATCTTAAGTCTCTGTATTTTATTCCTCTCTTCACATTTCCCCATCTGTGCCACTACATATACAATCACCTCAGATCTGTGATAGCTACCTTGAATCTCATTACAAAGTCAGGTAAAGAGGAAATCATGCCATACTGTAATGTTAATAAGCTAAACCAGGTTCTGACTAGATCTGCATTCTCTTTGCTGTTCAGATATGCAAGTAAGAGATGTTCTCAGCTAATTATTTAAAAGCCATAGCTCGCTCTATTGCTCAAAGTACTCACTGAGCCAAAGCCCACAGCAATCAAATAAAGGTAGTGCTAATAAATGCAGCACTAATTCCTGATTCCACACTTTGAAGAACACTTCCTGTCAGCTTCATATCCTGCTTGTTGCCAGTCATAATCTCCTTTTGCATATGGCCCCATAATCAATTTTGAATTAATGTGACCAGTGATCCTCTGCAAGATGGGCTTCTGACGTGTGAGTGTCTGCTGCTTATTAGCAGAGGTCCTTATGCAGGATGGGTGCTGAGAGAGGTCAGTGCTGTGCTCAGTTCATTTAAATATTAAACGTTCTGTTCATGACATCCTCTTTCTGACTGTAAATCAATGGAGCTTTACTGCTGTAAAATGGAAAGTCTATCTTGACAAATCAGGTCTTTTCTGTGCACAATTCAATTAATACAGTACAATGATTTATACATAACCAGTGAACAAGCTGTTTGACATGGTCATACAGCTGCAGATGAGATTTTGTGGGTGACCTACAGGCTCAGATCCTCCTTGGTACACAGAGGTCCAGCTCTCATTGTGGATTAGGATATCCAGCAGACCTTGCTGCTCTCCTCGGATCAGGCCTTTGACAGCCCTCGGTGTTCAAAACTAATATGCTATCTATGTAATAGAATAACATGTAGGATTAACATCTCCCTTTTTATATACATGATTGATCAAGAACTAAACAAAGCATTTATTACCCCAGAAGAAGGGTGAAGTTGATAGTAAGGTATTATTTTCACTTGTTTTGTTTGATACAACACAGGTGATTTATTTAAATAAAGATAAAAAAAAAATAAATACATTTAGTTGCATTCCAATTAATTGTCCCATGATTTAATATACAAGCTGAATGCAACCATCTTTGTTTTTATACAGGTAGGGCAGAGAACTCTGACCTAAGGTCCCACTCTGCTAAGTTAAATTCAAATGTACAGTAAGAACCTGTAGTGGCACAAAGCTCTAAATCTCAAAGGCAGAAGCAACAAAGAGAAGCTGGAATGGATTATTATTAACCCTTGGTTAGTGTTTGAAACCTGAGACATAAAAAATTATCCAAGGATTTGCAAGGCTTTGTTTATATCCAGATACTCAAACCAGACAGAGAAGTCTCAGAAATACTGAATAAGTCTAGGTATTAATAACAAGATACTTCTAGTTCTGAATTGCTGCATGGTAAGTATTTTTGCATCTTTTTCTGGAAATGTAATTTTATACTTAACTGAAATGGTTCAAAGTCTGGACAGATATGATGTCAGTACTTCCAATTTAGTCAACAAATGATGCCGGTGATTTTATTATCACCTGCCCAGGGCTTACTACTTATGTGTGTTAACTCTAGGTCTCACAAAGTTTGTGTTACTTTTACAATAAACAGATATAAAAATCCCACAGCATTAGTTTTTCAGTTATACACATGTTCTACCCCTAACACAATAGATCTCTGGACCTAGGCATTCCTACAGTAGAAGTAATAAATAATATGATATTATCAGTATAAACTGGGGGATAGAAGAATGGAATCCCATAAAACATTACTTTTTTTTTTTTTTTTTTTTCCAGGAGACTAACATTTCTCCTTCCATAACTCTGAATTTGTAATATGTTATATAATTTGCTACACCAAACCCCTTCTGCAACAGAATGCCTAGCTGTGCTCTTAAATTGTTTCATAGGGGAACAGTGCTCTCCAGTGATCAAAGAAAGGAATTGTTTTAGTCATAAAACATAATAATACGTAATTGCGGTCTCCTTTATTTTCTAAGCTTTACCTTCTTTTTTTCCACAGTGATTAGTAAGATTATCTTCTACATATAATATTCATATTTTCACTTCAAGGACTTTTCCCCTTTTTTTAATTAAATGTGTCTTACAAGGCTAATTGTTTTATACACATAGTTCTTGAAATTCCCACAGCTCTTTTTTTATTACTGGTAAAAAACACAAACTTATGAAAACTGAAAGCATTGCTTGGCTAAATCACATGAGTATTAGCAAAGGTTTATTTGCAAAATCTGTTGATACTTTATGTTCATGAAAATTGTAAACCTATGACTTTAATTAATCATGAAAGTTATTGGAAATATTCAGTGTAATTTGGGTCACATTTTATTAAGAAATAAATTCCTGGAGGATTTTCAGCTGAAGAACGACAGAGAATCTTATCCAAATTTTTGCTAATCATATACACTTAAAATGTAAGAGAAAAATAAAAATGTAAGAGAAAGGAAAAAGGATAAATCTTTGTTTTCATGTTATTTTTGTCTCTTTGTAAGAGAAATATTAAGAACGTGTTAGATCTTCACTGCTCTATGTCAGTATGCTTTTACTTAAGCCAGCAGAGAGGTGGGACAAGACTCATCTTACCATTTTATTCATCCACAAGCTAGATGTCTTGTAACCTCAGGCTTCTGCTGTACTCTGTTGAGAGAAATAGCTAATACATTCCTCTCTAAGGGAGGTGAGATGACTCATCTTCCATACGTGACTGTTAGCTCCAGTGAATAAGCCTAGAGTAGTAGTACAAATGGTCATTCTGTAGATGATGATGACCAGTTGAGATGAGCCTACACCATGCTGGTGGACATGAATCAAGATCCTATATTCTGGATCAGCAAAATAACTCATGAAGGGAGGAAGTATCCTCAATAAAACCAGATTCCAAAGCCCTATTTTGTAAAATGTGATTTAAACACTGAAATAGAATAGATCCATTATTATACTCTTTTTTTCAATTATCTCTATTGACATGCAGACATACATGTCAGTATGTATGTGGTAAGATACAGTATTAATAATGGCACAACACTGCAGCCTACAGACAGGCAGTTATGCAGAAACAGGGCAAGAGTGTTCCACGTAAAAGTTGTCTTCTGGTGACCTTCAGTGACTCTGAGATAAAAAGCCAATTCCTTTCATATCTTCAGTCTCTTGGAAGCATGCACATCTACTTGACAGTTTGTGGTTGTCTTCTAAATAGTAATGACTGCATCATTTTCTTGTTTCTTAGGATCAGAACCCAGATGCCATGTATGCACTAGTGCAGCAAACTAAGGGTGGATCTGTAGGATGAATCAACTGGTGTTGAGGACTCAAAGTCCTCATCATGTGTTCTTCAGGAAGGTTTATCTCAGTCTAGTTCCTGTCTGGCCCTACAGACTGAATGACTATCAGTGATAAGACTGCCTTAGCTGTGCTACTGGCACACTTTCTCAAGATTAGCTTCATCCAAAAGGAATCCAGTTTGAGCATCCCAATGCAAACTCTACATTGTAAATTGTTCTGCAATGCAAACCAAAGTGAAGTATAAGAGGATGGTTATGAGATTTGTTCCTAATCTGACTAAATAAATATAATGTGGACACTCTCGATGTTGCATAGGTATTGTTATACTTTATCTTTCAACTGCTGATGGGACATTTGGAAGTCATCAAAATTTACAGAATGGTGATATTCCTCTTAGTTCATACAAACATCTATTCAAGAACCTTTTAAGAATCAAGATTTAAATCCAAAAATAACATCTACCTCCATGTATGTGTATGACACAATATCTTTGCTTTGCAAAGGGTATTACAAAAGTTACAGTTAAAGATGTCAGGTGCATCTGTTACTTTTCCAACTTCACTTCTTTAAGATGATTTGAAACATGTTAAAAACAAGCCTTGTGATGTCTGCCTTTAAAGCTATTAGATGTTTTTAGCTGGCAGTAGTGTATTTCAACTGTTTTTGTATATACAATAATGCTGGGTGGCTTGAACTCTAGTAAAAAGAAGATTTTGAGCGGTCAGTCTGCAGACCTAGAAAAGACCATGTATATGACTAACAGAATTATAACTTGTCGCTAACCTATTAGTTATGAAGAATGTCTTTTAATTTCAAAGTCAAGACTATATTTCCAGATATCACAAAGATGGCATTCAGAAAAGTTAATTGTTTGAGCCATGGTGTTCTAAGGACAAAAGAGAAGCAAAATTTATGGGGTGATATAAGGATATAAGAGGCAACATATACAGTCATTACTCCTATACTTGTAGTGATCACACCTATATTCTGCCCCAGATAAACTGGCACGGTCTAGTTACATTCATACTTATACCATCCAGAACCATGGTCACAAAAAGTCTTTTCTTTGAGAAGAATCCTAGGATCTGAAAACTCTTATATTGTATCTGAGTATTGTTTAGGGAAATGATCATGAGTCCATGGCAAAAAAGTGTTCCAGGGTTCATTCTAACAACTTAACATAAAATGTAACCATATAACAGAGCCCAGGTCCACACCTGACACTGTTTAACTTTTGTGTATAAACTTATCTACACAGTGATACAAAAGTTTTAAACCCTGTACAATAGTCTCAATCTAAATCACATATACTTATATATGGTAAAACACTTTGAAGATTAACTGCATTGTTTCAGTTCTTGCTATTTTTGTCATCTCCATCACTTTATAGCAATAGGCTTTATATTTAAATATAAAATCTAGAATAAATGTCATAATTGCACTAGCAGCCCAATCTACTGAGATGTCTTCAACTGAGAAATCTTTCTTCCTGAATATTCAATTGGCTGAAAACTATAGACAAACCAGGTTGTTCAAACTGATCCAGAGACTTTTTCTCTGAGAGCTTTTCTTCTCTCCCTGTCCCTCTCCCTGTCCCTGTCCCTGTCCCTGTCCCTGTCCCTGTCCCTCTCCCTCTCCCTCTCCCTCTCCCTCTCCCTCTCCCTCTCCCTCTCCCTCCCTCTCCCTCCCTCTCCTTTGATCTCTCTTCATCAAAGAAAGATGGCTGAAGGTTATTTTTTCATTTTCTGGGTACTGTGACAATATCAAAAAAGTCTTGTATCAAACTAAAGAGTAATTATATCCAAATTTTGTTTGCAATGTTTTTGTTCATAGAACAAATACTGACCATCTAGCCTTTGAAAATATAATACCTATTTTGAAAATAAGGTTTGGGGTCAGGGTCCATGTCTACCCATATCTACATAACCCTTAGTCATACTTAAATGTAAATTATGAAATTAATCCTTTAAAGTCAATAGGCTGCAAGGTTGAGACTATTCCCCCTTAGCTTTTTGTGTGGAAGATTTACCTTGGTAAATTTAGTCTCTTACTCAAAAAGTGGCATCTAAATTTAAAGTGACCTATAGCAGTGCCCAGGAATATTTTTAGTACTTGTTCTTCATTTGGTGTGGTCAGAGCTTGCCTTGTAAGTTACCATTGACCTCCCATTGACCTGTGAGTCATGTTTGGGCAATAATTTTGGTAAAATCCCAACTTCAGAATTTTTAACCACTTTCAGTTTTCCACATTTCTTCCTCAGCAGTAGTCACTCACCACCTGACTCATCTCTCTAGGTGAGCTTCTTTCCCCTGACCAACATGGGCTGACATTTCAAAGGTAACAGCTCAGTTTCAGGACCATCTTTGCAATTGTCCTGGGTTTGAGTGAGTGGTGGGGTTTTTTCGTAGCACGGGAGGGGGCTATAGGGGTAGACCCCTGTGAGAGGCTTCTCAAAGCTCCCCCAGATCCAAGTCATCTCCACCTCTGCACCAAAGCTGAGCCCATCAGCTACGCCTCTGCGATAATGTATTTAAGAAGGAATGTGGTGAGGAGTCGGACTTGTGAGAAGGAGTTTCAGCAGCTGCGTGAACACCAAGGTCAGTGGAGGAATGAAGGAAGAAAAGAGGGGGGAGGTGTGCTGGAGCAGAGACCCTCCTGTATCCTGTGGTGAGATGACAGGGTGCCCACCCCTGCCACCCATGAAGATCTACGGTGGAGCAGACACTGATTTATGTACTGTGTTTCGCATAGCTGATCAAGGTGATCGTGCCTGAAGAAGGCCGGGGTCTTGTGGGAAAAGGTAGACCCTGCTGTCGCAGTTCAACACTGGGAGGACTGCAGCATGAAGGAGTGTCCCACACCAGAGCAGCTCAGGAAGGGCTGCAGCCTGTGGGAGGGACTCATATTGGAGAAAGTTTGTAGAGGACTGTCGCTTGTGAGAGGGGGACCACGATGGAGCAGGGGGAAGTTCCAGAAGCTCCTCCCACCAAAGATGGAAGAAGTGGCAGCACTGACTACACCCCCCATTCCCTGCCCCTGCACCACTGGGGGGAGGAGGTAGAGATATCGGGAGCAGAGTTGAGCCCGGGAAGAAGGGAGAGGTGGGGGGAAGGTGTTCTCAAGGTGTTGCAATGCTTCTCACTGTCCTACTCTGTTAAGTGTTTTTGTTAGTGTCTGTAATAGATGTATGTTCTTTTTTTTCTTCCCCTAATGAGTCTGCCTTTTGCCCATGACCTGCCCTTTCTGGTCCTATTTTGAATCCCAAGCCTGGCTCATTTTTCCCTTCTCATCACTGGAAGAGAAGGGAGGAGTGAGCAGCTGCGTGATGTTTGGCTGCCAACCAGGCTCAAACCAGGCTTCATAAGTTCTTAAAGGGCTTGAAGATAATAATCACCCTTCTGCCTCTCTTTATGCTCCATATCCATATATGTAAGTGGTTCATTTGTCCTTAGCATAGTCCAGCTTTAAAATTCCATGAGCCTTTACTCACACAGTCAGTCTTCTTCCACTACTCCTTCTTCATACACATTCTCCATTTAAATTTTCTGCCTGTACTGTAGCTCCCAACTGTAGTTCTCCTAACTTTCAGGGTTTATAGTACTTGATAGCTACTGGTAGCTGTGAATGACATGAACTTTTCTGAAGTTATTGAGAATTTTGTTTATGTTTCATAGTGGCTGGAAATATAGATAATTTTTCCATTTTTTTTTTTCTCTCATTCACTCCTTATGGGAGTAAGACCACTGAAGTTCTCTGCAATGGGATTTTTTAGTTTTCCTAAAACTGATACTGATAGATCATTAGGCAGATATACAAAATATAGATATACAAAAATCAATAACATTTTGAAAATATAAGATTATACAGCCAGAGGTTACACAAGTTTTATTCCTTGGGATATTCTGCATATAGAAAATCACATGAGGTGTACTGAGGTTTACATTTTATTTTGATTACTAATTTATATACACTATTTGTTTCTTGCATGTCTACTCTACACTCTCCGTGTTTTCTATATTTTCAATCAGTCCTCTTTATTCTGACTAGTTTAATTTCAGTTCTGTTTGGCTTTCTTTTTGATTTTCAGCTTTGATATTCATGTTCATATTTTTGTGCCAAAGGCTAAAAAACTCTCTTAGTTAGAAGATTTTAACAGTGAGCCAAAACTATTAGGGAAAGTTTTTACATTTTCCAGTATTCTGAGGAGGTTTTGTTAAGGGTAAAATTGAAATATATATCAGATTCAGTTTTTAAAGTACTTCAGCACTTGCAATATCAAATCCCATTGCCTTGCAATTAGACCAAGTTTCTGAAGTGCCTGCAGCAGATTTAAAAATGCAACACAGGCTCCAGAGTCACTCAGTGAATGTCTGTGCTGCAGATGAACTATTTGCACCCCAAAAGCCACTGAGGCTCATTTATTCCCTATCTATTAAACTAGTCTTTGTAGACCACCGTGCTGCTATGGTTTAACTGTTTATACCCATTCACGTTCATGTTGCATTACAGTCTGAAGTGAAGATGACTCTTCATCTGTAACAGATGCTGTGGTCAAAGAAACTTAGAAGTACATTCTGCACAAATTCTTTACTTCTCACAGTTAAGAGGTGATGATTACAAAGAGCTGAGAGCTAGATGCCCTTTGACAGGAGCAATTCTCTTTGTGCACACATAATTTTCACATAAAATGAAATTTACAGATGAGCAGTGTTTGATTTCTACAGCACTTGAATCACACTCATGGTCATGCATACAATGTTGAACTGTAGCTTTAATGTTTTAAAAACCCATTTAGGTAATTGGAGGAAGACATATAGCTACTGGTTGGACTCCTGAGACAGAAGTATCACATTGTCCTATAGGCAGTAGAGCTAATGAAACCTGTTTTCTTAAGCATTTGAGTCCTATCTCCTTTATGTCACTCACATCACCCCAGTAAAGTTACCCCTGCTCCTCACAACACAAGATGAACCATTATGAAATACACATATAAGAGAAAAACATGCACTAGCCTTGAACTACATGCATATGAAATGGCTGCCTGCTACCAAAGAGAATGTGTAATGGTTGATTTCACTCTCCTCTGGCCTCAAGAGAAGCACTATTTTGGGCCTTTCTCCTTTAGTAAGTCACACTTTCAGTAAATTTGCAGGGACATAATTAGCTTCAAGATTTCTACCCATCTCTCAATGAGATTAAACTAGCCAATGTATTTCAAAATTATCAAGAAGACATTGGCATACAGATCAAGTGGAATAGAATTCAAATTAAACTCATTTCATCACAAAAACATGCTAAATTTTCCATTCATATTAATGGTCATAAGGAATTCTCCTGAGAACAAACATGGCTTAAAATGTTGCAGTAAATTGCACCTATCAGTCCTCAGTTTATGGGGAATGAATACTAAGTTTATTTATAACGTACTATAACTTTAGAAACAAGCAAACAAACAAACAAACAAAAAAAAAAACACAGAAAACCTGAGTCTGTTCCAGTATGTGCTCAATTCCCCTTCTCTATTTATTGAGCTCCTGAATAAGTTATTCTCCCACAGTTCCCGAAGTGCAATATTTTCCTGCCAACAAAGCAATAAAGGAATACCAGGTTTTTTCCTTCCTATTTTTTTTACCTAAAAGCTCTTCAAATGTTTTATTTATATTTTTGCCATCCTAAATGACATAAAATCAAGCATTCGTTATGTTCATTTCCAAACAAGAAACTGAAGACAAAGCTCCCAGAAGCCTCTATGTTAACATTTAAAAACTGAAAAAACATAGATACAACAGAGATTATACAGGATTATTTTATTATGGGATCTTCCTCTTCTTGTTCTGTTGAGGGAAATATGATGAACATTTGGCCAAAAGTCCTCTGATAGAAGAAAAAAAAAAAAAAAAAAAAGAAAAATGCTGATAAAGAAAGAAACATGCCACATATTGCAACAGAGTAATTCCCATTTAGTATCTCCTAGTTATCTTTGCCTTTAGCCGTTCAGGATTTCTGAGGGAAAAGGAGCAAAAACAGCTCTCCTTGCTTGGGGTAAGAGAGGCTCCTGTTTATAGAAATACAGAGGTGTATGGCATGTATCGCAGAGAACTAGATGAAATTGGCATGAAATGACAATTTTCCAATCAAAAATAAAGTTTAATCGTAACTTTTTTCAGGATTGTGTCAATTTTGACAACATTTGGGAATACTGCTTTTTAAATTCCTCAGCTGGCTGAGGATATTGAAATATACCACTTTAACAGGTTTATATTTTGTACATTTTAATTTTATTTCAACCTTCCTGTTGTTTTTAAAGTTTAACGTTTTTGCATCATATTTGCATCATGAAGATTAAGCAATTTGATACTGTCAAAATTAAATGTTGTATGCTTTCAAAGTAATATTATTTTGTAAAATTGAATTCCTTAGGAATATTCCTTACAAACCTTCTGGGTTTTCTTTTTTCTTTTGGCAAGTTGGGTTTTGGAATGTAAAAATTCCCATCAAACGCAAATGTTGAGTTTTGGCAAATTCTAAGTGTGAATATCTGTGATTCTGTTGTGGAGGACAGTGGCAGGCAGGTACAACATCCAGGACATTACCCTGCTCTTAGAAGAAACAATGTAGACTACACTGAGTCCTCCAGGAGAAAGAAGGGTGCTAGCACAACGCTGAAAATAGCAGGGTGAAAACACATGAGGCAAGATGATGTGGGTAAGAAATGGATAGATATTGGTTTGGAACTAGGCAGAAATTAAAAATTCTTTTTCGCATGAGAAAAAGGTGAAACCTCAGAAACCTAAACCTGGGCCTAAAAAGATGTATAGATCAACTTGGCTGGCACAAGGAGAGAACAGAATGTGTAAGGTGGCAAGAAAAAATTAGCAGAAGAAAAAAAGAAGACAAAGTGCTCTGGAAACGCTGATTACACACATTGCTAGCTAAACCCAGCACAGAGGTTTATAAAAGCCTTGCTACAGGAGAGGTGGTGCTGCAAATGAAATGAAGCTTTTGCAATAGGCTTGGAGTTTGAGGTCAAATAGTAATGCGCTTTTCTCCACTATCAGCATTTTTCACAAGTGTAGTTAGTTAATTTACTGGGAGGCTCATTCAGGCTGCCCTCACCACCATGAGTTCAAATAGCCAATATGCCACAGGCATTTTATTTTACATGTTTTTTGAGACTAACTTGAAAACAGCTAAGTGCAGGACTGCTAATTGCATATGCTGTAATGATAACCGTCACTCAAGGTCACAGCGTGTCCCTGAGCAAACTGACAGCAATATATTCATTGTCCAGGTAACTGCCCTGTACCCTGACCACAGTGTGGGCACTGAAGCACTCACTTGTCTGGAAGCTGGGGTAAAGAAGATGAGGAAAATTCCACTAAAATATTTATCATTAGGATGTGATAGTCTTTTAATATTATTATAACGAAGGTGTTAACTAAACTGGCTAAGTTACAAAACTGTTTTCTCTAAAGTCCCTACACAACCAGTGGAGTTCAATTTGGTTTTGGTCTTTTGGAGGTGCCTCTATTTCTCCATTGTATATGAAAGGTAACAAAAGGCTCCTCAGCTGGCGATGGGACACTTTTGTGTCCACACTTAGGTGAGTAGAAGTCCTGCACTCCCCTCCAGTTCCAGTTGATATTGCTTATATTTCCACAAGATTTATTTCTATAAACATATCAGCAATCAAAAGAACTTTATTAAAAATTTATAATTATCATGATTATTTCAGAATGCAGCATAAATCTCAGGCTATCAGAAGACATGTCTATTGATAAACTGACGTAGCACAAAGATAGTGTCTCTAAAAAATCATGTGCCTCTTCAAATCTTATGTTGTTTTTTTTTTTTCTAAGAAATGTTTCCACAGTCACAAGATTTGTAGCAGATAGATGAAAATGTGTTTACATTTGAGAACTCTGTACTTGGGGCTTAAGAAATACTTCAAAACTCAGAGTAATTTTATTCATTATTGATGAACATAATGAAATCTTTGATTCATTCTTTCTGATAAAAATCTTTATGTCTGTACATATTTATGGACATAATATTAATATTTTTTTTACCACTAGGGGATTTGGATCTCTCAAACTGATGAGCAAATGATAGGGATATGATATTCCCCATTCAAATGGATGAATATTCACCAAGTCTCAGATTTATCTAGTGAAAAGAATCTGTCTAGGTTTCCTCTAATGATAAAGGGAAAAGACAAGTGAAGGGGAAATTCTAATTGTAACTGATCAGCAATTGTAAGTTGTGATTGAGGAATTACCTGGCATGGAGGCCAAAAAGGCTCAACTACAAAAAGGGGTTAAACTGGTTGGAAGCAGGAATGCAGGAGACAGAACAGACTCTTTGCAAGGGAGTGAAGCTTCCCTTGGTGATGAGATCAGAAACATCCTCAGCATTGTCTGGTAGCCATCCTGGAGTAGGAGAGCTCAGTGGATCAAACTCAGGAGCCACATTTGGGCAGCAGAGCTCGGGTGGGGGATGATCCCACATCTGCGCTGAGGTGCCCCATGAAACCGCTCTTGGGACTGGGCTGGTGCAAGTATACATAAGGAATCTGCTTGCGACACGTTTGCAGACTCCATGTAGAATTGGGTATTGCGATAGGACTCTGCCCAATGCATTGTTCATTAAATTTTCTTTTATATTTAAGCATGCATGTGTGTTTAATTTGCCTCGAGAGGTACCATAAAAATTCTCCAACACAAGCTTCTCCAAAATCAAGCTTTATTCAGAGAAGTATTTTCAGCTAGTTTTGGTTATAGCTGTTCTCTGGGTGGAGAAAATGTCCAGTTTGTTAGCCTGTGAGGCAAGAGTCAGCATTTGCGAATCTCCCATCTAAATTAATGTGGTTCTCCAGATATTTCTTGCAGTTTAGCCTTACTATAGAAATAAATAACAAAATCATGTTTTAGTTACGTGCAGTTAAGTTGAAAATTACAATAATTTTTTGAATAAAAACTGGACTATCCTGCAAGTAAGATAAGAGATTGGGAGCCAGGTATCAAACCCATATACTGGAGAGACCAGAGGGTCTGTGGGTTGGCTGCTGGATGGGAAGGAGGTCCCAGGCAGCTCCTGGGGAGACCGTGGAGCCTGGGGGTCAATTGAGAGACCCATTTGTGTGTGTGTGTCTGAGCATGAACAAGGGAGGCCAGGGCACCTGGGGCCAGCTGCTGCGGAAGTCGGAAAGTATAGAGCTAGATACTGGAGGGATCCATAATGTGACATTAGACTGCACAGTGATGTAACATGTCTCATGTAATATTGTGGTAATGGTTGTGTAACATCTGAGATATTTGTACTCCTCATGGAAAGCTATTTTATATACTAGATTTTTTTTTTTTCCATTCAGTTTGTCAATAAGTGTTTCTAACTTTCCAGTTCAGTCAACTCCAGACTTTCCCCTCATGTTGCACAGCTCCTTTGCACATGGAATACAGAACAAATTCCCCTATCAGAGGACTATACTCATGCTTCTTCAGGAAAGCTGATGCTTTCCCATTCCTCCTCCATTCTCATCTACCATACATCTCAAAAGTATTCTATCTAGGTCTCCAAACATCTCCATTTTCTATCATCCTCAGTTGTAAATGAAAAGTTCTGTGAGGGTAAAGGCTTCCCAGGGATTCCTAGAGAAATATGTTTTCCAAATAAATAATAAAACAGCCATGGATTAACAGGTACATTGTTATTTAAAGAAAAGTAAAATATGGCAACATACTAGAAAGGTTATTCAGCCTTTGAAGTTTAAACTGCACAAGCCCATGAAAGGGGATGCTAAAGGAGAAAACAATTATTTTAACTTGTTTATCCTGTACATTGTTGGCAGTTATGCTTGGCAACTGGTTTTGGGGGACTGCATTATCATAGCAGCGCAGACACAGCACTGCTTACACCACCATTTATCTTAATGCCAGTAACATTTCTCCTAGTAGAAAGAAAAAAAAAAAGTGTTTAAAAATGTGGATAAAATTATTTTTCATTTGAATCAGTGATAGCTATAACATATACATCCATTATAGAAATTAAGTAGCAGTGTAAAGCAGTTGACAGCATTGTCTTCATGTAGTTGTGAAGTAGAGGTCTAGTAATTTGCTACTCTCCATCTTATCATCAGGCCAAAAGTATCTCTTGCATCCCGCATGCTTCTAACTTTACATTGAAAATGTATTTTTCATTTTATTTGACATGGTCATGTCTCATGGATTGCCAATGTCTGTCTGTATCCTTTTCAGAGCAATCTGCTACCGTACTGTAAGCTTACAGCTTACTCCCACCAATGCCTAATTGAGATTATCCTGTCTGAATGCTTCCATTCACTCCTACAAAATTTGAAATAAACTACTTCCAAATGAAAAGTGTTCACAGAGGAATGTAATTAAATCCTTTAATAGTAATCCCTTCATTTAAGTCAGTGCAATTTCTTATGAGGACAAGACCTGCAGTTCACAATTTGAAGAGTTTTGGTAATTACCCTGTGCAGGAAAACTACTCTGCCCACACAAAGTCTTCTCCAAGATGGAAGCAAGATTTGGCCTGATCAGTACTTGGTAGGATACAGTGAACACTGTACTCGCATCAGGGACTGATTCACTCAATTCTACACTGACCTCTACATCAGCTAAACTTTAAAATGATGTTTCAGCGTATGGTGTTCTTAAGATGTTGCATTCATGTAACCAGCTTTTATTAAAGACAAGAGTTACTAGGAAAAGAGACAACATGAGATTTTTTTAATCTAACTTTCCACAACCTAAATAACCTCAGGTCTGTTGATTTCCTTCTACCTCCTTACGACCTCTCTATATTTTCCCTTGCATGCAGGATTCTTCCCTGGTCCCACTCTTACACAGGTCTGCAATGCTATTTTCCCTTGTATATAACTTTCACAATCCTTTCTAGAACAGACTACTCCTCTTTGATGGACACCGTGCAAAGTTTGCTGACTGCTGTATGATTCTCTAGGGTGAAATGAGGTATATAGACACAAAACATCAAACAGAATATTTTCACCTTAAAAGAGCTTTGATAGTTTTCTGTGGTGAATGCCTTAACTTCTGGTTGCCAAAATCTTCCTTATAATACATGATCATAAATTCCATACAGTCCTTTCAATATTCTTCTTAATACTCCTGAGACATCTATACCAGTAAAGGAACAACACCAAGGCAGTGTTGGGCACTGAAAGGCTATCATCTGTAGTACTGTTGTTACGGTGGTTCCTGGCACACTTTTAGCCTACGTGAATTAGCACTTTTTCCAAACAATTCACAGCCACAGTTTGTGAATTAGACCATTCAAGGTCCACTTTCAGTACACAGTTTGTATGTAGCCACCCTGAATTGAAAGCAAAAAGAGTTTAATGGGAAGGAGGTAGCCAGATTTTACCAGTTGGTCTCAGAATCACAGTGTCCTGTCTTTGCGTATCTCCCAGTATAAATGTCACCTTTGCATCAAGTGATCATTTTAGAACATAGCCATGTTCAATGTAACAGTGAGAAATGGTCATAAATCAGTTGTCTTATCCACAGAAACAGTAAAAATGTATTTGTCTATGGATGCCTCTAATCATCCCAGACAGGTATCACTCATACATGTGCTAGATTAGATTTTAGTGGACAAATCTGTCATACATGGAGATGCCTTCCAGTATGCCTAAAATGCCAGGTAGTTTAGTCATTGGTGGTCACCTTGAAATCCAGAGGGACTGTAGGTGCCATCCTGCCCCATGGTAGGTTTGCAAGCAAGTTTTTATGCCTCAGTTACACACTACTAAGCTAAAATGAGGCTTTCGGTAGTAAAGTGGGAAGAGAGGGGGTCTTTCAAGAGATCTAGAAGAATCTCTGAGCAGATGAGTCTGAGGACGAGATGCAGCTCCAAATTAAGACATTTACATTTAGGTTTCTATGTGGAGTTGTAGTAATCAATATCCCATTATTGTCAGTAAAATGCTGAGTACAATTCACATGTCCAAACATACATGCCTATTGTCATGTGAAATAGCCCAAAATATCGAAGATATCCAGCAGGATTGGCACAAATGGCACAAGACCTACGGGAGATGCCTTGTCTATCTGGATAAGTAACTGGGAGCTAAAAAGAATATCTAAGCAAGTAGGCATCCATGCTCTGGCAACTGCATCAAAAGCCATGTATTTTTCCATATGTAGTGCTTTCTCTCATCATAAAATAAATTAAATACATGACTTAAGAATAACTGAACTGTGTTCTTACATATTCCATACAGTCTTCAAATATCTATCCAGGACATTTTTCCCCTCTTTAGGTTACAGAACAAATAAGAGAATGGACATAAACCCTAGATGTTTATCAGACCATATATTATATGACTCATGGAAAAATGTGTTACATAGTTGACCTTCAGTGTGCTACTGACCAAACTGAAGGTCACAGAGTCCAAAATGGAAGCAAAATTATGCCTTATGGTCCAACAAAAGGTTTTTTCCCTTTTCTTCTAGCTCCCAATCTCAGTTAGAGAATATAGTAACTTGTATCAAAGGCACTGAACAATGATTAGAAAGAATTTGGAAAGAATTTTCTTACTATTTTCTTAAATTTTTAATGTTCAGACTCCAGTGTAAGTAATGGTGGAGGGAGTATTTGTGTGAGAAAAAGCTACAAAGGCAGATACTGTTGGAAATAAATGTGGCAAAAAAGATGAAAGCCTCATTTTTGCAAAAGAAAAATACTTTTAACAGTCATTCACTTCTAATTATTCTCCAGTAATAAATGAATAGAATAATGGAAGTTGTTAGTACAATTTCCTATTCATCAGGAATACCAGGTAAGAAGGATCACTGATCACTTACTATTTGTATATTGTTGAAGTTAATGCTACTTTCATGTTTTACTGAATACAATAAAAAGTTAAACAAAAACAGGATTTAAAATACCATTGCCAATATATTAGCAGCTTTCTCATCATGCTTTAAAGTCAGAAAGGTACATAAGAAAAAGACTGAATTGCAGGATTTTTGACAATCAATTCCTTTTCAACACAAAAGTAGCTGCTATCTATGCTCATTCCACAAAAGAGTTCAGACTGACTCACGCCAATGGTCATTTTGCTTTCAACTCACCATGTGTTAACCAGTGACAGAAATCTGAGTCAACAAGCAGCCTAGTGGTAGTCAAATATCTCTATAGCTCCCAGCTTATCTCCCAACAGGATGATATGGGTTATAGCCACACTAAGCATGGGCAGCCGAACTACTTAGATGTGGGTGCTGCAGAGCTTGTAGGTGCACTTGGGGCCCTGACATCATTTCCTAGAATATGTGTCATAAAAGAAAGAAAAATTCAACATATAACAATAGTCAGAAAACAGATTACAGTATATACTTGAAGCTTGAAAGACTAAAAAACTGCATTTTTCAAATCATTCATCTGATGTTTCCATGGATTGATCCAATGAGATTGCTCCCTAGATTGCTTCAATGAAACCCTGACACAATCATTAATAATTAGAAGTGACATACAGTGAGCACTTCAGGAAATTGCTTTTCTTCCTATCAGCCCTGCCTCCCTAAGGATAAGCAGCCATCTCCTACTAAATGTGTTGAATATTGATCACCACTTTTTGGAGTACTCTGCAAGTCACACTGCTCTGTGAGTAGTCTGCGTGCATGGAAGCAGCTGTAATGAACCATCTAGATGTTTCTCCACTGATGAAGTCAAGGAAGTTTAGAGCTTGTAACCTGGAGCTGCAAAGTACCTTGCAGCTGTATTCACTCCAGGACAATCTTACATAATGAACAATTTTGTGAGATGCTATTTTACATCACAATTACACTGAAAGGAAAGTGGTCCTCTAATATCTTTGATTGACTGTAATTGTTTGAGAAAGATATGTAGAGGCTACAATACACCTGTAATGGCTGGAATGTTCTCCAGGGCACCTCTGAAAAATGAAGCACTCGAAAGTTTGAATTAAACTATTTCTGTGACTTAAATACCAAATTATGAAAATGCCAAGTTACATTGCTGGGTTCTGCCAGATTAACTTATGGAAAAATGCAAAGAAAGGAAATGCTTCAGAACAGTCTTCTGACAGAGAGTCAGAGTGAAAGAACCTTAACAAGTATGACAGGGTAAACTCAGCAGTTTTAAAACTGATAGTAAGAAAGCTGGAAAATTTCTCCAGGGGAATACAATTTATTCTCACAGACATGACAAATTTAGGCTGAAGAGTTCTGTTAATCAAGGATAGTTAGTTAAAAAGTGGAAATCACTTCATTCCCATGAGGGGAGAAAAACACAATAAAAACTGCCTTCAGAAATTAAAAGGGTTAAGCAAGTACAGAAGAAAATAGCTCAGCCTAGAGTTATTTAAGAACACAGAGGATGTTGCAAGATTTTGGAAGCTACTTCTTTACAAAATTATCTGTTGTAGAGTTTAAATTTCCTTCTAAATCATTTAAGAAATGAAAGTGCACTATCTCACCCTGCTGAAAAAAAAAAAAAAAAAAAAAAAGTATCACTGATAGAAAAACAAAAGGACTCTTATCTGTAATAGGTTTCATTTACGCAAGAAAATAGTCCTAAAAGCCAGAATGGTTGGCTTGGAAATTTCTTTTCCATTTAACCATCATACATTCAGTTTTCTCTAACCGGAGAGAAAAGAAAAGCAATTCCAGTCCTAGTTCAAGAGAATTTATCTTTGAAGTTATGATCACAATGTTTATCGTTCAGCTAAGCCCACACCTTTTAAAGTGGAGGTTGCACTGCAACCACTTGATACAGAAAAATTGAACATAAAAACTACTATCATTGTAAGGGGTTTTGAAGTATTCCAATGAAAATTGGTGATTATTTGATAGGACTATATGCCTACAGTAATGCACTCTGTGCATGTCTGTAAAACTCAGTTTTCCTGGTTTCCATACTGCTGCTTAGGCTGCAGACATGAACACTCCAGTAATTTGCAGCATATAGGTAGCCCTAAGGACACAACAAAAATATTAAATAGAATACACATAAAGTAACTTAAATTTGTGCCATTTTCCTGACATAATGCCTCAGTGTAAATCTATTCTAAAACTTACTTCTAACATTGATTTTTTAAATATTTCTAAATAAAGCAGAAAGCTATAAAAAGCAGTTTCAACAGAGTAAAATTTTTGAATTCGAATTTTATCACAAATGTATTATGCATTTTTGAGGCTAAGTGTTTTGATGCCTGTAAGTTTCTGCACTGAATTCTGTATAAAAATATGCACCCCCCCTGTCCTGGGTTTCAGTGAATGATGGGGTTTTTGGGTAGCAGGGGAGGGGGGCTACAGTGGTAGCCCCCTGTGAGAAGCTTCTTCAATCTCCCCCAGCTCCAAGTCATCCCCACCCCTGCACCAAGGCCAAGCCAATCAGCTGCACCTCTGCGATAACATATTTAAGAAGGACCCTGGTGAGGAAGAGTTGGATTTGTGAGGAGGAGTTGCAGCAGCTGTGTGAACACCAAGGTCAGTGGATGAAAGGAGGAAGAAAGGAGGGGGGGACGTGTGCCGGAGCAGACACACCCCTGTGTCCTGGAGTGAGACAGCTGGGTGGCCCTCCCCAGCACCCATGAAGGTCTACAGTGGAGCAAAAACTGATTTATGGCCTGTGAGGGCCCCATATGAAAAACTAAGTTGTCTGCACCCAAAGGTGGCCAGGATCCTGTGGGAAGAAGCAGCCCCCACTGTTGTAGTTCAAGGCTGGGAGGATTGCAACATGCAGGGGTGTCCCATGCCAGAGCAGCTCGGGAAGGGCTGCAGCCCGTGAGAGGGACTCTAGTTGGAGAAAGTTGGTGTCCCACACCAGAGCAGTATGGGGAATGCTGCATCCCATAGGAAGGACTTACGTTGGAGAAAAGTTGTGGAGGACTGTCTGCTGGGAGAAGGGAACCATGGTGGAGGAGGGTGAAGAAGTTCCAGGAGTATCCCCTCCCTCCCCCAAAGTTGGAAGAAGTGACAGCACTGACTGTACCCCCCATTCCCTGCCCCTGTGCCACTAGGAGGAGGAGACAGAAATATCAGGAGCAAAGCTGAGCCCGGGAAGAAGGGAGGGGTGGGGGGAAGGTGTTCTCAAGATGTTGCAATCCTTCTCACTGTCTTACTCTGTCTGATAAGTGTTGTTGTTGTTAGTGTCTGTTATCAATTCATATTATATTTTTCTTCCCCTAACGAGTCTGCCTTTTGCCTGTGAATGTAATGGATGATTTATCCCTTCCTGTCCTATCTCAAATCCCAATCCTGTGCTTATTTTCTCATTCTCATCACTGAGGGGAAAGGGTGGAGTGAGCAGCTGTGTGGTGCTGTTTCTCTCCAGGATCCAACCATGACACCGCCTTAGATGAATCTCAGATGTCAGTTCCTCAAGAAGAGTGTTTTAGGCTGACTTTATGAAGATTTAGTCTAGTCTTCAAAGCTTCATGTTTAACTAGGGTACAGAGGCATTCCTGACACTCACATACCTCATAGTAGGGCCCAATGGGGAAACAAAAACTGACTCTAGGCATAGGCAAATTAGTTATGTGATTAAGTACAAGGCTGACAGTGGTAACAAAATGTCATCATTTGAGCCTGGTCAGCAGCTAAATGCCATGTAGCTGCTCACCCACCCTCACTTCACTTGGGAATGGGGAGGGAATCAGAGGGGAAAAGGGAGACTCGCAGGTTGAGATAAAAACAGTTCAATAACAGTAACAGAATAATAAACTGACAGCAGTATCAATGGGTAATGTACAATACAGCTGCTCACCAACCGCCGACCAGCACCCACCTGCTCCCGACCAGTGATCCCAAACACAAAGGCCCCACAGCAACACTCCCAGAAGTGGCAGCCCCTCCCGGCCCACTCCTGCATTTATATAGTGAGCGCAATGTCACGTGACATGGACTATCAGCCAATCCGGGCCCAGCCCTCCAGCTGTGCTCCCCCCACCCCCGCTCACAGGCAAGGGCTCTCGAACCTCAAGAGCGTCTGGAATCAGTGTGCTTCAGCACTCCTCCAGCTACCAAAACAAACATGAACTCTATTCCATCCCAAACCAGGACACAAAATTACTTCATTGACTTTGTCTGCCAGAAGTGTTTTTCAGCTGCCAGTGCTGTGGTCAGAACAGAACAGGAAGTCAGGGAGCACAGAATGGCAGCTATTGTGCGATGGAGTGGTCTGCTATCAGCAGGAAAAAGCACTATTCCTGCTCTTCTTATAGTAATATCAGCATCAAGCTTATCTCCCTAAAACCATCTTTTACCCCTTACCCAAACACCCTAAAGTTTCATTACCTGTGATGCGATTGACAGCCCAGGGTCAGCTTGCTCATCTGTGCTGTAGCATTGCTGAACTCAGGTTTGTTTGTAATGCTGAGAAGGCTTGATCTAGTTCTGGAAGAAAGCAGTGAAATAAACCATCCATGTCATTTCAACATCAGTGTGCTCAGAAATAATGTCACCTGCGACGTCTCAGATTCAAGAAAACACGGGCAGAGTAGCTTAGCTTCAGACATTCAGCACGTGCATTAAATTAAATGCAAATATATCTGTGGCATTCATTAGAACAGAAGCTTAGCTCAAGAGCATTTCTATTTTAAAGACCTTGTTGCAAGACTGAACTTAGACACCTAAAACAAATAATCAGGGGCTAAAAATATTCACTACATAGCTTTATGATTGTAAGCATCAAGTCAGTTTCAAAAAAAACGCTGCACATTACCAGCATCTTTGAAAGTCAGGCTGTGTATTTACAATATGCATGACAGTGCTTAGTCTTAGTTATCTATTTACCTAAACGTTTGGGTTGGTATTCCTTTGAAGGAGAGAACCATGAGGCAAGCCCACATATGTTCCCATCAGGGCCTCAGGCTGAGGCACCAGGGCAGTGGTGGTGGGTGTTTCTTTGAGAGACCAAACCCATTTCTTACCTTATACACCACATGTCTATGCATGCCTTCTCCCGTTCTTGTGATGTTTCACTTCTTCCTGATGGTCTTCCACACATCTTGTCCTCTAATATCACACTGCTTCACCCACAGTCTCACAGCCTTTTTGTTCCAGGCACTCAAATCAGAGCCTCAGTATTTGGTTACATCACTTGCTGTCACTGTTGTCCTCCTGGGTCTATATCCCTGTCAACCACTGGTCTTTTTCACTACCTACTTTTTGGGCTATTAATACATAAACACGGACAGAGAGAATTATTAGTCCATAAACCTAGATATAGCTACAGTTATGATATCCCTAATCCATATGTCCTTACAGCCAACACATTTGTTAACCTAGAAAAGCTACGTGAAAGATTTGTATCACGCACAAAAATCTTCTTCAAGAAGAATTTCTGTCAAATGTACAAAGCATCGGTCACTGTTCTCATGGTGAAATCAATGAAAAAAACTATTACTTAAAGTTTTTCAATCTTTAAGATAAAGACATGGTAATAATAAAATTCTTTAGTTATGACTAATCTTCCAGTGGACTTATAAACCCAAAACATATATTGGGAGCTTTTTCTTTATGGTTCAATGGTAACAATAAGGGAAAAAACCCAATATGAGTACTTTGCAGAAAGGACAAATCCCTATGACTAATAAAGTGCTTACAAATTCATCTCGTCTCCCCAACCTCCAGCCCCTATACACCTAGCACAGAGATATAGAAAATTAAGCCTCAGAGAAATTTCAAGAAATCATTCAAACCACAAAATTTGTCATTGTTTTAATAACTGTATTTTATGCATTAGAATATTATAGTTTCATTCCTTCACATGTTTCCTCTTGACTAGATTAAACTACTGCAATTGTTTTGAGATTTCTTCACAGGACATGTTTTTGCTAATGATCTTATTTTTTGTTGGTGTCTTTCAGACTGTCAAAGTTGTTTCTCAGAAGATAAAGCATGGCACGCAGAAACTGGACACAGCATTTCATGTGATATTTTACTAGTTCTCCTAACTCTCACATACCAGCTCTCCTGTCAGTACTTACCAGAAGAAGATAAATTATTTTTCCTAAGAGCATAGCACTGCTGACTCATTTGGTTGGCATTTCAGTGCAACCCTTCACAGCTGCTATCTCACCAGTCATTTTTCCTTTCTAAACCTAGAGTATAAATACAATGGTAATGCCACCCTTCCTCTGAGCCGAACTACACTACGCAGCTTGTTTGTGGCATTACAAACCGCTCACTCTCCACTTCATATGCATATATCCAGGGCTGTAAATAGAATTAGTTTCATGCTCTAGACAGTTTCCTCCATCATATAATACTGGACACTGCTGCCAACTTTGAACACTGAAGTAGATATACTGTAGGTTTGACCGAGTATGACAAGTCTTACAATCTTCTATGCCTAGTGTTTAGTCTTCAAGCCTTCTTCAATGCAAGTAAGCACATAGCTTGGGACAAATGATAAATATTAAGTATGATGCGACATTGCTGTATGTCTTCTCTCTGACAGTCTGTGTCTACTTACAATCTTCCTCATGTACCTGACAAGTCTCACAACCGTTATCTCATATTTAGCTTTTATTACACATGTATATTCTTACAGTGTGCAGAAGACTAGTTGTGTGAACAGGAATCCCAGAATGTGTTAAAACAACAAAAAAAGCAAGGAAACAAATCCATCCATGTTTACTAAGTGAATAATGTGGGTGAAAGAAAAAGCAACAAAAAAGATAACGGCAGAATAAAAAAAAAATGGAGCTAAGTAAGGTATACCCAAAATCTCACTGGGACGCCTAATACATAGGATATTCTACATAGGCATTTCATATTTGGGTTCATCTCTAAATTGCCCTTTGAGAAACATGTGTGTCTTCCAGTAGCTCCCTGGGGAAGCTAAGCAGAAGCAGGAGTTCAGCAATGTGAATACTCGATGAGAAAAGAGCAGTCAGAATGACAAGGTGGTGTCAGCAACGCAGGTGCCTAACCACTGTCAATCCTCTTTTAAATATCACTAGCTGCTTATCTGAGCTCTGGGCACAACCTTAACAGACTCAACTAAAATAAATAGGATCCTTCTGAATTTTTAAGCCATGTAACATCAGACTCAAATGGAACACTGGAATTTCTCCATAGTGTGTGCAGAATACAGATGTCATTGGCCAAAATTTCACAACGTATGTACATTTCAATGGACATCTTTATTTACGTTTAATTTAATATTTCTGCACAGACAAATAATGAGCAGATCAAGAACAGGGCTGTGCTGTGCACACTTCAGCCAACTCGCACATTTACAAATCTGATCCTGTATTTGGGAACAAGATTTATCGTTTAAAACATAGATGTCTTTCACATTGCCAAGGTACTCTCTAACTTCAAAAGTTCCTTGAAGGCAACCTCCAAATAATGTATGATTGATCATAATTTCTTCCCTCTAAGAAACAAGGTCTACCTTCTGTGACTCATATCAGTTGGGGTGAAATTTGCATTTACTTTTATGGAATGACAGGCTTCCCTACTGCCAGATAAAAAAGGGCAGAGGAAGCTATTGGCACTCACTGAAATTATTATGAACTCTACAGAACAAGAAAAAGGCTGTGTTAAACTATGTGTATGTGTGTAATAGGCAAGGCACAACTGGTTTGTGATACACAGCAAGCCATGCAACTATCTATCATTTTTTTCTCAGTCTTTTAGATACTTAATGTTACTTTAATATAGAGTTTTCTCTTTAATCTCATTGGATATCATCTCACAGTGGTGCACACAGAAGAATAAATCCATTATCTAAATTCTAGTGTCATGCATTTGGTGTGTAATTATTAGAAATGGCATTCATAAAAAATTGCAGACAGGTAAAAATTTTGTGAAACACTAAGGGAATAGATGATGGAATGAAGGGGGAGTGAGTGGGAAATATCAACTATATTCAACCTGTTGGAAAATTACTTCACTTTGTTAATTTACAAAGGAGGCACAGAGCCTTAAGGAAAAGTATAGATCAACATTATTTCTATTCCTAAATACAGGAATATTTTATTTTCTGAACTGATGAAGAGGGTGGATTTAAAATCAATATTATCATGGCAAGAACTACAGAGCACATCCATTTCTAAAGGTATTTTATCAGTAGACATATCTGCATTGAAAAACATCTTTTGAGACTACTCAGACTATTTTATGCAGAACACCACTGTCTAGACTGCTTCATGCAGCCAAAGAAGACATTTTCAGTCCCGAGTGGTAAATGCCAGTTTCGCTAACTATGCAACAATAAGTTAGGGATGATCCCCTCCAGGCTGCTGCTTTAGAGACTGAATCTGAGATTATTTATATCATGCTATTGGTAACAGTTAGGCTCATGGAAAGGAACTGAGTGTCAGTAAGTCTATTTAATCATAGCTTAACATCAGACCAGGCCTAGTCTTTGCTGTTAGTGTGAAAGGTACCCACAACACCACCAAAAAGGGATAAAAGTACTGAACTTTCCTGGCACATATGTACTGATGTCCTGGTTCAGGCTGGAGTAGAGTTCATGTTCATTTCAGTAGCTGGAGGAGTGCTGCAGCACCCTGAGACCCCAGGGGCTCCCCAGGTCCCAGTGCCCTCACCTGTGCGCGGGGGTGGGGGGAGCACAGCTGGAGGGCTGGGCCCGGATTGGTCGATAGTCCATGTCATGTGACATTGTGCTCACTATATAAAGGCAGGAGTGGGCTGGGAGGGGTGGGCATTTCTGGGAGTGTGGTTGTGGGGCTTTTGTGTTTGGGATTGCCAGCTGGGAGGTGAGCAACTGTATTGTACATTACCCATCGATACTGCTGTCAGTGTATTATTCTGTTATTATTATTAAACTGTTTTTATCTCAACCTGCGAGTCTCCTATTGCCCCTCCGATTCCCTCCCCATTCCCAAGTCGGGGGAGGGTGAGTGAGTGACTGCGTGGTGTTTAGCTGCTGAGCAGGCTCAAATGACAGCAACTGAGTTTTGGTTAAGGAGAATAAAGGCATGATTCTGTGCTGACTTTCCACATTCTAGTAATATAGCATCAAAGAGAAATGGTGGTTGTGATGGAAAGTGCCTCACCAAGACAAAATAGAAGACAGGTTCCTTCTTTCATCATCAAAAAAGTCATTAAGGACTTGGCCCAGCCTTACTGAACTCAATTTCCAGTTAGTGCAATGGGGTTTGCATGAGATCTCTTGTGTGTAGATAGATACACTGGAGGTGTCTCTGAGTTCAGCTGCTCTTCTTTTGGCCACCCAACACTGGGGATCTTTCAGTTTCAGAGATTAACATCCCAACTGTGATGAGGTGTGTGGATAGAAGGAGCCCAGAGAACATGTTCTGACAGTCTCCCTGTCTGCGCAGGGCTGAGCCTGGTCCATCTGGAGATCATTACTCTGACTGCATCCATGGATCTCAGTGTAGGGCACTGTGCAAAGTCCACAGATGATAATGTAACCCAGACAATTAGGAACACGTAAGACCTAAGGAACAAGAGACCATAATAATTGTATACAACAGTGGCGACTTCAGTAAAATAGGCCCTTCCACAAATCATCCAGTCCATCTCTCTGTTCTGAGGCAGAAGCAACTGTACATCTGTAATGGTGGGCAGACTCTTGTCTGATCTATTCTTCAACCTCATCAATATGACAACTGCACAGGTGCCTCAGATCTTAGTGCTGCCCCAAACTTAATGTTAGAAAGTTTTTCCTAAGGTCTCACCTGAATCCTTATTGCTACAGAGCTGATGATTCCTCCTTATTCTTCCACAGCAGACATGGAAATTAGCACATTCTCATCTTCTTTGCCTGTTTCCACATTTTTGGCCAGCTCTTCTCAATCTTCTAAAGACTAAAAAACTGTGACTCATTTGAGTTCCTTGTCATTCTGAATGCTTTCTATATGATCAATTTCCTATAGTTATGCTTCATAGGTTCACAAAAGCACAAGGCCCAGAAAAGTTTAGGAATTCCATCTGATTCTTTACCAATGTTGAGTAGAGTAGTGGTTGAACTGCCATCTCTTGTAGACTCTACTTCTGTTTCTATGTCCTTTCTTCATGACTGGGTGTTTTGGCAATAGCTTGAAATAATGCCTCATCATCTGGTGCTGTACTGCAGACAAGCAGTCCATCAAATATCAGCCCACAGCTGATTTCTACATTAGTGCAGAACCTTATTCCTGTCCTCCACAAGGATATGAATAAAATAGTTTCTTCTCATTATGTTTAAAATGAGTGAATTTCAGAGGAAACACAAAACTTTCAACACACAGTATCTATTAGAGCCCTATTTTATGAGCTTAATTGGAGCTTTAGGGATGCAGAGTTTTCTGCAGTTTTTTTTACGTAAAAGATTAATTTTACCCAGTGGGTTCTTTCCTTAGCTATTCTAATTTCTTGGTTACCTTAGGTATATATTTATATATTTTACTAACATTTCTATCAGTATAGCTATATTTGCTAGAGATACTATATTTTAAACATTTAATTGTTTCCATAAATGTCCTAATGTATATGTAATTGCATCAATATATCTGTATTTCTACTGTTATTAGTCATCTTGATCCGTGAAACTGGCATAAGAAATTTTTTTTGCTGAAATAACTGCTACCAGCTAAACAGTGCACTGGTTTAGCTACAGCAATGTAAGTATAGAAATAAATGGATCATGGTATAGACAGTGCTTAAGGACATACTGTTCTGATCATCAGTGATATCAGTTAAGATAATTCTGCCCCAGCTGTTTGCTACTGCTTTTCTGTCACAATCCAACGTTTCTGTCTCCTGGAATCCATAGCACATCTGTGTGTGCAACTCCATCTTGGTTCTCTAAAAATACTGTACTGAGAAAAGACATATAAACTGACCAGAAGTACATCAATTTATATGACTCCTCCATCCTCATCAACATCTGCCACTGCTCAACCTTGAACTATATTTATGCTGGATAGCAGAATATGGTGCAGAGATTTGTTAGCAAGAAATGAATGACTTTCTTCAAAATCAGAAGTTAATCATCCATTCTCAGAGTGATTCTGTGTCCAAGTTAATAAACTTGGTGAGACACCAAACAGGGGAATAAGGAGAAGACCTGATGGCAGATGGCAATGAACAATACTCTCTGATGAAGCAACAAGAAGCTGGAGGCAATTATTTCCTAATCTGGATCCACTCTAGAAAGAGCAGTTCATGTGATCCAATTTTCTGCATCTTTCTAAAACACTATAAAACATTTTAGTGCATCTAGGAATAAAAACCCTCTATTATTTTGAAAGGACTTTATAGTTTCCTTCTCATCTCCCTTGAGTTATATTCTACTTATTAAATAAAAAGAAAAAAAAAAAAAAAAAAAAAAAAAAAAGATGCCAAAAGCATAATGATCTTGATCCATTTCAGGAGATGGAAAAAAATATTTAGCAGTATTTCTTCAGGGAAATTGTTCTAGGTCTTGCTGTTATAAGGCACGATTAAAATGTAAATGTTCCTTTACAGCAAAATTACTACTTCATTTATGAACACATAAAATGGACTTTAAAACTACAGGATTTTATACCTATTCATAAGATTTTAGTGCTGTTCTTATAAAAACAAGCACAAAAGGCTTGTTCTCTCAATGTTCGTATTTTTTCTTTCCCATTCTCCATTAATCCCAACAAATTTCAAGGTCATACTGAGAGTTACCACACAGAAATTGCACTAATATAGTTAATGCACAAGAATGTTTACTAATATATCCATTTGTATTTATTTGTAAAGCAGCTAAGCAATTTTTGCTTCAAAGGAATTTTTTCAAATAATTGGACAGTGTCTCATTAATAATTTTACTCATTTTACTTGCAAGATTATTCTCTATCTTTAAAATAGAGATTATACTAGTGAAATCTATCCCCATCTGATTTAAAACTAACAAACTGTTTTGGTTAACAGTATTCCATAGGGAATGTATTGGAGGACTAATGAATTGTACCATGCCATTTTAAACAGTAATAAATAAAAATATTTTTTAAATTATATGGATTAAGAATGGACTAACTAGTATATCTCAGAAAATATGTATTTTATTAGTGGGGAATCATTGTCAAATGTTACTTTCCTATATTAATTTCCAATTGGATGGTTGTAGGCCCAGTGATACATGATCTAGAATGAAATATAAACTTATTTAAGAATTTTCATAGGACATTAAAGGTATATCTGCACAATAGAAGGAAATACAATCAAGAATTACTAGCTCAAATCCTAGAAGCAGCATACCTGGATTCTCATATATTGTTCCTAAACTAATTACTTTGCATCTCAGCAGAGATTATTAATTTGGGCATAGGGTCAGTCTCAGAGTGTCTGTTTAGCTTCTGATTTTGACTCAAGTCATTTAGGGATAGCTGGGAAATCTCTGCAGCATATTCCATAATAAGGTATAAGTATGCCTGAGGAATTGAGTGTCAAATAATGATGACAGAGCAGTCACACAGAGTGATCTGAATCTCTTTGTAGGGTAGGCCCTGTTAAATTACTTTAATGAAATAAAGTTTAAGATTATACAACAATTGACTAAAAAGCAGATATTAAAAAGGTTACTAACTTTGAGATGATGTATACATAGTGAATAAGTGAACTAATATGATCCAGTGTCTTGCAGAAACCAAAAAACTAATCAAATCTTTTAATATGAACACAGGAGAATAATTGAAAAATGAAAGGAAATAATACTTCATCTTCAGAAAAAGTGGCAATCATTGATGAAGGTAGTATTACAGTTCTAATGATTATATTTTTAAAAAAATGTGGAAAAATGGGAAAGGTATAAAAAGAGGCCATAAAAAAGAGAAAATGCATTACAATTAAACAACCATGTAGCTTTGTTTGCTGTTTGATTTCAGCAAGTAAACATTTTTTTAGAAAGTAAATACTATACTTGAAAAGGATTTTGATTTGAAAAGGATTTATTTGAAAAGGGCTTGCTGACTGAAGGCCAAGAAACTCAGATTAAAATTTTCTCTTACATTTACAGGTAAGAGAAGTGGTTCAGTTGTCTGTTTTTGGTTCCTGGAAACTGATGACAAGATCCTTTCTAGTAGCTATTGTTCAGCCAGTAACATGTTATTGGTCTCAGCAAAACAGTAAGAGAAGAAATTTCTGTGGTAGCTGACATGTAAGAGATCAAACTAAGTGAATTAATCATGTCTTCTGCCTTAAAAACTCATTAATTTATGAGAAAATATAAATAAATGAGCTAGGAAACTTCATAGTTATATTATAATGCATTCACTTATGGTTTATTCTGCCTAACTCCAGTGCCATGGGAAAATAACTATGATAAACTCCTAGGGACTGTGGCAGGAGCACACCCACACACCCCCACCCCAGCAGGGGCTAGGGCTTTTAACATGGCAGTTGCTGGCTCTTTTGCACCCTTATTTTTGCACCTCTGGCAGCACACCATGGTGCTGTCACATACACCCCCTGGCAGACCAGCACGCACTACCACCACCACCACGTCCATGGCACAAAAAAGGAGGTGAGACCCTTGGTTGACAGACAAGGCCCTCAGACAATTAAACGCTTCGGTCAAGAGAAATTTCTAGAACGCTGACCATATGTGACCACAGTTCAGATCCAAGCAGGCTATAAAATGGAGCCCCACCAGAGGACCCCCCCCCCCCCTTGCAGTGGTTCCCCTCAGAGCAGCAGGTCTGTGATCAGAAGCCCTCCCCCTGGGACTGGGACACCACCCAAGGACACTTCCTTGGATTGAGTGCCCTCACCCCACCCTGGTGAGTGAATACTTCTGGATATGCTTGAGTGAGACCTCGCCCCACCTTGGGTGAGCCATTACATCTTCTGGGTACTGTTGAATGAGAGGTTTCCCCTTCAGTGAGTGAGTGGGTGCACACTTTGGAGTCAACATTCTTATGTATGTGTTGTTTTTCTCCTGTTTTGCTCTGTAGTAATAACTTCTCCTACTGGTACACCTAACCCATAGTTCATTAAATGTTATTGGAGAGTTGTTTTGGTTACATCCCCTCATGTGCCACATCCCCGCCTTGCCCCTCCCTCCACCTTCCCATCAGCTCGTTGCTTTCAGCTATTTGGGTTTGGTTACAAATTGTTTTATTTCCTGAGTGAAGCTTCTTTGGTATACCTCCATAACAGGGATGATTGTAGTTCAAGCATGCTCCCCAATACGTTGCCAAATGCCAGACATTATTTCTGGTTAGCTGTGTCATCCACACCCACTGCTGTAGGTACCACCTATACAACCTCTGTAGGACATTAGGCTAGGGAGCTATAGCACTTACTGTCTGCATCCCATTGTCTCACATAACATTTCAAAGATCAGGGAAAATGCTTCCTATACCTGTTATCAGTTCTTAAGGGAGTTTAGAACCTCATCTTTTGGGAAGTTAATGTGCAGCCAGATATCCTCCTACCAGAGAATGACTTTTTCCCAAGAACATATTATGGGCAAAGAGGTAAGAATTTTTCTTTGGGGAGAGGGGCAATGGTGATGCCATGTGTGCTTTGCTCCTGGTAACCTGCCAGAAAGCTATGAAAACAAGGATGCTTCTCAGAGCCTGGGCTGCATAAGAAGAGATGAAGGAAACCAAACCAAGGGGGGAGATGCTGAAACCCTGTGCTGAGAGGGAAGGGAAGGGCAATTCTGTTCAGAGCACTTGGCTGACAGAGCTTACAGCTGCAGAGCAGCAGTGTGGGAGTGGCAGTGCTGATCAGTCAAGTAATGTCTCTCCCTCTCCTTTCTCTTCAGGATGGGGCTGGCTGGCTGTTACCACATCCTCACTCTTGACTCCACAGGACTGAGCAGAGGCTGGGATCACGTTAGGTGCTGTCAAAGCTGGGGGCAAGGGGGTGGGCGAGTCATACAATTAAATACAGGGAAGAAAAAGAACCACTGCTCTGACAATTGTGCAAGTTTCAGTGTGCAAGCTATTCAGCACTGAGACCCTGGTGAACCCAGAGTGCATGCTAACTGCCACCACCTACACTAATTTGATATATATATACATTTATATATATATACACTTATAGAGAATCATTAGGTTAGCTAACCACTCATCAGCCTGGGCCCCTCATTACTCCGATATTGTGGTAAAAGATTGGCCTGGACATACAAATTAATTTGCAATGTATTCATGATGTTTAAAAAAACATTGTGGTAATATAAAATACTGATCTTTTTCACTCTAGGCATAAAGCTACCTAAGTGCAGATAGAATCTATTTGTTACTGTAGAGCTCGCACTTAGAGTAATATGGTAAAAGCACAGCAAAGTTTAATGTGTGATGTGGGAACACTGTATACCTATAGAAATTACTTAGTTTTCTTAGAGTTACATGGATGACCCAGACAAAGAAATAAAGAAATTGATTACACATCAGTATCCTACAGAAAACAAAGACCAAGAATTGTGTCTTTAAGTGAGTAAAATTGAGCAGTACGCATTAATTGCAATCTTCCACATAAATTACTTTTGTTTTGCAAAAAACCTCTAGAGTACCTGTGGATCTTCTGTTGATCAAAACACATTGACTTCTCCAAGATCAATACTCCACACAAGTGGAATATTTATCTAGATGGTATCTGAGAGACTTATATATCAATATATCAATATTTTAATTGTTTCCACATTTTCATGCAAGAATAATTGAAATTAATATTTAAATTTAACAGATAAAAGTGAAATAAAATACACATTTTCCATCATTTCAGCATTGATTTCTATATAGGAATTACTTGCACTGAAATACACTTTTTCATGCTGTTACTAAGGTTGTTGTTAATACATTCCTTTTTCTTAAATCTAATATAAAATATAATGGGAAAGATTTCAATTTACAAGACTGACTTTGCAAGTCTATTAAAACACCATACAACCCCTGTCATCTGAACAGATTTTCTTACTTCTTGTAACACTTTGCATAAATCCAGCTGCTTTTCATACATTCATTCCCAGTACCTTTCACCTGATGAGAAAACAAGGCATTCACATACTGGGTGTAAAGAAATTTTTGTAGTCAACCTACTTTTGAAAAGCTGGTGTTTAGGCCTATCAGACTGTGATTGCCCATTCTGTGGGCCAATGTAGGACCCTCAGTTATGCCAGCACAGGCATTTGTGGGTCCACCTTGCATCATACAGCAAGGAACTGATTTGGCTTTAAAAAATAAAACAGTGCCAATCTTCTTTGCTGTGGTATGACTGTAATTTATCCGTTTCCCACTGCGGCGCACCACAGTACGGTACTGGAGACAACTGTAAGGAAGGAATGGGAAGGAGCAGTAGTTCTGGAGGCCAGTATCACAATATATAAAATAACTCTATCAGCACTTCAAGAAACTCCTCTTTGGAAATAAAATTATACTTCACCTCTTTGCTGTGATTTGCATACTATTTGGTTTTTAATTGTGACATACTTCCAAGTTTTTACTGCTGATCTGTAGTTTTGATGTGTATTTATTTTTCTACTGTACCTGGTAAGAGTCTCTGTCTTCACCTTGTCTTCATCATCCTGTTCTTGTCTCCCTTCTCTTCACACTAGGCCAGCATAAACTTTTATGAAAGCACATAGTAAACCAGCTCAAGCTCTGGCCCTTCTGAAAAATAACCAAGTATAACATTGTCTTAGTATTAAATATGTTATGAGAGAGTAAAAAAAAAAAAAAAGTGGGAGGCATAAAGGAGGTAAGAATAGACAGCCATTTCCAGTGAATATGCTAATTTATGTGCATGTCAAAGTACAGCTTCAGAAACTAATTACAGGCAATAATTTTTTCTTCCATCTCTGTATAAGAAAACTCATCTTTTTCACTCTGTGTTAGTACAGCTTTACAGCGTTATACCTCATGGGGTGCTTTACAATGCTTGCTGAACATAGCATGTTTTTCATTTGTCTCTGCCAGCTTTTTCCAGATATTTAGAGAAGGGTGATAACTCTAATGAACAGGAGAAGGATGGCTGTGAAACATACTGAAGGTAAGAAGAATACACACTCTTAGGGCTCATCTGGCTGACTTCTGGCTCCTAGAAACAATATATTGTTTTGAAGAGACAGTATTTACTTTCAGCTAAGTCCAAATCTGTTATTCAATGTACAACACTTGCTTCATTCCCTTAGAGATTTTAAGGCTGCACAAAACACAATTCCTTATTTTTATCCAGTGCTAGCAGAATAACTTGCATGTAAGCATCCAGCATTGCTATGATCTGCCCCCTAGTTTCATGCAGAAAGGGAAGATGTCAGTTGTGCATGATTTTGTAGATTATAGTTGCAATAATATTTTTGGTTTTATTTGTCAGTGTTTCTCTGTTCTTGTGCAAACAAACACCAGGAGCTTTGCATTGAGATTAGTACGGGTCTTACAGCTCACATCTCCCATTCTACCTTCCATAATTTAGTTACAAGGCAGAAGTGAGCAACTCTTTCCAAAACTATTTTTTTCCATAGTAAATTTCCTGTTTTGAGTAATTTCCCATTTTATTGTATTTTTTCAGTTCTCACTGGAAAAAGGAAAAAAAAAAAAAAACAACAAATCCATGTCGAACCATCTTCCTCCACTGAAATGGCATGACATTTTTGTCAGATGTCAATTCCCTATTAAACCATCCTTTGGTATTTTTTTGTCATCCTCTTACGGGACTTGAAGACTAAGCACATAAGAATTCATGTTTTAAAACTCCAGCATTGTCCTTCAGCAAAACTACATGTCCCACAATGCCAGAAAAGTGCAGGATAAGAATCATTCTGTTTGTTTGCTGCCTAGCACAATAAAAGCCCTTATCTTGACTGGTGTCTAGGGATGTTACTGCTATGCGAAATATAATTAACAACACTATTAACGCACAATTATGTCAACATCCCCTTATCTATTAGAGAAGGTTTGTTTGTCTTGAGTCATTTATTGAGCTTTATGTAAGCACAATTAAATGTAATAGTTAATTAAGGTACTGAAATTACCTAATAACTAACTATAGGTCTATCCTGAGATTTTCAGCATGAAAAGACATCAAACTAGAAATACAAAATTAAATATTTAGATAAAATTGATAATCATTAAAACCTCCTAAGAATGTTCTGTTCTATTAGTTCGATCAGTTTATCCATGAGCTCTTTTATAGATTTCAGAAGGGTACTCTGCAAGTTGCTTAAAGAATTAAGAGTGGCAAAACTAGTCCTTTTGACATGATGTAAAGTTATCAAAGGAGAAGATAACTGCTCCAGTGCACCTCCCCCCCTCCTTCCTTCTACTGACCTGGGTGTTCATCCTTCTCTTAACTCCTCCTCCTAAGTCCCAACCCCCTCTCAGGTCCCCCTTCTTAAATACATTCCTGAAGAAGCACAGCTGATTGACTCTGCCCTGGCCAGAGATGAGTCTGACCTGGAGCCGGGGTTGCTTCAAGAAGCTTCTCGCAGTGGCCACCACTGTAGCCCCCTCCTCCAGTACCAAAAACCCCATACATCTACCTATGTTTGTTCTGGCCTGTATCATACATGATATTTTCAGAGGTTAAACTCAAACAGTTTAGGCAATAAACATTTGACCACTAAGCGATTACTGAAACCGGGTAACAGCAGCTGAGGCCACAACAAATGCAGACAAGTCCTAAGACCCTTCATTGTCAACACAAAGTATTTTATTAGGAATGGAGAAAAAATCATATTCACTGGTCTACCAAACCACATGAAACAAATGATGGAAGGGTAGATAGTAATGCATAGACACTTCAGTAAAAAAAAAAAAAGGTAATCTGGGCATCATTGGAGGATGGAAAATTGACTGTAATGGAAGCCATGCAAAAACACATTTCCATCAAAAACTATCTAATCACAGTATACAATCCACTTAAGTTGCCAGGACAAGTGAACATTTCAAATAACGAACAGGCAGCTGAGCACACAAAAAGTCATGAAGTATCATTGCACTAGGGGTAAAATGTTATCATGTTCCAAAACTCTGATAAAATTGAAGCAGTACACCTGGAAATTTAAAAAAAAAAAAAAAAAGGGGTTATTTTGCCTGTGACCATAATGGGTGGGTCAACCCTCCCTGTCTTTATCTCGATTATAAAGCCTTTTGCTTTATTTTTCTCCTTCCCTTTCCTAAGAGGGGGGAAGGGGTGAGCGAGCAGCTGTATGGTGCTTAGTTGCCATCTGGGCTCAAACCACAACACCTTACAGAAATAACAGCAGCAATGAAAAAAACATGCTGCTAGACTCTCATCTAATGTCTTCACTGGGTTCACTGCAAAAACTTCTCCCTCCATCTTCAGAGGTTCTTGCCTCTGGAAAGGACCACAGACCATTTTCAGACTGTGCTATACTAAACCTATCCAAGAACGTGCTCCAGTTTTCAAACCATGTGTTTTGATAGGAATAACAGAGACATTTCATTGCTTCAGGTAGTTTTACTTGGTGTAGAGACCATCAATATAATCAATTAAATGTTAAAAAAACCAGGCATTTACATGACTTACAATTTTATCCAGAGGCCTGTATTTTATTTTTTTTTTAATTTTTCCTGTTTTCTTGGGAAAAGTCAGTGATGAAAGCAAATTGAACTGTCTTTGACCTACATTCTGCAGTACTTAATTTTATTGAAAGTTCAAGAGTTTTCTATAGTATAAATTCATAACAAAAACCTAGACTTAAATTTAGGGGAAAAACCAACCCACCTTTGTGAAATTGTATACATATAAATATTGTGCTATGGCATTTTCTAAGTTGTGAATTTTTCTTTAGAGTATTACTGCTACCCTGTTTACATGTAGTGGAGCTATTGTGCCATGTAATGATTATTATGTCAAATGATATATTAATTCCATAAATCACCAATATTTTAAACTTCCTAGTTCCCAGTTTACATTAAAATAAATTAAAATTATTTCTAATCTTAGACTAGAAAAACACAAACTAATTTCTTAATGTAACAGAACCAAGTTGCTACAGATGTATAAACAATTCTATTCTTTAATTCTTGAAGGCTAGTGATTCTTACCAATTTTATACTGTTAGGAAGTCCTGGCACAATCTCATCTGAACAGCAAGGTTTAACTAAAAAATTTCCAAATTTTTAAAATTGTAAGACAGAACAACTAAATATAAATTAATCTTGATTTTATAGTAAAGACAGAAGCCTTTGCTTTCACTCGTAGCTGTGCAGTGAACTTTGACATAAGACAAAATCTTTCATCTCTAGCTGCTGCAGCTATTGTTTTCAAGAATAGGGATTAAAAAGTTCTCACTATCTTCTACATTCTTCTTCTTCCAGATTATATATCTATATTACCAACTTTTACAGAAAAAAACTTGTCTTACTGATATATGTTCAATGCAACAGGGAATAAAATCAATAATACTCTCTCCGTAATAATGCTCCTTGAAATTCTCTAACAGCTCTAAAATAAGGAGTATAACTAGCTGAAAACAATATCTCTCTACTTTAGCGAAGGCATAAAGTAGCTTTTATGAGCAAAGTAATAGTTATTAAAATGATTAATAAAAGATCGGTCCTTAAGTAGAACAGAAAGGGCCGGAAATTGAGGTACTAACAAAACAAAGATCTAGACTGAGTTAACGATCTGGATCCTGACGTGGAATCCAGATCCAGAAGGAGGTGTTGAAGCTTCCTAGGGAGGGATGGAGAGAACTACTCACCTAAGAATGGGAGAAAATAAGGGAGATACTCAACCACGAATTCTCCTCTAGTAATAGAAAATGCTAAGCTTGGGAGTGCTTCGTCTTCCAAGATTTCTTTCTTTTTGCAAGCAAGTGCTTTTATCTGCTCAAGTTCAATAGTCTTGTACTTTTCCCTAACAGTAGCTGCCTAAAGCCAGATCTGAAAGCGCTCACTGAATTCACTTTTGGGGTCTTAGAGGGCCTTTGAATCAAGATACATGGCAACATACAGCAGCATGGAAACTCACCTTTTATGTTGGAGTCCTTTTCATTCCCTTTTTAAAGCTCTTAATGCATTTTGGCTAATGATAACAAATTCACCCCACTATTCATCTCATATATTTGATGCCATTTCACTCCTAGCTACAAATAAATGTTCAGGAGAGTGCTTGATCCCTGGCCTCACAGATCAGAGCTTTGTGCTTCAGTAAGTTTCTGCATGGCAGTTTATTTCATCAACCATCATTCACAGTGGTAAATATCTGGAACATGCTTACAGGACAGCTTTTGGGCCAAGTCTGGACAGTATGTTTAATACTAACACTGCAGATTTGAAACTAACAATTTTAGAAAAAGATGGCCCTGAGGAAACACAAAAGCTAAGTTACCTGCGGGTAGCAATATACCAAGGAAATCCACCACTTTAGCCATCATTTAAACATTGACTCTAGTTAGGAAGAGATGATCCCAAGTATGGCTAAGGCAATGTCAATATATTTATGTAAATATTACTCAGTAGTTTTTAGGGATTTGAAGACAGGTTCCAAAACCTGAATCTCTTAAAGAAGCTTTTGTTTGCTTTGTGAGCAGGTACTTATTTGCAACTGATTGCGTCCCAGCTGCCCACAGGAATTCAGGGAACTGCACATTAGATGTTTCACTATGGCATGGTGCCACTTAAAACAGGCACGTAATGTCAGTTAGCACAGTCTTTCAGGCTATTATGTTCTGGTTTTAGGAGTGTTTGATACCATTACAGTCCTTTCCCTTACTTATTCACATAATAGAGAGTGCATATTATTTTACTAACAGCATGAATGGTTTTCTTTAGTTTCATTATTGTAATTACACTCCACTGGTACTTATTGACAGCAATTGCTACTAAAAACTACCCCTTTTGTTATTCTTACAGACTTTTTTTTTTTTCTTTAATAGTGAAAGACAAACATAGCTTGAATTAGAAGAGACCAGTCCAAACTTTTGATAATGGTACAGAGTATCATCTACCATCTATAGTGGTTTCATCCAGTCCTAATGTGGATTACATTAGTAAATTCTATCAGGGTTTTCCCTTAATTTAACATACCAAATTTATATTCCAAGAAACTTAGAAAATGTACAATAAAGTGTGAATGTAATAGTTGACATTTTTGCATCACCATACAATAGCACATACTGAAAAATATTCTAGGGTCTCTTTAAATACAAGGGCCCAGAATCACTGTTATATGGATGTTAGTAGAGCTCACGCATGCTGGTGACCTCGACAAACTGTAGGCTTAACGATGTCATCATTTGATGGAATGTCAGTAGCACAAAACAAGTTAAGCATATTAGCATATAGTGTGCAAATCCCTATACTAGAATCCAACAATGCCTTCCTAAATCATGTCTCAGTTCATCATCATTGTTTCTGAATGCCTTCAGTTAGGAGCTGAAATGCCACATGCTGCAGACAATGTCAGAAACACCATTAAGTGATTTTAGGCAGAATTTACCATGTGGAATTCAATTGTCTTTCCTTGAAAGATTGTCCTCCATGATCAGAAAGCATCAAGCCTCAGTATTCAAACCTCCTGACTATAGTTTACTTGTTTCTTGGCACTGAAAAGATCATGGAAGAAAACCACACATTTTTGTTGGTGACAGGTTTGCTTCAACTACCCCTGACAACATATGGATTCTAGCATTGTTTGCCTATTAGCAAATTATACATACCAAATGTATTAGTCAAAATACATGCTCTTGAACAAGAGGGATGTTAAGAGTTCATGAAATCAAGTTTAGATGTTATGTTCAAGAACTGATATTAATTTGCTATGGGTATACATTGACAATTGTTTTCATGGAATACACTTATATTTCCATCCAGAATAAACTGAATTAGACACTGTAATTAAAATAATTTAACTGTTCTCTGAGAGAAATTTCACACTGTCACACATGGAAATCATCAAATAGAATCTTCCTTCCTAAAATAAAATTGATCTTCCTGAGAGATGCTTGTGTTTCACAACAGTATCCATGATATAGCTATAGAAACTAACTGAAGAAGGCATTGAAGAAAATGTTCAGTAAAGGGTGGATATAATAGCTCAGATAATGTATTTTGATAGGTAATTTCCTCTCATATTTGATAATATTCTTGATAAGTAGGAGACAGCAGAAAGAGGAAGAAAGGAATGTGTCCACATATCTAAACACAAAATTGATTTAAATATCATAACAAGAGAGTTTAAGTTATGCATTTGGAAGAAGCTTTTTAACACAGAGGATAGAAGCAATGGTATGTATTGCTTAAGGACAACATGTAGTTCTTATAGGTGGATTTTAAGCACAATTAAAAGATATATATTGGGAATGCTCTAGGAATAGGTAATTTTGGTTTTGCAGATGGAAACTATGATTCCAAGTCATACTGAGGCCCCAGTTTTCATTAAGTTATATGATGCAAAACACTTACAGTGATTGCAAGTCTAAGCTTCCTTGAACAGCAAGAGCAAAATAAGACTAATGTATTCTAAGTCAAAGTTTGTAGAGCTCTCCCTGTACAAAGGAATGCTACTTGCTGGTATACCACTTTGAAACAGTGCATCAGGAAGTCACACATCTTCTGGGTCAAAAGCCTTCCAGATGATGAAATCTGGAGTGTAACTAATCTGCAGAATAGATTAAAGATGTATTACACATAGTGCTTGTAGCATTGTTAAAGCTGTCTGATGCTGCACATTTGAAGACTATTATTTCCAAAAGCTTTTAAACTAAATCAACATTTACCACTTAAGCCTTCCTTTCTCACTTAGCTGTGGAAAGTAAGGCACCTAATTTATGACTCTCCTTTAGACACCCTCCCAAGACAACAGAAGAAGGTAAATGCTTCTGGAAGATTATCTTGTTTTAAGATGATTGTTCAAACTATGTGGTTACCATCAATCTCCGCTGACTACAAAGGGGAGTCAACAGGAACAGCTAAGACTAGGTACCTCCAACAGCTGCAATTGCATGAGCAAAACCCATCTCCATGCTCCCCCCCAGAGACTGCAATTTATTTTTATTCTTTCACATGAAAACTTATTTAGAATATTTATAAGGAATCTCTGAGACTATCTGAATTGAAAGCTACATTTAAGACAGATGAGAAATTCTTCCTAGATTTTAAATTGGAGGAATGTATCTGTGTTTGGATGCTTAAGGAGCCCACTATGGGTCTCTGAGGTTTCATTGTTATTGTCCCTTGCTAAGATCTGCTCTAAAAAATATTTACCTAACACTGCTCTTCCTTGCCCCTTAATTGGCACCATATGCGTAATGCTTCCTGATTAACTAAATCCTCACATTCAATCAGGCTAAAGAATTTTTCTTTTCAGTTGATTTCAGTTGTTACATAGAAACTTGTTAAATTAAGTGAGAAAATTTCTTTCAACTGCACTCAAAACTACTGACAGCTGAGACAGATTAAATGTTAAACAAAAGCTGAAATATTTAATCAATCACAAAGTAGTTTTCTGTGAGGTTGGGAGAAAGCAGAATAGGTGACTACATTCTGTAACTATGATGTATTTGTGTGTTTTTGTAACACCCTTCAACCAATGATCTTAGAGAACTTCCTGACAACTTTCAGAAAACTTTTAGAATACAGAAGAAGAGATGGAGTCAAAGAATAATAATCCTTTTCTTTCCTCTTAATGCAGATTTCCTACCACAGAATGTGGTTCTTGTTATTTTCTAACCCAGACACATTAGAGACATGGATAATGAATTATTTGGTAGAAATGACATTCAGTTTTAACTGAAACTAGGTGAAAAACTTCAGGAAAGAGTAATCTTGGAATATATGTCACAGACTGCAGCTAGCAAAATAAAATTAATGTCAATGTCACTGGTGAAAGTACAACAATTGAATTTCCTAAAGAGAAGTTAATAAAAAAATGAGATCTCATCAACCTACATCCTGTTTAAGTTTGGATTTATATATCCAAAATCCACTTATTATTTGAAGCAGCAGACTAGTCTGCCTACTTTCCAGAACAATTTGTTCTTTACATACTTATCTTACTAAACCCCCTTCTCATTAGCTGGGAAATCCCTTGAGTCTATCTGCCACACACCACCCAGTGTTCGTAGAGATATCTTCTCTGGTAAGATAAGAACATTCATCACAATCCAGGCTTGGGGTGAAAAGCACAGAAGCTTCATTTACATTCCTGGAAATACACAAAAGTTTAGATTTGTCAGGACTAGTTCTCATTTCATTTGACATGGTGATATTTCCCTTCCATTTATTCAGAAAAAAAAAAGTAATTTAGTCAATTCTTATTGGAGGACTACTCAAAAGACACAGGTCAGCTGGAAGCTGACTTCAGTTTACGATTAATTATTGTCCAATCCTGAGTTATTTAGCTAGTTATTACTTATCAGGGGGACAAAGCATGAGCTGGACAGCCCAGCCACCTGAACCTGGACAATTTAATTGGTTTGTAGACTATTGTGCAAAAATCAGAAAGATGTATCATCATGCCTTTTCAATTCTCAGGAGAAAATTAAGTATACTGAATCTCAAATGGATGGAGGCATTTGCCATATTCTCAATGGACGTAACAATAATGCATTTTAAGTAGACTGGGTCATTTTATGAAGACATTCATGTTTTCTCTACAGTCAATGGATAGAAATAAATGGATAGAGAAAATCACATAATTTAATCTGAGAGTACCCTTCAGAATTCCTCAAGCATCAACCCCTTTCCTCTACCATTTTAGCACATTGCTCTTTGTCATCATGACAGTACATGTCCAGTTTTGATTAACACACATTCATTCAAAATACAGAATATCAGAAATGTGATTTTTTTTCTGTAGGGGATGGTGAAAATATAGTCCATGCTATTCTACAACATTGTTTATTTTGTTCTGCCAAAGTGACCACCTATTCCAACACCGTAATCATCCCAAATGTGCCAGTTACCTTATTCAGCTGGAAGTCATTCCCATTGCACTATATGGACACTGAGAGGTCATGCCTGTAGGCTCACTGGAGGAAGAGGAGGAAGCATGGGGAACTGGAGAGGAGGTGGGATAAAAGTAGTAGATCACATGTAATCAATTGAGCTGTTGCAGTGCACCTTTCTCTCTGCTCTGTGATGGTGAGTTGAGGGATGACTGACTACTGAATTTCAACCTGGACCAGCCAGGTCAGACAGCTGGACAAATGGGGCCTGGGCAAGGTCTCTGGGCAGGCGTGATCAGGACTGACTGCTCTGGGGTTTGAGGGACCTGCGGAGGTGTGTGTGCCAGTGGACAAAGAGAGTGTGGGGTGAGGTAGAAGGGGGGTACCCACTGTGGAGCCCCTGCCGTGGTGAGCCTGGAGAGGATGACCACTTGCTGTCATTGGAGGTGGTGGTGTCTGTGTGGGTGCTGGGAACGGCAATGCTCTCTGTGCTGATCTCTGCAGACAGACATGTATCTGTGTGTGTCTGCATGGGACAGAACCCCCCTGAGTCTTGAAGGCCACTAGGTTTGTCTTCCTTTAACACCTTCTCTGGGCTGCAGCTCCATTAATGGGAGTTTCCACAATTTCTTTGCTTGTAACTCAAGGCCTCTGGCATCTGTTAAGAACATTGGCAGTCCTCCACTGTCGATAGTTCTACCACTACAAATGCTTATTGTAAATATGTTACACTGACGTATATCAAGATTTTCACCTGTACACAAAAGAAAATTACACGTTGCTTAAGTTTCATTGTATTAGGTCACCAATTTCAACCTCATTAATATGGTTACACCAATGGGAAAATTGCTTGGAACAGTGTTTGACTGTGAAGAATCAGTTCCTCAAATTACTGAAAGATTTAATCTGTTCATCTTTATCACATTAGCTCTGGCCATGTTTCACATTCTCAATGGTATGTAGTTTTGCTGAAGAGAGCTGCAGAAAAGGATGCATGATCTGAATACATACTTCCATCAGATCATTGTGTAGTAGTCTGGAAACCTATTTGAATTGTTAATTGTCTTTTTGTGTGTGTGTTGTGCATGTCATGCATTAAATATCTGGCACAGTTTAACTAACAGATGTGGTTTTTAGGTTGCTCACTCCTACATTATTTGACTAAGATTAGTTAGAATTATTAATCATTTTGTAATGCATATGTATTTTTAGCAAAGAAATAATAAAAAATATTTCTTATAACTGAATGTACTTCTGGGTTTCTCACCAGCTGTGAAAAAGGTCAGCTTCATTGTCCCCATACAAAGGAATATCACCAGAATTTCCAATATATTCACATGGGAACTGCAGTTTCTGTTAGGTTTACACAAGAAATAATACATACATATTCATCTGGAAGAGATCTATGCAAATACATCTTTTCCTTCTACCATTTGAAGATCTCCCACAGAATATTTCTCCATATATATCTCTGCACGTTATACTGCATAACAGAATACAGGTTCTGTTTGGTAGGAAGATTATTTATTGAAACATGTATTCGTAATGTTGTACCTTAGTCCGCAATGGAAAATTACAGAGGGTGTTTTGTCACTCTGATATCCAAACATAAGGCTCCTCTCTAAGAAGAGCAGAGGCAATCGCAATGCTTCCTGCAGCAACACAGAGAGCACTGGGGGATAGTAGAGAGAAGCAACTGCATGCTCTAACTGTGTTTTCCCCCTCACCTGCCCTCTGGAAGCCAGCCGGTCCCTCCACAGCTCTGTGGTCCAGTGCCTCGGCTAGCACTAAAAGGAGTTACAGTGGCTGAGCATGCTGCTGGGGTGCTCCCCCCAGCCCTCAAGAGACCAGAATAACAACAATTCCATATCTCCTTCAGTCAGGAAAGGAATCATGTTTACCTATCTTAGTGAAATATGTTATGCTGATTTCAGTAATGTTTGCGGGGTACTTCAGTATCTCCCAAAAGCAGGTTGAATGGAGCTGTAAAGTATAATCATCATCATCACCATCATTATTATTTGCCTAAAATGAATACCTAGTATTAAATGTGTGTAAGTCCTGTTCTTTATGGATAAAATGTTGAACTATATATAGTGTCACCTTCATTATCCTTTTCTAACACTGCACATATTAGGCAGCAGCCTGAATTCTTTTAGCACATGTGCACAGTGCCACCCACTGTTCTACAGAAATTTCTCTCTGCTCTGCACTGACTCTCTTATGCTGCATTTGTCTGGCATCTCCATTTCCTCTTCTTTATTTGCTGTACCACAGATATATGTCATAAAACGGCAATTTATCTCCTGTGAGTGTTCACCTCACTTGAGCTATCAGGCTAGTGCTTGTTCACACACCTAAGCCAGTAATAAATGTTGCAGCTATTGTATCTGTGCAGTGATTCATGAACAAGCTGTAGACAGTTTGTGGAACAGACTTTTCAAATGGCAGTAGCTGCCTGTGTTCTAAATATACAGTCTGTTTAATTATCTTTTTTTTTTACTGAAATCCCAAATCCTCCCTTCATCTCTGCAGAGTAAGCTGTGGGATGATGAATAATGTTTCAGGTTTGCAGGAAATAATCAGCTCCACTAGCTATGATCCAAAATTTACTGAAGGTAACAGGAGCTTCTAACCTTGGATCTGCCACTTTCAGAGGGAGAAATTGCTACACAACTAACTATACATCTATTCTTTTCTTCCAAACCTGCTTGTGTGCCAAACAGCAGCTCTTCAGTGTTCAGCATGCAGACACGCAAACTTGTTATCATGTTTCCTCTTCATCTTAATGTATGAAACCGCAAAATATTTCTCTTCTGCGGAGGGGAAAGCTGAACTACAGTAATCTACAAATTAATTACTCAGTTGAGGAGAAGGGTTGTTTGGTACCATTTTCATCTTCTTTGGACAGTATCAGAAAAATCTAGCCATCTTAATGTGACAACCAGTGATTTATTCATCATCTCTTCTTCCTCCAGAGCAAGTTTGGCAAAAAACAAAAACAAGCTACATGATTAAAGAAAATAAAAAATGTTGTCCCACTCCCTCCTAAGTAATTAGCTAGGGGTTGCCTAGACACACACTTTGGTTTTCTCATGATTTGGCTCTCTCACTACAGTTTATGTCTGCACAGGGAAACTATTCAGATAAGGGTCAGCCTGCTAAACTGGAGACAAAGCATAAGTAGAAATGAGCAAAGGGAATAAATAACTGGATAATTAGTTTCCATTTTCAAAAATGCCCTTAGCACCTAATGTTGTGGACACCTAAAAGGAAACCAGTAAGTCTTACAAGACCATATTACATGTTATGATTTTATAGAAACTATTGCTATACGCTGTAAACAGCATGCATATAAATGGAGTTACTTTAAAATCTAATCTCAGGTACCCTCTGTACTCTTGTGTGAGAATTTTACACAAAGCTCTCTATAGCTGCTAAAGAGAATTAATGTACTGGTAATGAAACTTCAGCAGTACAAAGCCTGTGAGGGCTAAGGCTAAGGTAGGTATGCATAAACTCCATTAGTCTGAGACTTTTTAATGCTATCAGTGACACAGGCATGACAAACAGTAATGAGAATGAGGAATTCTGAAGATTTTGCATACTGATAAACAAATAACCGGGAAAAAAAGATTTTGTCTACAGAGTCCTAGGAACAGATAAATAGAGACATAAGAAGACAGGACAACATTTGCCTTAGTTTGAAAGCACCTGCAGTGAAATGGAGGGAAATCAGTTAATTTGTGCTTGGAGATGTCCACAGTTAAGGAAAAAATCTCAGGGAAACTGAACACAGGAGGGTCTCTGGAGTTTCCTCAATGTGTATCATTAATCCCTTAAGTAACAGTAGAGCTATTTGACTGGTTGTGCAGTAAGAAAATATGTTACTGTCCATAACTTGGTTATGACTACCAAAATTTTATTTGGCAAGGAAGGAAAATGGCTTTCTTACAATCATAATTTTAAATTCATTTAGAAAGGTGTCTGAAAATGCTTATTAAGATAAGTGCTTAACTGCATATTCATAAATACTTATCACTAAAATGCACTGATTCCAAAAGTCTCATTATTGGCACATATTATTTTTGCAGACATGTTCCCATTCCAGGACATAAATTATATGGGATAGACACATGCTGTTGTACTAATAACAGAACAGTAGTTTACAAAAGATTACTTAGAGTCAAAGCAGATAAATGAATTTGCCATATCAGCTCATAGCACAGAATATCTATTACAGGTAATACTGTCACTGCCTGACCAAGACAACATCAGATACCGTGTTGTGACATGCTGAGATAGGTCTAAAAAGTTACAAAACTAGGAGACGTAATATATGGTATTGCTCAAATATATAATTATGAGACATCACTTCTCAGAGAATTCTGAGACTACATTTTTAGACACTGTAAATGAAGCAGCTAGGCTGAGAAGGCAAAGAGAAGCAATACCATTCCCCACAAGTTCTAAAGGAAATCAATTTGCTGCAAAGTGTAACCATGCACTTAAAATCATCTCACTATCGAGCGTAGCAAGTAGTCAACGTGATAACAATTTTTGAAAAGGGCTCTGGGAACTCCAGAGAAGTAAATCTGAAATTGTACCAGGCAAATTCTTAGAAAGTATAATAAACAGTAGAATTAAAGAGTTGGTACATGGATAAAAACATCTTGAGGAAGAATCAACACAGCTTTGTAAAGGGTAGTCATATCTCACAAATCAATTGGAGAAAAATCTATTTGGTATAATCTGCTAGGATCCCCAGAAAGTGTTCAACAGAATTGTTCACCAAAACCAGTTACAGATGATAAGCTGTCTTGAAGTAAAAGGGAAAGTTCTCACATAAATAAAGATCCACTTTAAAGCTATAGAACAAAAGTAAGATGAAAGTAAGAATAAGTTACTTTTTTTCTCAGTGGAAGGAGGATAACATCAGGATCCTCCAGATATCTATGTGAAGGTCTGTACTACACAACATGCTCAAGAATGATCTGGAAAATGGAACAAATAGTTAAGTGATGTGATTTTCTGATGCCACTAAATTATTCAGGGATCTAACTGTAACAGCCCAGTGGCTGGTGTTAGAGAAATAACAGAAGGACCTAATGATAGTTATCAATAATACACGAAAATCAGTCTACATAAAATAAACTAATGCACATAAGGAAAAACAATTTTACCTATACACTTTTGTTGTAGAATTCTGAATTACCTATTGCTACACAAGATAAAGATCCTGGTGTTTTAGAAGCACTTATGAAAACCTGAGCTCAGTAGAGGGCAAAAAAACACACAGAATGTTAAAAAGTGTAAAAAGAATAGAAATAGTAATAGTAATAGTCATAGTCATAGTAACAGTAATAGTAATAGTCATAGTCATAGTAACAGTAATAGTAATAGTCATAGTCATAGAAAATAAAATAGACCAGATCTTTATAAATATGAGGTGCATGCACAACATGAATATCTTGTGCTGTTTTGGTCCCTCCCCACTCTTCACTTCATAATAGGTAGAGCACAATTAGAGAAGGTCAAAAAGGACAATGAAGGATGGAGAATAAGATGCTCAACTGCTCCTGTAGGTGCTTTAATCCAAACTCTATCTTCTTAAAATTCCAATTCAAAGAGGGTCAATTCATAGAGGTGCTTAAGGTCTACAGATGCCTAAGTTTTGACCTGTAAAGGCACCCTAAATACCAATAGAATTGCTCTTGCTCTGTCCAGAACTACCTAATGGTACTATACTAAACAAGCTAAGGTATGAAGGCTCCTTAGCTCCACCATGAGCCACAGCCATGCTTCTACAGACTTTGCACATAAGGCATATACTATGGCACTTGGAGAGCATATGCACCAGTCAAGGTCCTGCATCAAATGAGAAGGAAATGGTATAGCTTCCATGTATTCTTCCAGTGGCTTCCACCTTCAGCAGGCCCTGAAGAGAGATGAATGTTCATCAGTCATCTCTCAGAGGAATGTGTTTCAGTCCCTCCCAATGAAGTTACTCCATTCCCCCAAATTAAATAAATATAAGACAGAATAATGTTATCATAACACCAAATACCAGCCTGAGGCTACCAGCTCAGCACCACATCTCCTAAGCTTTCTTGTGTGTCTATCTTTTGGAAGTGGGACTAAGCCTTTAAATTACTCAGAAAATTCTCTACAAATTGTATAATGTAACAGCAGATGGCACTGTCATGTCAAAACTCATACAACCATATTTAATCGGTTTTTATTCATAGATAATGGAATGGAAAAGTGAGTGACATACAAATTTGCACAGAATAATTAAATATACTTTGCTAAATATTCTTCATCTCTGGTTAACCATTTGAGTCTTGCAATGCTCTAATCCTGGATTTGAACTTTTACATTTACTAATACATTTGCGCTGATTCCTTTTGCTCTGTTCAGCCATCATAGCAGTTCTACATTCCCAGTAGAAATAAACTGAAACATACATAATTATTTCTTCTAAAACTATTCCTCATCACACAGCTAATAAGACAATAAAACTGAAATTTCCTCTCCTTTCACATACAGTATTATCTACAAAAGTTATAATGACAAAGGAAAATCAGCTTTTACTACATCTTAAAAGCAACAGCTTCCTACTGAAAGATTTACCAAATGGCTGGAAATAATCAGACACTTCATGAATGAGGAGCAGGAGGAGTCTGGCCATTCTGAAGCACCTATAACTACAGCCATAACAGCTGTATATCATATGTAGCAGTGTCAGCTACAACCACCACTGGAAAAGGCTCCAAAACACAAGCTCCCTGTTTGATACCTAGGAGATACTTTTGAGTGCTTCTGCCCTTTACATTTGTAATGCAAGCTTATATGTGTTTTTCAAGACCCTTATTCCCACACTGAGGCCAAATTTCAGAAGGACAAACACTTTACAAGTCACTAGGCCATGTGATTGGATAACTAATTACAGATCATGATTATGAATCCTAAGCCAACTATCAGAAGAGCAACTGTCTGTTTAACTGCTCATTCCTCTATGCCATGGAAAACCTCTCCATTTTCATTAATCACAAGGTGGGTTCCAAATGCAGAGTCTCTTCCTTCTCAGGGTAGGTGACTTGGATCATAACCTTGAAGAAAAAAACAGTCTGTCAGAGATGAAAGCTCTCCTTCCATAGAGACATTCTGGCCCCAGGGAAGGTTTTCATATCAAAAATGTATTTCCAAATCAAAAACGTGAGACCTCTGGATGGGAATGGAGGATGTGCTGGTCTATTTTTTATTGGACTGAACTAAGAAAAGCTCAGTTTCATTTTGGGTCAAACATTCGTAAAGTGTGAAACAGAGAATGTTACTTCAACATGTGTTCATAAATCTGCCTGTGATTGTGACTCCCACTTTGTGCCATCACCACAGAGCACCACTCCAGCCTGCCTTCCACCATGAGGCACCATGAAGAAGGTCACCGCCCCACCAATTCCTCCACCATGAGACACCATGCAAACACCACAGCTGGCCCCATCAGGCTGCTGAGGCATGCCAGGGAAACTAAGTGAATCGGTGTGGCTGCAACTCTACATATTGTGATAATTTGTAAAATCTTAAAGGGTCCTTGCAAATTTTCAAAGCAGAAAGCCCAGCACAAGCCATCCTTTTTTCCCTTTTGAGTCAATGCATTGACTGCCACCTGGTTTGGTGACAGGGGAGCTGCTGAAGAAGCCTGACACACATCTCCCCCACACCTCATCCCCCAACCCTGTCTCCAGTGAGGCCAGACATGGGCTAAACTACTCATGTAAGACATTCATATCCCATTAGATCTTTTAAGAAATATGTTTTTGAATACTAAATAGTCTATTTTAATTCTCCTATTTGGGTTTGGATTATGAACAAAAGATCAACTCTTTCTTAACATGAAAGCCAATACTTTTCTTTTACTTTGTATTACAATAAAAAAAAAGAGACTATTGTTTAACATCACAGGAGTTTTGGAGCCAAGACTTCACAGAAAACAGGAAAATAATATGAGATTTCAAAGAGAATTGTAGAACCTCAAGGAGAGATTCATAATAAATGGATGATTATCCATAAATGGAGTTAGAGGGAATCTCATCCCAGAGGAAAATTTGATATACAAACATTATCTTTGGCCTGCACTGGAAAACATAGATTAATAAAAATAAAATTCAAAATTATTTCACTATTGAAACACTGTAAGAGTCTTACTGAAATATTTGAGTCTGGTAATATAATAAAGTATTTGGTGTTTATAACTGAAAAAAACAAGTTTGTGGCTTATCTTGGATTTTTGGTATAATTTCTTAAAGTTACATTGCAAGGATCACAATACAAAAGATAAGTCCAGATCCAGCCCCAGCCTACATTAGGGCCCCTGTGCAGCAGCACATGCTGTGTGCCTCAGAAAGCCAAACTAGGGGAGCACAGCTCCCCTCTGCACCAAGGCAACTCCAGCACAGTGTAGAACACTGAGGGGAAGGTAGGGACTCCTATTTAAATGAGACAGGTGACATTCTCCCATCAGGAATCCACCTTCTTGTTGCTAGATGTCTCCAAACTTGGCTTCGCTCTCTTCAGCAGCATCTGCGTGTTCATTATCATGATTCTGCTAGCATCCAGAACATGGAATGAAGTGCAACAAACTGAAGTTGTGCAGGGGGGTTGGACCAGATGACCTCCAGAGGTCTCTTCCAACCTTAATCATCCTGTAATTCTGTCATTCCAAGTCTTGTCTAATCAAGATTTGCTAAATGAAATGAGCAGATACTAGTGGCCTGATTATGAACAGCAGGTAAACTTTGGTGCCCTTTTCAAGTGGTTTAATTTGATTAATTTCCCTAGGCTCTCTCTGTAGTTAATATGTTATCACCTCCCTGTCTACTATAAGAAATCTAAAGAGATGCTGTTCAAGCCAACCATGAGGATGCAAGGATGTGACTCAGAATTTCTTAGCAATTACCTCCATTTCTGAGCTGTTCAGCATCCCATATGAACATGCTGCCTATGGAAAAGCAGTACAGGCAAAACTCTCCCTGTTTGTAAGATACAGAGTGTATGCCATTAGCAGTTCACATGTTGATGCACAAGTGGTGCACAAGCAGAAGATGTCCTCACTGGATCTCCCAGAGGAAGGCCAAACCTCACCTATGTTGCAGAGATCTGTAGCTCACAGCTGCAGACCCTTGTTCTTCATCTTCTTTTAGTGAGGGTCAACTCTCTTTCTAGTGCTTTCAAGACTTGTTTTGTAACAAACCTCACAGAAGTAGGAAGTAAAGGGCTACATAGAAAACCCAGGATAACAAGCCTTCTAACCTAAGTACTTAAGTCTGTAAAGCTATGTCCCCTAAAAGTCACTTCATGTATTTTCAGGAGTTTGATGTTTAGGGTATGTTCTAAGCTATGCTGCTGCTATACAAGATTAAATGAGAGTAAAAAAATAAATCAATTGTTCAATTTAAATTCAGTCTAAATTAAATCCAAGCCCATGCTGTTTTAAATTCTTCATAGGGCATATAAACTGTTTGGGTGGAAGAGCAGAAACAATTATTTGCTAACAGCAAGACCTTACCTTCAAGTATTAGCAAGCCATGTCCCCAGATGCATAAAAGCAATGCCTCAAGCCAAAGAAGCTTATTCTAATTTATTCCAACTTGTTCCAATTTATTCCAACCAAGAATCTGGACCAGTACCTTTAAACTTGCTCATACTACTATGTCTCCCAGTTATATTTCGGTGTATTTATTGTTGCATAATTACCAAGTTAGGTGATGTATTTAACATGTAAGCATATTTTTCTCTTTGATAACTTTGGAAAACACAGGAATATTTTTTCTCTCTTCTGTGCTCCAAAACATGTATTGCTGTGATGCTCCTTGTACTGTGAATCATACCACAATGATAAAACTTGTTGAGGGTTATAACTAATCTTGCAAGCCGTGGGAGCAAGTCATTGGGTCTGTTTCTGCTTTCACTTCCACCAGTATATTTTACACACAACTTCAGTGAAACTGAGAGTCACTGAGGTTTTTAGGAGGAGAAACAAAAGATACAGGCCAGAAAAAAAAATGAGCATTTGCTTATAACTCTTCTGGTGTGCTGTATTTTAAGAATTCATTAATCATTCACTAGGTGGGGCTGATACTTCACAACCAAGAAAAAGACTGAAAACAGCTGTAAAGGAAGCGCTTCAGTAAAGTAATGCTTTCATTTCAAGGAAAATCTTTGGGTAGGGTGAAATTAATAATTAGCCTTAGATGAGATTTTTTTTTGAAGTTTGACTTTCTGTATATGAAATTTTACTCATTTATCTTTAAAGTATTCGAATTCTTTCAACAAGAATATTTTAGGCTTAGCTCACTTTTTTAACTGCAGGTATCTACTACCATTTGACATTCCTAAAGGTACCTGAGATACCTGCATAGGAATAGCAGATGTGATGCAAAACTTATAAAAGATCCATGCTTCCCAGAGGAAACAAGTGAGGGCCAAGAAGCAGAAGCATTTTTGTGCATATAAGGTGGTATGAGATGCACACAAGTAAGTAACATTATGTCAAGAAGCAGCTAAGCTGAATATAATGTGTAAAGTGCAGAAAAGTAACAGGGAAGATAATTTGAGAATGATCCTTTACTGACCTATCCAGACCATAAACCCTCATCCAGACAATTTGAAATCTGGTTTGTAAAGGAGGGAAGGAGGCCCTTTTCTAAAAGTCATATACAATATCATAAACAAAGGCCAGAGACAAAATTTGCTATAAATTACTTTCCAGAAAAACACCTTGTCTTAGATTTAACTAATGATGTCCAACCTAGAGACTCCAGCCTGGCAGCTAGGTTTTAGCCATATACCCCAGCTGGAGCCAATGAAAGGGAATAGTTGTGAAGCCAATAAGCAGCAGGTTTCCCTCATGCAGAGGCAGACTCTATCCCAGAGCAGCTTAAAGGGGCTGGAAGTCACATTGTGTTGCTGAAGCAGCTCAAAGCAGTCAGCTCTGATGAATGAACTGAGCCCTGTATCAGCAAGATTCTGGAAGTCATTAAAATAGCAGAATAAAGGGGCAGGAAAGAGTTGATTCATACAGTTCAGTATAGTTATTAAACCTGATGATCTCAGGACAAAAATTTGGCAAGGTGAGGCAAGGCAAGGCAAGGCAAGAAGACAAAAGTGGGTATAGTGAAGGGGGACACAAAATCTGACATAGGGTGCAGCCACTGGCTAGTTTTAAATTTTTAATGGAGAAGGCAAATCAAGTGAAAATAGATAAAAACTGAACCTGAAAGAGTTCCTTAAGACAGTACTTGTTCCACAAATCACAGAAATCTAGTTAAAACTGATGAAGTAGATTACAAGAATTTTGTTAGTCATATGAATAGAATTTAAAGCAAATGAAATTTAGGTGAGATCACTGACATCCTGCTTTGTGGCAAGGAACAATGATATATAGAGAAAGACCATTCATAGCATCTATGAATTCACAGAGAATTCATAGCTCAGTATTTCTGCCATTTACTTTAAAACATTTTTACTCATTAACAAAAAAATTTTCCTACTATAAATGATCAAGTAAAACACTAATAAAGGCACATACATTTAATTATGCTTTCAAAGACAAATCAAAAGGGATTATTTTACAGAATCACATCCCAATTACTCATCAAGCACATAATCTCTTTGATTAGGATTATTACATATGTTCAGTTACAGAAAAGCATATGTATATGCTTGAGTCTAAGGCTTCTCCCTGAAACAACTGAGTTTATTTGTATGTTAAAGTTATGCACTTCTTTCTTGATGAGAATTTTTACAGCATTCTTAGATGGAGGTCCTTTTGTCAGGAATTTTTCCACTGAGTCAGAAGTTAAGAGCTATTAAGGGCAGCAGCATGATTAAGGCAAGTGGAAATCAAAATAGTGGAAATGAAAGAAATTATGAGAACAGAGCAGTAGTATAGGAAAGAGAAGGGAACAACATGGCCACGAGTCTTCAGGCTTTCTACCATTCCATTTAGACAAAACCTTAGTACAGCACAAACAGGGTTACTGAAAAGCAGATTTAGATATTACAATAGATTACTCTCTCTTTCTGGATTCTAATTCCCTTTCAGATGACTGTAGTCTTTTACGGTTACTCATTGTTATTTATGGTTTTATTGACATTTAAGGTTATTACTGCTTTCATATACCTTATTACTAATGGTTTGTATTACAGTAGTGTCTAGAAGGGAATTCAACTGTATTAGCTCCCAGGCAAGCTGAGAACAAGGTTTCACTTTCAGTGCTCTAAATACCAACCTTAGTTCAAGACACATAAGAAAAAGACCAAGGGAAAGAGACATGATTTCCTCTCTACAGCAGTGACAAGAGTATGTGCTCACACAACCAATGTCTGGGCCCTGTCCAAAGTCTTTTGAAATCAAGAGAATATCACTCATTGACTTAAACGGGCATTTAACTAAGCTTCACATATACAATTACCAGACAGAGATCTTGAAGAGTTTAGAAGTGTATTTTAAATGCACTGTAAACATAAAAGATATGGCTGACAAGCTTCAGATCAAGATAAACCTTCCATGAAATTAATACATTTCCTTCCACCTCCACATCCCCCTCCCCCTGCCAAGATACTCCACAGGCTTCAGAAACCTAAAAGTCAAAATCAAGTGAAGAATTAGTCAGTGTTTCAAAATTCCCTTGGAAACTGTCTGTGGAACCCAAACCCTGAGTATCTAGCCATTTAGGACTGTCACCTGTGAATTCATTATTAGCATTACCTAAGGAGACTTCCTGGAGTCTGATAGGTGATGAATTCTCTCTTATTTGCGAACTTTACATGTTTGATCGAAGCTATACCAAGTGTCATGAAGCCTGAAGAAAGGAGTGAAATTGATCAGCACACCCATCACCACCCCTAGGAAATTCTGTCTGACAGTGAAAGATTTACAAAAATTGGAGATATTAAACAGATTTTTTCTGACAGGCTCATACCCATAAACATACACCTACTGACATCTATAAAAACTTTGCCTGCTGGAGTTTTAATAAGTGAGTACCAAAGACATTGACACTGAAGCAATTGTAATACTGTATATGAGGGGAATCAATACTAAGGTATCTAGTTTTATAGATGTTTGAGGTGATTACTTTCATACATTTGCTTGTATGCCACTATTTCTTCTTGCTACATGCATTCAACCAAATCAAGAAAAAGATACTAATGCTATGTGGGAATCATCAGTGAGATGATTTATTCCTCAAAGTAAAGCCTATGATAAAGAAGGTGTTTTTTAGCTATTGAACAGAAATTATCATAATTGCTTATTATTGTTCAGACGTATTAAGATGTGACCAGATTAGTTAGAATCCAGTCTTCTCTTACAAAAATAAAGTAATGAAACACCACAGTCAAGTATCCATGTCGCCGTATATAAAGCAAGGGAACTGTTCCAGTCAGTGTTCAAGTCATGTTGTTGATGTGGCTGAAAAAGAAAATCTTAGAAAATTTATTATGGCCAGTTAATGAAGTACGATTTATGCAAATGTGACAGGTTGAATTTGAGGAATAGGGACTGTTTCTATCCACAGAAGTTTTCTCAGAATTGCGTTCCCAAGGCTCTCCAGCTGACAATGACTCCTCTCCCAGCAGATATTAACTCTAGTGCATGATCTAAGAAGTCAACAAACATACTTTCCCTTCTATGCACCCAGAAGCAGTGATGAATGTCTCCCTCAAGAAGTTCAGCACTTTATCATGCAGTTCTACATGACCCAGATCCCTCTAAACATTCAGTCACCTGGAAGTATGAGGTATCCTGGAGTAGTACAGCTTAACTGCATATGGCAGAAATTAACTGTCATCATTAATCATAAGGGTACTCACCTATTTCACAGTGATGTTGTAAGGATTAACCAAATATTTTATTTCTAAAAGTATGTGTGACATTCAGAACAAAAAATGTTATTTCAAAAATACAAAGCATTTTCATAGTTATCAAAATAAGTATGATACACTGGTAATAAATGTTTGTGTTGGTAAGCAAGAACTAATAACTGTACTGATTTAAGTAGTAAAGAATTATTTTTTTTTTACAAAAATATTTAAAAATGCAAAAAAAGTAAAAATCTCTAGACTCAGATTCATCTAGGAAGTCATAGACATCTACAATGTTAGTACCTTATCTCTGCTGTTGTCTAGCCTTTTCTTGACATCAAGGGAGACAAATGGACTTTTTCAACCCATTCTAAAGCAGAAGTGTGTAAGATGAAAAATTAATTGCTTCTTTGAAGCACCTATTTCTCTGACTGAAGAAACTGACTGACAGGGCAAAGAAACCTCTCTTCTTCATAGGCAGACAAAGCTGGTCAATTATGCAGTCAGTCATATGCACAAGAAGTCAATTTACACATAATAGCCACTTAAGAACCACAATTCCTCTTACAAAATTAATTATTCTTGCTACAGGATATATGTAAAGTTTGCCAATATACCCGAATTAACTTCATAAATTTAAAGGCTCTTAAGCTACTATGAATGAATTAAAAGATGGTGAACGGTCACCTTACATACTAAGCCAAGTACAGGTTTTTTGCATTATTAATTGAAGGAAATTATTCAATATATAAAATGTAAACTGCAGGATTGTAGGGCAAAGAAACCCCCACTTAAAGTCATCAGAGGATGGCAGCAGAGACGAAGTTGCCTGAACATGTTTCTCTTTTGCACTGCATGAAATCATCTGAAGTTATTTCCATTATGATGTTTTTTTTCAGGATGAAGACATGTCTGTTCTGGTTCTCCTGTTTATTATCAGATGCTCAGCTATTAGGCCTGTTCAGTGCTGTAAATGGAATTGTTAAGTACACAGATAGATGGGTTGGATCTTTTTCTTTTAGTGCAGATATATAAGTTATTACAATAAATAAGTTTTATGAATGACTCAAGTTTTTAAATTGCCAGAGGTAACTGCAATGTTGATACTTTGCTGGTGTTACACAAATTCTTAAGAAATAATGTTTAGTTTTGCCTAAAATAATTATTTTCCATTCTAACTGTTGCTCAGAAATTACTACTGATTTATATGTATAAGTAATATTTTTAATAGTCTGGAATTGATCATATCACTTTTAAATACGATATTCTTGCTGTTGGCGGTTATACTTTCTATCCTTTTATAAGTGGGCAAAATAAAGACAAAATTAAAGCTTACAAAAAAAGGTTCATTTTGTTATCCAGTGTGCCACCAGAAGATCATGATATGTTGCATAACACACTGAACATTCACAGATTCAGGATCCAATTTCTTTAAAGGGTATGGACTTTATTTTCTGAGAGATGTTTGAAGTTTAAAAGAGCATTGTCTTCCACCTCTAGAATATCTGTTATTGAGAAAATAATCAACAGAAATTCCTCAAAGAGCATTCACTTTTGAGAATCCTCAAAGATTCTTCAATTAAGTGAAGGGTCAACCACATATTTAATGTAAAAAATGAAAGTTCTGTTGTATACTATATTATGGTATTGTAATATATTTTTAATAGTATTTTTACTATCTGTTATTTATTTACAATACTCAAAATTACACACAGAATGGTTGAGATTGGAAGGGACCTCTAGAGCATATTTGCTCCAACCTCCCTGATCAAGCAGGGCCAGTTGCCCAGGACTGTTCCAGATTTTTTTTTAGTATCTCCAGGAGGGACACTCCACAGCCTCCATGGGCAACCTATTCCAGTGCTTAGTCTGCCTCACAGCAAAAAAGTGTCTCCTGATGTTCAGACAGAACCTCCTGTGTTTCAGTTTGTGCCCGTTGTCTCTGGTTCTGTCACTGGGCACAACTGGGATGGGTACTGTTCAGTACCTTTAATAATGACACAGACAGCGGGATTGAGTGTACCCTCAGCGAGTTTTCAGATGGAACCAAGCTGAGTGGTGCAGTTATGCTAGTGCAGACACACTGGAGGGAATGGATGCCATCCAGAGGGACCCTGACAGGCTTGTGACCTGGGCCCATGTGAACCGAGCCCATGTGAACCTCATGAAGTTCAACAAGGCCACATATAAGGTCCTGCACATGGATCAGAGCAATTCCCAGTATCAATGCAGACTGCAGGATGAATGGATTAAAAACAGCCTTGCAGAGAAGGACTTGGGGATACTGGTGGATGAAAAATTAGGTAAAAGCTGGCAATGTGCACTTGCAGCCCAGAAAGGCAATCGCATCCCGGGCTGCATCAAAAGAAGCATGGCCAGCAGGTCAAGGGAGGTGATTCTGAGCAACCTGATCTAGTCGAAATGTCCCTTCTCATTGGACTAGATGACCTTTAAAGGTCCCCTCCAACCCAAACTATTCTATGATTCCATGATTCTATGATTATCCCCTTCTACACCGCTCTCGTGAGACCCCACTTGGAGTACTGAATCCAGCTCTGGGGCCCTTAACACAAGACAGACATGGACCTGCTTGAGCAGGCCCAGAGGAGGGTCACAAAAATGATCAGAATGCTGGAACATTTCTCCTATGAAGAAAGGCTGAGACAGTTGGGGTTGTTTAGCCGGGAGAAGAAAAGGCTTCAGGGACACTTTCCTGCAAACTTGTAATACTTAGAGGGGGGATTATAGAAAGAAAGAGAACTTTTATCCAGGCCTGTAGTGATAGGACAAGGGGTAACAGTTTTAAACTGTTAAGATTACAGATTTATCTTAGATAGAAGGAAGAAATTATTTACAGTAAGTGTTGTCCCATCCAAGTTGTGGATGCCCCATCACTGGAAGTGTTCAAGGTCAGGTTGGACTGGGCTTTAAGCAACACAGTCTAGTGAAAGATGTCCCCACCCATGGAAGGAGGGTTGGAACTAGATGATCTTTAAAGGTTCCTTTCAACCTAAACCTTTCTATGATTCTGTGTTTCTGTGATTCTATGAAAAGAGCCTCGCTCCAGTCCCTGACTATACGATTTTTCTGTCTTGAACTCTTCCTTTCCCAGCTATTTAACTATCTAAATAGAGGATTATCTTGAAGTTGGACAACAAAGTGCATAAAGTGAGAGACATGCATAATTCTTTGCAAGATTTTTCTGCTCAGAGTGTCTCTGAATTCACCTGCATACAGAGGTCTCTCCATAAAATGTAGCTTACAGAAGTGTTTTTTCTCATCATAAGAGAACAGTGAAGGGTCATCAGAAAGTCAATTCTGTGTAAAAAAAAAAAAAATGGCAACAGCTGCACAAGTTTTTTTATGTTCTAAAGGGAAGAGTGGGTATTACTTGGTTTATATATTTGGTTTTACTAACCAAGTGCAGGATTGCAGCAGCACATCATGTTATCATATACAGTCTTCAGTGTTCCTTCCTGTGGTGGGTTTACCCAACTTGAAGCTAAACCCCCATGAGATACTCGTTCATTCCCCCATGGCAGGATAGGGGAGAGAATAGGAAAGGCAAAAGCAAGAAAAACTTATGGGTTGAGATAGACAAATTAATAAGGTAAAGGGAAAGAAGAAAAAACAAAACAAAAAGCAAAAAGAAAAAGCAAACAAGCAAACAAACAAAAAAACCCCAAACAAACAAAAAAAAAACCCAACCAAAACTCAAACAAGTGATGCAAATGCAATCACTCAGCACCTCTCACCAGCAGACAAATACCCTGCCAGTCTCCAAGCAACAGCTACTTTCAAAAGACTTCACCCTCACAGTTTTACCACAGAGCACAATGTCATACTGTACAAAGTATCTTGGGTTTGGTTGGTTGTCCCAGCTGCATCATCTCTCAGCCTCTTGCCCACCCCCAGCCTATTCCTTGGGGTTCAGAGTGGGAAACAGAGAAATCTTGATTCTATGTAAGAACTGTCCATCATTAGCTATAACAGTTGTGTTACCAGCACCATTTTGGTCGCAAATCTAATATACAGCACCATATGAGCTGCTTTGAAGACAGTTAACTCCATCACAGCCACACTCACTACACTTTCCTTAATTTACAAACAAATGGTACATCTTAAGAAAATGTGTTAACATTAATCATACCAAGTTATACATGGCAATGTAGCAACTGTCCATGGAGAAAAGCAGTGAGAATTGATGTTGGTTTGAAATTCCCAAGGGACCCAGAAGATGGTCCAGATGGGTTCTTGCACTGTTGACTAGAGACCAGCAGCCTAGAGTGCACTTAGATAAGCATTTGCGAATCAGTGCATATACAGCTATAGAAATAACTCAAGTAATAAGGTGTGAGTGGTCTTGAAGGAAAGCAAAAGTTTTTGTGGTAAATTAACGCAGAAGATACTAGAGAAGAAACACAAACAGTAAAGATTAATCATTGTAACAGACCACAGGAAAGAACGACTACAAAATGGATTTAAAAGCTGTGATGTATACCTGAATTGCTAGCAGAAGGAAACTGATAATTGCCAAATTAGAAAATTTCATATGAAGGCTAAATGGTTTCAAGTTTACTTAAGGAGAAGACCAAAAGCTTCACTTGTTGTCTGAGCACTGATCTTATCTGTTGAATAAAACAAGTAATCCTAGGCAGGAACAGTAGCAGGAACAGTACATAGACTGTTGTGTGCATTTAATGTCCAAAACTTTAATATATTTTGGTGAGGACTGAAAAGGCTTTTCTGTAGAGAAGTTGATTCTGTCTCTGATAATATGGATTTAAATCTCAGATTGATTGATTTAAATCTCATCCTGTGTGGAATGACATCACTCTCTTTGATCTATTTTAAAATTTCTTTTGAATAAGACAGAATTTTGGATACTAAGTCATTGGAGCTGTCCTTCAGAGTAACAAATCACGGCTCTATTTAAAGAGAAGTATTCTTCCTCTTGATATTTGTATATAATCTCTGGCATTTCTGGGTTGTACCTGTTCAGTGATAGGAGAATGGAGTAATAGATCCTAAAAAAAGCATTAGGTAGGCCAACAGTCAGGTCTGACTGCATATCTTTTATTCATCTCCGAGGACTTTGGGGCATTTAGCATAATGCAGCTAAAATTAAAATTTGAAAATTTTTATTAAAGTTCTTCAGTAATTTAATTAAAATGAAAGTAACATTCAGCCTAGCATTAGACACACTGTTTACTAAACTCAGCTTTATATATTAAAGCCCATTTCCATTACAATTTCAGTAGAAAATATCAGCAACTTGCTTTCATATGCAGTTGGTGGATGTAAAGTTAGCCCTTACTTTGAAAATAAAACTGCTCACATGTGTAGGTTGCTCTACAGAACTACCTCCCCAGCTACTCTTTTTTTACTTCCTACCACATTGTAAAAGGCAAGAAAATAAATAGGGTCTGAAAGTGGGTAGTGTTCAAAGATACTGAAAACAGCTTTCTTAACATAGCCCTGATTCCATACTCTCTTAAACTGTTTTCACACAATGTGGACCAAGCCGCGTGTCTTCTTCTGATCTGTCTGTTCTATGCAGCTAGCTTAAAGAAAGTGAGATCTGGCTGGTTTCAGCTGGATCATTTCCACAAGAAAAGCAGAATACCCCTGAGGGAATAAAACTGTTCTAATAAGCTCTTATTTCACTTGCCAAAGGAAACAGCAGAGTTGTCTAGAGAATTTCTAGCTTTCATCTTTTCTCACCTGTTATTGCAAGAGCGAGGTTACAGCAGCTCTCAGACTATATGAAAGAAGAACAGGCTTCAGATAACTTGATTGTAAAGGAGCCGCAGCAGCTCCCGAAGAGCACTGCTTCACACTAACCACCGGGGAAGATTCAGCAGAGGATCTAGCCAGGACCACTGTCATTTTAAGGAAGTGACTCTTGATCTGTGTCAAGGGAATTGAGTTTATGATGCAGATTATGTTTACTGTTGAATGCAATGGAGCTCAGGGCTCAACGTCTTGCACCTTGTCCAAAATTTTCAACAAATAGTGGAACTGCCAACATCCATTCATTTTAACCCTTGATATGATGTATCACTCACAGAGCTTGGTTCCATATAAAATATTAAAGATGTATTATTGAAACTGACCACTTCCATAGAAATTACTGTATGGCAGATGTCAGCAAAATCATGAATGGTGCTTGGTGACATGAGAAGGATGCCGTTATTCAGCAGTCACAGCACCAGAACAAAGGAAGGTTTAAGAGAACTGTATGGTATCTTTCACCTTGCGCACAGTTAAATTGTGGAGAACCTTGCACAAAGTGTTACCGACATTGAAACAGAAATGAGTTCCAAAATTAATTGGCAGCATCATGAAAGGTTATTATGCTCTATGCAACCTATGGCTCATCAAGTCCCTGTGCTGCTGGGAACTATGAAGATGTTCCTGGAGAAAGTTTTCCCTAGATATGTTCTACCTATCGTACTATTTTCCTAACTTTTTCTGTCTATTCTACCACATAATGTCCAGGAGAGCCACTCTAATTTTACATTCCAAATACAGACTAACATATGAGATCAAAACACTTTAAAAATTTGGAAATATGATGTGTCAGAAATCCCAGTAACTTACAATCAGTTGATTGTGAAGTACTATTCCTGTGAAAAGAGAATCAAAGCTATTTAGGAAGATAAGGACAAATTTTAGGACCTGTACATCCTGGCTTTTTCCTGTATATCACAATATTCCAGCTGGAAAAAGTGAATACACAATTGCCATAAAATCACAGCTTTCAACATGAGGAGTACAGAAGATCAGGAAAATATATTATAAAAGAGGTTTTTTGTAACAGCTGGCTTTCTGCTGAAGCAAATTTTTCAACTCCCACAACAGACATACTAGGTTGCAACTCAAATTTCAGCATTCTAGCAAAAATCTTTTTGTACTGTCTCTTGAAATAATGAAATCTGTTTTTTCAGTCAATGGTATCATACCGGGAAAATATCAGCTGTAGCATTGGTAAAGACAGTAGTTCAGACAGATGTCACTACCATTCAGTTGCTACAGATATTCCTGACATGACAAAGCAGTACTGTATAAGCCCTTCAGTCTGAACCACATCTCTGAACCATGCAGGTTCACTTCAGCAGCAGCACTTCACTGGCAGAGTGAGTAAGACCAAATGACTCTCTACTGTTGCATTTCTTAGTTTTTGACACTACTCCAGTGGCATAATATGGTTGCCTGAGCAGGTTTGCTAAGGGAATGATAAAATGATGAAAGTCATTGCTTTGGTTCCTCATGTACAAATGCAACAACGAATAGCTGATCCTTTAAGAGTTCCCCAGAAAATGAAAAATGAGTCAGTAGTCCCTGTTTCTTGTGTCTCTAGTGGTAGAAAAATAAATCCTCTATTTTTGAGCCTTTCTACACATAAAACATTTTTCTCATTTCCTTCACATGTTCCAGCTTTATTTTATTGGTACATTTGAAAATAATTTTCTGAACAGTTTTCTGAAAGTTCTTTTTTAAGTGAAAATCTGAATTTACAACTAGCAGAGAGCCAGATCTCAGAAATAAGATGTTATACTGTACCCAGATCTCCTGTCTAATTGTGATGATATGAAATGACATCATGGAAGTTATAGTCACTATGGAAATTTATTGGTGATGTCACTTTCCTGCAGTGACAAGTGAGCTTGAAAAATGCATACTAAGTGCATAAAACTAATAGAAAACATAACCTTAACACATGGCTTTCCTCTAGCACCTTGAAGAAAACACTACAGTTTGAACAGTTGATAATCAGATAAAAAATTAACTTTGAAGTGACATAAATATACCTGTATACAGTCACTATTCCGTAAAGGACACAGGTAAACAGAAAATTGAACCTGGTCTCTCAAAGTCTTATACATGTGCTGAAAATGGTCATCAGAGTATTTTAAGAACAAATGATCTCCAGTTTTAATTATGCTGTGAATTAGATACTCACTTTGAATAGAAAAAAATCAAAACTTTTAGTCAGGTTCTTAAAAATACCAGTGGATCTGGACCAACAGGGGAAGCATCCATCCCTTGAATCATAGGGAGTAGAGTGTTTTCCTTCTAATGGAGAAACTATGCCTGAAAAAGTCTTTCCAGCTGATAGAAAGAATGACTACTCAGGAGTCTGAGAAGAGGTTGAGTAAGTAGTTTAATGACTGAACAATTATGGGTCTATTACACTCAGTAAGGCATCTTGCTGTTCTGATGTAGTTACTTTTCTTTGGTGGTTTTAATGAATTGGTCTTATTGATGGTCTTAATGAATTTTTTAATTATTACTTTTAATTAAGTGCTGGCATAAGTGCCATCCATCAGAGGGACTGTACTGAACGGCAATCCTGGACTGAAAATGGGCTATACCTGAAAGCTGGCTGCATAGTAGCAGTTGCTGATAGTTTCAATGGAAACTAGTGATTGCTCACTTTAATTATTTTTCAATTTGATTGTTTTAAACAATAAGAAGTAGAATGCCTATGCAAATAAGTAATTATTTTTCTTTATGACGCACTTGAAATACAGAATTATAGAGCTGGAAGGGGTCTCAGGAGGTTGTCTAACCCTTCCAGCCTGCCTCAGGAAAGGGAGAACCACACCTCTGCTATAGCTGACAAATCCCTGCCCAGTCAGTTCTTTGATGACCAGTGAGAGAGACCAGTGTCCCAGATGACCTCCTCCGCTGCTTCACCAAAACCCTCTTAATGGCTACCCTGAACGTCCTCCCCGTCATTCAACCCTGTTACTTCCACACCTGTCCAATGTGGCCAAGGAGAACAGAATGACACCCCTCATCTTTGTGAGCAGCCTTTTACGTATCTGAATACTGTCACAATGCCCATTCCCCTCCACCATAGCTATGACACTCTATCTTTTCTTCTTGGGGTGTAACTGCCAAACCCCACCCTTGCTGTTCTCCTCCAGACTCTCTCTGATCGGTGAACACTTTTGCCAAGAGTCACCGGAGCAGATTTCTACGCCAGCAAGTGCTGAGCCGAGAGATTGCTGCGGGTGTTACAACACTGCATTACTGTAAATGTTCAGCTAATCTTCATGTAAAACACAGAAGATTATTGGTATCCAAGACTAACTGTTATGAGAGCTCTGAGAAAAAAATGTTAGAAAAGTACGTAACTGGATGCAGTTGTATGCAACAAGTGATGGGGGATCAAAGGCTGGTGGTACAACACACAAAGCCACATTTTGCATGCTGCGGAGTTTCCCATCCTGGCAGGCTCCACCCCAACGCAGGCAGGAGTAAGAGGCGCCAGGAAACGCAAATTTGCAAAAGCAAGTATTTTAAATTTTCCAGAAATAACTGTTTCATAGGAGAAGAAGCGCAGTAAGGAGGGTGAACCTAACGCTTGCACTGTTTAACTGGGGAGCTACAAAGTCTGCACAGGACCGGACCAATGATGTTCTAGAGGGTTTTTTTTGAAAACAAGTTGACTGCAGCTAAGTTAAAATAGGCTCATTCACGTACATCGACTGGCCTTTACAATGACTGTTTTTACTTGAGTGACTTCAGACTTGTGGTCGTGGGAGTAGCACAAGTGGGGATACATTATGTATTTAGAAACACTCTTGGTTTTACGTGTGTTAAAGCGGAGGGGGGGGTGTGTGTGAGAGGCTTCAAAATCTCCCCGTGAACTCTCTTGGAGAAGTTTGCAAGTCCGGTTTGCCCCCGGAGGAAGCCCCCGGAGGGTGGCGGGGCGCCGGGCCGGCAGCAGCGGGACCCCCCGGGGCCCGGCGGTGGGGGGGGGGGGGGGGGGGGGGGGGGGGGGGGCGGTGGCCCGGGCCGGCCCGCCCCGCATCCGCGCAGCCCCCGCCTGCCCCTCGCAGCACATGACCCGGCATGGAGACGCGCCGGCGCTGCCCAGAAGTTTGGAGCCGGGGGAGCGGGGCGGAAGCTGCCTGCGAGGGGACGGCGGGCAGGTAAAGGCGGGGCGGCCGGGCTGGCCGCGGGGGGGAGGCAGCCGCCCCCCAGACCCCTGGTCCGAGGGGGGCAGCGGGGCCGGGGCGGGCGGGGGCGCAGCCCCCTCGGGCTGCTGTCGGGGCGGCCCCCGGCTGCTCGGAGCCCCCGCTGAAGCCGGCGTGGCGCGCTGCGTTGTCCCGGTCGGTTTCCTCCCGCCTCGGACCCGGCGGTGTGAGCCGAGCGCGGGAGCGGAGGGGCCGCGGCGGGCGGGCGGTGCCGGCGCGGACAGCCCGAGGTGAAGCCGTCTCAGGTACCGCTGCTCCTCCTGTAACCCCCACAGGTGTAGGCACTGCCGGGCTGCTCCACACCCTGCCGGACCTCCGTCTCGGATGGAGGCGTCGCTCGGAGGAGGTGGGGACGGTGAGGTGTCCCTGGGGCGGTAGCCAAAGCAAAGCGGTACGTTTCTCGGCTGGCCCGGCCACCCCCCTGGCGCGGCCGTCTCCTCTGCAGCTTTGTTGTGTTTTCGATCCAGGAGAGTGTGGGCTGCTGCTGGCAGCTACAGGATGAAGTCGCCTCCCTGCTGCATGTCTCTTTCTTCCCAAGCATCCCTGGAGGAACCAGGGAGTAGCACGTCCCTGGGCTCCCTGGACTCCAGTGTTTTCTCCAGTGAGGAAGAGCAGGGGCCCCTGCTCCAGAAGGTCATTCCCTCCTTGGACTGCTTTACTATCAACGTAGGAGGCAGCCGCTTTGTGATGTCCCAGCAAACTTTGTCTTGCTACCCTGACACCCGTCTTGGCAAACTGGCTGTAGTGGTCTCTGCTGCCCGGGATGTGGCCTCTGGCCTCCTTGAGCTTTGCGACGATGCCAACCTCGTGGAAAATGAGTATTTCTTTGACCGGAGCTCACAGGCGTTTCACTACATCCTGAATTACTACCAGACAGGGAGGCTGCATGTGATGGAGCAGCTTTGTGCACTCTCCTTTCTGCAAGAGATCCAATACTGGGGTTTGGATGAGCTCAGCATCGATTCCTGCTGCAGAGACCGGTGAGTTGCGGGAAGATGTGACACACAACATCATGGGCTGGGTGAGCTCAGCATTGGCTTGCATGCAGGGATGCTCAGGTGAGAGAGCTAGCAGTGGGGTTAGGTGAGGCGGCAGAGCATTGAGAAAAAGTGTGCTCAGGGCTTGGCGAGTTCAGCCCTGAATGCTGCTTTAGAGGTGGATGGGTGTAAAAAATGGGAAGAGATGTGTTAGGTGAGGTCACTGTTGACCTTTGCTGAGGGACAGTTTGGCGGAGGGGTCAAGATAGTGAGACCCTAAACAGGAGCAGGGTCTGGATTGTACTGCTCTGTCTTTGGACTGGCCATGAAAAATGTCAGAGATGAAAAAGATGATGAAAGGAGAGATGTCCCCTCAGTCATCCAGCTTGGGGTTATCCTAGTTAGAGGGGTTGGATGCGGAGTCAGGCATAGTTCTAGAAGGGTTTGGAGCCTCCCCACCCTGCACTTTCCATGCTGGAGGATCTCCGGATCCAAGCTGGAGAGGCAGAAGCTGGGTGGTCACCTGCCAGGCTGAGTGTGGGTGGCATGGCTCCAGGAGGATCCATGATGGGAAGCATCACACATGGGTGTAGCAGCATACAGGGAGGAGGCAGCAACATCAGGAACATGGCTCATTGGAGACAAGTTGTAACAGGCAGCTTAGGAATGAGGTGGGTTTCAACTGAACCACCCCCAAGACGTTTCTGTTGATTCTATTTGCAGTTAATCATATTTTTTCCCACCATTTTTAGTGTTACCGGTTTGTTTGTTAGTACTGAAAAAAATGAATTCTCCAAAGAGCGTGACTGTAAGTTGTCTAAAGGGCTTATATCACAATTATTAGAAACAAGCAAACAACACCACCCCAAAAGGACACTGAAGTTATCTTACCTTAGCACGGTCCAGTTCTCCAGCTGAGAGCTGGACCCTGGTTTTAATCCTTTTCTTCCTTCCCTGGTAGGTGTAACTGAAAGCTCCTCCTTCTTTGGTGGTTCAAGGAGCTGCAGATCTCTTTGGCATATGCAGGAGTAACTAACTGTATCAAATGAAGGCCAAATTGCATAGCCCCTTTGTCTAAGGCTTGAGATTTGCAGCAGTCAAGAAATACAGATATGAAAGAAAATTGTTTTTTTAGTGTACTTTGCAAATGTTTTTGTTTCATTAAATTGTTCTGGAAATATACTCTTGCTCTAACAAAACACTTAGCTATGCATTTACAATCTAAGTTTGACTCAGAACAAATGCTTGTGCACTTTGTTGTGTGAGGACCCATATATTTAAAGAAAGATAGATAACTTGTCATCTTAGTGTGTATTAATCAGAACTTCATTCATGAACTACATGACCTATATTATGCCTTACCTTTTAATATTGCAGAAACCCATCAATATAACAAAAATGTAATAAAATTAATAAAATTGAGGACAATTTAGAAACAGAGGGTCTGGTTGTGCCAGCATTGCTTACAAGAATGCATGTTATTCATGCAACAGATCCTACTGCAGTCAACATGATCAATATAAATAACACAGTATCAGAATAAAATTACTCTGCACATACAAACTGTGACTGATGTGAAATGGAGGAATAGAAATATCAGGTCAGTGGAAACGTGCTGCAGGCTCTCAATTAATAAAATCTTCAACCATATGCTTGACATCAGGGTTTTCTGAGCTCACATAAGCTATGCTTTTATGCCTCATATGGTAGAGGATAAGAAAAACATATGCATATTGGTATTAAAAATTTCTTTGGGGGGTGTTCCTGGGCAGGTACTTCAGGAGGAAAGAGCTGAGTGAAGCCTTAGACATCAAGAAAGATGCAGAAGAACTGGATGCCCAAGATGAAGAAGAGGACTTCTCTGGTAGCCTCTGTCCCAGTGTCAGACAGAAACTTTGGGAAGTTTTGGAAAAGCCTGGCTCCTCTGCAGCAGCCAGGACTTTCGGCACCCTGTCCATGGCTTTTGTTGTTGTGTCTATTGCCAACATGGCTTTGATTTCAGTAGAGCTAAGCTGGCTGGCACCACCGCTACTGGATGCCCTAGAGTACATGTGCATTGCATGGTTCACTGTGGAGTTTGTTCTGAGGTTCTTGTGTGCACGGGATCGGTGTCGCTTCCTAAGGAGTGTGGCAAACATCATCGACCTCCTTGCTATTTTACCTTTCTACATAACCCTGCTGGTGGAGAGTCTGTGTGGTGGGGAGAGCTCCCAAGAACTGGAGAACGTAGGGCGCATTGTCCAGGTGCTGAGACTGCTCAGAGCCCTGCGGATGCTGAAGCTGGGAAGACATTCAACAGGTACTTTCGGCCATGGCAGTGGTATTTCTTGGTTTTGCTGCTTGCAACAGTTGTCCCTGGACATAGTCCTTCAATTTGTGCACATTTCTGCATAACTTTTTTTACCCAATCTGTTAGCAGTAATGGCTTGTGAAAATCTTACTTTTGGACATAAATAACTGAGTGGCAAGGGCCTTCTCTTATAAATTTTAGCTTTACATAAAGCCGGTGTATATTGTTTGAATAGAACATTTACAAAAAAAGGCCCCAAAGTTGCATGCTGTAAGTCATGCAGCAGTCATTCACAATGTCATGAATTTACAAATGTGTACTTGAGTCGATTTTATTAGGGATAAAGCAAGGGAAGAAGCAGAGATCACTGACCCACGCTTTTTGTATTATCAAAGGCTTGCTAATGATAGCTTGCAATTACCAGTCACAATACGTTTTGTTAAAAAGTATATACAAAGAAATACATAATGGTTTTGTCTACATCATAGATCCTGAAAACAACCACAGTAGAGAATGTTTCAGAAAAATTGTTGAAACTGAAGCTTACCAGGCAGTGGGTTGAGGGGCTCCCTGGCCCTGTTAAACACACTGGTACCTGTGTGGCATTCGGAGTGCAGCTGGGGGCTGCTTACTGAGCTGGACCTAGGTGCAGCACAGAGCAGCAGTGTCAGGTTCAGTCAGCGTTCACCCGTTGGTGTGGGGCCCTTCGTGTCCGAGTGTCCCTGACAGTTCAGCAGACAGACGGATGAGCAGCAATCGGGTGTAGGATGGAAGATGAAATTAATTTCTGAGAACATTTCTGTTCACTCTTTCTGAGTGGTGAAAGGAAGACATAAGAGGTAACATTTTCCAGTGGGAATTTATCAGAGAAAGCTGGAAATGATTGGAAGGTGTTGAGTTTCTCCTCGCATTTACCCCATTTTTTTTTTTACTATTTCATGACATGTGCATGCCTGGCTATATGAATGAATAAAAGCTGTACTCCCACCACACCCTCTTCATGCTATGATGTTGTCCACTGCCTGGCATTTTCAAAATGATTTATCTATGTTCACACTTAAATCAGTGCTGAATATGGCACTGAATTTGACAATAGAAATATTCAGCCAACACTTGGAGCTTTGAAAAATTAGATCCTAATAGTAAGTCATGGTCTCTGTCCTTCAATATTAGCCTGTTCTGAAGATGATAATGATCGTTCTTACATGGCATTCAACACACCCTTCCAGGATTTCCTGCTATGAAGCAGGAATGGGTTGATGCCCCTCCCTTTTTTGGAGAGCCATCTTCACCCTCTTCGTGAACTGGCCTCAATTCAGCAGACACCACAGTGTGCTCTCAGCAGCAAAACGTGTGTCTCTATTTTATTTGCCACTGAAGGGCAGTGAACCTACCTACCAATGGCAGGGAGTAGCTGTAACAGTACCGAGCATAATCATAGTGGTTCAGGGAGTATTTTACTAGCCTACCCTAGATTATGCCTGTACTGATGCATAACTGTCCCTTAGAAAGCAGTCAAAAGGAAGCTTGTAATGATTCAGTCAGTCAATGAGTTTGTTTTGCTTCATTATAAATTTTTCAGAGTTGAAGGGGGGCGGTGTTTGCAAGAAAGGCTGCTACCCACTTCTGATAGCTGTAATGTGAATGCATTCCTCTCTAACTGTATTTTAAAAGTAAGAAAAAGATTTGAACTCATCAAGGCACTTTCATGCTGAGTAACAAAATAGTGATCCAAAAGTATGTTGATTCCAGTTATGAAGTTTCCAGTTTACTGCTAGAGAATGAATGCATGAAACTCAGTTCTATGGCTCTTTCTATCAACTTGAAACCAAATGTTTCAGATGTTTGTATAATAACTGTTAACTTCAGGTATATTAACCTTCAGGGATGGTCTAAATTTTTGTGTCTATTTATTCTTAATTAAAATATTACCACAGTTTATATCACAATATTGAGTACCATTAATAATGAGTTTAGTAATTCCATGTTAGGTAGAAGTGAATTAATTATATAAAAACCTACTCTCCTAATCTGGAAGTGACATATCTTTCTACTGGAACCAAAGTACCAGTTTTAACATACAAGCAGTGACATACTTATCTATTTAAACGATCCAGAGCAGCATTACCATCACTGTGCTTGCTTCTTTGGTAGTTCAGTTGCTGCCCACTTTGCCCCAGAACACTAAATCAAATCTGTATAGTTTAAATGTAGAAAGCCAATGTTTTGATCCTTGGTCAGAAGAGATGCTTCTACTAAGATGAAACATAGCCCTAATAAATCAAAATAGAAGCATACAGTAGCAGATCTGAGGCCCTGTTTCTGACCACTAGAGGTATGTAGCAGAAGAGAGAGTTTTGCTAACTTGGTTCTAACCACATCCTTGACAACAGCTGCTAACGTAAGATGAACCCTGTAAGTACCACACACAGAGACCATCCTTGCACATACCTAGGCAGTCCTGTTAAATCCTAGTGTTTAGGGGTGGCTCTCTCAACTCTTCTGCTCTCTTGACTTGGATCTGGCAGCTTAAAGCTAACTCCCAGCAAAGCTTTTCTCTGGCTCCTGCACTGTCAGACCAGACAAAGCTTCATGCACTGGTCACCTGTTTTGTGTGGCAAGGGGAGTGCAAGATGAGAAAAGAGATGGGAAAATTCGTGGATGCAGGGCAGCAACTCCACTTTCACCAAGTAGGAGTGTTCATAATCACAAGGAGAACACCTCTGTAATACTGTGCAGACCCATAGCAAAGCTGGAATCACAGCAGCAGTCTGGCTCTGCTGTGGGGGGCAGAAATGAGTGGGGAAAAAACGTATCCATTCTTTTCTTCACTTTGAAGAAATGGCAACTTAACCCTTTTTGTGGGGAAGGGATAGAGAAAGAAATGAAAGAAGCATTTTTGGCTCTTTGAAAGCTGAACGCAGGTAATAGGAGGGATGTGATGCCTGGAAACACCTGGGCTAGACTGGTGTGAGTATGTAATTATTTATGCAAAGTACTATACTTCATCAAAGAATAACTGAGAAACCAGTAGTACCTCTCCAGAAAATGTATAGCTAGAGGGTGAGACCACTCTGTGAGATACCGAAGTGGCTTCAAGGACAGGTGAGACCTGAACCTGCGTTTCTCACATTCTCTGATGCTCCTCAGCTGTTGCCTTCCTCCTGGGGCCATGTTTTGTGTGAAGCCTTTCTGGCCCTTCTCTGGGAAGCACTCAGAGATTGACTCCTTGAGGAGAAGTAGTATTTGAGCATCTTGTAATGGTAATCATCATATGTTTGAGAGATGGCTGTAGCCTATATCAGGACAAGATGCCTCTGTAGACATGAAAAAGTGAAACTTCAGCACTCTTAGTGCCAAAAATTTAGGATGATCTAAATGTTGTGTGTAAACTGAAGCTCCCAAACATCAGCTTGTATTGCTAAGTCTCTTTGGGTGATAGAGAGATGGAACTTGACCTGCATGGAAGAAACATTTCCCCTTCTCCCTGCTGGCCCCAGGGCTGGAGCTGCTCTCCTGCCCCACACCAGCTTTGTTACAGCACCTTAGCACCTTCCAGCAAGAGTGGTCAAGCTGTTACAGCTCCTGGGAAGGGGTTCTCATGCAAAGTCACAAGACTTGCTGAGGTGTCTGTGCTGGAACAGCCCTGGTTTGTCTGTGTGCTAGGGCTCAGAGACATTTTGAAACGTTACAAAATAATACAGCAGAATACATGATTCTTTTGAGTACAGTGATTCCCACTTAGAATGAGCTGTGGACTCTGCTAACTTGACTGAATCATAGATTTGTCTAAAAATGTCTCCTGACTTCATCTGAAGACATGAAGATATGTAGCATTTAGATGAGGATAATAAAACTGAGAATAATAAAAAAAAATCCGTCTCATGAAGAGTCAGAATAATTAACCATAGGAAAAATATTTTACTGAAGGTGTGATCAATATGATACAAAGAGTTAGCAGTCACTGCCCTGTCTCTCCTTATTTTGACCTGGTTTATGTGAGAGTTGCACTGGTTTTTAGCTATAGTATTCTCAGGAACCATCATAAGGCGCAAACCCTGGGTTTTATGCTTTGAAAACTGCTACAGAGGTAATTTTAAATTGGAATACCTTCTTCCTAGGTCATCTGAAAGGACTTACTCTTCTGCCTTGTTCAGTAGGAACCTTTACAGGTCAATCAATGATAGTAACTTCCTTGGAAGATGAGAGTTGGATTTGGATCCTTGCAGTTGATCACACAGCTGTTGTACTGCTGATATTAGTGCATTTTCAAAATGTGGAGGTGGCCATATTAACAGCGAAAAGATTACACTGATACATCTTATTCCCCTAGTGTTGCAGGTTTAAACTGTATCATTATAATAAACATTCTAACCAACAGATCATATTTATGGTAATGTAAAAACTGGATACAGGCAAGTCCTTAACTGAAGTTGGTAGAAAAAAAACATTGAAAAAGGAAACATTCCCTGCAAACTCTAATGTGTACTTCCACTGTTTACTGTACGTAAACAAAAACTTTAAAACCCATTAGACATGAAGAGGAAAAGAAAGAGCCAAAGGCAAGAAGAAATTTTAACGTCTTGTAGTTTGAGATTGTGGAAAGAAAAGCAAATCTAATTGCTTATTACGCTAATGAGACTATGAAGTCTGCAAGCAGAGGCAGAGCTCCAATAAGCTATTTTGCAAACACTAGTTTAGTTAGAAGTGTACCCTATGAAGGGTAATTCATAAGATAATTTCATTCTCCCATGTGTCTCAGCCAAGTTGGTACCCTGTTATTTTCCTTCTTTTTTTATGTGTGCAACACTTATCCATTGCACTATTATTTGATTTACTTACCTGCTTGATTTGCTGGGCAGTCTAGCCATGAAGCAGCAGCTCTAACAGGAAGGGGGTGGGTTATGGAGAGTGGTGGGCTGCACACAGACTCCTTGTGCAGCTTATGTGCAGGGGGACTGACTGATGCAATACATCATTGAAGTAACAGAATACCATGTTTGCATCAGGAGGCTTTGCTCTCTCTCGTTTTGACACAAGTGCAGCTGCTGCTGGAATACTGTATTTGTTTTGATGTCGACAGATAAACATATTGATAGGTTTTGGGGGGAAAAAGGGGCTGAAGAGAGGCTGTGAGAACTATGAAAGGATTGAAAACAGTCCTTAGCAAAGAAGTTACTGAGTGACTGAACTTGGCTCTAAGCACCCACCTGGGAACATGAATTTGGTAACTGAGGGTTGCTAAGTCCAAGAATAAAACATGACAATGACTAGAAAACAGGAGCTTGGCACATTCAGACTCAAAGTAGGGAGCAGGTGTTTTTAGTGTGCTTTTAAATGGTTATTTAGATAACTAATTAAAAACTGGGCTAGATCTTCTATAATAGCCAATTACTAAATCAAGATTGGTTAGTTTTTCTCAATTATATGCATATGTAGTTTAAACAGTAAGTAATGAGAAGAATTTCTATGCTCTGTGTTACAGATGATGTTAGTGGCTCAGTCTAACTTTTTACCCTATTACTTTAAATCACATTTTCCCAGTAGTGTTGAGAGCAGCACCCCTTTTTCTAAAGACATGTCCACTAGCAGTCAAAGAAAAATATAAGGCAATCAGCTTTTAAATAAGAGATGTTTTGCGAAGTTACAATGGCAGCTGTGTGAATCAACCTACTGACAGCATTTCTTACCTTTCAGGCTTGCGGTCTCTTGGGATGACTATCGCACAGTGCTACGAGGAGGTTGGTCTTCTGCTGCTTTTCCTCTCTGTAGGAATCTCTATATTTTCCACTGTGGAGTATTTTGTTGAGCAAGGTGTGCCAGGCACGACTTTCACAAGTGTACCTGGGGCTTGGTGGTGGGCAACAACTTCCATGACAACTGTTGGTTATGGTGACATTAGACCAGACACTACCATTGGTAAGGTAGTGGCCTTTATGTGTATACTATCCGGAATACTGGTTTTGGCTTTGCCAATAGCTATTATAAATGACCGTTTTTCTGCCTGTTACTTTACACTGAAGATAAAAGAAGCTGCTCTTCGGCAGCGTGAAGCTTTAAAGAAGCTCACGAAGAACTCATCCAGCGATTCAAATATTAATGTTAATTTGCGAGACATATATGCACGCAGTGTCATGGACATGTTACGGTTAAAAAGCAGAGAGAGAGCAAGTACAAGGAGCAGTGGAGCAGATGATTTTTGGTTTTGACTTTTAATTTATTTAGCCTTGTATAGCAAATGGACTAGTTAAAAAATGTAGTATTAATCATCTCTTTTTTTATTATTCACCACATAGTGTATTTGCTTTTCCATCTGGAGTTTTACTTGCTTGGACAGACTGAGGTAACTATCGTATACAAAAGACAGAATTCATAATATTGATTCTCTTAAGGAGCTCTGAAACCTGCTTCCAGAGCTGGATTGTGACAGGTGAGAGGGGAAATAATGGGTCCATCAAAGTAAAACAGCGATGCAAACACTTGTCTATGAATCTTATGTCCTTGATAATGTATAATAATAAAGTATTAGTGAAAACTGCCACAGTGTTTTGAATTTTAAAGATCTATAAGATTTGTATTTGCATTGGAAGAACAAAAGTCAAAGACATTGAGAAAAACTGAAAAGGGAAATCTGAGGAAGTGAAATGTTGAATAAATTTAGTATAACATTCCTATAACGAGGTTCATCTTGACTCCCTTTCTTATCCCTATCTTCTACTCCATTTGCATAAAAAAGAGGTTACTAGACCCTGAGGGGGTAGAATTTCTTCATTTGAAGAGAAGCAGAGGGCTACCAGATACATGGTGGGGATCAGGAGATAGGTGAAAGCATTAAGCAGATGCAAGATCTTCAGCAAGGTATAAAATAGTCATGAAATAGATGCCATAATATAGAGCATCCTCTGCAGTTGCTCTAGAAGTTGCAGAAGCTAATAGAGCCTTTGTAGCATATAAGTAACTTGCACACTTAGTTTCAACTATGACTTTTCTATGTGTTTTGATTCCCATGACTTATTTGTGTAGGTAAGGAGTTTTTGTGCTCAAGTACGCTCACTGGTGGATATCAGAAAAAGCAAAAATGGTGAAAGATAAGCTTTCTCTATCTCTCATTAAAGTCAGTAGGTATTCCAACTGGGCCAGATTTTTTAAAAAATAATAATCTTCACTGCCCCATTATTAGAAAAATCCTTCATCAAAATCTTCTGTAGCAAAGGAAAAATGAGTACTTGTTGGACTGGATGTTTAGTTGAATGCAGTAATCAGGGTACAAAATTAAAATAATCAAAGGTATTTTCAGTCAAGATTCCCACCACTTACCTCTCCAGTGGCCCGATCCTTAGCAAACAAAGCTTTTCTTTAATATAACTTCACTGACTTAGACTATGGCATTGCCATAGTATGCATATAACTCAACTAGCAGGTTAAATTAAAAAAAAAAAATCACAGACCTCTTACTTCATATTTCTTTTGGGCAATGTAAGTATAATCATTATTTACCTTTGACATTAATTCAACAGACTCACTTAGAAAAACCACCTATTAACTGTGGATTATTTAATTTCATAAGGTATTTATGTATACAGAAGGCTTAAACTGCCCTTGAGGATATATGAATGGGTGAAATAACCTGCTTTTAATAAACATTGAATAATACTTGTTTTGGAACAACAGTGTGCTTTCCTCCCATTTCCCATAAATGATGGTGTAAACATAATACATACAGCAAGCAAAATTTTCAAAGGCTCCAACCTGGATGCAAACTGAGTAGCATTTCAGCACAAAACTTCTGATTTATCAGCTGGCATCAGTCAGCGTTTGGATTTGGGACCAATGCAGCACATGCAGCTGTCACCAGAGTCAGAAGGAAGCCAAGGGAAAACACTGGAGACTAAAAGAGTGTGTCTTGCTCCACCAGAAATTGTCTAGGTGTGAAAATTCATAGGTCAGCCTCATGGTCTGTTTTACACAGAGAGCAAACTTTGTTATCAGAGTGTTCCCCTCTGCCTAGATACTCTGTGAATTTCCATCACAAAACTCTTATTGATGTCCAGGAGACAAAATTAATTCTGCAGGGGAAGGTTTGATGTAGCACACTCGAGGTTATTATTTCATAGCTCCTTGGAGCAGGAAGTCTCTCAGGCTTGCACAAATTGTACAGGCTGTTTCTCATTCAAAAGTCATTCTAATTATAGAGAATTAGGAAGAAGCTTTCATTGTGGGAAGGCTGTTTTGTAATGTCTTTTGTGCTTTCTTGTACAGCATCTGATCTCTGCTTGAGAAAGGAAATGCAGTTAGATAGCTGATTGATTCTCTTTAGAGATAGGCTGCTTTTATTGCATCCTGTGCTTTTTATGAAGGACTCAAAAGAACAGGAGAAACGTTCTGGGATGTATCAGTTGATTCACTCCTTTCACCAGCTCTGGAGATAAAGTTTCCTAGAAATGCCCATAGGGAAACGGCTGAGGCTTTACCCAATAGCTTCTTCGGCTTCTATTTTCAGACCTCTTGATTTCAAATTTTAAGTCTCCCAATAGGTGTTTGTCAATCATGTTGTTTATGCAGGAAGGTTGTCTGTCCCATTATGGTCTGAGACTACCAAATCATTTTGCAGATCAAGGCCAGTTCTGCTTTCAGCTCTTACAGATGGAAGAAGCAGAGTATTCATACTGAGCAACAAACAGTACAGGACATTACAACCCTAAAACATGAAGCTACACCATGTACTTACTAACACAGATTTGGAAAATAGCACAGTCACCACTAAGATACCAAATTAAGGATGTTACTGTGTTATCTTTAGAATGTCACACTAAAGATAAGAAACTACCTCTTGTCCTCACATCTGTTCTGCCATTTCCATCCCACAGCAGACTTGGCAGAAAGGATCATGTGTTAGAACATCGGTAACACCGGCTGAAAATTCAGCATTTTAGCTTAAAACGCTAAGTACTTTCAAAAACTGCCATCAAAGGGTGTAGCTGCAGCACTTAGAGCAAGCCCACAATAACCTTGGTTCCCTAGTACAGGAAGCAATAATAGTGAAAATGCAGTGGCATAGGCTACAGTTCTGAAAAATCTTGTATACTTATTTGTAGCTGCTTAGGGACAGCTTTTAGTTGGAGAAAGTGTGGTCCAAACCTACCCGAACTTTTTTAACATCACTAGAATTGTTCTTTGTCATTCTTACTTTGAAGAAAGCCAACAGCCTCCTGGGCTTCATCAGGCAGAGCATCGCCCACAGGTGAAGGGAGGCAGTCCTGCTCCTCTGCTCATACCTGATGAGACACATCTGCGGGTCCAGTGCTGAGCTCCCCAGTACAAGAAAGACAGGGGCATGCTGGAGATAGTCCAGCAAAACATTGGAGTACCAAGTTGCAGAGACCAGCACATCACAGAAGTCCCATGACCAGGAGAAGTGGGTTTGCTGGTAGCTGTGGGGGGATTTATCTATTCTGGGGGTAAGTTATAGAAAGATATTTAGAAATTCGTATTTGCTAATATTTTACAAGTGTCTGAGATCGTGATTTACCTGTTGTATTACCGATATTGGTCCTGAATACATAGTTCACTGTTCAGTGGTTAATTATGTGGTGTTAGTAAGTCATTAAACCTTGATCTGGTATAAATTATGTAAATTGAGAAATTTCCCCCCAGGACAGGAGTTTTGCTACCAACTCTCAGCTTGTGGGATTGCTGTGTGGCAAATCTGGTAAATTGTGGTGAGCATAGAAAAACCAAAAAGGGAAGAAGAAAGTTATGAGGTCTTTTACAAGTTAATGCTCATTTATTTTTGTTTTCTGACATAACAGAGTATTATCATCTTGTTATAATTATTTCGACAATGAGTGACATGCTTTTATAATTTTCTACAATATTATCTTCTCAACCTCCATTGAGGTATACAGGCATACACGCTGCTCTACCAGGACATACTCTGTTGAGATGCCCACCATCTGAGCTGCACTAGGGCAGCTGTTGCTGATGCCTCCAGTACTCAACTGTCTATGCTCTTATCACATCATCTCACTGCAGAAAGGGCAGAGCAGTGCAGACTGCAGTCACGCCTCTGCAGACAAGGGGTCTCCAGGGCTCTGGGTTCTTGAAAACATCATTTGCTAAAGAGGGGGGCTAGAGTCAGCAATCTCTCTAGCACTGAGATGCATTTTTCAATTATAACCTCTTGTCAATTAAGGTTTTTGAGAGTTTTAATGAGTCCTGTATTTATTACAGGTTTGCCTTTTATTTAAACACAAATACTAGAAAACACACACGTCTCCAAACAAAAGCAGAGCTGCCACACACTCACTGTTCCTAAGAGTTTGATGAGACATTTGAGTTTGGTGTAAATAGTGAGCTTGACGTGATGAGCAGTCAGTGACTAAAGACATTCCTTCAGAAGATGAACTTCTATGAAAGTCTAAGCTAAGAAATTCCGTTATAATTAACTTTTTTGTTGTTTTTGATATATGAAATAGAATCCTTTCTGACAAAACCTTGACCCTGATGTATAGGACTGGTGCTTCTGCTAGACAATGGCACTGTCAGCAACAGAGACATCACAGCCCATTTTCCATGTGCCTTTCACAGGTGTGCTTGAAAAGCGTGAGCATACACACCCCTTCCCACAGAAAGACAGGAGGGAAGGTTGGTGCAGGTGAGTATTGCAGACTGCCTTGTCACAGGATTTCTATATGTAACAAAAAAATTCTAGACTAAGAATAAACCCTACTTAAAGGTTTTTTTGTGCACTATTATCTATTTTACTTACACTAAGTTTCTGCTCTGCAGATATCAGCAACCCCTTTAGCTGGGTGAGGGAAAGCAAGGGATCCTACTTAATGTCACAACAGTGAGCCAAACACCAGCCCGTATGAACATCAGTTTCTCCCAGTCTGTATCAGACCCCCAAGAAGTTATCTGTGAGATGGATTTATAACATCCCAAAGAGTAAGGAACCCAGAACAGCCTGAAGTTATGTTAGATCTTTTTTAAAGTCCACAGTCATGTTAATCTAATTAAAACTATGTACAATGCCTATTATGACAAAACTATGCCTTTGTAACAGCTCCTTAAAAATGAAATCATCTTCCTTATCAAGCAAAGCAAGACTCCTGTAGATGTGAGATTTTCTCTAACTATACCTAATTTTGTACAGCTTTTAATAAAACTAAAAGTGCTTGTAAAGCATGTAGTATTACTCTTTAGTCCTGTAAGCTTATACACACATTTCATTTCCAACAGCTTGACTCAGAAAGGCAGTTCTATTTCCAACTCTGTGCAGCAGAGATAGATCCTGGGAAATGGCTGAAGTGTTCAAGATTCTTCACTATCTAATGCATGAACCAGTTTCTCAGGGGAACCTGGAAAAGAATTCATAATGGCCTCTTGTAATTGCCATAAAAACCAAGCAGTGAATTGACTTGTCCTAAATGTATTTTTTCAACACAGTCAAAAAAGGTAGTTGGCTTGAAAATAGTTACAAGATAACTAATTATGTCACTCTTTACAGCTGGCCCTGTGTTACAGATTTCTGCATTGTAACACTCAGCCTGAGGTACAAAATATATTATGCAAACCAACCATGTCGATTTATGGAAAAATATTCCAAGATGTACATGTCTGCTTAAGAATTGCTGTCCAGTGAAGCAACATGCACGAACTCATAACTCTTTTGTCCTAAACTATCAACATCTTTATGGCCTTTTGAACATGATTTCAGAAACTACCAGAGTTACAGGCTTACAGGCTCCATGGGATCTCTCCATAGCTTTTGAGATGTGTGTTAGCTTCTGCAGTGATAAAAGCTATTACTACAAAGCCCTAAACAGACAGATCAAGTCATTATTCATACTGAGTATATGAGAAGGAAAATAATGAAGAATGGGAAAGAGAAAATTAATTTAAATTGAAGTTTAAATTAATTTAAATTTAAAATAAGAAGTTTACATTCTTCAGCTGAGATTTACAAATGACTTTTTGTGATCAACTTTGTGTTTTACTCCTCATATGTTCTTATAAGAAATGAAGAACACACAGTTCAGTGCAGAGGTAAAAATTCTTTTCAGGTCATTAACTGACATGCATCATGGGTCCATACCACAAATTAGATCACATATTAATAATTCATACCTCATACTATCCATTTATCCCTGTACATTAGACACACCTCTGCCCTGAACCATGTGTAAACATATGGCTTCATATTTGCATTGTTCTTTTGTAGATAAACACCCAAAAAATCTTTCTGTAAGAAGCAGACTTCAGGTTAAAGGAATAAGATCAGGTTTAATCTATTTCCAGTTCCTGTTATTTGTTACTTCTGCTGTCAGTTCTTGTTTAACCCTCCCGTTTTCTCTTCCTGGCAGGAACTGCTGAATAACAGATGGAAGAATTGCCAATCACAGCCTTTCAGTGTCAAAATGTAGACAAACCTACCCCACAAACCTGTGTTCTGTTTTCCTATATTAGAAACAAAATCCAAGTCAAAAGAAACAAGTGTGGTGTTTCTCTCACAGCTACAAGGACAGAATTGATTAGGAGCCAACAGAATCACAATTTTCCAAATTACTGGAAGCTAAATGCTTACAGTTGGTCAAAACCAACCTGTCATGTAACACATCTATTTATATCAATAGGAAAACAGACTTCAGTAACAAATAAAGAAGGAATACATTCTGAGAAAATATCTGTCTTCTGAGTTTAGAGAGTTAATATAATTGGTACTGCAAACACACCCAAGAGGCAAGATCCCATTGTGCAAGTGGTTACACTAAATCAAAACACAGACCTTTCCTAAAGACCCTTCCATCCCAATGTGTAGGTCAAACCAAACCCTATAATCAGTTTAACAGTATAAAGGAGCAAAGCTTGTCCAAAAATCCTTCATAGGGATTTGTTGTAGGAATAATGCAACATGTTCCCCATGGCAATGATACTGATATAATGGAATTACACCAGGATGAATTTGGCCCACTTTCCGGCCAACACTCTTGTGTGAAAGCTGGATATGTAGTTGCCACAGAAGGGCCTAAAACCAACATCCAAATTATGGCCTCTGTGATGCAGACTGCCTCCTTCCATATGGAGATGAATCCAGTTTGCTTGTACAAGCATCATAATGGATAAACTGGCAGTCTGAGTTAATGAAATGCCACTGCCCATCATTATAATATGGAGGCTGCATTATGCTGCAAATGCTCCCATCAACTGTCCAGCAGGAGACTTCATTAGAACAGATGTGACAATGCACAAGCCAAAAAAAAAAAAAAAATTAAAATTAAAAGAGAATGCTCTTGTCCTCACCTATCACCAGGATTTCAGTCTGGTTCAGAGCTAGTACATTTCATTATCAATTATTTAATGTTCTTAGAGTTCAACACTAGAGTAAGCAAAATATTCAGTGCAAAAATGATGGGTGTTATTTATGCAGTATCTTTATCAAGAATGTCACTTTCTGATGACAATTCAGTACTTCAGTAATCATTGCTTACATTCCCTATCACATACATCACCACAGACTGCAGACCTATCTCCAGCTGGTGGATCAAGACAGTTTCATTTATTCATAGTATGCTTCTGTTCACATTATCTTTCCAGTTTCTTAAGATCAAGTGCGCTATTCTTGCCTGCATTTTTTCATAAGTCTCAGATCAGAGCTACATTTGCCAGAGACAAATGGTCCTTTAGATGATTCATGCTAGAATGATGTGGTCTGTGTTGCAGGCACTAGTGATGCTAGTAATAGGCAGGAGAACAGAGTATTGGTGCAATAACAGGTCAGAAAGTTGCACAAGTGCCTGTTTCAGAAGCAGAAGATGTTATTTGGGATGCAGTAAGCCACAGCTTTTGACATGGCACCCTGCAACCCAAGTCCAGTCTGTGAGGCAAAACCAAGTGGTCATTAAATGACCCCAGTGAAATGCAAACCCATAAAGTGAACAGGCAGAAGGAGCTGCTCTCCCCATCCTCAGCTCCCTCTCCAGCTTGCCTATTCCTCATATTATTCCCAGCCAACCCCCCAAAACTGTGGAAGACGCCCCAGTAGGCCAACTGCACCTGAGGGGATGTATTTAATGACACTGAACTTGACCAGGGAATGAATATTCTAGAATTTGAATGTGTTGAGTGATAAAACACTCTTTGCACGTTGAACTCTAGCCAGTGCAATATGCTTTATTTTCCAGACAGTTTCATTTCTTCACCTAACCTTCTTGTGTAGAGGTGTTCAATTAGCAAGGTAAAATATAATCTGCAAATTAAAGGGAAAATTTTAGCAAAAACAATTATGAATCTAAGTAAGGCAGGCAAGCTGAAAATACATGATAGTTTGTTAATTGATAAAAATACTTAAAAAGAAAATCTTAAAAGACAAATACAGTTTAAGCCTGGGCAAATAAAGGCAGAAAAATCAGGAACTAGTCAAAAAGATAAGACAAGTCCAGAATATGAGATCTAAGTTCAGATAGTAAATATTTCCAACCATCTAGCATATGGCAACTCCCATGCAAGCTACTAACTGTTTTGAAATGCACCTCATACTGTACTCTGGGCAGGGATTAGAAATTTCTTGTGTACGGTTCTGGTTTACCAGGTTAGGTATGTAAACTCAAACACTTAGAATTTTTGATAGATCTGGATAAGACCTGGTTTTGAATGAGGGAAAAAGTGCTGTAGCTGGAGGTATACTTTCCTTTTGGAAACTGAATAGTTATTAATCCTTCACACTTAAAAAACATTTTTTTTTTCCTTTTTGGAATAAAAAGATCTGAAGCATTTGTTTAAAACACGAAACAGCTGAACATTCATAGTGTTGCAGAAACAGGTTAATGGTCTGCCAGGTTCACCTCCTCCATTCGCACCCCAGCACACACAGAACTCTTTTCCAGGGAAAGGCTCCTGAAAAACCTTGGAGACATTGTAGAAAGAATATTTTAAGTTTGTTGCTGCATGCTTGGGACAGATTTCACATCAGAGCAAAGGCTGAGTCGTACGTTTGCTTCAGATATCTAAGAAGTGTTAGTATCTGCTTCACAGTCCCAGCATTATGATAAGGGGATGAGAGAAAAAGAAAATAAATAATCATATTCATGAACCAGCTACTTTTTTCTTACATGAGCATAACTCAATGCAATCCAGATGGAAAGGACAGGGAAAGGAGTGGCAATTAGTTTTCTCCATTGGTTCCACTCCTCATCTGCAGCAACAAAACTAAGGGCAGGAATTGTAGCATATGAAATAAATCTCCCATGCTTATTGAAGCTATATAAAAATTGACAGGCATATTCCTGTTCTTCCAAGAAGGAGGCTGGCAACTGCCAGCAGTGGTGCTCAAAATGGCTTTGGAGCAGCAGCACTTAACTGCTACGAAGTGGCCTAAATCAGTGGGTTGCACTGCCTAGCAGGAAGGCTTATATCCCTTCTGGCAGCTGCAGGGAGGTTTCGGAGCTGACACCCACACCTGAGACAGCGAGTCTGTGCTGGGATGCTGGGGAAGGCATCATTGCTGATAGACCTTGGTTTCTGACTCAACAAAGTGTGTTGATCCTTACTGTATGGGCACCCTGGAGCCACACCAAACCCAGGCTCAAGAAGAGGGGCTGCAGTTCTGTGAGTGGCAGAGGGCCCTCTCATACAGTGTCTCCCGGGCCTGGCAGGGGGTGTCACCTGGAGAGGCGACTCTCCAGCTCCCACCTGTGAAGCAGCCATGACAGTCATCATCTGATTGAGCTGGCTTTTTTTTATTTTTCCCTTTCTTTTTTATTCTGTAATTTGGAATCAATTTCACTCCTCTACACAGAAAGGCAATGGTGGAGATTTTCTATAGGTCTGTCCCTATTTTGTTGGGCTGTGTGCTCAGAAAACTATAGAGGATTTTGTAAAAAAGCAATTAAAAGCGGCTTGAAAACCAATTCTGTTGGCAGAAGGATTCAGACTTAATTGCAGTATTCTTATGATGCTATCACTACAGCAACTAAGCCTGTAAACAATACTGGTGGTCATGGATAACACATCAGTACTTGGTTTAGTGATTAGAAACAAAAGCTTTGTCAGACTGTATTTCTTTCCTATCATTGCAGGCTTCCTAATGGAAATGTTATTTCAAGGGCTTTGCTCTGAAGTATAAGTACATTAGTCTTTGTCTGACCTAAGATCTGAAAAGAAGGTTAAGCTGCAATGCCCCACCAGGTCATCTGGGCTGCTTTTCCTTTCCATTTCATTGTTATGGTCTGACATGTTGCTCATGGGTTACCAATGCATACCTGCTAGCACAATGACAACACATTTATTAACACACGTGGGTCCTGTTCCTTCTGAAGTAAGATAAAACTATCATTTCATTCTGGTACCTACAGAGTCGGTTTAGTGTTTTGAGTTCCTCATAAAAGGCACCTAGGGAATTCTGCAAAACTCATATAATACCATACAGAAATATTTAACTCACCTGCACCCTAAAAACTAGATAAATCTAAAGAGGGGACCCTTGTAGAGGAAGATTTTTAAATCCAGAATAATATACCCAACCTGTGTTTAATAACTTAGAACTAAGAGTTATTTTGGTACCATTACCTGCAGGGCATTGCTATGCCTGAGACAGCTATATAGTACTGATGAAAAAACCTCAAAACATTGAGGGTCTAATTTGCTGCCTGAAAATTCACAGCAGAACTCCCAGTACAGATGAGCTATATTACAATCAGGAGTGAAAGTTCTAACCCTAGGTAACCTAGCCCTAGCTAAGCACAGTGTAGAAAACCTTACACTGAAACAGGTCATCTTAATGATTCTTTGCAGTCATTTCACCTAAAATAAGTTGTCTAAAACAGAATCATCTATCACTTTGCATTGGCTGAAGGGACCTTCAAAGTGACTAGCTCTGGATTAGACACTTGCATCTTAGTACTCAAAATCAGGGAGAGATGAATCATTCCTATTGAACCCTTTTTAGTGTCAGCAAGGTTATTGTCTAAGCATTCAACACACAGATTTCAGGAAAGTTTTTCACTCTGGATACAGATAGGACTGCTTTGAATCAATGTAATCGGGCTGCAGCTGGAGAGCTATCCACAGCTTGGGTGATAGCCCAATAGAAGATTTATTGAAATGGAAATAATCATCAAAATTTTTTTTTTTTTTTTTTTGCTCGGAGAATCAGTCGAAAATGCTTCTTCGGCTCCCCTCCTTTAGCACAAATAAATTCAAGAATTAAATGCCTAAACTTTGCTGGAATAAACCTGAACATAATTACTTTGTATGTATGACGGTATCTTTTTAACTCCAGTTCCACGTAGCTCATATTGTCCTGATGGAGTAATTCATGGGATAAACCAAATAAAAATCTGAAAGGCTTAAAGAATTAAAAGAATTAAACAATGAAAACTTTGAGACCACCCAGAGTAAAATGTGTCACCTCTGGATTATTTGGGGACTAATGAATAAATATTTATGATCTTATTTCTTGTCTTGATTGTTTTCTATTACTATATCACACATTGGATAATCTTTAAAAAAATGTGAAACTTGATGTTTTCATAAATTTTAGTTCTATTTCTTCCATCCATTCAGAGAATGAGTTGTACATTTGCCATTTTATGTCTCCTTCTCATAGAAGGGTAACAATACCATGTGATTTTTATGATTGGTTACAAAACATGAATCACAATTACTGAATCATTGAAGTGAGCATTTCACAAACAGCCTTGAATCTGAAACTTATTTATGCAAAATTATTCCACAACTACTTGTGAATAACAAATATTTGAGAAAGAAAAATCTCAGTTTTTAAATTGCAAATCAAACACAGTGCTTTAAAACTCAACATTAATTGTAATGACCAATTTGAGCAGCCACATAACTGTACTATGGGCTTCCTTCTAGCAGTAAAAAAGATATTCTTATGTTTTAACTGATTTTTTTTTTATGATTTGCATATAAGGAATGTTACTTTGAACACCTGTAAAAGACTGATCATACATACATGATGTTCATTTTACTTGTGAGAATAGATAATCTAGCAAATTTAAGCAGCATCTGTTACAGCTATATCTTAATAAAGGCCATCAATTCAGTGACAGAGAGACTGCTTGTAAATTGTCTTTCATGTTTCATGTATCTGTTCAACATCATTACTCGTTCTGATCTGAACAATAAGAAAATGTGACATTCACACAATGGCTTTAAGGTTGTCATTCTTAACTGAACAGGGGGCTTAAACAGAGAAAGGAAGGATCACACTATCAAAATGCATGAAATAGTTAATGTGTATTTTTTAGACTGCTAACATAATTCCATTCCAGATGGCAGTGAGAGTGCAAATCTGTTCTGTTCTGTGAGGGTATGGGTGTTATAATAGTCTCCAATGGATCAGTTTTATTTTTCAATGTTTTTTTCACAGAACAATTTAACCATTTCAGTCAACTGCTGTTTGTTTTATATTCTTAGTATGAAACATTCATATAAGGTATTGTGTGTCATTACTATTCACAAAATGCCATGCCATAGAGACTTTTCTAAACAAATGATTCCTTGCCAGGGGCATTTCCTCTTAGAAGTCAATAAGTTGATTAGTCTACTACATGGAAGAGCTTATCTTAAAGCCAGTCAGTTTAGGAACCAGACTCTCAATTACTGTGGCATTTTCCCTCATTTGATTCCTTCACTGATGTTCCACCTAAAAATGTTTTGTTTTGGGGTTTTTTTTCCCTACATCAGGATTCCAGTGTCTTCACACTTACCAAACCAAGAAAGCTTATGGATTACTCCTCCTTCACTCCATGATGCTTCTCAGTCTCCCTGGATCTCTGTTGCTTTACAACTAGCATGTTGGTCTGGAAGTCTGCACTTCAACCACTGGTACCAAAGTCTTAGGGAAATCATGAGACTTAATGTCTCAGTTTGGGCTGGAACAGAGTTCCCGTTGGTCTGGCAGTGGGAGGAGCTGCAGCACCCTGAGACCCCAGGGGCTCCCCAGGGCCCAGTGCCCTCACCTGTGCGCGGGGGCGGGGGGAGCACAGCTGGAGGGCTGGGCCCCGATTGGCCAATAGACCATGTCATGTGACATTGTGCTCACTATATAAAGGCAGGAGGGGGCTGGGAGGGGCTGCCAGTTGTGGGAGTGTGGCTGTGGGGCCTTGGTGTTTGGGATTGCTGGTCGGGAGCAGGCAGGTGTTGGTCGGCGGTTGGTGAGCAGCTGTATGGTATGTTACCTGATGATACTGCTGTCAGTGTGTTATTCTATTACTGTTATTAAACTGTTTTTATCTCAACCCGCGAGTGTCCCTTTGCCCCTCCAATTCCCTCCCCATTCCCAAGTGAGGGGAGGGTGGGTGAACGACTGTGGGGAGTTTAGCTGATGACCAGGCTCAAACCATGACACTTAACCTGAGGTAGATGAGGATATTTCATCGGTTTTCAGCCAGTTCTCCCATGTTTCTGTGCAGAAAAAACCTAAAGGTTGTGAAACCCTGAAGTTTTAAATTTAAGAGGGATACTGATTTTGACACACAGGTCCCAGCATTCTGCTCTGGGTATTTGTCCACAGCTGCATGGTCCCAGACTGATGCCTCAACACCCAGCACTGTGCTGCTTTCTGAGGCCTCAGCAGTCAGCAGTTTCCTGAGAAACCTTCATCCCCTGTCCTAATTGATGACGCTCTTTTAGGAAAGTCTCTTTCAACACAGAACATGGTTTTGATTGCCTCAAGAGCTTAATGAAGCATCACACAGTGGAATACAGAATACATTTGATACAGTCTCTGGACTATCTACTTCATTGTAAGAGCACAGGATCTGACAAATACCTTATCTATGTGTTGAAAGAGACAAAGAAGAAATGAGAACTGTCTCTACTCCTTCCAGTTAGCTGCAACTCGCCACTCAAAAACAATTTTTGAGGTTTCAAAATCTAATCTATATTTTATGTCCTGCTTTCCTTCGTTTTACTGAGGTTTTGTATTTGTGTTGTAAGCCAGTTGTCCAAAACATGCTTTAGAATGGCCTTCAGAAGAGACTTCTCTGACCTGGAAAAAAGAACTACCGTCTCCATCAGTGACTGTTCTGCTTTTGAATGTCACATTAGATACATAATGCCTTGCTCCACTGTAAGGTAGCCAGAAGAATCTTCAGGAAAACTAGTTGTCTATTTCATTTCAGCCTACCAATGTTTCACATTGAAGACCAACTACATTAAATTAACAGCATATCTTGTCAAGCTAAAAAGCAAAAATAAAACTAGTTTGGTTTACAATAACATCTTGCTCTGATACAAGGTGAATAACGATACTAATAAATGAATAAATGGGTCTACAAGCACTGGAACTTGCAATCACAATTTCTGTAAAAACAGAAAAGCTGGGAGTAGAAGACTGAGCTCTCATGCTCTGGACCTGCTCAGTAATAACTAAGATCTATTGCTTTCCAATAATTGTGATGACCTAATGATATTTGGTTTTATTTTGTAATTTGAATTTTCTTCATCACTCTTTCAAATTTGCAATATAGCACGTATGGATTTTTGTTCAGAAATTAAGATGCCCATAATGACCATGATACTACAGAATTAAAGGATAGTGTTCTTACTGTACTGAAGATTGAACAAGGAGATGGACTGTCAAAACAGTGAGAAATCTTGGTTATCCTCTTAAATTAATTGAAAGAAGGAAAGCACAGCCCTCAATTCCCCCCTTACAACTGTATAAACGTACTGGCAATTTTCATTACAAAACTTCAAACAACTATACTAAGTCTCTTCTTCTTAAAAAAAAAAAAAAAAAAAACCAAGGCGGCCACCAAAAATGAGTGGCTAGTACTGAAAATGTACCTCTCCTACACAGTTTATGACATACTAATAAGGATCTATTTCATCTTCCTTTAATGGAGTCTTTCAATTGACTTAAAGTGAATTAAAACTTAAAAGTAATGTTCAGGGCACGTCTATGGCATAGCAGTTGTTTACACACTGAATATTCTCATGTGCATATGGCTGTACCTAGAATTCTGGACCTGAGTGCTACTTATTCCCTTATAAAGCTGAATTCAGGTAGTAAATCTGACTCTCTGCATCTGATGAGAAAACTGATGTTGATTTTTAAATAGGACTATACAAAGCAAGTGGAAGGAAAAGTAGAGACATTTTTGTCAAGTACTTGTTGAAATTTCTGAAATATTTAATTGCAGGGACACCTGAGATACGTATTTAATATATGAAAGAAATAGTGTATGTGGCTAGTTTGGATGTAGCATATGCTTTAAAACAAGGTCAAAATAGTTTTGACAATGGGAATTGTAGGATAATGTACTGTAACTAACCAACCAATTCTGTTTCTCTGCAACTTGTCATTTTGTTACACTTCAGAAAACACACTTGTACTTTAGTATCTGTTCATCTATTTCATTGCTAGGATGTTCAGATGGCTTCTAAAATATCAGTCATTGTTTACAGAAATAAAAATGATGATTTCTGACGGCTGCCAAGTGGCTAATTAACTACATAAGTATACCTCAATTTTTTTGTCAACGGTTTGTTTGTTTATTTTTAGTATAATTACTTCTTAAATACTAATTTGAAAAGAACAAATTCTCACTGTGGAGAAGAGTGTTCTCAGTATACCTTCAAAAGTCTAAATGGGGTGTCCTTCTTCTGGGTTTGTAACACTGCAAAAATGTATCTAAGGGATAAACATGCGTATGTTATGATCAGATAAGATCCTGGAAAATGGTAATTATGAAGAGGAAAAAAATCCTTTCAGAACTAAATATATCTGTAAAAAGAAACCAGAAATACCATAGAATAATGATTAGAAGACCTGCTGCTGCGTGAAGGGAACCATTTGCCTTTCCACAGGCAGTAAGCGGCACCACACTGAGTAATAAGCCAGGGGATAGCGATCGATATGGGTGCAACATCAGTTCTTGCTGGACAGGGTGTTAGAGACGGCATTGATTAGCTCATATGACAGAGACACTATGACTAGCTGGATTTCACTTTCCCCCATAAAATATAATGTTATTTTAAACATGCATGCAAAGTGAGTTGGACTTTCTTGGCAATGGTTTCAAATTAGATTTAAAGTTGTTTAAAATGGAGAAGAGGATTTATCTAAATAACTGAACATGTTTCTCAGTAAGACATTCTGAAAAATGATAACAGTTTTGTGACAAAAGAAAAATCCTCTTTTACTTTTCTACTTTGCTGAACTCTTACCTTCTTTTCTTTAACTGAGGATGCATCTCTCATCCTGACCTCACACCACAAGCAGGCAAGTGCAATCAGTGGCAAATAGTGAAGATTAGAGAACATGTATTAGAAGCTATGGAAAAATCTTGTTATTCTGCTTTTTGCAAATGGATAGTGAGAAAGGGGAAAGTAGTGGGAAATAGCACTGAATGAGTAGCAGTGATTCAGCAGTGGTGAGGATCTATTCTCATAAAAAATTGTGAAATATTAATCAGAAAAATGTGATTTAAAACATAATATATAAAGTTGTCCAACTTACAGGTTCAGGGTCTCTAAAGCACTATGAACTGGCTGTTGGGTTTCAGGAATCTCTATGGACTATGTGAATTACTCAGAATCAGCAACCTCACATTTCTCTCTGGGCAAAAGAAATGGTTTGCAGGGCTTATTGCACTGGAGGTCAGCAGGCTGGAGTTGCAGGTGTAGATAGGTGCCTTCAGGTGGGATGGGACAGTGGCATATGTATTCTTGCCATTTGTTCTCCTCTGACTTCCGTGGCCTTTTGCTGTGCTAGAGCAAGTAATTTTCACTCCAATACTAAAGACTAGGATTTTGATCTACAGCACAATAAATAAGCTTGATCCAAACTGAGGCTTCTGGGCATTACTATAATGCAAATAAATATTTCTTCACACACTTACAAAAATCTGCTATTAAAAAAAAAAAAAAAGATATTAAGGTTGTATATTCAAGCACACAAAAGTTAAGAACAGCTACATTTACAGTTTCTCATGTACTTTTAATTTTACCACACTGTATTACCACCTGGTATAATGAATGAGTTCTTCAGGAGGAAAAAAACAGCTATATAAACATGCTAAACTTTATCATATATCCCAAGCCTGACATTACTTAATATTTGTGAATTTCTTTTTCAGAACTAAACCATGGTCTTTTGGAGCATTTTAACCTCCTGTTGATCAAAAATGAAAAAAAAAAAAAATGAGGGAGGCAGAATTTATATTTTAAAGTAATATTCCTTCTCTTTCACAAATCAGCAGTTTTTCCCTTGGCCCTTAATCACCCCAAGACAATACAGGCTTCCACATCATTTAGAGGGTTTGCTACTTTTTGACACCTCCACTAGAAAAGATCCATTATAAGGAAAAAAGAGGAAAACCAGCTAGATTCAGAGCTGAGTATGAACCAATTTGATGTTGCTACATAATGAGAACTGGTGCAGACTGGGCTGAACTGGTGACAATACTTTAGCATGAGGCAGAGGTACTGACCTGTGGCTGGTCATCCACATGCCTCTGGGGGATAAGTGGGACAAGGCCAGCCAGAAACTTTCTCCAGCATGATCCCTTCCCTCAGGATACAGCCATTCCTATGCTGATCCAGAGTGGGTCACCCCCATGTGTTGCAGTCCGCCCAGCGCTGAACTACAGCAACGGGGGCTTCTTCTCTCAGAGTCCAGGCCTCCTTTAAGTGCAGACGTCTATCCTGGAGTGGGCTCCTCCACAGACCGCAAGTCAGCATCTGCTCCACCACGGACCTCCATGGGTGGTAGTGTAGGAGGTCCTACCATCTCACCATGGGATACAGCGGTCTCTTCTCTGGCACACCTCCCCCCCTTCCTCCTCCTTCCTTCCACTGACCTTGGTGTTTGCATAGGTGTCCTTCTTGTAACTCCTTCTCATAAAGTCACAACTTTCTCCTAGGTTCCCCTTCTTAAATACGTTATCACAGAGGAGCAGCCACCATCGCTAATTGGCTCAGCCTTGGCCAGAGGTGGGTCCGCCTTAGAGCTGGGGGACATTTCAAGAAGCTTCTCACAGGGGGCCACTGCTGTAGCCCTGTTCCTCCCTACCAAAAAACCCTGCTACAAAAACACAGCATACTCCCTGTCCTGAATAAGTAAGGTCAACAAGAATTCTCATCTTCTGTACCCAATCCTTGCCTAACTAATTATTGACAGAGCCTGGAAGTAACGGGGATAAGAAGTGTAGGTGTAAGATCACTTTGAGAAATGGATCTATAAGCACATTGTCACCAAGAAAGGGGCAGGCCATTCTGAAACATTCTGACTGCACTGAACTGTACCACTGCTCAGCACTGACACATCAAGTCCACACCTGACATGGGAGAAAAGCAGTGTGGGTTGCATGGAGTCATGATCCAAGGTGCCCTTGTACTGTTCACCCGCATAGCAACCTAAGTCCAGAAAGGGGAAAGAGTAGCAGAATGACAGCATGACGATGAACATCAAGGCTCATACAACATGAGATGTTCTGTATCCAGAAAAAGAATGTTTCTATTTTGTGTTTCTATATCAATTTTTATGTTCATTCTATACTGATCAAATCTATACCAATGTTCTTACCTATTGACTGTGGATACTGTTGTGACCTGGTTAAAAATGGTACAGCTAGACTGAGTAGTTCTTTTGGAGAAATGGAGGGTGTAACAGTCCAGCCATGAACTGAATGGGACCAAACAGCTTCACATAAACCTCACTGTTCATCTAGATGATCTGTCACTGACCAATATCATGTCAGCTTGTTCTAGGAAGCTGGATTCAAGAGAACTCTCAACAAGTTAGTCAAAGAGAAACCCATTAAATATAGCTAAATATATAGATTATACCTTGAACTGCAAAACAGAGGCTGGGGAAGTACAGAGAGAAAATATTACATACAATTGCCTTGTTATGTAACATATTCTTCCTGAGTCATCTACTCGGTTACTCTCAGAGACAAGACCTTAGGCCTAGCCCAGAATGGTCACTCTAATATTCTTACAGTGTGGAAGATTGTTATGTAAAATTTGGTCTTCTGACAACATTGATCTTGTCATTTGTCTAGCAGTGTCAGAGCAGAAGCCCTCAGCAGGGTACACTGTCTCTATAAATCATAGTTATTGAAAACCATGAGTGTTGTAGCTATGCTGCCCATCATCCAAGTGTCTCTCAACTTGTCATTTAAGAGGAAAGCAGTTTCTGGCTCAAGCTACAGTTGTGCGTGTGATCCTCCCTTATTAAAGTCATTCAGTGGGACTCTTTTTAAATTCAGGAGAACAAGCCTCTTGGCACACAGCTCACTGTTAAAACACACTTGTCCTTTGAAAAACTGAAAAGGATAGACATTTAGCAGGGTGTAACTAGTGAAGACACATGTTAGCCCCTGCAATTAACATTATAGGTGATGAGGACACTGCCATGCCTGGACTTTTGGTTTACATGTTTCAAGGGTGTGCAGTGAAGAGCAGTGGCTCCCTGTGCAGTTTTCTCAGGGGTTCCAGCTGTCTTAGACTGCACATAAGAGGTCCTCAGCATTTCACAGGATCAAAACAGTCAGGATATTTGAAGAATTCATCTTCAAGGGGCTTCAGTGGGCACTCTTAAATTTGAACACACAGTCCTGTGGAGTATCTCTGCTGAACTGAGAAATATTAAGCAAATTTCGCTCCTCTGAGATGAATCAGCCTGATCTTCAACCTGCTGAAACAAGTTGCCTTAGATTACTTCCTTCAAGTATGTACTCTTTAATTTATTACAAAGTAATTGTAATTCTGCATTTGGAAGAGTTCTTTTACACATAATATTACAAACAATAGCTTTGAAAATTGCCAAATTAAGAAGAGCTGACTCAAAGAAATAACTTTTTAAAAAAACAGTGGCTTTCATTACCTGGTTGTTTGCTCATCTGCTTTTTCCCCATTCATAAAACAGTGGCTCCTAAATATTGCCACAGGGTCATCTGACCATATAATCTGAAGCAACAGTTAGTCAAAGAAATATCTCCTTCTGAGAGCTAAAGTTGTTCTACTAATATGAGGAGCATAACCTAACCATAAACTGGGGGCTTTTTAATGTCAATGCATATTTGTGATCTTGACTGGTTTTAATAGGACTTCAGAGATTACAGCATTAAATTAAACACAATAAATAGGAATTTTAATGAGAGCTACAGGGAAATGAAGAAAAGTTATTTCAGAATGTACCACACAAAGAAGAAATATTAAAATATAATACTCTTTTCTGGCTGTAAAATATATCAAACATAATAGCATTTCACAAAGAAACTGCTTACAGTTACTCATCCAAATGAGTGAGATAGCCTTGTCCCAGAAGTAAATAAAATGTGCAAAAGCTTTCATCAGTGCTGAATTTGTTGATAACACCCTTTTGTCCAATATATATTCAGCTTGATATCTCCAGGGTGATAAACGTCTTATGTCCATGTATATTCTCAGCTTTATGGGTTGTGATACTCAGATCTCATTATAAAAGATTAAACTTTCAAGGATTATATTCTTCTGTATTTATCCAAGACCATATCCATTAATATATTGCCATTGGGGAGTAACAGTAATTGCCTTTGGTTTAGTTGCTTACTTGTAGGAGGTCTGAATTTTTGGAAGGGAGTTATTTCAGCAAACTGTCAGTGGAGGAGTTTTGTGTCATTAGTGTACTGATTCTGAGGTACAAAGGAAAAAGAATATCACTAAGAGGTAAGACGATTTCTCGTGAATGTGGTTTTTTATGAAGTATGGGTCTCAGAAATCACACTACAGATTTGTAGTTGAGGAATTCATAGAGCAAAAATAAAAGTTGACTCTACTCTGAATGAGACTTTAAAGCATTAGCAAAGTAAACTATTCTCTCAAGTTTAATTAATACTTTGTAGATTTTACAGACAAAGCTTATCCGTAACATAAAATCTGTTGGTTTTCTAGGTCCTCTTCTCTCAAACGACTTACCCAGTTATGTGGTGGTGATGGATCACATATAAGAAGTAAGACTGCCACCCAAGCTAGATCAAGGAGGGTCATGAAATTCCCTGAGACAGCTGCGGGGGAATACAGGGGGAGTGTAAAGAAGATTAAAGTAGGGGGAATAATGAGCTACCACAGTGGAAAGAAGAAAAGAAGTATGGGGAATTGGAATGGGAGAAAGGAAAACAGACAATAAAATAAGGAAAAGGGAAAAAAAAATAAAGAGAAAGGAACCTGAAATAAAGTGGGGAGAATATGATGAAGTCTCACATCTGTAAGAAAGGCAGTGTTGAATAGAGAAAAGTGTGAAGGCACTCAGGAAGGTAGCTTAGAAAAATGAACATTTAGACAAAGCCTAGTCTTTATCCAGGGAGAAATTCTTTTTAAATGGATTTCTCTTTGCCAATTATCCAGCAGCTGCCACACAATCACTTTACAGGAGTCTTCATCTGAGAAGACTAACTTCAGTGATTTACTAATGGGAGGAGCTCAAGACTCAAGATATTAAACTACCAGTTGGAAACTAGGATAAGATGAAGGGAAAAACTGCTCATGATACCATAGGAATAGGACTGGATAAAAGCACTGGGGAAATTCAGCACTACTGTCTTGGCTGCCTCTTCTGTCATGGGCTCTCTAGGTGCTGGCTCTAACTATGTGTAGTGGTTTAGGCCTGATTGGCAGCCAACCACAATGCAGCAGCTCTCTCTCCCATCCCCTCCGGCAATGAGAAGGGACAGAGAGCCAGGCTTGGGGTTCAAGATAGGACTGGGATGGGGAAAAATCCCCCTTTTATGATCACGAGCAAAAGGCAGACTCATTAGGGGAAGAAAAAAAAGAACATATATTTATTACAGACACTAACAACACATAACAGAGTAGGACAGTGAGAAGGATTGCCACATCTTGAGAACACCTTCCCCCCACCCCTCCCTTCTTCCCAGGCTCAGTTCTGCTCCCGATATCTCTACCTCCTCCCCCAGTGGTGCAGGGGCAGGGAATGGGGGGGGGTGCAGTCAGCGCTGCCACTTACTTCATCTTCGGTGAGGGGAGTGTCCGGAACTTGTTCTTCCTGCTCCATCGTGGTTCCCCCTCTTGCAGGAGACAGTCCTCCACAAACTTTCTCCGACTTGAATTCCTCCCATGGGCTGCAGTGTTCCCTACACTGCTCCATCATGGGTCACTAACTTCCTCCGACTGGATTCCCTCCCACGGCTGCAGCCCTTCCCGAGCTGCTCCGGTGTGGGACTCCCCCACATGCTGCAATCCTCCCAGCACTGAATTACAGCAGCGGGGCTACCTTTTCCCATGAGACCCCGGCCTTCTTCGGGCACAGAACCTTGATCAGCTGAGCAGGAGCAACAGGCCATAAATCAATGTCTGCTCCACCGTCGATCTTCGTGGGTGGCAGGGGTGGGCCGCCCTGCTGTCTCACCACAGGATACAGAGGGGTCTCTGCTCTGGCACACCTCACCCCTCCTTTCTTCCTCCATTCCTCCACTGACCTTGGTGTTCATGCAGCTGCAGCAACTCCTCCTCACAAGTCCGACTGCCCGTCACCACGTCCCTTCTTAAATACGTTATCGCAGAGGCGCAGCTAATTGGCTCAATTTTCCAAACAGAAGTGGAGTTGACGTGGAGCTGGGGGAGCTTTGAGAAGCTTCTCACAGGGGGCCGCCCTGATAGCCCCCTCCCCTGCCACCAAAAAACTCCACCACTCACTCAACCCAGGACACTATGAGATCTCACAGCTAGATTTGAAAGCAGTCAGCTATTTGCTTTTAAAAGTTTATTTGCTTTTAAAAAGAATGTAGGGCACTTCCAGTGCCTTTCAATCCACTTAGCAGACCTTGTTATTTCTCCTTCCTAGACAATCAGAGCAACAAGTCTGAAATAACAAGTGGCAAGACCATTTTAACAAACATAAAAAAGCCAAGCAGTGCAGAACCATTAGTCCTGACAGTTTTAGTGCCATAGTTACGAACAGTAATAAAGTTTTAGGAACATAGTAGTTGCATGCAGGCTTATTTTCAGAAATTACTTTGAATTATAATTACCTTAATGAATGCACTAAAGCAAAGGCATAGCATTATATAAGAAATGCCAGATGGGAACCATAATGAAATTTGCAGATGAAATCATTTAAGAGAGAAAACAATAATCCCAAAGGTGAGTGCACTAAAATAATGACTTGTGTTCATGGAAAAAAGGTATGAACTCTCATATCTTAAATTATAAAAAGGGGGTTTATGACTTTTTATCTGAATGTATCACTGATATGTACTTCAATTTTTGGGGGGTTTGTTTGTTTTGTTGTTTTGTTTTTGCTTTTTCAGAAAATAGGTTCTATTGAGTTCTTATAAATGCACATTTCTTTGTAGTATCTAACCAGATGTTCTGTGGATTTTTTCTTTCAGCTTAGCCTAACTGAGCGTAAAAGAAAAAAAAAATACAGATTCAGTGAATACTAAGCAAATACTCAAAGAGAGTTTGAAAAGGAGATTTTTAATTCACTTAAAATTGCAACTTTATCCTATTTATAGTTCATTTTAAATAAGAGGAATAATAACCAAATAATGAGCTGATTGTGAACTAAAGATAAAGAACAATGAAGAAATATTCCATAAATAAATCAAAAGCATTTGGGGAAATCAGAATTAGCTGTTGAACTGTTCACATAACAACGCAATGTTTTATATCTTTCTATTATGAATTATGTGCACCTGTTTACATTATTATGTCAGTGACATACACTTTTAACAGCTACAGCTTTTAGCTTCTTTGATTTATGAAACCCATTGTCTTATAAATCATACCTTAATATGCATCTTAGCATATTTTCCTACATAAGGAAGGTAAAAGACATAGAAATCAAGAAAAAATCGGCAGTTCTAGAGTCTTTAACATGGCAGTCACTCTACCTTAAACAATGATTTTCCACTTTTACAAGTTTTTGCAAGATCGGGACTTCAGCTTGGAATCTGAAAGAATCTAATTTAACAGAGGTAATTTTCCGTTCCCTTTTTAACTGCAGCTTCTAATTTACCTCATTGAGAGCTAAGTGGTTTTTACTTATAGGGCACTCCCATTGCATAAAAAACAAGACGAAGCATGAAGCAAGAGTCATCTGCAGTCATCAGCTAGGTTTCAGTTTGCCAGTGTCCTAAAATCACTCAGAAAATTTCCAGCATACCAAACACACTCAAGTCTTCCAGCACTTGATAGTGTTAGCAAAGCTGAGTGCAAAAACACAAACCTTGAGAACTGCAAAGAAAAGCAGGCAGAAAATAGGTATGAAATGCTCTGGAGCTCTAAACAGAATTCTGCCTCTAAACAGGTTTCTGCCTATGAATATTGGATCCAAATAGACAAAAAAGATGAGGTTTAGTCACAGATCATGTTTGCCCCACCCAGGTGACACAGGTCAGACATTGGAGGTGTCCAGATCCAGCCTGATACCCCCAGACATTATATAGGGTCAGCCTGCAAGCTTGCCTCAGGGAAGGGACAGGATCAGGACACAGATCCTAACTAAAGGAAGTCCTCTCCCTCAGGACTCCTCCTTTCTGAGGAGCAGACTCCATCTCTGCACAGGGTCTTCCCTATTCTTTGGTCCCCTTCACCTCCCCACATCCTTCCCAGTGCCAGATGTGAGGAGCCAGTGGATCCTGAGGATGCTGAAGCCATGGGCTGGGGACCTGGTGAGAAGGCAGCTGACTATTTGGTGGGGAATCAGGGGAGGGGAGGCCTGAGGAGTCTGATAGCACCTGCAGGAAGGGAACGTAGAGGTGCAGATCACCAATTTCCACTTAGAAGGGGACATGGGGAGGACCCCAGGAGAAGTGCTGAAGGCATCCAAGCAGCACAATGATTCAGCATCTGCCATGGAAGACCTCCCTCCTTTAAGGAGAGACCTGAATCATAGCTTTCTTGGAAGCACACCCAAGAAATGCAGTGGCACAAACACCACCTGTTCTACCCAGGATTTGCCTTGATTGGTGTCAACTGTTGCCCATGTTCAAAATTTTTTTAAACTTCAATTCAGTGACTTAAACTAGATCAGAACAACAGAGTAAATATTATCAACCGAGAAAGCTTCATTTAGAAAGCCCTGGTCTGACCACCAGCAGTCCACCTGCCCTGCCAGTGACTTGATCCCCTCTCCCTGCTGTGAGTGAACCTCTGAAACTCTTCCACCCTCAAGGCAGAGGAACCAAATTCAGTCACTGCTCTTCCTCCTGTTTCATATGCTCATCACTCTGTTACACTCTAAGTCTTGCTATGGGCAGAAGGGAATGCACCACATAGCTCACTGGTTGGTCTGTCTTAGTGTCCACTGCTGATGACACGCTGACACATGTACCCACACACTACGCACACACTCCGGTCTCTCCAGTCGCTGGCACCGTGGACACACAGATGCCTCTAACCCGTGGTCTGTCTTCAGTGTGCTGCACTCAGAGCCCAAACATGAACAGGCACGGAGAATAGAGAGCCCACACCAAGCAGAGAGTTAGAAATGGAGTTTAATGAGATGACAGAACAGACCATACTGACCAGGCACAGGGCATGGCCAGACAAACGTACTGACCAGCAAACAATTTACAGGCAGTTGGTCCCTTTTATCCCTTTACCCCTCTATTTTCCCATGCTTATTCTTCCACAATCCACTTCAATCCCTTTCCCCACCTTTGGTTCTTCCATTAAGCATCCCATAATAAGTCTCACACAATCCCAGAATGCTCCTCTCATCATCCCATAATGAGCCCCACCCCTTAGGGTAGGGACCCCCCAGTCTGTGCAGTGCCCCAGAGTCACGCCTGGGGACTCAAGGTGTGGGGTCTCACCTGACTTGTGGAGCTGATGCTGTCCAGGACAGCCCTGGGGGGCGGGGGAACTGGGGAAGGGGCTTGTATCTCTGACTGGGGTACTGGGGCTCCCCCACTGCCCTCTGCCTCTGCACTCCTCTGAGGGGAAGGGTGAGCCTTTAGCACCTACCCTAACACCAGCAGCACCAGTTGGAAATATTTTGACTGCTACTGAATCAAAACAGGTAGGTGCCTTGTGGTCATTTATTATTCTGTTCTTCTACAGCAGAGGAAAAAAAAAAAAAAAAAAAAAAAAAAAAAAAAAAAAAAAAGAAAGGAAAGGAAAGAAAAAAAAAAAAAAAAGGAAGGACTGACAGCACTTTCTCTACTACAGAAAATAATGCTTAAAAGTGGAAAAACGAGGATGGAGTGGAGAGACCTGTCCCTGGTCCAGATGCATCCCCACAAACTGAAATCCCTTGGCAGTACTGGCGAGGCAGCCAGACACAGCTAACTGCGAGGGCTGCACCAATGCCCCTAGGTAAAACAGTCTCATATGGCACCAGGCTACCGGTCCAGCTATGGAGGAAGGACTCTGAATCAACCAATGATGATGAGCATCTGAAAGGTTGTCCATGAAAAACTCTTATCCCTACTCTACTGTGCCCAGTTCCCAGTCAAACTGGCTCCCGAGCCCATGTTCCTTTACATGGCAGGATATATCCCCAAGCACTGCCTTGATGAGGTGGAAAAATGGAACTAAGCCCAACCATATGGACAGGCAGAAAAGAGCAGGTGCCCCCTCCACTCTTTTCCAGGAGATAATCAGAAGGGAGTGCTCAGGGATTGTGTCCTGATAGTAAAAAAGCACAGAATCGCAGAAGAAGGACACTGAATACCAGAAGAAAGACAAGGAAACTCAGCAGCAAGGCCAGGCCCACTTTGAGGAACAGTAGTTCTATTTAGTGAAGATTTGGCTACAGACTAACTTCTGAGCCTCAAGGCTTGTTCCTCTATAACCTTCCTGGTTGTGAAAGGGCACCCAGTGGAAGTCATGCTGCCAGCTATACTAAAGAGATGCTTCAAATACATGTTGGACAGAGAACAAATGGAGAGAATAGCAGCCAGATGATTCAATGCTGGCTGCACATCTTTTCTCAGCTGCCAATAGCACAGGGTCTGAGTCAATGGGTTGCAACAGCCTCTCTTGTAAATAATTCTCCATCTTTTTTCTCTGCTACAGAACTACTCAAAGCAAAAAAAGAGACAGCATAAGACAGTTCATAGTCCTCTCTCCCATGTAACAAACAGGACTGTTCTTACTGCCTCCTATGTCACTCCGGATGGTATGTCTCTGTGTCGCAGCAGTGTATCAGGGTATCAATGTCCTCTTGAGTTATTCTGGACAATGATTTCAGGTTTCATGTGATGGATTACCTTTAGAAGGTTTTTAATTGAATCATCCACATCTCAGTCTTCACTCCTGAAAAGAAAGAACTCGGGATGTTTTTGAATCTAAGGTCTGCATAAAATGATACCAGTAAGGTTCCCCCGTACTTCAGAGACAGCAAGATACAGACTACTCTTTTGGATAACTCACAACACAGATTTCTTCTTTTTCATGGAACTGGATCTGAAAGTTTATGTCTAGGTAATGGAGCTGCACTGGCTCTAGTGTGTCCTTGAGCACAGATAGTCAAACCTCCAAGAGGTTGGGTGGGTGCACTCTTACAGCAACTATCACAGAAACATTGTTCTTGAATTCATATTTGTACTTTCTCTGAAAAAGATTTTTAGGTCATTTGTCTTCTACTGATAAAGAGAGCCAATGTAGTTTCAGAAAACAGTCATACCATCCAGTGTAACTCTCTAGTGCAGGATTCAGCTGCAAGGTACACCAGGGTATCATGCCTCATTAGGGAGCAGCAAGAGTGGGGCTGCTTGCTAAGAGAAGGTGAACCAAGAGCCAAATAGAGCCCAGGACCAGCAGGACTAGGGCCTAGCCAGCCAGGGCCAATCCCACAACATCTGAGCAGAACAGATCCAGAGATGGTGGCCAGGTGCAACTAAGAGTCCATATCATAAAGCAACGTTGCAACGATGATGTAGGGTCAAGGTCAAGGCAGTCCGTGGGTTGAGGTCCAGATCAAGGGGCTGTCTGGTCAGGCAGGGCAAAGCTGTGACTGATCGGGAGACCAGCACTCCTCCAGTTTAGCTGAGGCAGAGAATGAAGCTCCAAAACCGGGCTCAAATAATGCTCCTGGGCCCATGTGTGTAGGTAGAAAGGCCACTAAGACTCATTGATGCACCTAGGCTCCTGACATCCTTGGCCTCCAGCTGTGAAATGTGGTGCCCTTTCAGAGAGCCCATGTCATATCTGGAGCTTCACATGAATGTCGCTGGTATCCTGTGGGTCCTCACATGTTACTGGCTACCTTCATGTAGCCAGCTGAATTAAACCTGCCAATGGATGAGATTCAACTGCAGATTAAGATATCAAAACCCACATATCACACACATGTGCTAAGTTTTAAACTGTTACTGTGTCAATGGATGCCTAGGACTTGATTCACTTGCCTAATAAGAAGTATCTAATGCCATTTGAGATGTTCTTGGGTATCCAAGGTATCTCTAGTGTATCTCTACAGGACTGAAAGATATGACAGGAGCAGTTAGATGAAACTCAAGCACTTTTGGAACAAATACTGCAGGAGGCCAGGTAGGATACTTTGGGGAACTCTGATGGGACGCTCATGTTTAGATAATCAAATCACAAGTTATTATTGTCAATGTGATCTAATGATCTATTTGGACAACCAGGTGTTGGGTGTTTACATTAAGGTGGTCTGAATAGTGGTTTGATTTTACTAAGTAGACCTCCCTTGCTCATACTACAAATCCATGGCCACTCTTCTTGAGTTAGCCCTCAGAGGCACATTTGCTCTATAGTTGTGTTTTACAGTACAATGTCTTGGCTGTCTGGGATTGCAGCCCAGACTGACTTTGCCTTGGCATAGCTGAAGAGAGAAGCACTATTGTTCCCAGAATTAATTTTTAAATATTTCCAAATCAAGAAGCCAGATAAACACAAAACTCTTGTAGGAGGTCAACACTGTGAGGAGTAACAGCTGATTTTGCATGTCTCAGAGTTCAGAGATGCACCACCTTGGAATGGTGCAGTGTTCAAAACTCACTAAAACCTTCTGAAAACTCCCTCCTTTAAGGAATTGCAAGTCAGAACCCAAAAAATGCTGTGCAAAAGAAGTATTAGGTCAATACTCCCTTAAAGAACCTGGCTTAAGCCATCCCAGCATATCTTCCATTTCAAGAATACTTGGATCTTACATCTCAACCACTGAAACAATTCCCAGGAACTTATGGTTTTTACAATAATTATGACACTGTGGATGCTATGTTAATTCTCTTCTTCCTCAGAAGACTCAATAATTATATTTGGTTTTTATTTAATGATATTAACACCATATCCCAGGACATACTTTTGATTTACTTTTTATCAAATACATTTTCTCTTTTCAATTTACCCAATATTGTATGTGAGTATTTCATAACTGTTTTTACTTTTATTTTAAGCTCTGCCAGTTCTAATTATCTCCAAACATTTAATTAAATTTCATTCTCAGGAGACAGTTATTCTATCTAGATTTTGTAATAGTTTATCATATAATTTATAATAGGTTTGATAATAATTATTCAAATGGATGGGGCTGTGCAATTTCCCTTAGAAATGTGACTCACATAGTTTTATCTTCCATAAGTTGTTTCTACCTGTCACAAAAATAGGTTAACTAGATTTTAAATACATGGGGGGAGGTACAGGTATGTGGGGAGTACCAAAACCAGACTTACACTCAATTTCTGTTCAAAACCCACCAAGAACCTTGCCAAGAAAAGGCAAACAATGACAAACTGTATTTTTCTGATAGTCTATCTTCACACAAGATGCTTTGCTGGAGGCTTTCTCTCATCCTCGGGGCATACATTAAGCACTAAACTGCCAGGGCAGCCACTTCACAGGTCAGAGGACTGTATGTCTTACCTGGTTCCCCAAGGAATAGGAAAGTGTGTTTATAGATCTGAAGCACTTTGATGGTGGTGATTAGAAAGACCTGTTGTTTCAAATCCTGTGAGTTATAGATTAGGATACATTTCTTTTATATAGGTACCAGTTTTAGGGAAAGAATGGGGTTCTACCCAAGTGTCTAGAAACCTAGTGGACACTCTAGTCATCAGTCTACTGGCTAAAGGAGACTTTTCTTTCAGATTAAGTTCTGTGGAGAGTGAACCATACATGGGGTAGTCAATAGATTTTAACATTAGCTCTTCAACTCACACAGCAGATTTTCCTACCTAAAAGAGTAATGCAGAAACAAGATGAATAATGTTGGCTGTATGCTCCCAAACTTCCATTAAGAAACTTTTATTAAAAAAAAAAAAATTAAAAGATCTAGATACTAATTGTGAAATAGCTATCAGAAAACATTTAAATATGCTTTCTCAGCTGTCTGTAAATTATTTACATCAAGCTTTTATCCATCCCAGCTGAACCTGCAGAATTAATGGTATTATCAGAAAGGAAAATAAAGTATTGAGAAAAACTACACCATACCTGGAAAAAAGTCAAAGAAAATAGCCACTCCACTGAACAGTACCTGAGAGAAAATGCATCATTCAGTGTACCATGTCATAACCTATGGTAACTTGGCATGACATAGTAAAATCAAGCAATGTGTGTCTTACAACAGTTCTGCTAATTTGGGTTGAGCCCATATTTGGGACCATAGTTCTTGTTTGGGAGTTTTGAGGAGGCAGGCAGATCTGGCACAGAAGCAGTATGTGTCTTTCAGCATTTGTCCTCATTAATTCCTCACCCCGTTTATAACCCCTCACTGCTAGGCAGCTATCAGTGTGGTGTAGAGGGCACTGCAGGGAAAATGTGGCTTCCTTAATTTTCCTGCTGGTTCAGAAAATGTCCTGCTGCATGGCCATGGACAAGTTAGTCTTTCATGTCACATTAGGTGGCCACATCCTTCAAGCACTAATTACTCTTGATAGGTATTAATTTATCACCCGCTCAGCACAGTGAGCCTCTCACTTCACCTGGAGTTTCTAGACAGAATTTACCTTCCCAAACTATAAGGCTAAGGTTTCATTTCTGCCCACTGTTATTAGGAGTGGGAAGAGATTCAAATATTCAGTTCAGGGCTTCCTGGAAGTGAGCACCAACTGCCCCTTCTTCTTCCTTCTGAGAATTTTTGTGGTCACTAAATTTCTTCCATTGTTATTGGAAATTTATTATAGAAATATTGGAATATCAGAAATATTTTGAGCCTTGTATAAGCAAAGAGACATGTTAAAATGGATTAAATTCCATTTATGTCTGGAACCCCCTGCTTCCTGTTGGCTAAACCTTTCTGGAAGCACTTAGGTAGTATTTAGGCTGTAAAAATATGAGTCTTCACATGAAATTTATTTGGAGACAAAGAAATGTCAAGTCCAAATTTGCGGAGACAAAGCAACAGTACGCACATAGGTTATGTAAAATAGTAACTTAAACAGTAGTTTTTCAAATAGTCAACTTATTTTATTATATTTTTCCTCTTTCCAGAATCTTCCAAATTACCTTCACAGGCTGTGAAAAGGAATAGTATAATCCCAAGATAATGAAGTTTCCAAATACAAAGAAATCTAATTCCCTAGAAAACTTTGTGTAGTTCTGAAATAAATTACATCCCCTTAATTCAATTGCAGTGACTTCAACTGTTTGTAGCACTGAGAAGCAAAACAATTATAGGAAAGCATTCAATCCTTCTACAGCTCTCTACTACTTCTAAAATATTTTTTTAATCATCTGTGGCCAGTACATACACAGTAGAGAAAGATTTAAAAACTAGTAAGATTTTTGCACCTCTACCTCACCAATTTCCAATGTACTATAGCAACTCCCAGCAGTCACTGGAGGAATTCTGGGTAAAAGTGCTATACATAAGTACATATCGTAATCTTGTATCTTGTAATATTTCTTCTGTTTAACAACAGATGAGGAAAAAGCCTTTAATCTATAGCACCTCTGGATACACTATTAAAGACATTTACCCATTTTTTATCATTTTCAGTATTACATATGGAAAAACCTGAAGAAACCTAAGATAGTATTTCACACATGAAACAAAATAAAATGTTCTTTAATTAAATATCTCACTCAAATGTATATAGTCCAGTTTGCATTGTTGCACTGATTAAAACTCCCATTACCTGAAGCTATGCAGATTTTTTTAGGTGTGGAGCATCTTTGATGCCTACAACCGCCAGTAAGGCTCAGAGCCAAAGAGGTCTGGATTCCTAACTTTTTTCTCTTTTTTTTAGGGGGAAGCTCCCTACTTGAACACTCCCTGGGCTAAACCTGTCCTCTCTTTTTCTACCCACAGTCCTTCTTGGAATTCACTTGGTGGCACAGCTTTAAATGCAATGTACACAGGCCAGTGATTCTGCTTCTTTCTGTGCCAAATCTGAATTATAACAAAAACATTTCCATCCAGTTTCCACACTGAAACTTTATAAAATATAATTAACAGGATTTTTGCACAGTTGCTCATAAGTAGATCTTGACAAACATTATTAAACTGAATAATTGGCAACACAGATTTCACATTCAAGTGCAGAGGAAGATAACTACCAAAGTGATAAAATGTTAGTTTGCTGTCCGCAGGGAGTTTTCAAGAGTAAGCCTGAGTCATTTCTATAGTCTGAGCTGTTCTAAAATCATGCTGACATCCCTGTGCAATGACATTCATAAGACTGTCAGTCAGGATAAACATTTTTCAGTGAAAACATGACAAATTAGGCTCATTAGTGGTAAAGTTGTGTTAAAAGAAGTTATAATCATTTACTAAAGAATCCACGATGGAGGACTGGTTCCTAGGAGTTAGTTAGTCCCTTTAAGTCAATAGGAGGTTGTGCCAGTGATGAGAGTAGAGACAGAGCTGCACCCTGTCACAGGTTATAGAAATAAGTGTTTTTAATCTCCTTGACCTCTATGTCTCCAAGTTCAATTATAGACTTGCTGGGGAAGGGAGGAGCAGTGCTGCACTCCCTTCAGTTCCTACTCCTTTCCTCCTTTCCCCATGTACAGCATGAAGGAAACAAGCAGGACCAGACTGCAGCAGGGCACAGGACATGGGAGAAACAGCAAAACTTGGGCAGGTCCTTGTGACTGTGGTGCCTGGTGTAGTCCTGTTGTCCCAAAACCTGTTGTTCTGCAGGGCGAGAATCAGCAGCATGATGAACCCCAGCTCTGCAGAGGTCAATGTGGTAATCCCTCACGGGGGTACATCCTTGTAGGGCAGGGCATCCTCCAGGCTTCTCCCAGGTAACTCCCATGCAGAAGAGATGGTGTGATCAGGTTGGGTATAGGGCTCGGACAGCCTGGAACTGGATGTTTGTGAGGTGTGAGCCATTCTGTATTCATAAATAACAGTGACAACTAAGTTTCTTCCATGGGTTTGAAAACCAAACTGAATGGAAATATGATTGGATACAATTTCAAGTTGCAATTGGACAGGGTGCTAGGTAATCTTGTCTGGACCCTGTTTCCCACAAAGGGTTGGACCAGATGTTTTGGAGTTCCCTTCCAACCTGGACTGTTCTATGATTCTATGAAACTTAAGCTTAGTCTCTTTTGTAGGGATAACATACAACCTTTGAACTCAGAAGACTAATTAAAAAATGTTTAACTGCAGAGATCCTTGTCTCTTCATATAATATAACTTGTTTTATTTAAAAATAAATAAATAAATCCTATGCTAGAAACAAAAGTCAAAATAATGGATCAAGGAAAAATATATTTCAGGTCATCTGTGATGTTATGAAAACTAGAAAATTTATTCCTACAGCAATATTTTTTGTAAGGTAGAAAGAAAACAGCATGCTGTTACGGTTTTTCAGTCATAGTAGGCCTATCTGAAATAAACTTTTTTTCAGCTCTGCTTGGGTCACTTCACACTTTCTCAGAAACTGATTGTCTACACAAATTAAAAAGAAAAAGGAATGAATGAGAAAGAAAAAAGCTCAAACCTGACACATAAAGTACATAAAGTACTAGTTATGGAATTCAAACTTTCCCTGATGCCCAAGTGAGTGATATAAATCCATCTTACTAAATTGCTCATATTCTCACTGTATCTTCTGTCTGGAAGTGGGTGTCCTTAACCTGGAATCTCACTGCCAAGGGCAGAAACTGTCCTTCTGAACCTCTCCTTCACAGTCAGGTTTCTCTGCCCTCTTCTCTGCTTTCAATTACTATAAGGCAAAAGAAAATCAGTACCAGTTTGAAGGACTTTTTTTAAAGAATTGAAGAGTTATATTTCTCTGAGCTCCGCAGTTTTGTTTGAGACAGCAGGGAGGAAGGACCAACAGATTAGGTTAAATTTTATGAAAAAGAATCTTTCACTAAAAGATGATATCAGTAAAAGAATCTTCATTAAATGAAGAAAAGTTAGGGATGATTTCCAGAAGGCATTTCATTCCAATTATGTAATTTTACAACTGTATTTTCCCTAGGCAATAAATAGTTAAATTGTCACTTTGATAAGAAATATTAACCATTTACCTTTCTATCATTTGCCTTTATTTCAATTTTGCTTTTAGATACTCAGCTCCAAACACTGTTTATTAATCATGTTTGCACTAGAGGTACATGCAACAGGAAACACTTGTGCAATCTTTTTTTTTTCTCTGAGTGCTTTAGCAAAAAACAATATTTGATGCACATCTCTAGTAGCATCCTGAAAGCCAGAAGACAGTTCCTGCTAATAGTACTTTAATCTCATGCATAAATAAGAAAATTATGACAACTGAAATAATGTTTTAATAACTTACATTTGAATATTGAAAGACTCTCTATAAGTTTCTGAGAAAAAAAAAAAACATAGGAACTGGGCCTACCTTGAAGTGGCACATTGCTTTTTTTCTCCTTCTGCTTTCTTTCTTTCCTCTAGAGAGCAATTGCTACAAAATCCACCTACTTTATTCTGTACTTTAAATGAGTGAAATTAATCACAAATCTGTTTGATAATTACTAAAAATAATCTTTAAAAATCTTCTCCAATTACTACAGGTTTCTAGCATCTCTTGTCCAGAAAAACAAAACAAAACAAAAACAAAAACAAAACAAAACAAAACAAAAAACAAACAAACAAACAAAAAAACCCCACAACCCTGATTTTTGATGAGAAAGGTAAGACTACATCAATAGCACTCACCATGGAGTATCACAATCTATACAACTACAAGGTTACTAAAAGACAGGTACTTCCAATTTTTTCTTAACGGAACAGTATTTATCTCACAGACTGACAACTGATACATGAACATGACCTGTGGTCTAACATTTCCAGAACTTTTGGCAGCCTTTGAGACAGTTGTCCATCGAGTCACGCATTTCTGGGACAGAGCAGCACTGGATAAAATCACACCGAATAGGTTCCACTCCATTTCTGCAGAATTATGGTGTCCTGTAAGTGTTTCAATGACTATGCAGTGAGTTCTGAATGCAGAGAAGTAGTGAAGAAAAGATGAGCTTTCTTCTGCCTTCTGTTACATTGGTGCACATGGCTTGGTTGAAATTCAAGAGACTTGTACACAACTTCACAACATAAAACTAGCCAGGGAGAGTCTGGTCACCTCCAAGACAGACTTTCAATCTCTGACCATCCAGAAAATTTGCAGTCAGTAGAGGAAGCACGTGGAGCTACAGGACAGCAGCAGGATGTCTCTATGGATTGTCCATGGTCTTTTAGAAATATAGCCACTTTCAAGATTGCATTCTGAGAAGTGCTTAGCCCAAGTTTGAAGCTGAAAGCACCATCTAGTCTACTGAGGGATGGTGTTGGGGTTTTTTCCTTCTTTCCCTTTATTGCTCTATTCATGTCATTTGAGAAGAAAAAATATAAAGTAATCATGTAGCATCACTGTATATATCATGGCTATACAGGCATCTGCACTGATTAAGTAACATCAGTGATGTTTATAGCTTAACTAACTTTGAGTTCATTTGTGATAGTTAGCCTCATTGAAACAGAAATGACAGATCACAAGAGTAAACCTCTGCCATAAGCAGTAGTTTATTCAAATAGTACTCTAATCCATGATCATACTCAATATGTTCTGTAAGACCATCTTAACAGCAATCTTAGTATTGTATTTGACTTGTATTATTTTCTTAAGGAAATCACAAATCTAAGCTAGATTTGTAGGGGCTTTCCATTTAGGTAAACTTACACTCATTGAACCAAATCAAGACTGAATGCATATTTTAAAATGAAAAATTAGTAAATGAAAATTTACCACAAATTATCAACACAAGTTCTGAATACTTATGTTATTTGAATTGTAAATATGGCTAGTGCAATTAAAATATGCTGCAGTGTGTGATAGAGCATTTGCTTGGCAATGTGTTAATAGCCCCGTTCTTCTGCTCAGGTACAGCTGGCAGCTGTTCAGAAGTCTCAGGAGCATTAAAGAGAAAAAAATCATCCCTAACACAAGCTTCTTAATGTATTTAAACACAGAAGGCCCTTCTCATGCAAAACACAAAAGTTATTCATTTCCTTATAATATGAACAGCAATAAATTTACAGTTATCATAGAATGCCAGATTGGATGGGACCTCAAGGATCATCTGGTCCAATCTTTAAGCCATTAGCATGCATCTTCACATCTTTCTAAAACCACAGCTACACATCCAGCTCATTCTGGCCATCTATAATAGTCACACTGGATCAGCTGATGCAATTCCACTGAGATTCCAGCTGGCATCAGGTAAGGACAGACAAACAGTGGTTTCTCCTTAGTGAACAGTTACAGAGCCAGTGCAATTCACACTACAGCTTTCATGTGAAGACAAGTTCCATGGTGACACAGTTAGTAATTGATAAAAAATTGGTTTCTGTTGAAGATGATCTCGTGTGAGTGGCAAAGTAGCCAGCAGTGCTTGCTCTGCAAGACAGTTCCAAGGAAGGGCAGATGTGAAGTCTTATATTAAGGTCCTTACAGGATGGCAAAGAAGACAGCTTCTGCATGTGGGAGCTCTCTGATATAACTGGAGTCTTAGGGTGGTCTGAGCTAGTAACGAGCCAGTAAATGGCAACAAGCTGTGATTGCTAGGTGTCCTTTTCTGTTCTCCTAAGATTTAACTTGCACATAGCTTCAGTAGCTTTGTTTAGACACAAAGCAGGTATTGGATAAAATATATTTTATTGAAAATAGGAAACACGCCCATGTTATGATTAGGACACTAATAACCATCCTTTGTCCACTGCCCCAGGGCATGGGGTTAGGGCTACCCTAAACAGGGAGCACACCGCAGGCTGGTGGGGTCTGTGGGGGCACGGGGAGCATGGCCATGGTTTGGAGCCCAGTGCGGGGAGTGCCATGGATGAGGCGGTGGAGCCCGGCATGCCAGGCCGTCAGAAAGCAAGGAAGGGGGAGATCCAGTGCTCAGGTACCTGGCTCAGGATAAGGACTGTTTCAGCAGTGGGAAACGGAGCTGGGCTGTTTGCAGGTTCCTGGGGAGTCTTTGCAACTGTAGATATGCTGGCAGCAGAGTCCCTTTCCTGAGCACACGGAGGGATGAGTTGGCCCTAGGAAGGGCTCGTTACAGCTGTATCGGTGTGCTCTGAAAGCTGCTTTGAAAGATTCCTCTACATTCATGAAAACCTATGCAGCTACTGTTACTACTAATAACAAAGGGGGGAAATTCTGGCAATGTTTATGGAAGAAAGACCGTTGACTTTATCAGGTTTTCCAGTCTATCCAAAAACTGGTTTTCCAACCAGTGCAAATGTTCCTTAAAAGAATAGAGGGTTTATATTAGACCCGGTGGAACTTTGTGGATCCTCATACTAATCATTATAAGCAACTAGTCCTTTTCATGGTGGAATGAACACAGCACTGAATGTGAGAGCAGGGATGAGATATCTTTATGAAAACAAGATCCCCATTTTGAAAAATGCTTAGGACTTTGTCTTTAATAATGCTTGTTTGTATTTCAGATTATAGTTGCATATGAAGGATGCTACAGTCCAACAGGCAAATCCTACTTCTGATCTTCTTAGCATACCTGATGGAATATTAATATATTTTGTCTGTGTATTAGGATCAAACTGGTAATTCATATTAATTCAATAGGGCATGTATCTCTAACATCTTTATCATACTTTGATGGAATGACAGTGAGCCAGCCTGATGGACCTAGTTTGTGAGAAATAACCATTTCATTCATCTTGCAAAAAAAATTACCTCACCCCCTCATTCTAACAACAGCTTTCATACTTGCCTTACCTATAGATGCATTGTTTTTACAATCATAATAAAAGTCATATTTTTCAAAATATAAAAGATATTAAAAAAATAAATAACTATGATTTATCAAATAAATAACTGGGATGTGTGACTCTTAATTGACTTTTGTCCATATTTTAAAGGCAGCTCTAGTCATGATTATCTACAGTATAACAATAATTGTTTTCTTGGAAAGTACAGTGTATGAGTATTTAACACTGAAATTTTATCTTTAATAATACTGGTTTGTAAATTGATGAAAAAAATATTACTTAATTTCTTAAAATCTAAAAATAATGTTAGAAAAAGTTTTTATTTGTATTCCCTTAAATCCCATTGAATTCCTAGTTGGAATATTTCACACATATTTGGGGATAAACATGGAAAGATTTTACAATATTATGCACAATATCTTAGAGAAATAATTTTTCATTATATAAATAGTGCTTGCATATGTTTTAATTTAGGAATTTTTCAGAAATTTAACTTGTAGATATGGCTATTGTCTTCAAAACCATTTAAAATAGTCCCTGTTTTATTATGCTAACCTTTTAAATTATCTAATTGGCAGTACCATAGTAAACCCATATAGAAAACTATGAGCATTTTCTCTCAATATCTTTTATGAGTTGTCCCTTTCTAAAACTTTTAGCTCTTATTAAACATTCACATGCTTAGTTTACTTATGTGATTTGGGTCTCTGAAGATTGTTATCCTTTTGTAGGAGTTCATGAAAGAAAAAAAATCCCTTTTGCCATCTTCCTAAGACTTTCCACTACTGTATTATTTCTATTTATCACAAAACCAACGAAGTATCACAAATACACATATAGACAGATTTTGAATTAGAGCAAAACTCAGCATGAATATCTTCCTTAGGGCAGCACCTGGCTTTTATTTTCAGGTTTTAATTCCCAAAATGGAAACATTTCTATTATTATTTTTTTAAAAATGAAATAGTATTTCTTATAAAAATATTTGGCACCTGAAAGCCTTTAACCATTCTTTCTTTGTTATTTATTCTTTTTTGTGCTGGCAGTCTACACTCCTGCTTAAAGCTATGCTGGACCATGTTAAAAAAAAAAAAAAGTATTTGTGTACATAAAGTAGATTCCAATAACAAAACTGTGGTCCAAAAAAAGAGATATTAAATACATGCCAGACTGCAGAGGTGCCTAAAATCAGTATGTGCACATGAAAGGCTTCCCAGGCTGTAAAGCACAGGGAGAGAAATGCCTCCCTGGAACACTGATTAGTGCTCAACTCCTGGAGAGCAGCAGGGTTTCAGATGTTCCCCTGTAGTCAGCGTTTCTGACCAGCTGCTCCCTGCTCAGCACACAGGCTGCTGAAACGCTCATCTGTCCCCAGGCAGTGGGGTCCCCACCAGGGAAGAAAATCACCTTGTTTCAGCCAGAGCCTTCTGCCAGCGCTGGCAGCTGTGCTGACAGAAAGCAGGCAGCAGCATGGGAAAAGGGAGGGAGACGTTAGTGAGGGCTACCAAAAATCTCTTGAAATCCTGCAAGAAATTTTATATGTGTATCTGTACTTTTATACAGATAACCATATTTTATAGATACCTAAACTTTATTTGCCTCATAGGATCCTTACACCACTCTGACCACGTAAAAGTGCTGTAAAGCAGGTAGAAATTTTTTTTTTTTTTTCAATATAAGGGCTTTGCTCCTGAAGGAACTTCATTCACATTACTGTAATAAAAAATATGCCAAGGGTGACTGGAGAAGGTTTCGCTATGTCTCTCCTTCCACAGAAATACCTAGAGCTTGAAGCAACAAGAGGGTTTTGGGTTCACTGAAAGGCACGGGAAAATTAAGCAATAAGAAAAACTAAACAAAGGGATAGCTAGCATGGTGGGAAATCACAGAAGTCTCTCCTTAATACAATACATGAAAATCTAATATTCTTAAAGGAGGGTTGTGGTGTTTCAGCCAGTCCTTACAGTAGAGTTACTAGAAACACTCAAATCAAAAGTAAACCTCTGGGCATCTAACCTGGGCAGCCTAAGAGGAAGCAAAAAGCTTCGCACAGTCCCATGGGGAGAAACAACAGACAAGCTCAAAATCTGTGTGGAAAACCAAGCCACTTTTTCTTAGACATCAGGTTTTTATCTCAAGACTATACTGCCTGTGTGAAATTGCATGAGTTGCAGGTTTAAAGCAATAAAGCTTAGGTCAAGCTGTATTAATATATCAGAAGGTCACCCAGCGACATTCACTAGGCTACTCTTTATGCCTCATCTTAAATTAATTCTGGACCTTATGGTGGACCAATTTTATAACATGGCAGAGGAGCTGGAATCGCTGATGTATAATTTCTGCCAGCTAAAAGCAATATCAAAGCCATTCCATTTTTAATAACTGTGGTATATTTAATAAATCATCAACTAATATCGGAACAAGGATATTATAAAAAGTAGAGCTACATGCATTGTCTATCCATGTAGACACTGGTTTGCTTATTGTATTATATTCAAGATTTCCTTGTACATTTTAGAAGAACAGAATGATGATTTCTATCTAAGTACAAGAATGTTTTATTGGAGGTATCAGATAACCTTGACTCTGCCCTGTAGTGACACCTAGATGAAATAAAGATGAACAAAACACATTTTCTTCTTAAAAATCGGTGTCAGAAGGGAAACCTTCTTTCAAGTCCTTGCCCAAGGGACAACTAATGCATATTGCATGAAACAATCAGAGAATAAAAGAAAAAAACATAACAGAAAGTGGAATTCTAGACAGCCCCATTCTTCTTCCAAAGGGAAAATATGTATCACCAGCTCCAGAACTGTGTTTCTTCCCACCAACTTCAAAACACTGAATGTGGTCAATGCCCAGCTTCATGTTCCCCAGTTTCTACTTTGCCTGAATGATGAGGTTGTTACCTCAGACAAGAAAATCTCTTTGAAGTTGAGAGGAATCCAGATTTTCAACTTTGTAAGGACACTTGTACATTCTGAGAAAAAGATAGTCACCATCATACCAGTATTTGTTTCCTCTTTCCAGTTACTGGTTTTGGAAATCAGAATTGGTTTAGAGTTAACTGAAGTGGTTGTCAGTTTTGTGCCTTGAAAGGCCTAGAAAGAGTGCAAGGGCTGGGAGAACATGTCCTGGACCAGGGACAGATCAGGGAAGGGTGCATCATGGTTGTAGCTATTATCCAGAGACTCCCTCACACCTGATCCTCCTTAATAATTGTCATTACGGGTTAAACGATCAACATGCAACAGAGCACAGCCAAGAGACAGTCACATGCCTGTTCCCAAATGATGACTTTGCTTTCCTCACACACCCGCTTCAGCCCAGAGAGTGGCCTTGGGCCATGAATTCCTCTATCTTCATCTACAGCAATGAGAACTGCAAAAGATGCCTGTGTCCTCTCCATCACAGACTCTGGGGGCTGTGAACTTCATTTTAGTTGCCTAATGCTCTTCATTTACTGTATGGAACTGCTTATTCTGGGTTTCTGAATGACAGTCCCTGAGCCAATTTACCAAAGAATGCAAGCTTAATCCTTCAGCGTGTAAGAGAAGACTGAATTTTAAGGAGTGATTGATTCCTCTAAAGATGGTCTAAAGTCCAGGTTTTCCATTCCTTGAAAAATTCTGGAAAAAAGTTGTTCTGGTTTAGAATGAAAAAATACCCTGTATTTTATAATCACCCATGAAGGGAAAATCCTCTTCCAGTCAGACTCATATTTGCATCTCTCATCCTGAGGAGCATGTAAAACAAGATTCTGCATCCGTTAATTGCAGATATGTAATTTTTTTGCAAAAATAATATATCACTGGACTAGAGATGGATGCAAGACACAGGAGTTGTAACCCAGTGATTATGACGCTTAATGGTGATAGTGAAACAATGAAAAGCTGCAGACAGTAGAGACATCAGGAAAAGTTGCAATTTTTTTCCTGTACTCTATTTGGTTTCCTTCCATTTTGCTTGAAATCTTGGTTGAAGAAAGGCTGGCTCAGTATTTTGTTCATCATTTCTTATTGGAGACACATTTTCTGCAACATGACTGGCCTCTTCATATCAAAGAAAGGTTTGAAGTTCTGACTAGAGGTCTCTTTAGCTGATGATAGCTCTGAAGGGATTTACTCATAAAGTCCTGTACCAGCTGGTGAAAAAGCAATGGATGTTGCTATATCAGATTTGAATGGTAAGAAGTGTTGGTAAACATAAGAGTAACTACATTGAGACAGAGGTAAAAACATCGTTTCTGTTTCCTATTTCCTTCAGTGGCAAGATGGAGAACTCATATGCAATAATACCTAATTTGTTATTAAAGAACCAGGCATAATTTTGTGACTGAATGGTCTGAAGCAGCACATTGGAACCGTGTGAGATTAGTCCTGTAATAGGACTATATCCATCTACTTACTTGCACAACAGTAAGGGAAAGGTTGGGTTTTAAATCCCCAGATTTGCTTGGTTGAATAGGTACACTGGTGGAAATCTCTGAAATTTATACTAGTGATTACGAGTTGTAATGAAGATTAGAGCTACTGTAATTCTATCTGATTCATCACAGACAGAGTTTTTCTCATCTTCAAGTCTGAACACAAGAGTGGTTCATGATCCTAAACTTGTTAGATAACTGAGAATTAGTTTGATTAAATTAGAACCATGTTTTCATGGACACAGCATACCAGTGGGGTCTCTAAGTATGGGAAGGCAATGAATGAGCCTGGGGACTGATGACAAAGCAATGGGAGTTCTGATGAAACATGAATGTGCAGGTGATCACTGGAACACACTGGCAAGGAAAGCAGCAAGCCTCCAAGTTAGCACTAGAAGACCTCCTAGAGGTTATGGTTAAGTAAAAGACAATATATAGGTTACTGACATGAGCCACCTGTAGTTTTGTTGCCCAACATACACAGTAGTCAGGCTATGCAATCTAAGTATTTTCTTTCTGAGAAGCTGCCAGTCCCATCCCACAATAGCCTCTGGAGGGAACCAGCATCAATGAAAGGGTGCATGCTGAAGGAATAGATGTGGTGAGATGGTCCCTGAGCACCTCCTTTGGCCAACATCCCGGCGCCCTTCATGCCGTTTCCTAAGGGGTCATTCTTTGCTAAAAAGATTAAATAGCCTGGCGTTTCTAGGCCATGTCATTTTGCAACTGAGTTTAGTCAGACACAAGGGATCAGCTCATCTCAAAGTTTCATCTCTTTCAAATGTCTCTTTCAATATGAATCAAAGTTCCTACTTCTTTTTAATTGCACCAGCATGAAAGTTCAGGTGCAATTCAAATGTGTACATTTCACTAACACATCTTTAGCTTGTAATCCGTTGTCTTAAAATAGGCTTAAAATTAAAAGTTAACTTCAACCATAAACATAAAGGCTTCCACAATTACAGCTGTTTCAAATATTTGTTGCATTAATATTCCATAGTTAGTATGTACTCCTTTGAATATTCACTTGGTTGCTTCATTTAGCAAATCTATTTTAAAAATCGTATTTACAAACATTATTCAGAAGGAAAGAAAATATTTCTGTGCCTCCAAAATGTAAATTAGTGAATTTTACTTGCCCATTAAATTATGACAATTATTATCTATTACCAGCAAAATCAGCTTTCAGTAACTTGCATCTCAAATAAATTTCTGCAGAAACTCATAATTTAATATGTGTCCTGCTGCTGACAAGAATGCATTATTCATTTATCAAGCATTTATCAGCATAGGGGTCTTCAAAAGTAATTCTTTGTTCTGAAAATGTTGCCAAAGGATTTCTGGTTAGCAACATACACTGGTGTCTGAAAAAATAAAATCTGCAATTTCTTCTTGTATTCATACATATTGTATAATCTGATGTGTGTATACATAACTGTGTGCATGTGTGTTTGTATACATACTTATGTATATTAAATTGTCCATCAGTGACAATCATTTTACCATTTCTGTTATGCTATTGGATATTTAGATCTGATGTTATTTATAGGAGTATAGGAATATAAATTATAGGAGTAAAACTATATGAAGCACATAAAGACTTCATATCCATCTGTCTTGCTAATCCAAAAAAGGACAAAAAAATCTGATTTATACCCACAAAATGACTCCAAATGCAGAAGAAACTGACCTATGTGATTCAACTCTTTATCAACAACTGTCTAGATATTTTTTTCAGACCCAAGAGCAAAACTGTGACTGTTCAAAAATGTTTCCTTCAATATTTTTATAACCTCTGAAAAGTTTTAAGATAACTTCATGAATTTTAATATACTGAGCTTGACAGTAAGTTATGGTATTTAACATATATTTGTTTTAGTGATTAATATGGCCAATGTATCAGCTCTTGGATGATGCACTCCTAGACTCGAGCAGAACTGCTCTTATGTATGGTGTGAGGCTCTGGTCCTAAACCTTTGAGCTCAATGCCTGGAGTTAGAATTGGAGGCATTAGCACTTAAGAAGAGGTCTGATGTCATATATGCTGAGGACCTGTCACTTTGTGTCACTTGTTCGTTGGGTCTATCTTTGAAACTAAATCCTTTATGATCCAATTATTACCAAACATAGTTTCAGGTTGTAAACTTTCAGCCCCAAATCCTCTGTTCAAGAACCTTGTGTCAGTTGTATGGAAAACTGTCAGGGAAGGTAAGACTAAAATCCACCTTCTATGTGGCTGCTTGCAAAGGGCTGCAGCTTTCGTTGAACCCAAAATGCAGAGGCCTCAGGGATATGGGCACATGCTCTGGGATTACAGGGGAAGTATGGTTCTCAGATATACAGATAAAAGTCTCTACAACAAGCCCAGAAAACTTAACAGGATACACTTGGGTTTGGGTGGCACCTATAAAGGAGAATAACATTTCTAGAACTATGCTATATCAGCTCACCATAAAAATCCTTCTGCTATGGACACTGAGACAACAGCCTATCCACCACTATCCACCACTTGTGCCACGTTTGAGAGCTTGACTGGAACACACAAAATGCATAGATCTTGCAGTGATTCTATATTCACCAGCAAAATATAAAGTTTTCAATTTAGTGAATGCTTTCTAATAGAGCTCTGCAGGCTAATAGAGGCTGCAGGCAGTGTTTTCATTGTATCATGTCAGGACACTCATCATAGAAGAGGCTGAAAGGGGAACTGATCTATTAACAAAAAAAAAAAAAATGGAGAAAAGAAATGATGAGTCTGATGCTTGTATGATGTCCCTCTAGTTATCAATGTCTACATTAGGGGGAAAATGAGATGCAAGCTGAAAAGCTACAAACAGGTAATGTGCATATTTGCACTGAGCAACTCATGCCTCTAGCATGTACCAAGTCACGTCTGCTTCTTGTTTATTCTTTCTTTGCATATGAACATCTGTATTAAGCTCTTTATTTTCTTCTGATTTGACAAGGAAGTATGACCCTTTGTGAGCATTTCAGATTTTACACTGCAGCTGATTTTCCATGTCCTAGTTGTAGTTTTCTTATAACCAGATGTCAGTCATTCAGCTGATTAATCTCACTGGCATCCAGTCACAGGCACAGCTGCAGCCACTTTTCTAATGATGGCCAGATATAACATCCTTTACACTGATGTAAATTTTATCTGCACAGTCCATCATTTAACAAGATGAAGAGCACTATCATACAAATACAGTAAGGTTCTTACTGTTTTACCAGAGTCTGAATTTTTTGTCCTGTGCTGAGCCACTAACACTTGTTTGGGAATAGTCTTGCATTTGATTTTTTCTGAAGACTTGAGCAGGCAAATCTCTGAAATACTATCACCTGGATGAAGATCTTGAAGATAAGCTAGAGATACCATTCTGGGTTTTTCCACATAATAGTTGTTGTCTCAAAAAAGGCTGGCTGGATATTTTACAATGGAAAGGTTTTCTGATAGGCAATTGTTGATTTATCTAAAGCAGAAATATATTGATTTCAAATAGCATATGTTGGAAACCTTCCTTCCTGCCCTGACACTGGAGACTCAGATAGCCTCAGAAGACAGCTAGCCCAAAAACAAGACAACTCCAGCTCAGCCAGGGATGAGTGGCTTCCAGGTCTCCAGACCCATCTAGGAGAACTTTTGACTCAAAACTAATTTATTCAAATTCTTTCAAAAAAGATTTTGCTTATTTCCTCTTTTATAAGGCTGATTATAATTTTAGGTATTTTAAATGTAGGGGCTTTACTACTAACTGGAACAAATAACATCTTAAAATCTTAGGCTGGTCTTTGAAGTTGAGTTACCTGAAAGTGAGCTTTACAACCATTCTACTCTAGTGACTGAAAAACGTCGTAATAACTTAAAGTACTCAGAATAAGGTTCTTGATTTGCAATATGTCACCATTACTGATTTCAGCCAATAGAATGCTGTATTTTTTACTGAGACATACTTGTACATTTCCCTGATAAAATATGAACTATAACATCCCAAAGTACAGATAAAATTACCTACTTACTCCTCATAGGCCTTGTGAGATGCCTTTCCATTACTGATATGATCAACAAAAGCTTTTAGAGCTCCCTTTGGAGTCACTGGCTAAAAGGTCAAGTGCTGGGCCTTCCTTCCACTTCACTGCAGGTACGAGCAATCGAGATAAATTGACCTCAGGCACATATGTAGTTAACTGAGTAGAGGGAGATTAGAAGACCTGAGAGAAAATAGGAGCCGAGATTTCAGAGAATCAAAATTTCAGTCAGAAAGCTGAAAAGAAATCAAAAAGTTGAAGAGAAGAGGAAAGAAGTCTTGCTTGGTCACACAGAGGTGAATGACAAGGGTGTCAGTGTCCTAGGCTGGGACAGATGTGTACTGCTTAGGTTGTGTTCCATGTGATGTGTGTGACTGTGGAAGGAAGTGTCATCACATACTGGCATATTTTCATGTGAGTTTTTTAAGAACTTTTCAAACTCAATCACATGTATAAACAGCTGGATTTTATTTTCCTTTTAAAATTAATGCATTTGGCTTAAATATCTCTATATATTGTGCTGACTTAGCCAAACTGCACAAAATGTGGGATGTGTACCACAGATTGGTCATGCTTGCAACCTTTATAACAGGATGATTAGGGACTTTTTGACAGACAAGAAATGTCTTTTCAGTTGTCTGATCCTGAAGTTTTATTCTACAAAAATCAGTTCAGCTCCCTGCTAGGTACCCAGATATTAGAATAGATTAGTGAATTCCAGTTAAACCCTATCGACTGCTTGTTTCTATTATTAGTTGATTTCCAAGGTAATTTTATAGCAGACTAAAAAGCATTAGGATCTACAGCTCTTCCAGTTACATTTCAGAGTCATGTATGACCACTCAAGGCAAAAGAAACTGTTCTCACCTTAATTGCTTGTATGTAGTCTATCAAATAAATAGAACACTTAAAGAACTACTGATTATAAGTTTTGTGAAATTGATTCCATATTTGCAGAAATACCAAGAACTTTAAACTTAAAAATTAATAGCTCTCATTAGAATATTTAATTAAAAAATTAATTCAGGAAATAATTTATCCCTCTGCCCTGCCATGGAAAATAACATCTTTTTAATGCGTGTTTTAGTTTAACTCAGTTGGTAACTAATCCCCACACAGCCACTTGCTCACTCCCCACAGTGGGATGGCAGATAGGACGAGAAGAGTAAAAGTGAGAAAACTCATGGGTTGAGATAAAGACAGTTTAGTAAGTAAAGCAAAAGCCACACATGTAAGCAAAGCAAACCAATGAATTTATTCATCTCTTCCCATCAGCAGGCAGGTGCCTAGCCATCTCCAGGAAAGCAGGGCTCCATCATGCATAACGGTGACTTGGGAAGACAAACACCATCATTCAGAACAATCCCCCCTTCCTTCTTCTTCTCCCAGCTTTATATGTCGAGCATGATGTTATATGGTATGGAATGTGAACAGCAAGTTGAGGGAGGTGATTCTCCCCCTCTACTCCACTCTTGTGAGAACCCACCTAGAGTGCTGGATTCAGCTCTGGCGTCTACAAAATAAGAAGGATGTGGACCTGCTCAAGCAGGTCCAGAGCAGGTCACAAAGATGACTGGGGTGCTGGAGCACCTCCCTTATGAGGACAGGCTGAGAGAGTTGGGGGTGTCTGGCCTGGAGAAGAGAAGACTCCAGGGAGATCCTTATAGCAGCCTCCCAGTACTTAAAGGGGGCTACAGGAAAGATGGGGAAGGACTCTTTATCAGGGAATGTAGTGATAGTACAAGGGGTAATGCTTTTAAACTGAAAGAGGGTAGATTTAGATTACATATAAGGAAGAAATTCTTTACTGTGAGGGCGGTGAGGCCCTGGCACAGGGTGCCCAGAGAAGCTGTGGCTGCCCCTTCCCTGGAAGGGTTCAAGGCCAGGTTGAACGGAGCTTTGTGCAACCTGGTCTGGTGGCAGGTGTCCCTACCCATGGCAGGGGGGTTGGAATTAGATAATCTTGAACGTCCCTTCCAACCCAAACCATTCTATGATTCTATGAACATTCCTTTGGTCAGTTGGGGTCAGCTGTCCTGGCTGTGTTCCCTCCCAACTTCTCATGCACCTCCAGCCTACTCACTGGTGGGGTATTATGAGAAGCAGAAAAGGCCTGGACTCTGTGTAAGCACTGCTCAGCAGTAGCTAAAACATCTCTGTGTTATCAACACAGTTTCCAGCACAAATCCAAAACATAGCCCATACTAGTTATTATGAAGAAAATTAACTCTATCCCAGCCAAAACCAGCACAGTACCTTTAATAAAAAACAATCTAAACACAGGAGTCTGATTTTTGACACTTTCAGTCTCCTTAACAATCATTTGTCATAAATTGTGCTCGAAGTGATTGTGATAATCTACTGATCATTTTCAAGACTGAGTGTTAAACAACAACATCAAATTACAGCCAGCTTTTGCAGTATCTTAAAATAGCTTCTTGTATTAGATTTTTATCAGATTTTATTGTGACGTACAGTCTGGTAAAGTGGTAATTTTGATAACACCACTTCTGTACTTGCTTTTCAGAGCAGGATAATTAATTGCTCTCCTAATATTTATAGAGTTGATAGATTTGGGATACTTGTCTGTGTTGCATACAAATACTGATTCTTTGTTGTAGTGCTAAAAACAAATAGCTACTAAAAGAGAGGTAATTCTGGAGATAGTTGGCAGTCTTTGGACAATTGCCCCTAAGTGTATTTCTTTCAGCACTGCACCTCTTACTAAAAACATAAAAAAAAAAAAAAAAACAAAACCTAGATTATCACAAATTCGTTTTATATAGCAAACACAGTTTTTATCAGGCTATTGCAAAATCCTGTTTTAAAATTTAATGTTGACTGCCTTAAATTACAGCCTTTTATTTGTAAAAGCATACATTTCCTATGTAAATTATGTAATTTATTTATGTTCTTATTCATATTTCTATATAGAGTGACTATGTCATGAAGCAGTAGTCTACACTCTGCTATTACATGCATGCCATTTGTTACACTTCCCATTTGAAGGTATTTTGACTTAGCACCATTTATGTCAGAAACACAGACAATACACATAAGAGCCCTTGTTTTTTTCTGAAAACCACCACTAAGCCATGACATTCTTCCTACTGTTAAAGTCTCAGTAATCCCTCTTTTTGTCTGATTTTTATCTTTTCAATTACTTATTCCATGCCAAAAAGACTTTTTCCAATTACTTTTTCATGTTCTATGTCAGTGTTTCTTCAAAGATTCAAGGAACAGACACATTGACCATTGAATTTTGCATGAAAACATTAAAAGTTGGTAGGGGGAGGAAAAGAGTAGCTCTGAACTCATTGAATGGAAATATCTGAAGTTTGAAAATTTCCCCTTTTGTTAAATATTTTGTAAAGAATGTTACTGTACCTGTAATTTACAGGAGAACTCAAGCCAATATTTGCTTCCTACTGTATTACTCTTCTTTTTACTGATATGAACTGTATAGTGGTGATGACCTTTGTACCAGCACTAAGAAGTTCTTTGGTCCATAAATAAAACACATTTTGGAAGACATAGAAAAGAAGTGAAAAAATAACATAGTACTAGAGATGCCCATAAGGGTACATGAAGCATAAGAGCCTCTGATTCATTAAGTTAACTGGTTAAGGACTAATCAGTGTGAAAGAAATACCAAATAAGAAATAAGCTTCACAGACATTAGGGACATTAATGACTGGGCAGCCATTAAGACAACGCAGAAGACCAAAGGGAGGAATGAGCCCTTGAGAGTCACAGGGCTCAGTCAGACACCTGCTTACAAAGGAGCAGTTTGTTCCTCCCTGGTCCCTCCTGATCCTTCTTTTTTCCAACTTTGGCCCTTCTCCCAAATGTCCCATAGTAAGTTTTTCACAGTCCCACAAGCCCCCTCAAATATCCCGTATTACTTGTGTTAATCTTAGTTTCCCCATTTGTGCCAGTGACAAAGCTCGAGCCGATCTTGGAGTTGGAAGGATTTCTCCAGTTGCACGGCACCAATGGAGAAATTGAGAGTGACTTCTGCCCAGTTCAGCCCATAAACACAGTGATGCATGCAGACACACACAGAGTGGGTAGCTTTGGACATCCACACTGTAGATTTAAAAGGCTGATTTTGATTCATTACATTCTTTTCACAAGCAGGAAAAAAGTAGGCCCTTGGGCACAGCTCAGTTCTCCTCAGGCAAATAATTAAGCAGGCAAAAGGCAATGCATGCTTGACATGCAAGGGTATCTCTAAAATACATTAAATAAGTTTTTGTACTTAAAAATGTCTATATATGTATATGTATATGTATAACTGCAATATTTTTTAATAATAGTAGTACCTAAAATGAGATTCCACCTCAGGCTGTAGGCACCTGTATGTGTCTAGAAATGCAGTAGTATCTCAACTGTGTGTTAGTCATTAGGGACAACAGGGTTTGATTCAGTTGCTTAAATGTAGACATCTTAGACACCCTGGCATGCCTGGGACATCTACCTAGGTCAGGCAGATACAACACAGGAGAAGAGGGACACCTGTGCTCTTCCAAAGCAGGAGGTGGCAGCCAGGGAGGACGCCCTATGGCATGGCAGGTTATATTAAACACTTGTGTTTGAACAACTTAACTGCACCCTCATCCAGTATAATCAGCAGAGCTTGCAAAAGTGTCTACTCAGATATAGGTGTCTATTTTAGGGTGAGATGAATATTTCTGTTGACTCCACTGAACATACTGCTTAGAGCTCATTTTACTGTAAGTGAAGTTTAGACACAGAGCTAATGTGAAGAGAGACATATTTCAGTGCCTACAATACATCAAGGAAAGGCAAAGATAGGTTTGCACTTAGAACTCCCTCAGAAAGTCCTCATCCTCCATATGGTTAACTTCGTGTGACAGGTGTTCCCATGGGACTGACCAGCCTGGGAATAGGATCAGCACAATGATGAAGTGAAGACCATGTGTGTTTCAGGATTACAGATGCTTTTCTCAGTCCTGTGTAATTCTGTTGAAGTACTGTTCCAATAGTAACAGAGAAGAGAACCAGGCTTCTCCATCTCACATTTAGATTTATCACTGTTGTACCAGGGCAAGTACATAGCTTTAAAAGTTATTTTATCTCATAACTCTGATGCTTCTGAGTTCCCAGATAGAAAACATAAATCCATTATCTTTTAGAATTTATACTTCTTTAAGTACATATTTTAGTTTGATTTCATCAGACCTTGCTGCTTTTGAAGAGTCCTTTCATGGACAGAGGCTTGCATTATTGGTTATTTGGTTACTTGTTTATGAGCAAATATTTATGTGGATCAGCATAAAGCAAAAGGAAATATATTATTAAAGCAGCTGTGTTTTCTAAAGATATTAAACCAGTATGCTCTTAGGAAAATTCCCATCAAAAGATTTTCTTTCTATTGGATTTTATTATGCAAAATTTATTTTTTTTTCTTCAAAACAAGTTACAAAAAATATAGTTGTCATAGGACTAAATATAATTAAAGCTTACAGAACATATCTACTGAATATAATAATGTTCATTCATATCATCAGTCTGCTATATAGTATTTAGTATTGTGTAATAGTTGTTTATTATAAATGTACATAGCTGTGAACCTAAGTATAAGTTATACAATGGATCTTTTCAAAGCTTGTTCACCTGTATTTTACCATTTATTAATGTGATCACAATTGGTATGTTACATACACTTTTGTAATGTTATTTTTGTGTACATAGGAACCTAACATAGTATTTAGTTTGAATGTGTTACCAACAATACCTACCTCAGCCTTTTGTGAGAAATGTCTGCAAACAAAGATTTTTTTTTTTTTTTTAATTCATAATGGCCTGTAAAAGCAATTCTCACAGTGCTTTTCAGTCCCAGACAGAAATGTGTATTTATTACTACAGCAACGGCAACTGCAGTGGCATATTTTGCTTTGAACTCTATCTATGGACATTGTTTAGTTTCCTGAAAGCAGAATTATCTGATTCCTTTTTTCAAGAGCACCTTAGCATAATGGAACTTGATTAACACATTTTGATATAGTGACATTTTTCCAGCTTGAATTCAGTGTTTGGGAGTTTGAACAGCCATCCATATACCTAAAGATTAAAGCACGTGTGGTTATTCAGCAGTGAAACTGGACACTAGAAATGCAATCTTAGACAGGGATTAAAGCTCATCTTTGAGAACCATAAGTACAATTATGAGATAAAAAATAAACAGTTAGACCTATGAAGTCAAATACAGATATGCCAATAGTCTATCAATATAGTCTATATAGTAACAATCAAATATTGATATATTATCCCAGGCAAGGGGCAAATAATAAATAAGATAATAATCAGTAAGATGGATTTTTAGGTCAGTAGAAGGACTTCATAAATGTATTTAGAAACACTGTGGTTACAAGATGCCACTGAAATCGATGGGAATTAGTTTCTGGAAATTCTCTGCAGGTGCCTTTATGTGGCTTTCAGCACCTCAATACTTCAGATACCTTTAGTGATAAGTTCTCAGCAATGTTCAGACACGTGAAGACAGAATACGGAAAGATACACCAGTTTAGGAAACTGGTGGTGGAATACCAGAGACCCACAAAGACATACATTTAGGAACATCCCTGATACTTCACAATCAAAACGTTACTGCTCACTGATGGTTTATTGAAAAGGAAATGATCAAAACAACTGAAAGAAGGGAAGCATACACTGAATGACAAAGAGAAAAAAGAAACAACTTCAGTTCCCAAGCTTTCCAGCAACCACAGGAGACTGGGTGCAGCTGGAGGTGGAATTGCCATGTGCCTCTCAGTATTGCTCTGAAGGATTTTAGTAACCAAACAGGGCAGCATTTGGAAGCATACAGATGTTTACTCTGTAACTATATAGTGTCTCAGGCTATCAGAGCAGCATTATATTTTTATTTAAGCCATAAAAAGCAAGTGCTGATTTCTCATGGCAAAACTGTCACTTAATGCAATCATAGTTGGCAAAATGAGTAATATTTTATCTCTGCAGCAGTAGGAAGAGCAGGTGCATATGTCCCTATTTTCTTGCTGCCATCAGCAGTGTTGCTTGTTATTTTGCCATCTGGCAAAGACAGCAGGACCTACTAAAAAATATAGCGATTAGTTTTTCTTTAATAAAATATGGTTACCCAGTTACCATTGGCCCACAACCTAACGTGATTTTTGGATAGGATTATCTCATTTACTAATTTTGCTTCCTGACAGTTTTCTCCACTGATAAATCTTTTCTCCAAGGAAAGTTGTTGACTCATTACGTAAAAAAAGGGGGAAATGGTCCTTTGGCTGCCATTAGCATAGTCCTGAGGAGTCTCAGTCTTTAGTATTTCATCTTACAAAGCATGCTCAGCTAAGGAAATACTATTTCTCCTCTGTGAAAACAAGGTTTTTAAATACATCAAGAGACTTATTCAAGACAATTATAACAGTGGTGACAGCACAAGAAATAGCCAATACAGTGGGATAATGAAAATTGGTAGGCTGGTTTTCTTTAACATTATATGAGTGCTGCTCTGTTGTCTTAAATAGCATAAATTAGTACTGCTGGCTATGTCAGCCACTGTCCTAAAGTCTGAATCTGTCCTAATTAAAAAACTTAGCATAGTAATTAGAAAAACTCTTCACTCCTGTATGTCCCATTGTTGTGCTCAAATTCCCGTAGAAAACTACTCCCACAGACTGCTTATAGAGGTGAGAAGGAACGGAATTTCATTTTGTGTGCCAATCCAAATCACAGATTATTTTAAGACTGAGCAGCACCAGCTTTCTAGAATTTCATGTTATTAAAAAAAACATGTATGTTCTTGTGTAGAAAAAAAATCTTAAAGCTACAATATGACAACAAGGTTTTAGAAACCAAACAGGCTGTCTTTGCTCTGAATTATGTCTCCTTGTTGAACTGCACTTCAACTAGTCTTCAGCTTTCTTGCTGTAAAAATATATCTGCTGACTCCTGAAAGTCATTTGTAAGCATAAAATACCAAGGCATCACTACTGTCCACAAATATCCATAACCAGGAAAATCACTTGGTTTTGTTAATTATTCAAATTCAAGAGACATTGCAATTCAAATTGAATAAAGTCATACATGTGAGACTAAGGAAACAAAACAAACCTAGAAAATAGAGATGCAAAAGAGCACCTAAAACTTCCAGTCCATTCGCAGAAAATATGCTTCTTTTGCCAGTTCTTTGGTCAGTCTAATCAGTAAGATTTAAGTGATAGGGAAGGATTAATAAGTGATGAAAACTAGTTTTGATCTTTTATTTTCCTCTTCCATGTAGATAATTATAAGTTTAAGCTAAAATCCCAAAACATTTGCACGCTTAGTGAACTTTGCATGTGAAAAGCACTGGAGTTGGTTGAGAATTTTCCAATCATGCTACTTCAATATGAAAAAATTGCAAGTCTTTAAAACACTTCTCAGAAATACTTTCTACAGACTTTACCAAAGACCCTGCTAGCTCACCTGGAGGGCTCCATGGCTTCTAGAATACATGACACCAAGGACATTCTGCAATACCTGCTGCATGATGAAGTGGATCCCAGGTCCCTATTGCAAAGATTGCCTGATTGAAAGCTTGACGCACATGAACACACACTCCGAGCTGGGCCTCTCGGGCTTGTGAACTCTCTGATCCACCACAGAGTACTTAACAGTTTGTCTCTACTCCAGGAAAACTAAAGAACTGAGGGAAGTTGACTTACTCTCTCACTACTGTCTGCCCTAGAAGTCAAGCTGGTTTGTTGTGGTTTTGGGTTTTTTTTTTCCTAAAACTAGGAAGAAAATACTACCCTGCTGCAGGAATTTTCTGAATTACAATCACTTTCTCTGAATGATAACAAAATCTGTCAGCAGATTTTACAGAATGGAAATTGCCAGGATAGACACCTCTAAGATGTAGTATCACTATTCATGGCAGGACTAATAACACCTGTAAGAGGCTGTAAGAATAGAATAGTTTTCCTTAGGTCTAGATCCTTCCTTGTAAGGAAAGACAGTGGAAGTGTTGTTTCTCAGCATGAATGCTCCTTTGTTGTCTTGTCCCTAACCAAGGTGACCACAAGTATCGCATTATCCCATCAGTTATCCCTTGACTTTTTGTCATCTCCCTCCTCCTACCACGATATTCCAGCTCCTGGTGTCAGTGTCTTTTAGTGTGTTTGTCTCACATAGAAAGGCCCATTTCCACCTCTACTAGCCAGAGATCCTCCATTTTCCACAGCCACACCAGAATGGAAATCACCTTACAGGCTTTAAGCCTGGAAATCTGGCCTTACTCTTGGTTTTGGTGCACTTGACTTCTACTACTGCCAGTTGTGGCATGAGAAATAAAAACAGCCATCAAAAGGTGGAAAAACAGAAATCTCATCATACTGTAAGGAAGAGAAGTGCCTCCCCTCAGCATACAAAGACCCCCTCCATGGCAATGTCCCTTTTTATTTAGGCATCTGGCCTCAGGTAACTTCCCAGAGAGCATGTAAAGCCCAGCAAAAGGGACAGACACCTCCGGGTCTTATGAGGAAGGATGTATGCCATCCTTTTTAAAGAGATAGATAAACAACATTTTGATTAAATTTACACTGCTGAGAGGTTAGATGATACTTTCATATTGCACAGTACATATTTGCCTGAGAGCTGAGAAATGACATTAAACTATCTATCATATAAAACAGAAAAGAACGATTTATAGTTTCTTGAAATACACAAAGTATTATGAGCTCTAAAAGTTCTTTTTGAGAGTAACTCTTAATAGCATTTTAAAAAAATCATTCAAATCAGAATGTCATTTCTTTCATACACATAGATTGATTGTCCAAAAACCAATGAACACACAGAACACTAAATAATATATTGAGGCTTAAATAATTGAAATAGGGCAGGAATTCATGTGACTTTCTAAAATACATTTGGTTCTGCTGACTCAATAAAATATGATTTTATAAAGACTGTCTTGAAAGTTACTCTAGGAAGTAAAAGAAAATGAGTTTGAGCAGCAGAGCACAACAGACTTGCACGTGGGAGTACAATAGATGATGTCCTTGGCACCAGCCCTTGTCTTACTATACCACTCCTCCCCCTTCTGTTTTCTACCACTCTTATTTCTAGTTTCCCCTATTTGCACCCTTTTCCTTTACTGGTTACCTGTTACCTGACAGTTTTCATACCATCAGCAGATCTCTTATTTTGTTACAGAGAGAAATCTACAGTTTAATTTTCCCCAGGACTCACATTTATCTTTTATTTCCAGACATACATCTTCTCTCACAGATGGCAAAAGCCATATGAACTGAGCTCATGACTGGCAGTGTTTCTGGATAAGGATTTTTTACTGCACACTAATTCAGATGAGACATACAGGACAAACTTTCGTAATAAGTGATAAATGCAAATGTTTAAGTAAGTTAATTATTTTATCTTGCAGTGAGTGGGAGTGCAAATGGTGTTTAGAGAAACATTAGAAGCTAAGAAGTGAACTTCTTGGTTGTTATTTTATCCAGACTGTCTCGACCTAAAGGGTCTAGAAATGAGTTGCTTAGAAATATACCACTTCAGTTTTCCTAAGAGTTTTCAGATAAAAGGTTTTGAGTAGTATATCAACATCTTTGTGCCTGCACCAAACAAAACTAGTAAGAAATCATGTAAGTACACAACAAATGATTCTGAATGAAAGTTTTTCCCAGTTAAAAGTGGTTTTATTGTGGAAAATATAGTCTATGACATAATTTTCTGTTGAAGAATCTTCTTTTGTCACAAAAAAAAAATTGGATTTAAATAGAACATGGACATAGAAAAGACCACACTGGTCATTTGATCCAGTTCCCTTAGTTACCAAATACCACATCATCACATACCTTTTCTCTCACCTCTCTTTTTATAATTCCAGAAGTCCTCTTTGGTCCCATACATATATTTCAGTAGTGTCACTGGGTGTTTCTAAACTGCTGCTTTTATTAGTGTAAAGAGCATTTCTAGGTGCTCAAATTCAATCCCCTACTTTTTTAGAGTGTTAAAAATATTCTTGGCACATGTTTAGTGCAGCCTAACTATCACTTTCCCGTAAAGTTCCTTCATGTGTCTAGGGATTAATGACAATCCTCAGGTTTTCTAGCATTTTCAGCATTTTAGATTAAAAATATATTCAGTAATAAGAATACCAGCCACTTTATATCATCTTATCTCAGTGCCAGAGAACATCCCTGGTACTTTTAATGTACTGGTACTAAGAAATCCTCATGCTAGACTGAAATTTCAGTTGGTGCCAGTGGCTGACTAGCACTGAAGTACTTAGGCTCCCACTATAGCCAAAGAAGAGAGAGAGACATCTATAAAGGATAACTCACACCATCTTTCCTACATATTTACCTTAGGAAATGAAAAATTTAAATTCAGAAGTGCCTAATCTCTTTCCATTGACGACTAGTAGATGACTAATTGTTTATATCTAAGGAACAGATCATACCCTCAGTGGTACACAGAATAGCTACTCTACATGCCTCATAAAATTGACTTGCAGACTTGATTTTCAAAATCTCAGACTTCCAGAGATATTTAAAGTTTAATTTTTAATTTGTGCTTGCATGCATGCCTGATATATATATTAAAGTAGGCAAATGCTTAGTTACGAAACTGAATCACCTAGCTACTTTGGCATATGTCTAGCTTTGGGCATAGAAATACTTCCCTAGATTTCCTCATGAAGGCTAACTCATCAAAATGCATGTGAAAATGACTAAACTTAAACTTGTAGAAGTTTAAAATAAGACACAAGCCAAAAGAGTTATTCAAATATTTAAAGTGAAGTGCCAGAAGCTGGACCCACAGACATCTGATTTAGCTCCTGCCTAGGTACCAAACTCTCCACAGCATGTCTGAAAATGTTCTTCCAGACAAAGGGTGTGCCAGAGAGAGCAATCACAGGTTTGAGTACCTAGGTGATGATAGAAGGACTATTGCCTGCTCCAGTGAATTGTCACATGCAATCATTGGATAACACAGAAATATGATGGGTTTAAAACCATAAATTTAGTAGTTCATTAATTGTTTTGAGGGACCAATGAGATCTTTAAAATTCACCAGTTTATATTTTTAGGCTTTTTCCCTGGAACAGAAGCAGCTATACTTAATGAAAGGAGAATTTTTCAGATTCACCTCTCTTCTGAAGCAGGTGTGTAAAGAGGGAAAAAAGCCCACCATGGTGGGTTTTTGATCAAGTTATCTGATATCCCAGATTGCAATACTGATCTATAGAAAAGGGATAATACAGTTAGAGTTAGGAAATGGTAAAGTGTACAGGTATTGCATTATTCCAAAGTTTGCTATTGTAGTATCCGCAGGATCACAGAATTATAAAATCATTTAGGTTGGAAAAGACTCTCAAGATCATAGAGTCCAACCATTAAACTAACAGTGCCAAGTCCACCAGTAAACCTAAGTGCCACATCTACATGTCTTTTAAATACCTCCAGGGATGATGACTCAAACACTTCCCTGGGCAGTCTTTTCCAGTGCTTGAAAACCCTTTCCACAAAGAAATTTTTCCTAATACCGAAACTAAATTTTCCCTCATGCAACTTGAGGCCATTTTCTCTTGTCTTATCACTTGTTAGTTGGGAGAAGAGACCAACACTCACCTCACTACAACCTCCTTTCAGGTAGTTGTGTAGAGCAATAAGGTCTCCCCTGAGGCTCCTCTTCTCCAGGCTAAACAACCCCAGTTCCCTCAGCTATTCCTCATAAGACTTGTGCTCTGGACCCTTCATCAGCTTTACTGCCCTTCTTTGGACATGCTCCATCACCTCAATGTCTTTCTTGTAGTGAGGAGCCCAAAACTGAACACAGTATTCGAATTGCAGCCTCACCAGTGACAAGTACAGGGGGACGATCACTTCTCTAGTCCTGCTGGCCACACTGTTTCTGATACAAGCCAGGAAGCTATTGGCCTTTTTGGCCACCTGGGCACACTGCCGGTTCATATGCAGCCAGCTGTCAACCAACACCCCTATTTCCTTTTCCACCAAGCATCTTTCCAGCCACTCTTCCCCAAGCCTGTAGTGTTTCATGGGGTTGTTGTGACCCAAGTGCAGGACCTAGCACTTTGCCTCATTGAAATTCACACAATTGGCTGTGGCCCATTGATCCAGATCGTCCAGATCCCGCTGTAGAGCCTTTCTGCCCTCATGCAAATCAACATTTCTGCCCAACTTGGTGTCTGCAAACTTACTGAGGGTGTACTCGATCCCTTCATCCAGATCATTGACAAAGATGTTAAGCAGAACTGGCCCCAATACTGAGCCTTGGGGAACACCACTTGTGACTGGCTGCCAACTGGACTTAACTCCATTCACCACAACTCTTTGGGCCTGGCCATCCAGCCAGTTTTTTACCCAGCAAAAAGTGCACTTGTTCAAGCCAAGAGCAGCTAGTTTCTCTAGGAAAATGTTGTAGGAAATGGTGTCAAAGGCTTTACTACAGTCTACGTAGACAACATCCAGAGCCTTTCCTTTGTCTACTAAGCGAGTCACCTTGTCATAGAAGGAGAACAGGTTAGTTAAGCAGGACCTGCCTTTCATAAACCCATGCTGACTGGGCCTGGCTGTCCTGTATGTGCCGTGTGATGGTATTCAAGATGATCTGCTCCGTAACTCTCCCTGGCACCAATGTCAGCCTGACAGGCCTGTATTGTAGTACTCTAAAATAGTACAAGCCAGATACATAAAACTGGCTTAGGTACATTAATGGATCCATCAAGTGGAGCTCATATTTACAGTGAAAACTATCTTAATGAGTGGGTCTTCTTAGGAGAAAAAACAGGCTTCTTTTAGCACAGCATCAGCCTGCATTGTAAGAAAATAGCAATTTATTTGCCCTTATTGTAGCCTATGTAAAATTTTGTGTATTTAGGCTCTAGTTTGCTTTGATAAGTAAGTCACATGCTGTATTGCCACTCCCAATTAGTACAAAGAGATGCACATTATCTCATTATCCTCAACTGTAGGGGATGGTTGTGGTAAACAGGTATAAGCCAAAGCAGAACAAGGGCACGAGTGATACTGTGGTGAACAGAATTCAAAGTGTTACATATATAGAGTACTTCAGGAAAAAAAAAAATGTACTTCAATACAGCCATGACAAGGACATTTCAATGCAGCAGAATGGATCTTATCAATATTCTGATTTGAAGAGGAAACCCCCAAAAAAGAGAAGCTTAGCACATGAAAACTACAGGGTGACAACTGAAGAACCATCGAGCAAGATGCAGAGATCCCCCTTGTCCTGCAATCAGAAGCCTGACCAGTAAGGTTTTGAAAAAGAAGCTACTCGTTCGATGTATCATGTCCTGTTTTGTTACTCTGCTTTATTTACTATGGCAGTAAATCTTTGTATTCCATATAGCTGGAATAATCTGAAGTCTTACATATTAATATTAACTGTCCACCTGCAATTATTATGCAGTATGAATTTGAAACAGTTCTAATTTCTAAGAATAAATCACCAATCCTTTTTTATTACTTTACATTAAATCCTGCCTCCTCTGTTTTCCAGGAATGCAGTGAAATGATTCATGCCAATAAAATGAGTAGGACACACCCTGAGAACTTAAAATGAGTTGATCTGTGTTTTGAAATCATATTGGACTGAGAATAAGGAAAAAGGTATTCCTCTTTTTGCTAAGCAAGTGCTGTGTTTTATTTGGCATTGTGAGAGGGCTGCAAAAAAGTAAATCAGGTTCAAGGTGTACCAATTGAATTCTGATTTTCAAATCAAGTTTGGCAGAATAAATTAATGTGGGTTTAAAGTTTCCAAGAAAAAAAGAAAAAAGTTACACATGCATTAAAACACTAAAAATGTTCAGAGAATCACATCTATACTATCTATATCAGAGAAATCATATCTATACTGCTTTGTCCAGTCCTGCCATACATCAAATTGCAAGAAACTCAGATTTGTTAATTTTCACTATTTATGAGAATTTCTCTTCTCAAAAAGTTAAAAACCTTAAATTTCTTAAAGGGTCTTACCAATTTTATTTTTAGAACATAAAAATTAAAATAAATCAAAGAGAACATTTGGTGCCATGAATTTTTGATTAGAAGCCTTTGGATGTTGCCCTTAGAGACGGACACTTCCAACAACAGTCATAAAATATACTTCAAGAGACCTAACAGACTCAGAAGATATAAAATGTATTTTTAGTACTTGGGATCAAATGAAAAATCATGGCTTTGCATTCTATCCAGCCACCGGTAAGTAGTACAATGAGGTAGCCATGTATGGGTGAAAGTAAAGTGAATGGGAAAGGATGGGGGAAAGTATAAGAAATTAATAAGGAAGAGCATAGAAGGGGATGCAGATGAGAAATGGTAGAATCTTCCCTAGGGAAGTTTTTCTTAAATCCTGATTTTTACCCTCTACTCTTACAGAAAAAAGACTGAGCCCACTACTTCTCTTGAACCTGCATTACTGTCCTTGCTGCAAAAATCATTGTAGCCAGATACTATTTATCTAGACCAGTCTTCACTACTGAGAAGCAATTGTTTTACACTGCCCTAAGAAAGCATGTGTGGGAATGCAGTGCACATCTCCAGAGTGCTCAAGTCAGAGTGCTCCCATGAGCAGCATTCTTTTTAGCTGGGAAATTCACTTGTGTAAATGGGTAGTGCTCTACCTATGCCAAAACTAAATGGAAAGAGCTTTATATTTTCAGACTCTATTTTGCATTGCTCATAAATTATTATACTTATTCTAATGAATCAGAATGAACTCTTCTGGAATGCTAATGATGAAATGTCTAAATGGTACAGTCAGCAACCTAGCCTTCTTGAATGTGGATATAGAAGTCCCAGCATGAAGGACACAGGAACATTATTAAAGCAAGTTGAGCAAAAATTCCAGGTTGTCCCTGTAACTTTTGCTTTCTGAACTTAGTTGATGTTCTTTTCTATGGAGTGTTATTTATAATATAATTGTTATGGCTTTATTTCTTCATTCATTTATTTTCATCACTTCTGATGCACTTAAAATACAAAAAGTACTCTGAGAGAAAACAGTGCAGAGGGTGATGCTACTTGCTTATCTGTAAATGCACACCTATCAGTCCTGTAAATGTTAAGGATCATGTCTGACAATGTAAACACAACTTGCCCTTTTCAAACCCAAAGTGGCACATGTGAGCTCTCAGAATCCTCAGGTGCAATGGATGGGATTTATCTGCTTTTGGCTGAGTTATTTCTTTACATTCTTGCAATAACCAAAGAAAAAGGAAAAAATCTTAGGTCAGGACGAACAGCCCTTTGTAGTCTCAGAAGTCCTTCTCAAACACTTACATAGAAGACCTATGTGATGAAAATTGATAGCTACCCCTATTAATTTAAGTAGGCATTTGTAAAATATCCACCTATTAAAAATGAGGCTTGAAGAACCATTGTCAGAGTTTAAAGACCTGAGTTCAGAATAAATACCTAAAGAAGCAAACTTAATTATAGTTGTCTGTAGATAGTGGAAATATAAACAATGCTCAGTTTGGGATTTTCTGTGCGTGTATGTGTGTCTGTGTTTGGTCTTCATTCTGGATCACCAAATAAAGACCGAACTAATAAATTCTGAAATAATGACAGTTTTGCTACTGTTTGGAAGGCTCAGACTCATGGTGCATTTTCTGCGTACCCGAGAAAAGTTGAAATATTATATAATACTTCTTAAAATATTTGTCTTGGTTTAGAAAAAAAAGCATTAATGTACTACCTAAAGATGCCTAAGTCAGCTCTTCATTTTGTTTCATGAAAACAGGTTCTTCTTTATTTTTATGCTTTAGATATGATCTGAAACAAAAATAACTAGTTATCTTGAAAATAGAGGAACAATATTTTCACACTCCAGATTCTCACCTTAATCCCACCCTGGAATGTAAATAAAAAGGATCAAATTCTGAAAATAGATAATCATCTATCAGTATTTGCTCTTCAAGCATCTTTGGTAGAGGAATTACTCAACTTGATCTCACAGAACACCCTTGAAAAAATGTACATGTGATGGGACAAGCCACTATCTACCTGATAAGTATCAGTTATTTTTAGACAACATCTGACAGTTATCAAGGCTTTTAGAGGTCATTCATGTTCCTTAGTGCAGATTTGCAGCAGTGGAACAAGCAGCAACTTAGCCACAGTGACATTAACTTACAAAAATATTTTAATAATAGCTGCTCAGAACTGTGATTATTTTGCAGACCAATGCTACTTGTCATATAAATTTGACAATTTGGATTGAGTGCTAGGAAACTTGAAGATGAATTTATTGTATTATCAAATCTCAATTTGGGGACACAATTTAAGAAAAGTTACCCCCTTCCCTTGACACCAAACAGTTTTAGCAACTAGAAATTAAAATATACAAAAAGAAAATCAGACAGACAGAAACTTTCTCCAGCTGGAGTCCCTTCCACAGGCTGCAGCACTTCCCAAGCTGCTCCAGCATGGGACACCCCCGCATGCTGCAATCCTACCAGCACCAAACTACAACAGCGAGGGCTACCTTTTCCCACAAGACCCTGGCCTTCTTTGGGCACAGTCACCTTGGTTATCCATGCAAAACACCTCACAGGCCATAAATCAGTGTCTGCTCCACCGCAGATCTTCATGGGTGGCAGAGGGGGCCGCCCTGCCATCTCACCACAGGATACAGGGGGTCTCTGCTCCGGCACACCTCCCCCCTCCTTTCTTCCTCCGTTCCTCCACTGACCTTGGTGTTCACGCAGCTGCCACAACTCTTCCTCTACAAGTCTGACTCCTCCCCACCACGTCCCTTCTTAAATACGTTATCGCAGAGGCGCAGATGATTGGCTCAGTTTTGGTGCAGAGGTGGAGCTGACTTGGAGCTGGGGAAGCTTCAAAAATCTTCCCACACGGGGCCACCCCTATAGCCCCCTCTCCTGTTACCAAAAACCCCCACCACTCACTCATCCCAGGACAACTTGGCTGTATGTTACTTCACAAATCTTTCTAACTCAGAGACTGATGACTGTGACAGGAACCAGGGATGCCCTCATGTCTAGCTCAGCCTTCTTCCTCAAACTCCTTGGCATCCTCAGGTTCACTGTCCACCATAGAAAATTAGGGGTGAGTTCACACTTCTACCAATAACCGTTAGCTTCTTTGCAGCTTGAATGTCCCCTTCCACCAGGCACCCCAGTCCCAAACTGCTAACATCATCAGCAGTTTCTTCATGAATCTAGCTATTATATGAAGCAGGTTGATGTTCACTGGAGGCAACACAGAATTTCATAGCAATGTGAACAGTTCAGCCTGTGCTAAGTTCACCTCCACTTCTGCCATCTGCCATGGTCTGCAGTCCATGAGGAGCAAGAGTGTGAGTTGTGCCATGATGCCCAGCTGGTTGCAGCTGGGCCATCATAGCAGAATCACAGCAGCTGTGGATCCAGGCTACTGATGCTGTACTTGCTCAGGTGTCAGGTGAAAAGGACACATCACTCCCTCTGTGCTGAAATTCAGAAGGCAGCCTGCCTTTGTATGACATAAAATACTCAGTGTGTTTGGTTTCTGGGTGGTGGCTGGTTTGAGAAACAGATTGTCCACCTCTACACATCACTTCTGCCTTCAGAGAGCTGCCCAAAAGACCCCAAAGTGCAAACCAGCTGGTGTTCCTCAGTGCCTAGGCCAGAAAAGGACTGGCTGGATAAATGCAGTCTCCTATACATGTCAGCATGATTGAGGCATTTCTGAGGCATCTTGTTAGTCCTATAACGCACATTTGAACTGTGATTGTGAAACCATGCATAGATTGGTTCATATTTGTCCTGACAATTGATTTGGCAGTGCACACATCTGGGGTTAATGGTGGTCAAATGATGTCAAACTAGAAGACTTGCAATAAAGCATCACTGAAAGAGAACAATATATGTTCACAGCAGACCTTGAGGTGAACTTCCTCCTGTGTTATTATTCCCCTGGTTCTACCATAGCAATCACTTGACATGTTGCCAGGGAAAAGAGAAAAAAACAAACAAAATAAGAAAAGAAGTCTTGCAATAAATACCAGAGAAAACAAATCTTCATAAATAATAGTATAATTATCCATGGATTACTGTGAACACAGGTAAAGTTGAATAAAAAATCCTGAAAGAAGTAATCTTTTTTTCATGGTTGATGAAAAATTAAGTTTTAGAAACAATTCACTTTGCAGTTGGTAATTTTCACTCTTATACATTGTTTTATTTATACATAATTTTGAGTGACTGACAATAACTCATTCATGCCTACGAATCATATCCTGTGTTCTTTTCTATAATTCCAATAGACAAGATTCTGCTATTTTTCATGTTAATCTCAGAGGGAGGTAACTTACTATATGAGCTAGTTGGATAATTAGGTTGGAAACGTTACTCATCTAACCTTAGCAAATGTGAAATAGATTTTGGATGCAGAAAATATAACAACAATATTTTGCTGTTATATAGTTGTATGCATCTGTAGTTCTCAAAAAAGGAATACTGTTCATTCAATAATATTATATTTTCTTAATAGTGTGCCTCGCTCACACTTCCTGTGAAAGAACAATGGGATCTCTCATTCTGGTAGGACCTTTGTTGCATATTGACAGAAAGCAAAACCTCATGTCTTGTGAGGAGAAAAGCTCAGTGTAATACTACCAAGCCTTGCATGAACCATCCAGCATGGATTTCGGATTGTCCCTTAACCTGAAGCATTAACTGCAAGACTCCTGTTATTCTGTTATTAAATCACATCCTAGGGAAAAACATAAATTAAGGGAATATTTTTTCATCATTCCGGAACTAGGATGGTATCCAAGTTGGAACGCTGGAGGAACTTCACACTGCAAATTCATACTCACACATTGATATTTTTTTTTTTTTTTAGTGTCACAGTTGTTTATTTGAATTCATTATTTTCTAAACTAATTTACAGTTTTAGCCTAACTTCTTTTATAGCTTAGGTCTAGTAAGACATCTGCTTCTTCTCAAAAGTAAGACCTCTGCTTCCCTATTCCCAAAATATTGGTATTGCTGGATTGTATCTCTGTCAGCTTGCTTGGCTGGCTGAGTTGTTCTTGGTAGTTACCTCCTTTCTTTATATATATTCTGTAAGGATATTTAGACTTTTTAGACATTAGATCTATATTGTTACTGGTCTACTAAAAGGACCAGAGCAGAAGTTCTTACATAAACACAGAGTTCATCCACACTAATAACACCACCTCTAGCATGTTTTTGGTCTGTCCCCTTAGCACTCTCCCAGACAACACCTGAGATGGCTTAGGAATTTGTAAAAGCCAGAAACCCTTCATAGCAGGCACCAAGGACTTTGGCCATATGGGCATAAACTATGTGATCTTACTTGTCATGGGAAGCAGAGAATGGCATTGTCCCTCTGGTTTCACTAGCATACACATTGCCTAACTGTCAGAGTCTTCCCTCATTGCCTGACTGGATTTGAGCTTGTACCAGTTCCTCTACACTCAATTCTTTCCTCTGAGGTCTGTTAGTTAACTCTTGTTTATTAGTTAATGCATTCTTCTTTTAATTTTGCTATTGTCTCTTGTGTCAAAGAAGAGCTTTTGTTAAAATCTCCGATAAGTTGCATACACATGAATGAGACATCCAGGCCTTGAAATACATTAAACAGTACAAACATTGTCATCCAAGTCATTAATCATTGAACTAACAAAGGAAGTTCTATAAGAAAAGGTAAATGCCATTAGTTGCTGTAACAAAGTCAATTTATCTTCACTCAAAATGTCTATAGGTGCAACTTAGTATGCTTGCAGACTTACTTTTAATGAATAAGAATAGTGCCCCAATTTTTCCTCTACTTTCAGGTTAATTAAGCTCAACCTCGATCTCTCCAGCTATATATTTTTTTTCCCTGCAACCACCCATTTGGGCAAGTAGTTTTCAACTGTCACTGCAACCTATCCTAATATAATATTAAATGCAATGCAATTACTTAATATTTTATGTGTATTAACAGGATTTTTTAATGAGAGGTATACTTTTCACTCTTGATTACACAAAGATTTCTTTTAAAATTGATGGCCTTCTTTTTAAAAAAAAAAATATCCTGGTCAATTTTAATTCTTGTCTTTTATGGGAAAGTTTAAACTATTTCTATTTTCAGTGAGATGAAGACTGGTATTTCATTTTATCCAAGTTAGTGATAGAACAGTATTACTGATAATTTTGCCTGCAATATGTCACTCTCAAATGGGTTTGCCACTGTTATTTCAAATTGTTAAAGAAGTCTTTAATTTCTGGTACAGTTCCTGAAGGAGAATCTTAATCTGATAGCTTGCTTATAGACTTATCCTTGATTAATCTGAGCAGTTCAGTAAAGCCAACACAGATACATATAATAAATAAAAATCACTACAATTAATTTTAAAGCAGTGTTTTCTTGATGGACAGTGAGGTAGAAAACAGCTGTTAACGCTGTACATTGTATCATGGCAATTTTAAGTATTCAACTCCACATCTACATGTGTACTTAGAAGTTTAAGTGCACTGCTTAAACAAGCTTTCTTTACTTTTCTAGTTTATCATCTTTACATGTTCAGTTCTGACCATCATCCATCTGCTCTTTAAAGTAAGCACTCATTTGCTTGGTTATTTCTGTACCCTACCAAGTACAAAGCAGCAACTGAAATACCCTCTCTGAAATCTGAGTCTTTTTCTGTATGAAAGCTTTTCTTCTTTTACATTTCCCCTGGAAATGAACAGTTTAAACTCTTTTTGTCTCTACCATACCACAGTTATATCAATTTTATTTTGTCCACAGAAGCACCCATTTTATGTTCTATATTCCAGGTTGAGGCTTTTTGTCAGGACTTTGACTCATGAGTACCTGTCTGTGCTGAGAATAACAATATTTTTTCTCTTTTTTTTTTTTTTTTATTTCTCATTATTCCTTCTGTCATGTAGTCAGCTTCTAATTTACTTTTAAGCTGATGAAAACATCAGCTTAAAAAAATTTAGGAAAGGTCTGTAAAAGGCCCCAGTACATGCCCCAGTCAGGAATCTTAAATCTTTAGTTAGGTAAGATCTCAAGTTAGGAATGATCTCCACATCATGTTTGGAGAAGAAACGTCTCAGTGTACAATTTTCTGCAGTCAGCACAATCAGTCAGCAAAATCAGTCAGTAGGGTATCTGAGGATTATACTTATTCCCAACACCTCTTCAATTTTTGAGCATGCCTACAGCAGACTATGACTCACAGCCCACATGTCTCTCTAGAATAGTGGACATAAATTTGGGGTACAAATAATGGCTTGACAGTAGTGGAGCTGTGACCTTCACTTCAAATAAGAACTCGAACATCTCAGAGTTCTTCCCTAGAAAAGAAGATGAAATAATTCAGTTTATATCCTGCCTACAAACCATCTTCTTAAACCACTCAACAGTAGTTAAATTTATTTTCCATTTGCGTTGATAAGAAGACTGTACCTGGTAACAGTTCTTTTTTCACTATAGAACCTGTAGGAAAGAAATCCAGCTCCTTTTTATAGTTACTGAAGACTTCAGAGAGTGCACTAAAAAACACTCCACCAGCCTCTGAACAAAAAGACACGAGAACAGCTCAGAGACATTTAAAATAAACATTCTTATTTCATGTAACTATTCAGAAATCATATTCAGAAACTGAAGAAAATCAAAGATCCATATCAAAGTACCCTTGCTATAGGAAAGCAGAATAGGACAATATCCCACAGGAGCTCCTACCTTACAAAACAGTATTTATCTTCTCTTGAGATGAAAGAAAATAAAAAAGTATTAGCAAAATTCACCACGTATGAATTGCTAAAATCTGGTGGGTTTGAATAACTCTTCACAACCAAGTTGATTTAAATGTATTTCTTTTTAAGATTTTCTCACAATCAGAGAAACATCAGCTTTCACTATCTCATTTTTACTTCCGTGAAGGTATAAGAACACCTTATAAACTTAGTCTATGGAAAAATCAAGCACTTTGAACTTCTGTGTATAGAGAGGTTTTATAAATATTTTTTACAAGCTAGACTATATGTAAGCATATTGTCCATTATTTTTTTTCTTTTAGGTCATCTGGACCAGGATTTTGGAGTGGAAACTTCCAAATCCTTGTATGAAGATGAGTATAATACAGGCAGTGGGGTTTTTTAATTTGTGCTCTCAGCTCTGTGTAGTCCAGGCAGAGGTTCAGATATCTGGCAAAACAGGGGACTCGAACACTGAAAGCTGGCATTGGGTGGCCAAAATTCTAATTTTAAACACAGCTGTCTCTTGTTAAACTCCTAGATACCATATTTACCAAATGTATGTCACTGTGCAGAAACACAAACGAGTCATTGGGTCAAAAGAACTGCAAAAGACTGGCTGTCACTCACTCGTTAGAGCACACATTTATAATGGAGGGACTTCTCAATACTATTTGCATTACTAATGAGCTATACAGGTCTAAACCTGGAGAGGAGAGGAGAGGAGAGGAGAGGAGAGGAGAGGAGAGGAGAGGAGAGGAGAGGAGAGGAGAGGAGAGGAGAGGAGAGGAGAGGAGAGGAGAGGAGAGGAGAGGAGAGGAGAGGAGAGGAGAGGAGAGGAGAGGAGAGGAGAGGAAACTATTTCAGTCAGAAGGGACCTACAACAATCATCTAGTCCAACAGCCTGACCAATTCTTGGCTGACCAAAAGTTAAAATATGCTATTAAAGGCATTGTCCAGATGCCTCTTAAACACTGACAGGCTTGGGACATTGACCATCTCTCTGGGAAGCCTGTTCCAGAGTTTGACCACCCTCTCAGTAAAGAAATACTTCCTAACGTCCAGATTGAACCTCCCCTGGCACAGCTTTGAACCATCCCCATGCATCCTGTCCCTGAATGCCATGGAGAAGAGCTCAGCATCTCCCTCTCCACATACCCTCCTCAGGAAACTGTAGAGAGCAATGAGGTTGCCCCTCAGCCTCCTTTTCTCCAAACTAGACAAGCCCAAAGTCCTCAGCCATTCCTCATATGATATTGCCTGCACTCCTGTTACCAGCTGTGCTGCCCTCCTCTGGAGACATTCAAGGACCTTCACATCCTTCTTAAATTGTGGGGCCCAAAACTGTACACAGTACCCAAGGTGAGGCCGCACAAACACTGAATACCATGGGATAATCACCTATTTCAACCATCTGGTTATACTCTGGTACATTAAAATTTGTTGAGTGCATTTAACTGTTATTTAGTGGGCTGGTCATGAAGACACTTTCCTTCTAACAAAAGATTTTTTGTTGTTTCAAACTGCCAGTGTCATTTGCAGTTGCCTGACTGGACCTTTCCTCTTACAGGAAAGAAAAGAACTATTCACCCCATCTTGGTTTCAGCAAATCAGAATATGAAATGAGGCTGTTAATTACAGATTTCAATTAAATGTCTAATTAGACAAAAATTCTTTATCAACAGGGAATATCCCAAATTCATACAGGCAGCAGATGCAGCACTTACATGAATACTATTTTTCAAACTGACAGCCATGAAAGAAAAGCTTAGGAGAAACAGTCCATCCCTGGAGACATTGAAAAGGACATCATCTAACAAGTCATCAGAAGCAAACTGAGCATATGCGATTTTAACACCTTCACCGTTATAACAAAAGAAATGGTTTCACGCTGCATGCTTTTCTCTTGATTATAAGCCTTTCTTTCTGAGAGAAATAAATGCTAGGATTTTCAGAGCTATGACAATAAGCTACATATACAGCTTTGACCTTTAGAGTACTTCCTGCTGTAATTGGATGCTTATGTCTCTGGCAGGAGGGAGAATAGTACTATAGCCATTTCAGGCAGAAAAAAATCTAGTCATTTGCAATAATTCTTCACTCATTTATAGAAAAATAAAGATAACTATTTATCAAAGGTGGTAATATGAGTAACTATGATACAAGGACAGATCTGGACAATTTTTTTCTGATGAGAAACAGAAAGTCTGTTCAGGTAACCTTAAACTGTCTGTGAATTTACCATAATTATGTTTTTTTACTAGAAAACTGGAAGACAAAACTGTGATAATAAAACTGTATCAGTTTTTTTTCCTTGATGACATTTAATTAAAACAAAGCCAAACTTATTATCTAAAGAAGAAAAAAGGAGGCTCAAAGATCAGCAAAATATTTCATTTTTGTTTGAGCAAAATATGTCCAATTCAGAGGTCTCTAACTGATTATTTTATCAAGGGAAAATAAAATCCCAATAGCTAATGTGAAAATATTTTCCCACTACTTAGACCTCACAGTTAGTCACCAATCTCTGCTTAGAAGTCCTCAAGAACATTCTTAATGGGACAGTTGCTCTAACCAAAGACTTGAAGATTTTAAATAGCAGTGTTCAAAACACTTAATCAGTTGCAATGAATGTGTTTAGGGAAAAGACATGAAACTAGACTTTCCTCACTGAGAGGATAACAAGAATCTTCTCACTACAATAACTTGATTATTCTGTTGTTTACTGCTCTGATCCACTTCGTAGCTGAATTAAATGACACTAGTTGATTGCATTTGAGGAGACATGAGGAGATGCTATGTGCCCCCTTGAAGGTTAACAACACTGAGGGCTAGAACAAAGGTAGCCCATCTACTTCCACAGAGATTTTTTATGTGCTGTTTAGCTCCTTAGAAATAGCCTGCTTTCAGTAGCCCATTTCTGAAGCCAGTCAAGTAACACACAATAATCTTTACTGTCTGATCAATTATATAGATGTTTGTGCTTCTTTTGTTTTTACTTCTCAACTTACATTTTCAAGATTACTCTGCAGCAAGGTTCCCCATGTGAGGGGTTACAGTCCAGATCTGGAAAAGGAGGATACAATGGCTCTTCCTAAACTTCGCCAAGATTCTCCTCAATTCTAGATTCTCAATTCTAGTGGGACGCTCTGTATTTATTACTGTTTTCCCGGTCCTTTGGGGAACAGCTGTTCTATGCTGTTCAGTTTTCAGTTCAGAGGGACTGTGCAGCATCTAGCTGGCCCAGAAGAAGAGGAGCTGACATTCTGCTTCCTACTGAACAGACATCAGCAACATTACCCAGCAGATCTGGATAAAAATTAACTGCTGAGCTCTAAACTCAGGTTTATGGAAAGAGTCCTAGATAGTGCCAATGAGGCTGCACTGAGATATGAGCATGGCATTCACTGCAGAACGTCAATGTTTATTATCTCCTAAGTAAATGTTAAACTCTAATCGCTTTCTTCAGAACTTCACTTTAATCAGACCTAACTTTATTCGTAAATTCTGAGGTAAAGATGTTTCTTGATCTTGACGTCAGCAGAAATTACCTTATTCATTAAATCCATTTTGTATAAAGGTCTCAGCATCAAAACAATACAAGTGATAAAGTCATTAGTTAGTAATGGGAATCTTGTGAAGAAAATTACTTAAAAGAGTCAGCCTATGACCTTACAAATCTTGTGAAGAGATCACAGGTAAAATGGGGTGAGTAGTACATAAGTTTTCTCCCACAAAACTTTTGAGTGACCTTCTCCACTTTAATATTCCAGCAGCCTTCATTTCAGACTACCCAGCACAGAGCAGAAATATTTTTAAGTGCCACCCAAAGAAATATCTGGAATTAATGCGTAGAAACACATAGCAACACTACAAGAAACCCAGTTATCTTCTCTGTTCCCCTGGTCCTAGGTCCAGAAGCCATCTGATCTTAGCTTCCTGCTGCTTCCTTTTCGTGTATGCATCCATTCAGACATCAGCCAAGTATTTTTTGATGATAAATCAAATACAATGATCCTTCTGGAAATAAGAGACAATAACATATTACCTCTGTGTCTCAGCTGGGGAAAACCACAAAGTGAGAGGTAATTCAAAGAAAGCACTAATATTATTAATCAGACAGAATAATCTGTCTCTGGTTTAATATGAAGTTACCATTTGTGTGACTGTTAGATGTGCAAAGGGTATCATGCAAAAAACCACAGACCTCAACTACTAATCAAGGAAAATAGATAGGGCTAGAAATACTCAGATGTTCTTACCCATTTTCAGTGGAAAAGTCCTGATAAACCCTTTCCTTGTGATGCTTATTGTTTGCCTCTTCCCTACAATAGTACAAATAACAATAATCATATGTGAGTGCATACCCTTACTGTAACAGGCATCTTGTCCCAGGTGTTTCATTGTTCAACATAAATCTTACTAAAATAACTCATGATAATAACTTTCTGATCCAGCTTTGTCTGTTTCCTGAATCCGATCTTTAGGAACTGAAATATTTTTAGTATGCAAATTAATTACACATTTACAATAGAAATGTTCCGGAGTTCTGATGCATATAATTAGAGATAGCTTGTGAGTCCTATGATGTTAAGTACTTTTATACAGGATGTGGCTTCATCTCTGAGTTCCTGCAAGGCTGGTTACTAAAAACATACTGTATATTTTATTAATAAGTCTCATATTGGTCTAAAATGAAATGTGTGCTAAACATGGCATTAATATTTTGAACTTTATCCCCCTGAATCCTGCATCCTTGAAAAATACCTACTCCTTAGAGAAACTATATTTGACCTTGCAGTATCCTGCAAATGTACCAGAAGTGCCTTCTCCTCTTGCTCAATTAAACAAGGTTCCAAGCACTTGCTGTCCCCTCTGTATTTGTGTGTTACCAGTTAAAGTGTTCTTGTTGCATGAAGATTCACATCTGAGACAGCAGCTGAGAAAATGTTTTATTTTTATCTCCTTGTTCTCCTAACTCCTTCAATTAATAGTATGAATTAAGCAAGACCCTCAAACTACCTCTCCCATTACAGTTGTTTTCTCCACAGAGCACAGCTGCCTCATGACTTGCAGAGGGCATTTTTCCTTGACTTCAGGGTCACAACAAACCTTTTACAGTCTTTAAATAAACCTCTCTTTTGTTCTTTGCATGAAGACTAGCAAATGGTATTCACAATGTATTAACTAGATTTCTCTCCCAAAGAAATAGTGTCAAAATACGAAAGTCTGTCTATTTTCTTCCATTATTTGCTTATTCGTAATTACTGAAATACATAAAAGCTTTTTCTTGGATTAGCCTAGCCCCTATTTTTTGTGTCAGGCATTGTGCAGCAATAGGCATTCTCTGTTCTATACAAAGTCCAAATTGCCAAGGTAAAATTGTGGTAGGAATCCTCCCCTGTGGTAAACTCCACAGACATTTATGAAAGTACTTAAAGACTACATTTAATGGCACTCTCCTTGTCACACAATTTAAGTTATCCAACATGATGCCAATCTGTGACATGACTGAATGCATTTCAACCTTATGACATTATTAAGACACAATTCCATTTTCCAATCCTCTTGCACATAGCTGGCCTTGCTCCTCTCAGAACCAGCCTACAAGCACATGAACAGAAGTGTACTTGGCATGTCAGAAATGCACACTTCATCCTCTGACTCAGCAACTACACACATATGCTCATCATGTGAGCAGGTACACACCTGTCATGCAACAAAGATGCCATGTTTAAATGTGCTCTAGAAAGATGGCGGATAATGGACTATAGGCTTTATTTCTTTATGCTTCAGGCTGAAGTTTTACCCTGGAATTTTAATATTTTTTTAATTGTATCATTGCTCCTTTGATCCAACCAGTTAGCCAACATCCAGAAACTTTCTGGACTTTTCCTATTATTTATTTTTCATTATAAACTCCAGCATCTAACTGTATGTTTGTCATCTAAAAGAAACTTCAGTCTTTCAAATGTTTAATCAGTTAGTTGATACTTAAGTGGTATGTCTAGACAAAAAACAGCTACTATGCCTATACTACTAAACTTAGCAATGTCAAAGCCTCACTGAAACATGTGAATGTGATTGTCTGTAGTCTTTAACCACTGGCATGTGTCTATCATGCTTTTGGTGTACCCCCAACTAGCACACTACCCAAAAAGGAATGTCCAAGCATGTTTCAGGTGATAGCATGAAACACAAACCCTCCCCAGAAGACTGTATAAACCAGGTTATCCTGTTGTCAGGGGAGAAGATCATTTACATGGAGAGATATGGGATATACAATACTGCTTGCCCTCACAAACAAAGGATAAAAATTGGCCTGCATGTTTTACTATTATAGAAGAAGCCTGTGATTCTAAACACTCAAATGTGAAACCGATGGTATCACACAAATCAGATTAATTATGATAAATTTTCTTTCTTATGTCACTAGGTACATAATGTAGCTTTTAATGGGAGCAATTGTCCTCTTAATCTTACTCTGAATGACATTTGGGACAGTTGTGGCATCAATGCAACAATCTCTTTGCAGACAACTAGAAAGACCTCCACTGACTGTGAACAGTTTCCAACATAATAGACCTTTAGTAATATTATATGGAGTCTGTTTCTGCTAACATCTCTTACTACATAGACTAATACTTCTCAGCTATAAGCTTTTTAACCCTGAACAATTATACCTGTATCTGACCCTGGCCTTTCTATATCAGCAAAAACTAGCTTCTGCTAGATAGTGTGAGAAAAAAGTGCAAGGATACTTCCACTGTAAATGATTAACTTCAGTATTTAAATGTAATTGATTAAGGAACATCAATTGAAGTGTTTCAGACAACAGACACTGTGCACTTGCAGTGGCTGACTACAGTAAGTAACATGACAGCCTGTCTTGTGTTTGGCTAAGCAGACTTCCTGAATGCTCTCTAAGGCTAAAGCTGGAGCTCTGTCCAGTACTTCAGTTAAACATTGCAAAGGGCATTGATGGGTCTGGCAAGCGACGAATAAGATCTTGTAGTTAATCATAGGTGGAAACATTGTTCCTTGAATATTTGTAGGTACTGAAGTCTGTTTTCCTACAGAATTATTTTTTAGTTTAAAAAGTGAAGTTTATGCACAATTTCCCCACATCCGTACTCTCACAATTCTCTTCCTCTTAACTCCCATCTGATTCCAGATATGCCTGTGGTGACTGATTTGACATGTGCACATGATGAACAACTAACCTGCAAACCACAAAAAAAGTGTCAGTTGAGTTCAGACTTAAGGCCTTAGCTTATCAGAGACACTAATTTTATCTCTCTCCTTTCCCTGCTAGCATTTTTCATCAAAGTTTTGGGACTGAAATAACGCATTAAATACAATTGAAATTAAGCTTTAGATTCAAAACCTACTGCAAGGAGAGAATTAACAGGCAGAGAAGTCCAATAATAATCTTTTTTTTTGAAAATGACCTAGAATATTCTTTTTCCTACATGCTCAAGAGGAATAAATTCCATTTTCTTTTCTTGGCAGGAAATCTGAAGTGATGGAACTAATTACTGTTGTAAAGCCATGAACTTGACTCCCAATCAACTCTTCTATAGGATCATTTTAGCAATAGTTCTGGTATTTAAAAAGTCAACAGGAGGATGGGTTTTGGCACTAAGTAGGGTGGACATGACAATCTGAAACGGCAACACCTGGCCTTTTCAGGATTGACACAATTACACAAGTTTTACCAGAAGAAATCCCTTATTGTACATCATATTTCTTTAAATTTGAGTAGAACATAGCTACTATCAGCAGGATTCTATAGAAACGTCATCAATAATCCTGTTTACAGTACAGTGCATGGGATGATTACTGCTATTCACACTTCAGTATTCAGTATCTAGTATGCAAGTTATTCCGAGTCTCAGAAATCAGAAATCAGGATCTCTGCCTTGGTACTGGGTCTCTCATTCAGACAGTCTGAAACAAACAGACTACGAGTAGTGTGCTTTCATTCTTGAGATCAGTCTCTAGGCAACAAAGAGCTGAATTATGGCTACTGAATAGCATATGATTATAAAACGCTTACATTTTTGGAATCACATAAATACCATATGTACCTGTATATATACAGGTATATAAACTATACCTACTATATATATATATATATATGTATGTATGTATACATATAAGTATGCATGCATTTATAAAGTGTGTATATATAGAGATATGTACATAAAGGTACATATATTAATGTGATTCTCACTTATAGTAACATTTACATATAGGTACAATATATATATTATATGCATGATATATGTATACCCAAACAGATGCTATTTAGTGTGGCTCCCATCATTTGTGTCCATATATATATAGATATGTGTGTGTGTATGTATATGTGTATACATATATGTGTATGCATATATATACACATGCACATATATGTATAGATGACTGTTAAATCCACCATGCTTACAATACTTACATTCAGGCCTCAAAGAAGGATGGTCACATAGTCTTGTTTTTGGCCAAGCTATTGCAGACTAATGTCTAATCTGTTTCAGTTTCTTGCAATGTCTGTATTGATTCATATTGCCTGTAAACCAGCAGAGAGTGGGGTTTGAGTCATAATTCCCCTATTGCACATAAGCATGATTGTAAATAACAAAGGCAGCAATCCTGGCACTGGGGCAAGACACCTGAAAGGCCTAGTGACTACCCTGTCAGAGCATATTCAGTGTGGTCTAGAGTTTGTTCTTTGGGGATGAAAGGGGATCAACTAGGTGATGCCGTTAATCTCATGCATGAACTCACCATCTCTGAGGGTTCTTTGACTTCTCCTCCACTTGAAAAGACAAACATTCATTTCTCCTCTGTGACTGTAAACACCCAATTCAACTAAAATAAATTTTCCTGCACAGGAGGATAAGTGGGAGAACTGTTGGTTTGCATGCACTGAGTCACTGCTCCTGTGGAGAAATCCCACATGAAATTTTCAGGGAAATAAGAAACATGAAAGACAATAGTCAGAAAATTGAGCTCTTCACATACATCTGTAGATGCAGGAAAGCAATGCTTTTTGCTACTCCCTGGTACTGAGTGAGGTTATATCAATCTTTAAAAATGTTATTTCCTAGCTGTCCAGAAATAGTTTCCTACTCCATTTCCACAAAAGCATCTATCCCTCTGTATTCTTACCCTTTCATTACAACACAGGAAGCTAAGGCAGTAGAGCCTGTTTTGAGGACCAAGAAACTACAGCTCTTTCAATCCAAATATTAAGATGGTTCCAGGGCAGACTAACAGGCAGGGGAGATTATTTTGCCAGCATTTTCCAAATCTTAATCTGAAGGGCATTGTGTCAGAACATCCTGAAGATATTTTTAACTCACTTACAGAAAGGTAGATAGTTTCTCATTACTTCCATCAAAACTTTAATGTTCCTTGAGAATGTAACCAGCTTTGTGAAAAATATGTCTGCATGGGCTCCTTAGATGTATTCAGATTGCAACTGGGAGGTCAGCCCAAGAGAACCAGTACAGTGAAGAAGCAGATGAAGGAATAGGAAAGTGCTACAGAGCCTAGAGATCTAATGAATATTTAATTATTTATAGAAAGCAGATCATCTCAATTAGGCAAACTGAAGAGAGACTTGCTTTCCAGCCTGGGCCTTCAATCACTTTAGCTGGGACATGAAAGATTCTTTTAACTTCTTCTCTCTTATGTTGGTGGTCATTTAAGTCTCTGTTATGGGGTCTTTTATGTTGGTGGTTATTTAAGAGCCCATTTATTAACTATCTGTAACTTTAAAGGTGTTGGGTTTTGTTCACATCTTGTAAAACAAGTATTCAGGCGTGAAGGTATTCTGCATGCTGGGATCCATTTTTCCAGCCAGCCTTCATGTGCCAACACTGGTAATCCCTCAAACAGGCATCACTTGATCAGTTAGGTCTTCCTGGGTAAAACAAAAAAAGCTTAAAATGCCACCTGAAAGCCAAGAGACAGCCAACCCTAGTAATGAAATAATAAGACTAAATAATTAATAGGACTATTATATTTTGTAATGGCTGCAAGGGCAGGAGGTCTGGCTGCAGGTCTCGGGCCCAGGTCAGAGTTGGGGCAGCTGAGGGTGGCCTCCATCCTGCTAGGGAAGCCAAGCCAGGACCCACCAAAGCCCATGGCAGCTGCTTTTCAGCCAAGGCTCTACCACAGCCCTGCCCTGTCCAGCCTCGGGCCTTGCTGAGCTGAGCCCACCCATGAGCCACATCCTGGCCCGTCCTTGGGCTGTCCCCAGGGATGTGCTGCCCTGGGGCTGCCCCCTGGGGCTGCCCCAGTGCCCCCCGCCTGCCCTGCTCTGAAGAGCAGAAACACCTTTTGGGGAAGGAGCACTGGGCTGCAGGGAGCTGAGGGCCACCACGTCCCTCTGCACCCCCACCCCTCACTTCTGCACACTGCAGCTGCGTGAGGGGGCACGCAGGCATGGCCCCTCTAACAAGGCTGCTTTGAGTGGTGGGCAGAGGCTTAAAGGCTGCTGTATTTGGTTTTCACTTGTAATTCAATGGGCCTGTGCTCTGGAGAGCTGACAGATTGGTGTTGTTTAGCTTCTTGCTAAGGCACAGTGTATTGTTTTATTCATACACAGCTTACATTCTACAGTGATGTTAAATCTACACGCAGTCCCTACCTTCTCTCAAATAAAACATAACACTTGGCAGGGCCAGACCCATCATCTGGAAAACTGATTTGCCAATTGCTTCCAAGATTTTTAGCAAGTGTCACAACCTCTTAGCAGAGCACTGGCCCTTGCGGCCCGCAGCTCCCCACAAGGGCGGTGCAGAGCAGCGTACGTGGCAGGGACCTCGGCAGCCACGCTGCTGGGGACACGCTCTCAGGATGCTCAGAGCAGCTCAGGGTTGAACAAAATAAAGCCCCGGCTTCAGTGGGGAGAGTATCCACCGCAAATAGGGCAGTGTCCTGGAGCAGTGGAAGATTTCCCAGGCTTTTGGACACCTAAGAAGGAGAGATGGTTATTTAGATTAAAATGGGGAAAAGGGAACAGCCAGTGATAAACCACATACCACCTCAGGAAAGGGATTGCATCCTGACAGGTATGTTTAGTTGAGGTAATAATAAACAAAAATGTAAAGTCAAAAAAAAAAAAAAAAAAAAAAAAAGTATCATTTACTATAATCATGCTCTTACTTGAGAGTCTAAAATTCATACCTACAAAATGTACTTCTTTTAAAGATCAGCATCATAAAAGCCAGAATGCTACTTTGAATCTTGACATCATTAGTCTCTGAGATGTTTTTATGCTATTCTTTTAGTGCCAGCTGTCACCCAAGCATCATCTGCTTCCCTTCAACATCAATGAAAAAATTTTCTTGTTTGCCATGGAGATCCCATTGTGGCCCACAAGGTAAATGAATCACTGTCCGTAACTATTATTTGGCTCAAAAGTGAGGAAAATGTACTGGTCTGTTAAATCCTCTCCCTGTATTCTTGTCTTGTTCCCGTCTGCCATCTTGTGGCAGTAAAAATTTAATACAGTTCTAGCTAAAACTGTCATTCCAGTCTGAGATGCAGCGAAGCACCAAGTCATTGCCCATCCCGCGGTTATGAGCTTGTTCCCTCTCGATGTTGACTAGCACCTCGTGTCATGTTAGGCACACACGTGGTAAGAGGGGCTCCATCCTTCTCCAGAACTTGGTGGCAAATGTAAAATAAAATGTTCCTATTGAGAGGTTGGAAGATGTTGAGTGAGAAGGGGAGACTAGATTTGATTAGAAATATGTTATATGGACAATTCACCGAACCAGAAATTAAATCTTGTCCAGAGTAGCTGAAGGCTTTTTTTTCCTGATGTAATTATTTGTGGAGGGAAGGATGAAGTGATGTAGCGGGGATAACACCTAGGGAGGAGGAACCAGGAGCAGCCAGAGGCCAGCTTGGGAACTCTGAATGAGGGTCAGCAGTGATAGGAAAGAGAGCTGTGGTGCAAGACATGAGCAGAGCCTGCCCAAGGCTTCACAGCAACTAAGACAAAATTGGATTTGCTATTTCAAATATGAGGATCAGGCCACAGCTGTCACGGGAAACAAAAAGGCAGAAGGAAAGGTCTGAAGCCGCAACTGATAGCTCTGTCCCAGTTTCAGAGAAAAGTCTTTAAAGTCACACCAGACATTATTGTTGTGACTAGAACTGTACAACAACGTCCTCAGTCATGTAGAGAGGTTTTCTCTTCTCCAAATACACCACAGTTACCATGCCACAGCCTGGCTCCTGCTCAGCCACAACAAGTATTAGGCATGAGCAGAAGACATGGCTCTACAGTTTATTGCCTCCAGCAGCGTGCCATCCTACACACCAGTCTGTTTTATCCCAGCTAGAGACATTTCAGATCCCTGGAGAGCCTTTGGCATCAGATATACAGGTCTTGCTTGCTTGTTAGCAATGAGAGCTTGCACCACTGACACAGCCCAGTGTCAGCAAAGGTTATTGGACGAATCCCTTTCCTTGGCAGGGCAGGCAGAGACTGAGCACAGCTCATGTCTGTGGGTTCTGGATTCATGCAGACTGAGCACTGAGACCAGAAACATACAAGTCAAATGCTGTTAAGATGAACAGTCTGGTGAGAAAAGGCAGGGAAAAGGAAATCCCTTAAGGTCTTTTCAGCACCAACATTTACACTCATCCTACATGATAGCATTTCTGTCAGAACAAACTATTGATAATTGTATAAAATGAGGCACTTGGAGGTTAGGAAAAGCCAGCACTGAAGCATTATGACATAGTCATTAATTACACATTTACTTCTGAGTGGTGTCCATAACATCATCATTCAAGCCCTTTATGATAACAGTAAGAAAAATCTGTTGCTTAGATCAATCAGTCTTCCTTCACTTTTTCTGTAAGGCAAGGACTGTTCAATATTTTAGGAATATCTCTGCAAGCCCACAGAAGCTTTAATTTATAAACATCTAAACCTCGGGGAATGCAATGAATGGTCATTAGGTATTATATTTTTAGCCTTGTTCCTGTGGACAAATGTGGGTTCTTAAATGAAATCTCTACATGGGCTATGGTCCAATATTTTCTCATATTTTACAGCCTCCCAGGCTGATTGAATTTCAGGTTAAAAGGTAGTTGTCTAGATTATTCTTGCCTCAATGTTACAGAACAAGATAAAATGTGACAATTTAAGTAGCTGAGTGTCTTACTTTATCTTTGTCCCAGAGTGGTGATGAGCTAATCAATTCAGTGAAGCTTTCTGCAAGTAGTCTCTAGTCCCATGCTCTTCATAACATGTAATATTTTTGGGTGAATTCCCTGACTGCTCAGTCACAGAATCACAGAGCAATTCAGGCTGGAAGGGACCTCAGGAGGTCTCTAGTCTGACCACCTGCTCAAAGCAGGCTCAGCTGTGAGAGAGACAGCATTGCTCAGGCCCATGTCCAGTCAAGTTTTGAATACCCCCAAGAATAGAGACTGCATAGCCTTTCTGGGCAGCCTGTCCCATTGCCTGACTGTCCTCATGGTGAAAATGTTTTCTTTATGCCATAAAATCTGTTGGTGCTTTGAACATATAAAGTATTATGCAATATTAGTTTTGGAGAATTTTAACAATCAATTCCTACTTGCCTAAAGCTGCGCACCAGAATTAAGAGATCCTCACTATTACCCTCAATCTGCTTTAACCCACTGTCTGTAAAATAGGATTAATGTAACATATTCCTGTCATGGTACTGGGAAATTAAATTCATTAATTTTTAAGATGATTTTGTATCAAACAAATGAGGAATATATAGCTCTGTTTTTAAATCAGGATTTGAAGATTCAGTAATAATAATGTTTTGGGCCAGACACTATGAAAGAAATGCAGTCCTATGGGGAAAAAAATATTATCTGTCATGGTCATGAACAAAATGTTGCAAAATAAAACATTTGTAAGTTTATAGTGCCTAACATTTAAATGTTTCTCTTTCCATCCTCAGTAAAGTCATTCTAGTAAAGTTTCTTCATATAATAGACAATAGTGAAACTATTCACACAATTTCTCTCTAATGAGACTCTGCAAAATTGTTCAGTTTTTGCTTCAGACATCACAGGTGTAGAAATCATGAGGAAGCTTTGAAGTACAGGGTGGCCTTGGCAGCCTTGATTGGAGACAGAATAGGAAAATGTTCCACGTATAAGAAGGAGCATTGAAGCTGCCGCTGTTGCCTAATAACATTTGTCATCTCCAAGAAATACAGACCTCTAGAGGATCCATGCCACCTCATTTAAAAATATATCCTTTATTTTCTGATTTTGTTTCTTTTGCGTTTTGTTGTTGTTGTTGTTTTAGGGTAATATTTACCTGTATTACAGGTATAAATATGCAAAGAGGTTCCTTAGAAGTCATTGCTGAAGCTCCTTTTGTCATGCATTCAGTGTTCACATTTGCATGAGCCACTGTAAAGTACTGCATTATCCTGCCTCTGGAGGTCAGCATTTGCCCTTATTTGGAAACATTTATAAATTGTCCTTAGAATCACTTGTCTAAGAAACCATGAAGCCAGACAGATTTCAGCAAATTCCAGCTTTCATTCTGAAAAAGTCTGAACAGTTTGGTCTGCCTTATGAGCCTTTTCAAGTAAACTGGAATTACCATCCTGAGTCAGAAAATTATATTCTTTGTGTAATTACGAAGGGATTTTTTTTGTCAGGATTTCACTTCTCAAATGTAGAGAACAAGGAGGTTCAGTCCTGAATTCATCTTTTTCCCCAACATTGAGACTGCAAGCCATGAGCAAGAAACAAGAAATTAGTAGAAATAGAACAGGTTCAAGCACCTGTTATGCTAACCACATGGTGATATGCTATTATATGAGCAAAAGCTATACACTTTTTACTCCAAGATAAAGCTTACTTCTAAGGAAAAAGCTGTAGGAGGCTGCATTGTTCCAGCTTGCATTATGGCCAGGTGATGGGGATAGAGTTATAAAAACATAACCTTTCTCTTCATGAATGTTGACAGAGTGATGGCTGTCACATGAAGAGAGAACAGGAGTGTAAAGAGAGAATGGTGATTATTTAAACTGAAGGACCATCATGCCTATCCAGTCTAGCCTCCCTGCAGTCCCTCTCCTGGTACACACTAGTAAGTTCTCAAAACCTGTGGGTTTTCAGTGCAACTCCTGCAGGCTCAGTCATAGGGGGTTCTCTGTAACACTAAACTCCCAGTGACACCCAGTAGATTTGAAGGAACTCAACATCTCATGGGATCCATTCTCTGCTTTTCTGTAGCTCCTAATATATGAGCTCAGAGGCACTGCTAGTAAAGTTTCTTTAGATCTCAGTAATTGGGTATCAATCATATCCTGTGGAAATCTGTTTGCCTAGAAGATTTTGCTTCTTATTTTGATTCAGACTCATAGAATCACAGAATATCTCAAGTTGGAAGGGACCCATAAGGATAATCAAGCCAAACTCCTTGCAGGACTACCTAAAATTAAATCATATGACTAAGAGAATCACCTAGATGCTCCTGGAACTCTGACAGGCTTGGTGCCGTGACCACTTCCCTGGGGAGCCTGTTCCAGTGACCAACCACCCTCACAGTGAAGAACCTTTTCTTAGTGTCCAATCTGAACTTTCCCTGATGCAGCTTCATTCCATTTCCTCATGTCCTATCATTGGCCACCAGAGAGAGCTGATCAGCAACTCCTGCTCTGCTGACAACCTTGAGGAAGTTGCAGGCTGTGATGAGGTCACCCCTCAGTCTTCTCTTCTCCAAGCTGAACAAACCAAGTGACCTCAGTCACTCCTCATAAATCTCTCCCTCGAGGCCTTTCATCATCTTGGTTGCCCTCCTCTGGACACACTCCAATAGTTTGATGTCCTTCTTATACTGAGGTGCCTAAAACTGCACACAGTACTCAAGTTGGGTCTGCACCAGTGCATTGTAGAGTGGGACAATAACCTCCCTTGACCAGCTAGCTATGCTGTGCTTGAATCTAATAACATAATATATAATCCATAATCTCCAATGTAAAAACCAAACCAAACCAAATCAAACCAAACAAACAAAAAAAAAAAACAAACCAAACCAAATAAAATCACTGGAAGGAAATCATATAATTAAAATTTAGTTTCTTGAGAAAATAAAAAAAAGTGACAATTCATTCATGCAAATCAGAATGTTATGTCCCATGTGGGTTTATATTCATACCATCATACATTAACAAGTTCAGTCTGACAAACACAGTGTGTTGTTAGAATGCTGCCTCCCTGAATCATGACCTAAAGTTTTATACTGGAATTCATGGAATTTTCTTTTAAGTTTATTCATTGTACTAGGATATGAGCTAAGACAAGAAATATCTTAGAAGGAGGGAACACTCAAGAGCCTCTATCATCTTCTGTATTGAAAGACACTTGTTTTCTGATCAAATTTAATGCATGACTGTTACTGAATAACTCAAAGTCAGGCATAATAGTTTTGTTTAATTACAGCTGCCAGAAGTAAGATTCAAAAAAAAAAAAAAAAAATCTGTAATTTATAAGAGAGGAAATCCCTGCCATAATAAATGCAGTCTGATTTAACCTAAAGATGGTGGAGCAATATTGTCATAGATCAGTTTTCCCCCTTTTCAATCACTCATTAAACTGGTTTTGATTTACAGATGCTTTTACAATCCCCAAGTGTAATGAAAATGGTATAACTGTTCCCATATTAAGATGCAAGTGTTAAGATACTTCCCTGCTACACTGCTGTCTCTGGCCTTTTGAATAAAATTAGGGACCACTTAAGGAAAGTGGATGTAAACGAGACCAAAGGGCTGGATGACAAGTGTTTGTGGGTACTGCAAGAGCTGCCATATGCTATTGTAAGGCCACTCTGAATCATCACAATAAGGTCATGGGAATTAAGTGAAATCCCCAATGACTGAGAAAAAGGCAAATGTTGCACCTATCTTCAAAGGGCAAGAAAAGAAACCTGGGTAGCCATTTCACATAATATCTGTCCACAGGAAAATTAAGAGGCGAATCTTCCTGGAGGACATTTCCAGGCACTTGTAGTACAAGAATTTGATTGGGAGCAGCCAGCACAGATATACCAAGGGTACATCATGCCTGATGAGCCTGATGGTTTCTATGATGAGGTAGTTAGGTCACTGAACAGCTGGACACTAGTAGATGTGGCTTTAGCAAGACATTATTAGCCCATAATATTCTCACAGCCAAACCAAAGAGACAGACTGGATGGTCAAGGCTGCTTTGAACAGCTCTCAAAAAATCTGTCTGTATTCATGAGTTTAGTCTATTTTTGCTTTCAGTAGAAAAGAAGCATAAGTGCTTATTTCCAACAAGCAAATCAAAGCGAATTACTATTATTACTTGATCAGTTCTGACACTCCTTAGTGTAGCATAGTGCATGAAAATACAGTCTCTGCTGAAAAATAGCCCCCCCATGACAAGCTCAAGGAAAGCCAGACACCCTGAAAAATGGAAAGTGATTTAGTGATTGTGACCTTTGCTTACTTCACTGTCAGCTACTTCTTATGTCTTCCATTAAAATTTATAGATTACAGGAAGGGCTTTATAGATATATTGTGTTCTGATAATTGCTACCCTACTTGTATCCTATTAACTCAGAATGTAAGAGCAGAAGTACTTGACACTGAATTTAGACAAACCCTAACTCAAGGATAGCCACCACATTATAATTTAAAAGAAAGGCTCATTAATTTTTTCAAATACAATCTACTCTGAATGCAAAATATCTGGGAGATATAATTCTGCCATGAATAAAATTGCAGGTAACATACAGAACTGATATGATGCTTAAGATTTGGAATAAATGTGCTGCTGAAACAAGCTGGCTGTTGTCAAAACCACTTCAGAAGAATTAGTAGGACTACCTGGGTTAAGCTGGGATCTCTTCAGATCAACTCACACAGCAAAACCCACATTAGGAGCTATCAGCTCCAGAGGTCTCTTTGTTACATAGCACATGAACAAAAGGGATTAACGTGGAGAAAGGAAGAGATGCCATCCACACACCTAAGATTCTGTGACTCTTCAGTAACAAATACAATGGAGGTTGTTTGAGGTTGGATCCAGATTTTCTCACACAGAACATAAGCATTTTGTAGGATAATGAAAAGGTAAAATGAAATAATTTGAAGGGCTTCTGTTTCCTGTCAATGGAGAAGGGATGATGAAACCCTATGGAAAAGCTGGAAAAGCCAGCAGGCAATTCTATGGGCTTTGTTTTCCCTGTGGTGTTAGAAATGGTTTTGATTGCTGAGATGGACTACAGTTTCTGCACATAAATAACACCTTTGATCTAAAATGCAATAGCTGTCAGGTAGAAAGTCCTATCAGTGTTCAGCTTCCTAACCCTCTTTTCCCTCTTTGTCTGACTATTTTGAAGTTCAGTAAAATATTCCTAGCATGCTATCACTATCACTTCTCATAAAAAGTTCAGGAATCCAGACCAGTCATGACAAATTACATATAAGCTAAGCAACAGTTTCTTTCCAAGACACTCCAACTTGGGGTGGGGTATATCCTTCCACCCGCCTGGCAAAAAGGTACATTTCTTCTGCTTTGTACTTTTCTAACTTACTCATAAAATAGGAATGAATAATTATTTCCTGACTGTACTCATGGAGTCTCACTAGGACTTCACAGCAGTTATTTGTCATGAGAGGAAAATGGGTACCACATTTCCCTTGATACTAAAGGGACTGGGAATATATAAGGTTAAGTAAACATATTTCCGTGAATAAAGGAGGATTTTTTCTGTCACCCTGCCTCTTAACTTCACAGTAAATGAAGTCTTTGTACACCTGCACCATCATTAAATTCATACTGTTGTCACATGACTGTTTTATAGTTTGTGCTTTATGGTAATTTACGACCATCTTCTCTTTTATCTTATGCAGAGTGTCTGGTTACAGAAGCACCAAAGAACAGGTTGAATGATTCATAGACATGCACAGAAGTTTTAAATTTGATAACAAGAAGATTCCCAGTTTTCATAACCCGCAAGTGATTGAAGTCTCCAGAAAATCAGGTTTTCTTTTTTTTTGTTTACTGTGTAAACGGTGTAAGTGCACTCTAATGCTGGGATTGACAGCTAGAAACATACTACACCAATGTCGAAGACACAACTCCGGTGTCTATCAAGTTCCCTGGATGATATCAAATGAAATGAGCTCCCAGAGGGGATGATAATCTTCTAAAGATCTCACTCCATGGCAAGCACTTGAGCTGGGATCTGAATCAAACTGGAATATGAGAGCTCTGCAGGGGTAATACCATCAAGCAGGTATCATCAGAAGCAGATCAGTGGATATGAGACATTGCAATACATATCAGGCTGACAGCTCTGGGAACTGAAAATCCTTGATCTACTACTTAAATATAAGGTAAGCCATGACTGAGCAAACTTCTCACAGGCACGGTTCACTTATTATCACAGGCGAGCAGCTTTAGTGACAAATGGCAGTTGTTTCTATCACCTCCACTGAGATTATCAGCAAGGGCGTCTATGTTTCATCCTCTTTCCCTCTTCCATAATACAAGATCTTCTGGTACTGTATTAAGCACAGGTGATTAACTTGTGTCATTTGCCTGATCTTTTATCTTCAGTCACTGTGTTCAACCTAGAAGATTAAATGACTTTTTAGACTCTTTGAACTCAAGTCTTTTTGCACTTTGAAAATGAGAGACAAAGGTTCTGAACTTGATCTGATAGCTGTGGGAAGCCAGCACTGAGTTGAAACCAGTTTGATGTGTTTGTAGCAGCCATTGCCACTAATGCTGTGGTGGTATTTAGCAACTGGAGCTTCCCAAGCCCTAGGGGTTTCAGATCCATGAATGGTCATGGAGCTACATCACAGCTGTAGAGCCATTAGAAAAAAATGTGAAAAACATGAGTCAGCTTGAAATGGATGACACTTAACATGAGAGAGGAATCCAGCAGTGATCTTCATTAATTCATTGCTGAATTAGGCAATCACAGGCATACTGCTTCTAATAAAAAAAGCTTCACCAAGACACTGGACAGGTTTTTTTTGCTCAGTTTTTACCTGTTCTTCACCCACTGGCAGATCACATGCTAAGATTTGTCGTTTTTCTAGCAGTCTTGTTGATGTATGTGGCAAAGCTCAGGTAGTTCTGTATCACCTGGCATTACATATTATCTTAATCTATCTGCAAGTAGATGTTAAATTGGATTATAGAGAAACAGATAATCTGTGTACTATTCTGTAAGTAGAAGTAATCCTCAGGACTGACCTTTCAATTACTACCCATTTTATTGTTGCCTCCTGGAAGTACTCAAACAAATTTAGTAAATTATTCTGAAGTTCTGGTAACTCTTTTAAACAAGGCTGTACTATCACATGATATAAGGAGGAAGAGAATGGATGTCTTCCCTCTGCCCTTAGAAATAAAACCATCCTCTCTTTGCATCACTGATGCAGTTTGAATGCCATGTTCTCGTCTGAAGGCAGAGCATTACCTTCCAGTGAACGGGTTTGTATTTTTCTTTGGTTAGCTTTTCTGTGAGCCTGTTCCAGCAGGAGGGACCTTGGGTAACAACTGTATATATCTATTGTGAGTTTCTCAGACAGGAGTAAAATTTGTTGGGGGGACAACTTGAGAAGATGGGCTCCTTTCCAGTGGGTCATGAAAGGGCCTTCAGATGGTGAGAGCGAGACCAAAGGTATTCTAAGGAACAGAAAGACTCTGTAACCTATAAATACTTGGTGCTTTCTTAAAGCTCATTAAAAATGTTTCCTAATAAAAACTTTCCAGTGTGAAACGTGTTTGTTCAAATTGAAGCATACTGTAGTGGGTTGACCTTGATTGGTCACCAGGTGCCCACCTAGCTGCTCTATCACTCCCCCTCCTCAGCAGGACAGAGGGAGAAGATACAGTGAAAAGCTCATGGGTTGAGATAAGGACAGGGAGACCATTCACTAATAATCATCATGTGCAAAACAGACATGACTTCAGGGAAATTAATTTAATTTATTGCCAGTTAATAACAGAGTAGGATAGTGAGAAATAACAACAAAATTAAAAACACCTCCACCATCCCTTCTTCCTAGGCTTATCTTTACTCCTCACTCTTTTACCTCCTCTGCCCCAAGTAGCTCAAGGGAATGGGGCATGGGGGTTGGAGTCAGTTCATGACAGGTAACTTTGCCTATGCTGCTCCTTCCTCCTCACACTCTTCCCCTGCTCCAGCATGGGGTGCCTTCCATGGGATACAGTCCTTCACAAACTTCTCCAGTGTGGATCCTTCCCACAGAGTACAATCTTTCAGGAACAAACTGCTCCTGGGTGGGTCCTCTCCATAGGCCACAGCTCCTGCCAGGAGCCAGCTCCAGTGCAGGCTCTCCATGGGCTGCAGCTTCCCTCTGGGCATATCTCCCTTCTCTGGTGTGGCATCCTCCACGGGATTCAGGGGGACAACATGTATCACCACGGTCTTCTCCACAGGCTGCAGGGGAATCTCTGCTCCGGTGCCTGGAGCACCTCCTCCCCCTCCTTCTTCACTGACCCTGGTGTCTGCAGGGCTGTTGCTATCACATATTCTCACTCCTCTCTCACAGCTGCTGTGCAACTTTTTTTACCCCTTCTTAAATACGTTATCACAGAGGCTCTGTCAATAAAGCTTAAGGAACTCAGCTTTGTCCAGCAGCAGGCCCGTTTTGGAGATGGCTGGAACTGGCTCTGTCTGACAAGGGGGCAGCTTCTGGTGTCTTCCAGAAGCCACCCCTGCAGTCCCCTTGCTATCAAAATTTTGCCACATAAACCCATACACATACCTATGTTAATAACATCTGGCTTAGGGATTTATTCTCAAATGTCTCACTCGCTGAATTCTCGGACAAAACTGCTGCTTATCTGTCCCAGTTAGACTCCAGCACAATGCTTTGAATAATAGTAGTTTTTTTCTTACAAGCTAAAGAAAAAACAACCACACTATTATTATTTTTTACTGTTCCTTTAAAGTCATCAGAAGATGTGTTTGCTTCAGTGAGCACTGTGATCTGTGTACATTTTGTATTTTATAAAAATAGCCTACCCTCTTTTCCCATTGCTGCATGGAGGCTGCTTGAAGATGAGACTGGCATAATAAGGTCAGTGCTGCTGGGTAGTGTAAAAAACTTGTCAGTAAATGTTAATATCAAAAACACCATCTCAGAAACATTTTCTTTATTCTTCTTTCTTGCTTAAGACATGTGGTTTCATGTCTCACCACTTGCTGTTTTCAGTAAAAAAAAAAAAAAAAAAGTACAGATTTAAAAAGAAATGTAATTAAAACATTTCATTTAAAGCCAGGAAAAGATTCAGAATCTAGTCATTAGAAAGAACAAGTATAGGCAGCTATATATGCTTAATTTCTTCTACATACTAGCAATAATGTTTTTTGGGGTGAATTTCTGACATGTTTATCACCGTCATATCTAGGAACCATAGGTTAAATCCTTGACCATGCATAAATCCTCTTTTCAATGCTTCATTGGAAGATTCACCATTGTATAAAAATGACATGCAAATCAGATTACATTTTACTGCCTTAGCGACTCCAATCCCTCTGCCCACTGACCATGTCAACATCCTCTATACAGAGAGTGCAGAAAATCCCAGAGAAAGACGCAATAAAAATAATAAAACAACGAAAAGCCTACAGCACAGGGAAAGAGACAAGAGATTAATTTGCTGGGGAAAGAAATGAGAAAGGTGTCAGCAGAAGGACAAAATCTGAAAAAAAAAAAAATGTGGAGAAGAACTAGTCACGCTTTTATATTTTCATGAATTTATAAGCAAAGTAAAAGGCTATGGTTCCAGCCGCGGGTCTTAGCATCATGTTCTACCCTTAGTGTATGCAAACTTGAATCTCAAGCATATGTTGTGTGAAACGTGGTGCCTGCACTCAAATTTACTACACTAACCAAGGAAAAGAAAATATTAAAGTCTTTGTGGTGTATCAGCATGGCTGTCAGTGGTAATGCTGAGCTCACGTTGCCTGCATCCCAGAAGCTGTGGTGTGCACGACTACAAGTCTGTTCTAATAAGCATTGGTAAGAGGTGCACCATAGTATATCTTTATACTAATATAGTTCTCTGAGTACCAGTTAGCTTGGAGAAAATTGTAGAAATCTGGTATGTGGGTATAGAAGGCTCTAGTCTGCTGGCAAAGATCCACACAGATGTACCCACCAGTAACCAGGTTCCAAACTACTGAAGGTTTTTTAGATATTGTTAGAAAATACCTTTTCCCCTTTGATATTTTCAGGTAATTTAATTTAAACCAATTTTTTGCTTTCTTCTTTGGTGAAGAAAAATAATAGATTTGTCAAAGTGATTCACAGAGGTGGTTGTGGGTAACATACAGTCTAATCCACCTCCTTTCACTGAGCAACTGAAAGATTTACAGATGAACTCCCTAAATGAGGAGGGAACAGAGGGAATCTTAAAGCATGTAATATCACTTAACTCTTTATTCAATAAGTGTAGGATTTATTCCACAATCTCTTCAGCAAATACATTTATGGTTTTTAGATTTGTGATGGCTTAACATTCCAACATAAAATTTTCCATTGTTTATTCAGACTTGTCCAACAGTACAGGATTGCTTTGCAGTCTCTGTATTTTCAGGTGTCTTAGAGCAAAAGGAAGGTTCTATTTGGAGACTGCACTTTAAAAAATCCTGAGGCAAGAGGTTGCATAGCAATGGGAAGAGTGCATGTTCAATACTGAATCATCATCCTTGCCTTTCTGTTACTATGGAGATGGCATGGCTGCTTCACAGCTTATTCTGACATCTCCACAGCTGCAACAGGAGCTTTGGTAGGGTACATGTGATGTCTCTGCTCCTCATACCTTCTCTGTCCTTCACAAACACAACAGAGGAAACATTATTTTACAGTTTGTGCTTAGATCCTGTCCTGCTGAAGTACCATGTCACTGCTGTGTTTAAGAATATCAGCGTCAGTGCTTCCTGGGACTGTGTGAAACTCAAAGGATTAAGACTGATCCTTTAAACACATATACCTCTAAAAGTACTACTGGGAGTTATCTGTTATCTAAGAGCTTATGTACACCATACCGTATCCACCCACTTTTGAGAACTTCATATATACATTCAATTTAATATTGGAATGTGAAAACTGTTATAATTAATGTACAAGCACAATGTAAATTTATCAAGTACTTTGTATTCTAAAGCTACAGTGAGGGAGAAAGGGAGGGGAGTTAAGAAGCTGATGGCTCCAGGTACAAGAGAGAGGCATATGGCAAGGAGCCATCTCTCTCTTGTTATTGTGCCAAAAACATTTTAGCTAACACACTGAACAGAGAAGTAGGTCATATGATGATTTCTTTTTATGAACAGCCCTTGACAGGCTGCACTAGTTCAGAAGTATGTCTAATTTTTTGAAAGGCATTTCTTCTTTCGGGATTGGAGAATCAGCTAAAACCCTATGTATAAATGCCCGTTTAATGTGTGTGTGAACACTTCCAGTTATAGTCTCAAATGCTACTTTAATGTCGTTGATTCAAGACTGTTTCTTCATAACAAGGACTGCCATATATTCAGGCTTTTACACTAAAAACCACATATCTGTTTCCACTGAGCTATATTGCCTGCGTGGGTTTTGAAGAATTGCCTTCTTGCTTGAAATTTTGCCTGTATACTTTGTTAGAGATGAAAGAGCTCAGACAACTCTGAAAGTCCTGTATGACAGCAATGACCATGTGAGTTCAGATCTTTCATCAGGGGCCAAAATTTAGCAAGCAGGGAAATCATGAGACCTTCTCATGGATGTGCTCTACAGCCAGAGGTACATATGCAATAAAAGCAAAGCTTTTACGTAAACATCAGTCTTTCTACCCATCTACTAAGCAACAGAGCAGCACTGGAATCACCCAAGAAGCTTCAGAAGAATTATCTGCTTGCACATTATTTTATTAACTCTATTGAATTTTGTTACTTAGCAACACAGCTGTTGTTATTTACTGTACAGAATCAATCCTTTGACCAATATAAGATGTAAAGTTTTGCTTATATCTTTTCATTTTTGCAATTCATACCATCTATATTTGAGCATAAGTTTTATGAAGATTACACACTCTTTGACTCATCTAAGTGAAATACTCAGGTTATGCTGTAGATCAAATTTATCCGATGCAACGCTGAGTGGACAAATACCTTGGTATATTATGCTAGCCTTCTGCTATTTCAAAGTGCTCTCGAGGTTACATTCAGAGAGGTGCAAATCACTCTCACTTGCTCTATTTGGCATGTCTAAGAGCGAGCCCATTGCCCATTATCATCAATCACGCTCCTTCCATAAGCACAATTCCGGGAAGACTGGAGTCTGCTTTGCATCCCATTACGACTAATGGCCGGCTCATGCATACATCACGTGCGCTTCAGAGACGAAATGGATTCCACGAAGGACGTTGGGCTTCCACCGCCCGACTGCAGGCCGAACTGCCAGGCCACCCCGTCCGGCCACGTCCTGCCCCGCCCCGCCACGCCCCACCATGCCCCGCCCCGGGGCGCTGTCCGCGGTGCTGAGCGGGGGCACAGCGGCAGAAGGGAAAGGCTTTTGGCACGGCCAAAGCTAGAAACTGTATGGACCCCGTGCAGGCAGACAGATCGAGACAACGCAGGACAGTCTCACCTGCACTGATCAAAAAAAATATTCCTAGCTAATTACTCTGGGAGAATATTAATTCTTATACAAACATCTTTATATGATGTCACCTCCCATGGCAAGGCAGTGGACTAGAACTTTCAAGGTCCCTTCCAAACCAAACCTTTCTACGATACTATGAATATTTAAGCAGATTAAAACAGTGTTAATCCCTTTCCAAAACAGATATTTTTATACCGATGTCACTAGAATTAACCAGCTTTCTCCAACAGGAGTGCAGTCACTCTTCTGCCATGATTTTTCACAGTGATTGTTTCAGAATCTGCTGTAGGTTAAAAACAAATAATTATACATATTAATGGTTATTAACATAACCATTAAATTATGCCTGCGTTCTTGTGTTCAAGTGTTAGCAGCTAGCAAGTTCTAGCAGTGCACTTTAAGAGACTCCACATTCTTTCTTGAAAACAGAACACCTAGTCTGAACTTGAGAAGAAACCTGGATTTTGGGTGATATGCTTTTTCCTCTGGAATTAATAAAGTAGTTCAAAGAGATCAGAGAAAGATAAGATCAAACATCTGAGTCAAGAAAGCACTGAAGACAACTTCTACTTCCACAGGGCAATAGTGACTCCTTCCTACAGGGACCCTAGGAGTTTTGAGAAGGAGGCTTATGAGGAAGATAAATGGGTCATAGGAAGCTGTTCTCCAGCTGGCAAGTGGCCAGAGAAGAAAGACATGAATGAGAAGCACATAAACAAAGGTAATAAATGTCACACTCATAATCAGTGCAGAAAAGCACTCCTGAGACAAAGAAAAAAAGATGGAAATCCCAAAGAGAGATACCAAAGAAGAGCTGCCTAGATTGTAGGTATGGGAAATACCTGGGAGTCCTTTAGGAGTGTCTCCAGTGGGTAAGAGAACAATTAACTCCATTGCTATACTATGATTCGATTAGCTGTTACTATTCACTCTTTTTTTTTTTCCTTACTAGGAGTTTCTGAATATTTACTAAAGAGTGAAAAAAGGGTCAAAACTAATGGATTGGAGTGTCCAGGTAACCAACTTTCTTTCAACTTACAGTATTCAAAGCATATGAGTAGATTCAATAAAAAAAAAAAAAAAAAAATATTTTTTTCACAGTCCCAGCTGTGATACTTGCCATGGGACAGATGGCACCGTCCAAACCAGATTCCACTGATTTATGCCACATAGAATTAAATTACTCAAATCTTACCATGGACTCCATGGAAATAAATTGTTCTTAATTTTACACTATATTTTCCTTGGATTCAGTTAATGTCCTTACTCCTGTTTATACATCTTTCTCATCTTGAGCAATATATGTCCTTCATAAAAGGCGTATAGTAATCCAGAACAGCACTGACATGTCTGATTCACACTGTCTTTCAGGCAGGCTCACTGTAATTGATATGAGCATGTTAAGAAAGGGGTGGAATTAATCAACGTTCAAATTTTATTGTCATTGCTTAAATATGCTTTGTACAAGAATTTCTTGGAAGAGAAACAAACACTACTATGTCCAAGGACTTTATATCCCACAGCTTCATTTATTCACGCCCTTAACTGTGGCTGGTTTTTTTGTCCACGTTCACTCTGAAAGGGTGCAGCACAATGGGTCTTATTTTATTAACAGGAAATTTGGCTAGAAGCTCTTTGTAAGATCAAAACATTGCTCAGCAAAGTAAAAGAAGTGTGAAGTAGCAGGTTTTCCATTAGCACTCTACCTAGAACAAAGGTGCAGTTCTGCAACTAAGGATTTAGTGAATGTGTTTCTGTTTTGGAATGGACACAACAATCCCATGCTAAGTGCATTTAAACAGTTTTGTTCTTTGGATCCAGATCAAAAAGCAAGATATCTTTTACCAGTGTGTCAAAGACAGGTTTCTCTAAGAAGAATACAGCTGTTGCTGTCTTATCTCATCTTTTCTTCTCAAAAGGCAAGTCTTTTATTGTTTAAAGTGTGAAGGAGATTTATCATTCCTATTGTACTGACATTGCTGGCCCAAGCTCTGCTTGCTTTCCTGAATCAAATCAACAGGATTTGTTCCAGGAATAAGTACTAAAAAGATTAAGAAAATAATGTTTGTGGGAGGGAAATAATTTTGGAAATCCTTCATGTTCATGGCTTCAAAATAATACAGCAATCAAGAAATCAGCATGTTTCATCTCAGGCAGTAACAAAAATTTTAATCCTTGACTGTTACAATAATCCTTAAAATATTATTTTGGATACCTTTTGGCTTTTTAGACAGCATTTCATACTAACTGATTTTAATAGTCTTTATCAGTGTAGGCAGCATTTCAATGTGAGTTAAAAACAGTTCAGATCTGCTCTACAATCCAGCAGAACTAGAAAGTGTCTGATGGACAAACAATAGTTAATCTGATTGCAGTTCCCTTATATATATTTTAAGGATTATTATTTAACTTTATATTATTTAGACTTATAATTGTGCAGGAAAATACAACTTTATTGGAAAGGTCTGACATATAAAAATTTATCTTTTTGAAGTATATAAAGGAAACTTTTCTTTACCAAGAGGGTAGTCAAACACTGGAACAGGCTTCCTAGAGAGGTGGTCATGCCTGTCAGTGTTCAAGGGACAGTTGGACAATGCCCTGACTAACATGCTTTCACTTTTGGTCAGCGCAGAAGAGATCAGGAAGTTGGACTAGATGATCATTGTAGGTCTCTTCCAACTGAACTAGTCTAGTCTATATAATTGTTTTATTTGATCTAAAATATTTTACCCTTTTCTTTTACAAAATCTCAATATTTAACATGAAAGTATTGAAGTCAGAGTACCTTAAGAGGTCAAAATGTGTAAATGGGTACATTAAGTGTGGTTAACTCATAACATTGACTAACTGGCAAGGCAGCATGCTCTTTTTTGGAGATGTGAGCTCACAAGCAGTGGCAAATTATTTTGCTTTTATTTCTGAGGTCTTCATGGTGTTTAGTGTGTAGTTTAGAAGAGCAGCATGTGCTATATGCAATTCTTTCTGACTTGATCTGTTGTGACTATATGTTGAAGTTCATTGTTGTTACTTTCTTCCTTGATGTTAAGTGGTAAATATATTACAGGGAGGAAAGGAAGAACAGTGAATTTTTATGGGAAGACTCTATGACTTTGAATAAAGTGTAGGCAACACCATTACAAACAGGTGTCCTAGTTTTTGCTGCAATAAGCTTGCACTCAAACTCCTGGGTTTCCTTTTCTGTGCTACCTTCATAGGAAAATGAAAGCTAAAATTCTCATTTCCCCATTTTCTCATGTCCCCCATGCTGAGGATGCCCACAGCAATTTTTCTTCACTGAGCCACACTCAAATACTGCTTTACTCCACAGTTAACCCTGCGGAAGTCATAATAAATTAAGGAACTACATGACCTTGAATGTCAGCTTTTACTCTTATATAGATACACACAGTCGCATTTGACATTTACTGGAATTATGTGGTTCACATAAAGAGTTCATATGTAGTTTCTGTATCAAAAATTTTTTGGTTCTGTGTGCTATAAAAGATGGATACCTTGATATATCTAGCATCTGTGAAATCTATGTCTCAAATATTCTCTCAGTTCTTTATTGTTTTCAGATTTGTTGCAAAACCACACATTGTATCTCTGCTATTCAAAATACCTAAGAAGAGGTTCTCTGTAAATTCTCTTATCTGTGCTGAGAATACATGAAATGAGTTTATTGCATCCTTATTTGATGAAACTTGTGATTCTCAGAATCAGTTAAGAAAATTACTTTTATCAATAATTAAGAAGGAAAAGGTTTTCCACCTGGTCTGGAATGCTTACTTGCTTTAAGTTCCCCCTAGTAATTTACAGCAGTTTCCTCTTTCCCTGTTGGTACTCCTATGGGAATTCTGTGATACTGCTCAGCTCTTCCATCAATTTCACCCTTGGAGTTTGAGTGCACAAAATAAGTTACCACACATCATTTTTTCCACAGTAATTGTCCATGTGTCTTCCTATCCCCTAAAAACTGTGAAGTAATTTAAGATACCTTACCCTTTATAGATTGAAGGGCAATTCCCCATTCATTTGAGAGAAGCAAACAATTCCAAAGCCAGCTGCTGCAAAGCCACTGATGTACAGTAGCTTTCTGATGTGTTGGTTCACCTTAGAACCATACTCTGAATAGGAAGACTCATGATCAGCTGCCTAATCTGGGATACACTGAAGCACTGCTAATGTTTTAGCAAATTTTATAAAGCTCAGAATTTTGTACCACTGTTATACACTCAAGTTCATTATTAGATTTTAAATCTCTAGAGACATTAAGTAAAGGAAGTATCTATGTATAAGTATAAATTGTCCTCACTCTTCAGAAAGGTCAAATTTAATATAGAGTTTCTAAAGTATCTTAATTTACTAAAGGAAAACACAAAGAAAATACTCCATACAAGAAGGAAACTGTCATCTATGGACTGAAACAAGTGATCAAATTTATCAGCTGAATTAAAGGATGAAATTTCCTAGTCTGGCATGAGGGTGATGTAACTCAAGTCATTTTAACCTGCATTGAAAAATGTCTAAATTAACTCAAGTGACTCTGCATCTATCATAAAAATAAGCATGTAGTTCATCACTATAGCTCCCTTAATGCAACATAACTTGCTACAATACAGAAACTTTGTGACTGAGTCCTCTCTTTTAATAGGATCATTTAAGGACCAAATTTAGTGTATGGATAATTTGCTTCAGCACCTGTGAAGAAGGAACACAACAGTAATTTTTTATAGCTATCAGCAGTGCACACCATTTTGACAGTAAGAAGATGCTATTCCCTGTTTCTCAGCCTAAACTGACTATGGGAAAGAACAAGATGTCAGTCTGTGAAATTATAACTTCACATTGCACCTGGTGCAGGCTTAGAAAATGTGCCTAGAGCATAACCATGATGACTTAATTGGTGTCAGTCTTTTGAGCTTTTACAAGTAAATATAGCATTGGGTTTGAGGTTTAGGGATTTTTTCAGAAATTCCCTACTTTTTGATCTGTGCACAAGCAAAGACATTACCCTGTAAAAAAATGAATTATAAGTGATGCAGAACAACTGTGAAGTGTCTCATATTGCAAGATATATTTTAATTTACTTTATTAAAGTTTTTATATCACAAAAGAAAATATTAATTGTATTTGTCCTGTAAACTGTGAGGGAACAGAGGATAAATTTACTATGAACCTGATTAAATTACTATGTATAATGCCAAGGAAGATCACTGGCAACATAATATATCCTCTCAGACCAAAGGTGTTTAGAGAGATAATTCACCTGATGATAATGGGATCTGAGATTATAAATGCTGGTTATTTGCTTTGGAGCTAGCTATTTTTCATGGAATTATCATACTGAAGGTATTACTTTTATGAAAGAATTAATTATAATTGCTTTTCTCTGAAATGTGATGAATACATATAAAGCTGAGCAATTAACAAATACCATGTTGTGTCATTTGTGTATGCCATGGATTCAGAAAATAGCAAAAGAAATTATTTTCCATTCACTTGAGTCTGTGAAGATTTGGAGTATTCTTAATGGATGCAGCAAAATTGCATCAATAAACTTTAGTATAGAAGAGGAAAATTGACTCAAACCACACTAACTACACATCAGCAGACCCTAAGTGCCCCTGTGAAAAGTTCTTAGATAATGTGACAAATTTGTTCAGTTCTGTGGTCATGGAAAGACTTTGATCCTTAGTCTGTAATCTTCAAGAAAATAAATACTTTGGAAAATAATTATGGAAATTAATGTTTGCCTGTTTAGACAGGAATGTTTTTTTCTAGCACTAATTAATAATTTGTAACTGATTGAATGGTTATGGCCAATGGGATTGGGACACCACCACCTGAGAATTACTAAAGCTCTCAAGTGCTGTCCTTTCCTTGGCTGTGGGACAATCCCTCAGCTGAGGTAAAGGAGGTACTACCACATCTTTGCTAATGTTCTCAACTGTCTGAGCCATCAGCTATATGTGAGGGGACAGAGGGAGGACATGTTTCAGTAAGTCTCTCCTCAGAGCCAGTGCTCTAGACTGTGGGTTGCAAAACAGTTCTAGACATTGATTAGTTGAACACTATGAAATCTCAGATGATTGTGCATATGCCAATCAAGAGAAGAGAAGGATCCATGGATGCTTTCTTACTGAAAATTTCTGAAAATTTAGGAGGGAGAGCAAGTAGTTGAGGGCCTGAGGAACTACATTTTTGGCCAAGTCTCCCAAGTAGGCAATCAATTACCTAAGGTGCTCTCCACAAAGGTTTAAGGAATACAGCTGTGCAAGAGAATTTACATGTGAAGCATAGACAAAGAAGCAGGAGACATCATACCTTTACATCCATTTGTCATTTGCCATATTTCTACTATCCCTTTCCTCACTCATACACACCAGTCAAAAGGCCAGCCAATATCTCTCACTAGATACAGAAGCATTCATTCCAACACATGCATGTGAAATAGTGCTTCTTTTAACAGATTCCATCTTCCTTAACTAAATAATCTCAAACATTTTGGATCAGTATCTCCCTTGGATTTTTTTAATAAATATTACATGATTAGTAATTGCAAATGATGTCCATATCTAACTCACCATTTAATTGTTAGCAGAGCACCATTCCTAGTATATATTCAACAAAAACTGTATGCTGTGCTTTCCTCAGAAAGCAGTAAATTCCTCTGTATACATTTCAAAGGTTGTATGGCTTCTGTTGCCACCTTCTTTGCCTTGAAGCAGAGCAGCTGAACAGTAAACTAATTGAAAATCTTATAAAATATCTATAAAGTTAGAAGAATTTGGCACACTGATAAGACATTAAAATCAAATGAGTTTTTACTACAGTTCTGTAGAACACCAAGATTTGGTAGATCATTGATCATTAAAACTCATTAAGAATAGAATTGGTAATATTATTCATGAAACTGAATTCGAGACTAAATAATAATAGTTAATTCAAGTTGCGTGACTTATGGTCGTGCTATGATGACTGTGTAATTCAAATAGTGCTACTTCAGTGAATTGATTTCAAAATTGATAGCCTGGAAACTGATATAATGGCATTAAATTCTGTAAAGTGAGAGTAACACTGTATTTTTTCCTGACCTACATTTCTGCAGTACTTCTGAAAGGCATTAATGCAGTTGGTTTGAATGCAGATGTGGGATTTAGAAGGAAGGTGTAATAGATCTCATTATTATTTAAAAAAAAAAAAAAAATCTTAAAATAGAACCTGATATCTAATGCTTTATATTAATTCAATAGTATCACTACAATTTTTATTTAAGTGTTGGACAATACGGAAGTAATTACCCTCTACCTCAGTACTGAAGGCTTTGACAAAGGAATGTTAACTCCTGCAGCAATTTTTGCAGCACTCTAGATTGTCAAGTTATTGCCACTAACTATACTTTGTTCTTCTTGTAGATTTAATTATGACATTTATTTTGAGCAGCGAAAATTTCTGGCACAATTCATAAGAAATTTCAGTCTGTTGAAAGAATGAACAATACTTTTGCCCACCAAGAATCATCAGCTCAGATAGGTCAGGATCTCCGATGAAACCCATAAAAGCAGATGCACTGGGCAGCTCTGGTCAGAGGAAGGTTCTTCCTGTTTTCTGAGCTTTTTTCTCTCTTTTTAATAGCCTCTGCCACACTTCTCATGAAGCAGTTGTTGCTACCAGTTCCAAGACTGATCTGTAATTAACACATCGGACAGTTGCATTTGCCTAATTAATATTTGAGTAAATGAATCTTTAAGGGACTTTCTTCCCCTGCACAATTAAAAAAAATGTGATTTCTATAAAACCCTAAAAATGGCTGGCAAACTAAAATAAAATTGATAAATGGATTACAAATAATTTATATTCCTATTCACATGGAAGCAGCTTCTCTAACAGTTGAAATAGTTGTGCATTAGGAAAAATCTCTTATTTCCCATTGTTCATAGAGCACAAGGGGTGTGATTTTATGTCAAATTAATGTGTCTGGAGACATTGGTGTGTGACTATAATTGCTTTGAGTGGAGGACTGATTTAATGATTCTGAAAAAAGTTAATTTTCTTACACTAGCTTGAATTATCTTTGTATTTGTATATGCATATATAGAGATATTTACATATATTTATGAGTAATAATATATGTGCTTATAGAACTTTCTACTGATATTAAGATCTGACAAGTTATACAAACTCCTGAAGAATGTGGCGATACAGATACTTCTATTTCAGTTTCAGCATTTCACGTTTAGCAATTATGACCAAAGTTACTGCATCTTTTTCAATAACAAATGAATACAATATTGTCAAATAAAATGTTAAAACTGCAATTACAGTTTACGCACTACTTATTAAAAAAAATGTTTTTCAGAAACATCAATGTTTCTGAATCTGATCTGCTCTTCTTCTCCCATAGCACTTAAAATCCAACATAAATACTATATATCAGGAGCCATGTAAAGAACTGAAAGAGTTGTATTTACAAAAGACTCAACTAAATTAATTTTTCATGTTATACAGTCTAGAGACTTCATGTTGTCTTTTGAACCTGGTCAGCAGCTAAACACCCCGCAGTCACTCACCTACCCTCCCCTCACTTGGGAATGGGGAGGGAATCGGAGGGGCAAAGGGAGACTCGCGGGTTGAGATAAAAACAGTTTAATCACAGCAACAGAATAATGCACTGAAAGCAGTATCAACAGGTAATGTACCATACAGCTGCTCACCACCTGCCGACCAACACCCACCTGCTCCCAGCCAGCAATCCCAAACACAAAGGCCCCACAGCCACACTCCAACAAGTGAGAGCCCCTGCCAGCCCACTCCTGCCTTTATATAGTGAGCACAATGTCACATGACACGGACTATCGGCCAATCGGGGCCCAGCCCTCCAGCTGTGCTCCCCCCGCCCCCGCACACAGGTGAGGGCACTGGGACCTGGGGAGCCCCTGGGGTCTCAGGGGGCTGCAGCTCCTCCCGCTGCCAGACCAACGGGAACTCTAGTCCAGTCCCAACCAGGACAGTTCAGCAGTTCAGTAGCTAGGAGCTATGAGAAGCTAGAGGAGAAGCTAGAGATGCAACCACAGGAGACCCCCACCCACTGCAAAGATCACTAAGGGACCTCTTCAATTGGATGGTGATATGGAGCTCATTACCCTGGTTGCCATTACGCTCTTCCTAAGGCTGAACAGGTCTAGATTGTCTCTAGGCATTTTCATTTGCCAAGAATCAATGGTACTTCCCTAGAAATATCTCCCTGACTCTGTAGTGTGGTTCTTCCTGCTACAGCCATTCCCATACCCGCAGCATAATTAAAGTCACTGAGCCATGGGGCAAATATAAGCATCATCATATGGAGGCAGCTGGGAAAGGCCTGACCTGCAATACCTGGCTGAAATTACTAAGGTGTCACTTCAGTAACCAGAATACATTAATTTTTTATGTGTTATTCTTCAGACCAGTATCCTAAGGATCTTAAATATCCTCTAATCAAAGATAGTAAAACTAATGCCTTACATTTGGCTTATTCTTGCTCTTATGAGAAAATGGCTGTCAATAGCCTTGAAAATTATTAATTTCTTCATATTAATTTAAAAATATATTTTCTTTCTTTATATAATTGTTTATATATTTATTTAATCTTATGTATTATATACACCTTTATGTATCAACATCCTTAACAAATTACCTTCAAGTCATGAAAATCATTCAATTTCTCTGATACATTTTTACAATATAGAATTTGTTAACATTTTCTTAAAACAGCATCATCTTAAGACCCTTGCCTTCCATTTCACGACCTCTTAGCATTCATATGCATGAAATTAAATGAAAGACTAATAAAGTTATTACGTTTTAGGAGTATACATGTAACTGAAGTCAATGGTTACCTGATTAGAAACTGTTCTTTCTCTCCCTGTTGTGCATACTTTGTAGAAATTATTCATGTTAGGCATGAAACCGATTTTGTCAGTACATGGGTTTTGTTTTACCACTCCTCTCCTTCCAGAATTACAGCTAAAAGCCCCGTGCTGTGTCTCCTGGGAAACATCATGTTTAGTGACTGGAAGCTACAGCTCCACTGCTGGGGAAGGCACAGGGAGGTGGAGTTAGGACCATAGAATGGTTTGCGTTGGAAGGGACCTTCAAGATCATGTAGTTCCAAGCCCCCTGCCATGAGCAGGGATGCCTTCTACTAGATCAGATCCAACCTGGCCTTGAACCCTTCCAGGAAGGGGGCAGCCACAGCTTCTCTGCAGTGCCTCACCACCCTCACAGGAAAGAATTTCTTGTTTATATCGTCTAAATCTACTCTTTTTCAGTTTAAAGCCATTATTCCTTGTCCAATCACTACATGCCCTTGTAAAAAGTCCCTCTCCAGCTTTCTTGTACCCATCAGATGCTTTCTCCTCGGTAGCACCAGCACTGTAGCTTCACAACATACAGCTATTCTAGGTCTGTTTCTCTTGAGCCAGCCAGGAGAGGGTGCTGGAGAACACGGTCTGCCAAACAGTTCCCTGGGTACTTTTGTTCCTCAAAATGCAAACCAAAGTCCATTAAACCTTTTCTGATTTTCTGTTATCCCATCTCTTTACTTTCTTCCCTTGCTAATTCAGACTTCTTGCTGCCCACTCTATCCTTTTCCAATAGCATATTACAAGTGCAGGGAAATAATATACTGAGATCTCTTCAGGTCTGGAAATTTGTTGAGACAGATTCATCTGTTATTTGGAAAAGATTTAACATTCTCTAATCTTAAACATCGATTTATGTATCTGCCTCACCCATGTACTTGTTTAAAGGTTCCATAGAAAATCATAGAACCATAGAATGAGAGAATGGTTTGGGTTGGAAGGAATCTTTAAATATCTAGTCCAACCTACCCTGCCATGGGCAGGAACAACTTTTACTAGCTCAGGCTACTTAAAGCCCCATCAAACCTGACCTTGAACACTTTCAATGATGGGGCATCCACAACTTCTCTGAGCAACCTGTTCCAGTGTCTCACTAACCTCATTCTAAAAAATGTCTTCTTTATGTCCAGTCTAAACCTACCCTCTTTTAGTTTAAAGCTCTGGCCCCTTGTCCTGTCACTACAGGCCTTGCTAAAAAGGCTCCCTCCAACTTTCTTATAACCCCCTTTTATTGAAATGCCTCAGTAAATTCTCCCTAGAACCTTCTCTTCTCCAGGCTGAACAACCTCAACTCTCTCAGTCTTTCCTCACAGCAGATGTGCTCCAGCCCCCTGATCATTTTTGTGGCCCTACTCTGGACCCACTCCAATAGGTCCATGTCTTCCCTGTTCTGAGGACTCCAGAGCTAGACACAGTACTCCAGGTGGGGTCTCACAAGAGCAGAGTAAAGGGTGAGAATTACCTCCCTCAATCTACTCTTCTTTTGATACAGCCCAGGATACAGTTGGCTTTCTAGGCTGTGAGTGCACACTGCCAGCTCATGCCCAATTTTTCATCCAACAGTACCCCCAATTCCTTCTCTGCAGGGCTGCTCTCAATCCCCAGTCTGTATTGATACTGGGGGTTGCTGGAACCCACTGTAGGACCTTGTACTTGGCCTTGTTGAATTTCATGAGGTTTGCACAAGCCCACCTCTCTCCCCACTGTCTGTGTCATTAATAAAGATAATGAGCTGTACCAGTCCCAATGTGGACCCTTGAGAGACAGCACTTGTCACTGATGCCCATTTGGACATTGAGCCATTGACTGCAACTCTTTGGATGCAGGCATACAGCAAATTCCTTATCCACCAAATAGTTAATCCAAATTCCAAATAACAAATTTATTAATTTTCTTAGCCTGCAGTCTGAAATTAGGAAACAGAAGTCTTCTGTAATGGGAAGTATTTAGATAAAGTAGTGTACCATCTCACCTTTTAAATTAGAATGTTTCTGATATTTTTAGATGCATGAAAAAGAATGCTAGCACACTAGTATCATGTTACTAATTTTATAAAGGCTGCTATGATCCCCTGACTTCAGAAAGTGACAAACAGCAGTAATAATTAAAGAATAAAAACAGAAAAGGTAGCATTGCATTCAGGCAGCCAAAACACCCAGGCTAATAAGTATTTATGACAACATAAATTGTATAATTCAGTGTTTGTGAGCTCCTTTCTCCCATGCTTTAATTATTTCCAGGAGCTTCCACAGGTATAGTCACCTGGGTTCTCCAGTCTTAACAGCAGAAGCACCTCCATGTTACCCATTAATACAAATAAGGGAGCTCTGCCATATCATTAAAATTAACTGCATAATGATTATTTTTCTGTCACAGTTAATTTACTCTATTATATTTGGAAAAAATTTTTCCTAAGTTCACCTGATGAATTTTTTTTATTGCTTTCAAAATTAGCCCTTTTTATTTTTAAATGTACATGAGTTTTCAAATGGAGGAACTCAACTCACCTGGTCTGTGTCAAATTGTCAGAACAAACTTTTAACTGGAAGCAATGTGTGTAATTCATCAGTTCTATCATCTGAGGATAGAACAAGGACAGCAATGCTGCCCTGTTTTTTATTCAGCTCTGGGAATGGAATAGCAGCTACAGCCTTCCTAGGGTGCCGTTTCCACCCATAACCCCTGAGTCTATAGGACACACGGACGTCCTTCCCAGGCTGCTCTGGCTGGTGGTGCTGCAGCCCACTTCCACAGAGCAGAAGGGGAAAGTGCCAGCAACATCCAGGGGCTGCACCAACACATGCCCCATCTTTTCTGTGCTAGAGGTATGGGTGGAAGCAGTAAGTAAGGGAAGAAGGGGGTTCAGGATGGAAGAGTAGCCTCTTCCATGCTAGATGGACTTGTGCAACTCAGGAATGAGCCACTGGTCATACGAAAAAGAAGTGACGAGAGAGGAATAATTAAACAAAAATTAGTGAAGTGACCCCACAACTAATTAAGCTGTGGAACACTATTCTACAGAAGGTGGTGGACTTTGAGAGTGTAGAGATGGCTGCAGAAAACAACTGGGCAAATTCACGGATCACAATCCAGCTAGACCTATAAGATACGATGACTTCACCTCTGCTGTGGAAAGCCCTTGACCTACAAATTGCCACAGTCTGAGAAAATATTTTGCAAACTTATCACTGCATGGATAACCCTGCCCTTCTATTCTTTCTCATGCACCCAGTACTGGCCAGTGGCAGGCAGGACACTGTCACACAGCCCTTTAGCCTGAGCTCCTATGGCCTCTCTCAGGTTTTCATTAGCTTAAGTGTTTGCATTATAATAAATAGAAATTTGAAAATGAAAGGGAAAGATTTGATTTACCCCCAAAATTTCCAAGGAACATTTGACACTACAGCATCACTTTTATGCCTGTTTTATTTTGAAGGCCTTCAGTATGATATTCTAGCTTATAAATTTTTCCCTTATATTCCAAAAATATATTTGACTTCAGAATTATTTACTGCACTTCTCATATAGGATAAATACCTGCCAGAAGAAATTGCTTCTAAAGACAGGTGTTTTTCTGGTTTTGATATAGACCAAGAGTTTCTATTAATTCCACAGAAAATTCTTTAGAGTTGAAATAATATTAGCTGACCATAGTTAAGAATTATTCAGTCTTTTCAAATATTGCTGTATATTTACTACCTAACACCAAAACCAATTTTCTTTCTTTTAAGGGGTAAAATCAAATGTATCATCAAATAGCTTCATTAAATTTATTTTGATTAATTTATTTTAAAAAACACACATACACACTTTATTCTTAAATACTTTCATTATATATAGAGATGCATACAAATATATATAGGTTTATGGTATTTGTTCTCATTTTTGAGATGCCCACTTTCTGAAAAAAATATATCAGACATTATGTTTTAAAATGTAGTGAGATGAATATACATATTAAACTGTCACATGTTTTAATGGTAATACACACTTCAGCCAACACATAAGTGAAAATTTACTCTAAAAGGACTACCAGATAACAGATTTTAATAGCAAGGCAAAGTTATTACTCTCATACAAGTGAAAAAAAAAAAAAATTATGCAACTAGCAAGGGACATTTGGAGTAATTCAATAACAAGAGAAAAACCCAAACTGCTAGTGTACCACTCACTGGGTATGAACAAATGATGCTGCCAACTTTCATTTCACTGAAAAGATAACTTGCCAATCAAGTGGTTACCACAGGTGACAACTGTGAAAGATCTCAGACTTGAAAAGGCATGCAAGAGGTTAAGAAGACTGAAGCTGCATCCCAAGGAGTAGATCAAACATGCCAGGAACCAGTCCCTGGCACAAAGGCTGACTGGCACAGACACAGCCCTGTTGCTAAACTCCCAGGCAGCAACAATCCTTGCTGCAGTCTGAAGGGCAACCGGGCTCAAGAGCCTAGAGAGGTAGATTTTATTCTGGTAATATCCACTGATGTTCAACTGGGAGCCAGCCACAGTGCTGGCCTCACCTCAGTTCCCCCCCAGTCCTAACCAAAAAGATGATTTTTGTACAAACTATCTGTGAGCAGCCAGAGGCACAGGAGATGACTAACAGCCAATGTGGATTAGTTAAGAATAAATTATGTCAAGGCAATGTAAATTCTTTTGTGACAGGGTGACAAGCCTGTGGATAAAAGAGAAATAGCTGAAGTCATATATTTTTATTTTAGTACTTCTTCTGACACTGTACTAAGAGTACATTCTCAAAGCAAACTAGGGACATGATAGAGATTAAAATATCATTAACTGGGTGAGAAACCAGTTACAAAATCATATAAGGAGGACAGTTATCAATGGTTCACTGTAAAAATTGCAGCATATATTTCAGTAGAATCCTCAAGGATCTGCCTTGGGTCTGTCAAGCCTTTCCATTAATAGCCTGCATGATGAAATAAGGAGTATATGATTAATGTGCAGACAACTCCAAGCTGAATGGGACTGTCAATGCTTTAAAGAATGTTTAGAATTCAAAATCATCCTAACAAATTATATCATCTTAGTATAATAGGATGACTTTCTAAAAAGGATAAATGAAAATTAATGAAGGAATAATGAGCTGAACAGAGTGAGGTAGAACTTGTAAGGTAGAAGTTCTGCAGTAAAGGATCAGGACTGATGTGAAACACAAGCTAACTCCAGTGTCGTATTAACAGAAAAAAAAAAAAAAAAAAAAAAAAAAACAAAACCAAACAAACAAACAAAAAACCACACATCATGGATTCTGTAGACACAAAGCGTGAAATACTTCTTCATCTTGCAAGGGCCCAACTGAAATAGCGTGTCCCGGTTTGGATGCCACTTGGAGCTGCTATAGGTGTGATGGGGACTACAAATCCAGACATTAAAACGAGTTTACACAGAACATGAGTGTTAGGCATACATAAGAGATAATCAGAGGCCCATATTCAAGTGCATATAAAGTTGCTACGAAGACAAAAAGGGCTCTCTGTTCTTCATGGCTGAGGTGGACAGGACAAGAAGTAATGAATATAACACTTGAGCACAGAAAGTTCACACCAAACACCTAGTAAAGATAATTAAGAGAAGGACTAGTTTAATTTGGAAGACTTTGGAAATCATCGCTGGAGACTTCTAAGAGTGAGTTAGACATGTATCCACCAGAAACAACATAGCTGTAGTTGCAACCCTTATTATTAGAATAATTTCATTAACTATTTACAGAGAACAATATTATTTGTTATTTGTCAGAGTAGAAAACCAAACCACACACATTGACATTAGGAAGGAACCTGATTTATTATGTGCAATGACAGAAAGTCTGAGCATCTCCAGATAAGCACATGCCTGTGCCTTTACACAACCCCAGGGATTACACAGGCACATCACTGCCTGGAAAATCACAGCTCCTCTCACGCTTCTCCAACAACCCTATTAGAAGCAACAGGGTAAGATGCCATCTGCACCACTTAGAATATTTCAAATGCATTTATAATCATTACAAAGACAATGATATTTGCCAAGATCTAGAACCTGCAAGAGGATGATAAAAAAGTCCGGTTATTAGAAATATTAAATCAATAAAAGCAGAAATAAGTGATCATTAAGAAAAGTCAGAAAAGACATCACATCATCTAAGAACTGTGAAAAAGCCAGGGAGTATGAACAGCATTTGTGACACATTGCAATACAAATCCAGTAAGAGATGCAATTACTTTTTCTATGTCTACAGAGCATGACATTCTAATTGGAAAAGTAAGAAATAACACCACCTCTTCTGATGCTATTAATAGCCTGTCATTGAAAGCGGACCTTGTCAGTGGATGTTTCCACCCTATAAAACAAAAAAACCCTCTTGCTTCTAAAATCTCTACATGTTCTTATCTTAGATTAAAACAAACTTCAGATTTCTGATCTAATGTTTCTGAAACATTGAAGTAGACAGAAGATGGAATTTTACCAACCTGCATGACATTTTTCACATGATAGAAAAAATGCAGATACCTCGCAAAACCAAATGAGAAATCTCTCATGGCATGAATTTGGACAAGCACATATAACCAGATTAAGAAAAGAGGAGTTGCTGGTATCACCAGTAAAGCTATAGAACTAGAAAAGATCATTTTCATGTAATGGTTTCTGTATTTTCAGTTCTTACTGTTGGCTCATATTTTAATAATCCTAAACCTAAAAGATGCTGCAGCATGAAACATGCCTCTCGATGACTTATAATTTGTTGTGCCCTTTAATTATAAACCCATACAATTTATGGAAGATGGTACCAGCTTCAATCTGTAAAGCAAGAAAGAAATCTCTGCCCTCTTCAAGAACTGTATGTCATTAACAAATTCAATATACTGCCTTGTAAGTCACAGGGAGCTGGCAAATAAAAGCACTGTTAAAAATGTGTATTTCAGTGAAGTCATTAAAATGCTTAGATCATTTTATGGTTCATGCCAAAGTACCCGTAAAAGCTAATGTGATTTTAAAAGTTAGATGAGGTCATGGAAGAAACTGTAGTTTAAACTAACTTTAGAAAGCAAATGAAACAAAAAAAAAAAAAAAACAAAAACAAAACACAAAAAAAAAAAAAAAAAAAAAAAAAGCAAGGGAAGTTATTTTCAGTTCTCTCTTACAGCTTGAAAATAGGACCAGTGAGAAAATAATAAAACATTATTGATAAGACAGGACTACAGGCCTGAAGTTCGCATTGCAGTTTTTGCTAACAATTTCAATACTTGATTCACTTTCAAAACTGGAACTTCGCCTTACATTCTTCAGATATATACTTATGATTTACTCTGTGCCACAACAATGAGAAATGGTACAGTATTTAGGTGAAGATAAATAAGGAAACCCTGAAAATGTACTGAATTATTTGCTAGATCATGTAAAAAATTACTCAAATTCAGGAACTTTTGGTGGAACTAGTCTGGGTGGGGTTAGTGACATGGATATTTTTGACTGATGAGAGACTGTGAAAAACAAGTTTAGTGAGGTAAAATGCATTCCAATACATGCTATTTGGGTCTACAAATAAACCAATACATAGATTTTGAAAAGTATAAAAACCTTGAGATATTTGTATTCATGTTGAAGCACTGCTAAAACTGAGTGTGAAGATTCTCCGCTGGTAAAAACAAAGAGATCCTTAAAGAAGAAGAACTCAGCTCTGAAATCAAAACTACTGTCAGTGTGTTCTGACAAACTATAAAGATTAAGTCCCCCCTCATTATCAAGTTCTGTATTCTCCAGTCATGTCCAGTTTCATCTGCTGCAGTGGAGAAGGGAGCTTCTCAACAGGGGTTGAGGTCAAGTTACAGACACAGTGTTTGAAAAGGCACAGGGGTATCTGATGAGAAATTGCATCAAGGGCCCTGAGCCAGGAGTATGTGATCTTATACCAGTTGACAGCCTATTTTTTCTTAGACAAGAATACAAAATTTATTATCTTTTGGCAAGAGTACATCAGAAGTTGTTGTTTTTGACACATGTATCCCTCACCTGACTTTTTAAGTAAATATAACCTCACCACTTCAGCATCACCCACAGAAATCCATTTATAGAGTTACAAATATTATAATGTACTAGGCATGATCTAAATATTAACCACATTTTTTCTGCTTTGTTGCAAATAACAGATGCATTACACCATAGCTTTTCTAAATTAAAAGTAGAAAAAAAGTCTGTATGCATATAGGATCAGAGGAGCCAACCAGTGTTTAAACTGCAGTGAAAATTAAATTTTGAAATAACAACAGGGTTTCTAAATATTCCTAAATAGGATTAGGAAGCATATATTATATTCATATCCATTTTTCTGTATAAAAAAAAAAAAAAAAAAAAAAAAAGGTCTCTAAAATCTCTGTCTGTATTGGATATTTGTATAAACAGATTACGGTCAATAATTTTTTGGCCAGATGATTGCTAGCCTTCTTCATGGATGTACGATTTAAAAACCAATGGTGACAGCAATATGCAAGTCCTTTCTTTCTATCTGGTGTTACTTTTATGGTGAAACTAATATAATTGTTTGGCACAGCTCATGGTATTTGCTTATAATAGGTTTCAGCAGGCTATATTTCTTTTTGTCACAAGTTCTCTCTTGAATCTTGGCTTGAAGTATGTTTCTTTTAACTCTACTGATACCATAAAAAATAACACCGAGTGTTATTTGAGTATTGTTTATGAAGATTTTATTTTTAAGTTATCTTCCAGCAGTGATATAATTTTAATACTGGATTGAGGCCAGATCCTGCTGAATTGCCAGTATATAACTGCTGATGAACTGAACAGCAGTCCCTCTTGCATCAGGCTCACACATTTGTGAGATCATGTGTTGATGTGAGCTAAATTTGTATTCCATGAAGATTAAAGACTAATGCTTCCAATGGGTTTAGTAGGTGCTCTTGACTGCTGTGATCTCAATTCAAGCTCACATTAAACTGTAATGGTAGTCTCTCACACTAACTTATAAAATATATATCTTAAATATATCCAGGAAAATTATAAAAAATTAAGAGGTATATAGAATAATAAAGGGAATCTACCATTTACTATACTTAAATGCATAATGCATTCAATACACTTTCATAAAGGAAAAATGAACAATTTTGAAAGTAAGAGGTTAAATTTGCATTGATTACCCCCCAAATCAGTTAGAAGGCCCACTGATCATTTGACATCTGCATTAATATAGCAAAGTACAAGGAAATCAGGAAAACAAATGTGCATAATAGGTAATTTTTAATAACAGATGTTTTTACTAATGAGAATTTTGAATCTTCTGAAATTCATATCACCAGTGGGTGCACAATAATTATATTCATTTCAGATACTCTTAGTATCTAGAATTCCTCAGTAGATGATTTCCAAAGCTCAGCCTTTACTTCAGGTAGGAACTGCAGGGCAGGATGTAACCTTTCAGCTACGCTGCGAATTATGGATATACAAGGACTATGGGATTGAATCATATTTCAGAAATATTTGGGCCCAATCCCATAGTCTTTCCTGAACAGAAGCTTGCTCAGCACCTGCTCTGTGCTGCAGCAGGGATGCTGAAATCCCTGTGTGCCAGGCGGCACTGTACCCAGGGCACATCCCATAGGGAACGGGATATGGAACCAGGTCCGACAGGCTTCCTCCCCGCCCCCTGCACTTACACAGATCCCTATCCTGCCAGTGTCCCACAGTCTTACAAGGCAGCTTTCTTTTTAGCTAGTGAATGCAAAAGGCAGCCAGTTCCCAGTTCCCACTGCCATTTTTAATACAGCGTGGCTAGGGGTAAATGCAAGGCGACCCTGTCCTGCGGCATCCCTGCTCCCCCCACACTCAAATTCGAGAAGGCATTTGGTGCAATTAGCGGTTAAACTGAGTCAAGGGACTGGGTGTCAGACATGTGCAGCTGTGGATTGCTGGCTGGGCACCTCCAGCAAGTTTGGAACAACACGGCATGAGCCAACACATATCTCAGCAGGAGTTTTGCCATTGTTCTGGGCTACAGCCGAAGGGCCTTGTCCAGAGAGAAGGGCAATGTCTGCAAAACACAGCTGAGTCTGAACAAAAAGGTAAGGGAGGTTGATGTAATTTTTCAGTTACCCATAATGTAAATTCATGGCTCAAACCGGAACCATTTCTTTCAGCTAAATAACCAGACTATAAGTCAACAGCATATTTGACATGGTCTACAATTCAGGATCAGTAGAAAATATTTTCATCTTGTCTGCTTTTAGAAAAAAAATGGAATAAAATTATAAACTTACAGTATAAATAAAATTATCAATTTAGATGCTAAATGAAGATTTAAAATCTCATTTTCTCTTCTTGACATTTCTAAACAACATTAAGGTTCTCCAGCAGCACTACAAACACACATCTTTTCCTGGAAGTGGAGCACTCTATTTCTGCCCTTTGCATATTCAGTGTTCTCAGAAACTTCACAAACCTTTTTATCAGAGCAGTGTTGCTGTTATTTACTGACAGTTGTGGAAAATCTGATACTACCATTTTCTGAAAGTAGATGCCTAGATAAAAAAAGTGACATTTGTCTTTTAATTGTCCCAGATAGCACAATTATCTTACTGAAAGGGAATGAGATGATGGTAACAGTACAACTCATTCACATGGGGAATGTTATCAAGCAGAAATGTAACTCTCAGGAACCACACATACGAACCATAAACACACTTCTCCAAAATCCTTGTGCCAGTGATTTAAAAGCCATCAAGGACTCCACAATCTGCTTGATTACTTGAAGAATTTAGAGCCCAGCTGGCATCCTGACAATCTTTCTGATGTTGAAGGCATTAAAATTTATCATTTACTCCTATTAATATTATCATATATTATTTATATGGAGTGGCATTTCAAGGCCCTGTTCAAGACCACATTGCAATAGATACTGAAAAAATAGATCAAAAGGCCATGTCCGTGTTCATAGTTCAGGCTTTAAACCTTCCTGGAGAGTGCCTATGTGGAGGGCACTGCTGGATACGTGTCGTGACAAGAACATCAATAAAAGCAAAAAGGAGAAAGGTCAGGAGGATGAGTGTTAAGTATGATATGATCCTTGCTTTTTATATATTGATACTGTGAAGCTGATAGAAGCAAGACCAGGCTCGGAAAGATAAGACCAAAATATAAACACTACATCATCAGTTAAAAAAATAAAAAACACGTTTCTGGATCCTTTTTGGTGCTATTCATATTTTCATGAACTAATTTATACATGAATTTCTACTTGTTTGACACAGGACATCAGTACTGAACAAACCCATGTATATACCAAATTCTATTATTTGAGAAAATCCAGAGGGACTAATACAGTATTTAATAAGATAATTAAGAAAAATGACTTTTTAAGATTCTTACTTTTAAAGTCTACTTTTGAAGGGAAAGTATTGATTGTATTTTTGTCATTTAAAAGGACACAAGGTAAAAAGCTTCTGCTTTGACTATTCTTCATTACTGTTACTTGTGAAATATTGTTAAAATTAAATTCAGTTATCCTAAACTCAAATTAAAATGCTCTGCTAACACAGTTTCTGCTCTTCCCTTAAGCTGAACAGCTACCAATGTGGGCAATTGTATACCATTTATGCTGGTTTTCTTATTTCAGTGGCAGTTCAGATGGATTTGTGCTTCATATAGTGAGTATGGGAAATCATATTATTTTGGCCAGTACTGCCTTGGATCACATCTGCACCCTGGATATCTTTTCCCTGTTACCTTGTGTCTGGCCTCCAGGGACTCAGCACTGATTGTCACCTCCTATATTACATCTCGCTTGGCTACCACGCAGGCAGCACTTTCAGGGTCACACAGTGGAGCCTGTGGGGACATTCTAGACCTCAACTCCTTCTCCACCATGATGGTCTCTCATTTTGCCTTTTGCTCCTGTGCAAGTGTTCCCACAAATTGATTAAATTTGTTCTAGTTCTAATCATTACATTTTGCCAGAAGCATGTGGTATGAGGGAAGGCATTACTTTGATTCAGAGGGAGAGCTCATAAGAAACATGTTAGATTCCAGGTCAGTGAGAGCTTATCCTCTTAACCGTATTAAATGTCATCAAGCAATTTCAAGCTCACCTAAGGACCTCTGCAGGAGTGTGTTTCAATTCCTGTGAAACCTTCTGATATATGGGTATCACTGAAACCTTTGTCTTTCCCACACTGAAGAGCATTTGAAGGCAGACTCCTCTCTACCTACAGGGTAAGCACAGAATAAAAGTAGCTCAGAAATAAATCTTTTGCTCCTCAGAACAGAGAGACCAAACTAGGTGTGCAAGATAAATGAGCAGACACTTCTCAGACACCCATTCTGAGGTCATAAAACTCCTTTCACCAGTGCTGTATTCATCAAGAGACACTTATCTCCAGATAAAACTAAAATCATCAAGTATGCCTCTCCAAGTGGCACTTCAGTCCAGATTCCCAACTGAATGCTTTTTCTATCCACTCTGTGCTGCAAGTGCTATATGCTATATAAACATACATAAAGTACTGAGGAAAATAAGGCATGATATTTAAACTATTTTCTTGATAACCCCAAGAGATGCAGCATTCAGAAATAATTAACCACGAAATACCACTACTCCTTACTTTCACTCTCATTCTGACTTACTATGAAAAATATCTCTGTCAGATCCACCATACCTGTATCATCCAGTTTAAACAGTGATCGGCTGATATCCACTGAGCCAAGATAAAAGCAGAGAACACTTGTTCCAAAGCAAAAAAGCTTTCTAAACTAGGTAGGAGTCATTATGTACATGTCCATCTCAGAACAATCTATCTCCCTTGAGCATTCATATTTCAGCAATACCACACCAAACCCTGAAAAGATTTGGGTTATTGATTATACCAGGGCTCATCTAGAAGAAAGAGCTGCACACCATCATCTTTTTCAGGACCTCACCACAACCACATCCCAAGATCTACTGCAAATCTGTATAGAGTTTACATTATATTTAAAAAGCCATATGGTACAGTAGGCTACAGTTATTCAGCACAGAAGGTTTAATTTCAGGAGTCATAACAAGGCTGTTCCTCAACTTTGACAGTGGATCAAGCAATCATCTTCTCAGAGATTATCAAATCACCTGTCCTGATATATACAACCATGTTATGAATTGGGTAAATAGGTCCTATGTAGCAATACCAGATTTTGTTCTACTAGAGCTCAGGGACAAATGTAGTCTAAAACACATAGGACATTTCTGTGTCACTTAGACTGCACATTTACAAAATAACAGCCTTTGATGGGAGTGCCTGTTATGTTAAGACAGTTTCGTAATTATTCCTAGGTAGATTATTTAATGTGTTTACACTGTATTTTAAAAGCAGATCCAGACCGCACTTTAACCCAAATTTCCCATATTTCCGAAACTGTTTGGATGCAGAGCTGAGTCATGAGTTTTGGCAGAGCGCTGGGACCCCTGAGGAGGGAAGCTTAAACCCAGGCAGACACTGGCCACAGGTCCTTCCTTGCACCTCCATCGCCAGTGTGGACACAGGCAAGGATGTGTCTGCTTGCAATGACTCTGCCTCATATTTTCCCGCAGTAACTTCAGATACCTGAAGTCAGACAAGTCAACCCAAGTCCTTTCTACATATATAGGCTGCCACACAGACATCTGAAGTTGTGTAGTGCTTTAGGATGCTTTCTGGCTTGCATTTCTCTGAGTAGTACTGACAGAGATCTGCCTATTACAAACCGATCACACAATTCTTATCAGAAGTCAGATTAAATAAATATCTTGCAGAAAATAACATCTCCCTTGAACTCTTACCCACTAGAACTGAACACATTGTTCCAGCAGACGTCTTATGCTGTGTACACAGGCAAGATCACTCCCCTATTTCAGCTAAATATTCCAATTCTTCGGCACTAGTTCTCTTAACCACAGCCACAGTCTAAGAGCTCACACTGAGACATTCACTACGATGGGTTCAAACTATTTTTCTCATAATTGCTTTCCAAAACAGTTTCCCGTCCTGTTGGCAGACCTTTATGATTTGTCCCAGATGTTTTTCTTTGAATTTGGCTGTGGTTTTTTTGAATGTTACTATTCACTCTATCTAATGAGTCTTTTTTACAAGATATACTTCTTAAAAAGACATCCTGATGGCTATTAGTTATATATTTAACCCCTGATTTGTGTTGCCAGAGTCACAAATTAATTATTCTCTTATTTTGCCCAAGACCAACATGAAGCAATGCTTCCCTTTTTCTCTTTTCTCTATATTATAATGATATTCATAGTCTTCTTATTTTTCTCTCATTTTCCAGTATTTCTTGAAGATGATGAGAGAATTTTTCAGGTAATTCTCTGAAGACTTCTAATGTAAAATATTGCTATGAAAATGGTTAGCTCCAGCCGGTGTTCTTTTCAGCATTTGTGAAATGTTTGAGTGAGATCTGCTGATACGTTATACAAACCATCCAAATGGAAAGACAGGATCAACACATTTGATAAGCAAACTAGAACATGTTATTCTGCTTCAGGAATTGAAATTCATTTAACTAAGACCAGTCAGAATGGAGATCATAGAATCATAAAACGGTTGGAAGGGACCTTTAAAGATCATCTAGTTCCAACCCCCTGCCATGGGCAGAGACAACTTCCACTAGACCAGGTTGCTCAAAGCCCCATCCAACCTGGCCTTGAACCCTTCCAGGGAGGGGGCAGCCACAGCTTCTCTGGGCACCCTGTGCCAGTGTCTCATCACCCTCATCAGAAAAAAAAAATCTTCCTTGTGTCCAATCTAAATCTACCCTCTTGCAGTTTAAAACTGTGCCCCTTGTCCTGTCATTACAGGCCTTGGTAAAAAGTCTCTCTCCATTTTTCTTATTAGCCCCCTCTACATATTGAAAGGCTCCAATAAGGTCTCCCTCTCCAGGCTGAACACCCCCAACTCTCTCAGCCTGTCCTCACAGGGGAGGTGCTCCAGCCCCCGATCATCTTCATGGCCTCCCCTGGTCCTGCTCGAGCAGGTCCATGTCTTTCCTGTGCTGGGGACCCCAGAGCTGGACGCAGCACTGAAGGGGGTTCTCACCAGAGAGAAGCAGAGGGGGGGAATCCCCTCCCTCGACCTGGTGGCCACATTTCTCCTTGATGCAGCCCAGGATATGGTTGGCTTTCTGGGCTGCAAGAGCACATTGCTGGGTCATGTCCAGTTTTTCATTTTCCAGTATGCCCAAGTCTTTCTCCACAGGGCTGTTCTCAATCCATTCATCCATCCTCTGGTCTGTATTGATACTGGTAATTGCCCTGACCCAGGTGCAGGCCTTTGCACTTGGATTTTAGTTCTATTGTACACCTGGTTTCTAAATCAGAAAAAATGTTCATTTTCCACCACTCATCAAAAATAAGAAATATACAAGTTGCATTCATAAGTATTAAATCCATATATATGATATTAAATGAATATTTCTTTAATCTTTTTTTTCCTCTATTTTTGAGTTTATCTGATTGTGCTTTATACTGATTTTTCATCTTTATGCAAAAGCATTTTGCATCTGACATTTTAAATGTAGATTTATTTGTAATCTTCTAATTCTCCAGTTTCCAATTTCTCCACCATTTCTCTCTGCCCTATTCCTACTAATACACTGATACACATGATTGCAAATGAACACTCTCGTATACTTGGCAATGCTTTTCACTGTGTTTGCTCACCTACATATTAAACACTTTGTTACAAAGTAGATGTTTAAAAAAGATCTCCAAGTCAATTATTTTTAATATTGACAATCTGCAGTGTTTACTTCATTTTCCCTAGCTTTGTGTGTTTTCACAACCTTCCCAACAATTATCCATTTCCAAACTCTGAAAACCTAATTTCAACATCATTCTCATGTTTTGGGTGGCAAAAAAAATGTCAAAGCATCATAGGCCTCAGCTGGCAAAGTACAGCTGCTCTCTAGGTCACGGACAGAAGCATTATCAGCTACGTGCCTGTGTTAATGAAATCATGTAGTGCCAGGATTGCAGGGCCCAGCTCTGCCCCCTGCCCCATTCAGCATTTCCTTTGACCTCAGAAGGAGATGAGATTCAAAAACAAAACCTGGCCTACAGTCCTGAAACAGTATAAGGCATTGTCTGCATTTCGCTGACCTGTGAAAGCCAGTGCCAAACCCAAAAGAAAAATTCAGCTGCCAGAAATTTAATTTAGATGGATTTAGGCACCAAAACTGTCCAATTCAGAATAACTTTGCAAGAAAACCACCTAGCCCTAATGAACATAAGGTCACAAAATGCTTCTGTGGTTTTCACCCCAAATGTCCACCGGTACCTTCAGTGTTATAAAAGCTTGCAGCTGTCCTGGTCTGAGCAACAAGCCAGCCTGGTTTGGACCATTATCCTCCAGGTGATAAACTGAGTGCAGAAGCATGCCACTTCCCCACAAAAGTCAAATTTTGCAAGTATACGGAACATCACCAAATGATGACAGCATAAAAACAGCAAAGGTGCATGAGGTGACTGTTCAGTGAGAATTCACATAAGGCAGAAATCATTCTTCAGCCTTTTAATTATTACAGAAAAAAAAAAAAAAAAAAAAAAAGTACAGGTTCCACTCCTTTTGCCACCTGAAGAAGCTGCAGCCTCTGACTTCCTAGAAGTCCTGCTTGCTTCCACTCTGTGAGGGACTGCTCAAAAGTAAAGTGAGTTAGGAGTGGAAGCCTTCTTGCTGAAGCTGAACCACTGCACAGAAAAGAAGGAAAATTCATGGGATCAGAAAGGCAATATACAAGGCTCTACCATGGAGAAGGTCTCATTTGAGACTTGGTCTCTGCTGGCAGCATAAATAAACCTCTTGCGCTGAAGGGTGCAAAGCTACTCTTGCATTTCCCAGTGAGCTGTAAGCCATTCTCCCCCGGGGTACAGTATTTTCTTGCTTGTTCTTCTGAAGTGCCCAATTCCAAACAAAGGTATTTGGGTGCTTAATCAGGATCCTGAGACCATTGCTGGACTGTGCTACTGCTGTTACTCTGGCAGATCATGAGCAAAAATACTCCACACAAGAAAGCAAGCTGGAAAACAGCATCTGCAGGTGGCTAGAAACAATGTACCATCAGATGGGACAAATAAACCTATAAAAACAAACTGCACAAAAAGCTTTGCAAAAACATCAGGTGAAGTTGTTCTCCTAGCAGTTCCAATGTGGAAGCAGGAATATACCGAGTTGTTCCTCGTGCCTGTGCTAAAGGACACAGCTTACTGCCTGGCTAGCAAAACTCTGCGGAAAACGTACTCTATGGTCCACTGTAATTCACCCCCTCCTCTCCCCCTTGCAATTTTTTCTGGAAGGGCATTCCATCTGAGTGAAGATCTTAGTAGCAAAGTCTGGAATAAAAACTGCTTCATGTACCTTGCTCCCCTTTCAGGAAAGCATAAGGTCTAACCCAAGGGCCTGGCTCAGCGCCTGGCTTTCCCTGGCAGCTCCTGGAGTCCAGGCGCTTCTGCTGAATCTGCAGCCCTCCACCGCTTCCTGGAGAGCTGCTATTTTTCAGAACAGAGTAGAGCAAGGAAAAGCCTAAGATACTGTGTTCTGTAGGTTTTCTGAGGCTTTTAGGAATGTATGATGTTTTTCCTTTCCACCACAAATACAGGTTTGGTCAGAGTTACATACTGGTTATGAAAATTAGTTTTATACAGCAATACTGTTGGTTTGTAAAAGACATCAAGAGGAGAATAAGAGTGATATCACATAATCATGTGAAGTCCTGGTACTGATGATTAACTAGTGCACAGTGAAAATATTTTAATAAGCTGAAAAATGACTTAATCCTTCAATATTTATTAGATATACATGGACTGTAACAGAAAAAAAAAATGTTTGCTTGAAAATTAATGATTGTTTTATGATTTATGACAAGACTATAAATATCTGTGCAAAGAGGAGAGGAGATCAAAGGGAATCACATCCCATTATGAATTCTGAGGCAGCTTGAAGACTTTACTTTTCAGATCTTGTTTCTTAGCAAGGCAAAAATTTGAGCTTGAAATGGAAAAAGATAAAGCAGGCTCCAATAACTGAATCATCATCAACTCCTCTCGAGCTGAGTTACTATGGCAATGGCAGTGCTGCTGCACAGCTTCTTCTTACTCTTTCTACCAGTACAACAGCTTTGTAAATGTACATGGGAAATTTCCACCCCACACATACCACGTGTGGCTTGCAGGAGGAGCCCATGGTCTCAGGTGCCCTGGTCTCTACAGAAGGGAAGAGCAAATTTGTGTGATTAAAATATGTGATTTGCAATTTTCTATTTTCCATGGAAACAGTCTTGGAGTGGTAGGGAAAGGTCCAGGATTCTTCCTTCTCTTTTGTGCCTGAGGAAGGTATATTTCAGCGCTTAGAAGATATTTTATAAGTACACAGAATTTTTAATACAGACATTTTAAGTGTTTTTTTCAGCTGCAACTACCTCATTTCTCTGAATTACAGATGTCTCGACGCTTCCAGAGGAGGATGGTATCATCTTTTTGGCAGAGCATAGCTTGAAGCTCTACATAAGTAATGAATCTAATCCTGATGCCAGGTTAATAAATTAGTAATTATAACTCTTTTTGTATGCAACAATCAGTGCATTAGTACTCACCAGTGTCCTCTTTCCTCTTCGAGGACTAGATGAACGCATCACCTTTCCTATCACTGATGGCTTGTTCTCTGCCCTGCACATAAAATACACGTTTGCTCTTAATTATATTTGCGACGGCATTTAACATTCACGCCCTAATAGCAAACAGAAGTTCCCAACAGGAATTGGACCCTTTGCAGGAATCATACATGCAAAGGAAATCTTTGCCCAAAAATACTATTGCTGAAAGTACAGTTTCTGCGAGCTCATTAAGTTGTACAAGCAGACATCTATATGGAACCTCAATGAACTCCATATCAAGAATTTAATCATTGTTTTTGTGGAAAATAAGTCCTTTTCACCCATTGTATGGATATGCATACAGGCCAGAACATGGTCTTGCTAATAAATGCATGTCTTTTAAGTAGACCTGCTCTGGGGAGCAGATGAACAAGGTTAACACATGTGCATTAATCAATAGGAGGGTCAACAACAATTATCACAATGGAAGGTAAGAGAGACAATACAATAATCAAATATACTGTGCAATGTATTGTCTGAGAATCAGGTAAGCTTTTACGTCTCCACATGTTCTATAAAAAGCTGTCATTGAATAATAAGGAGCAGAGGACATCTGACGCATTGTGCTATTTATATAGCCATACATCCATCATATTTGTACCGGTAACATCTGCTCTCTGTTACGTATCTGGTTTGGTGCCTCAGCGTGAAATCTGTAACACCGCACACCCCCAGCCTGCGCTCAGCCTGCCTCTGTTTTAATATGTTTACGCTCCGCGCAGCCTTTTGCGACCCGGGGCAAGGAGCTGCCTCCCCCCCGGGCAGCCCACTGCCAGCAGTGCCGAGGCGATGCGGCTGCCCCCCCGGGGGTCGCCGAGGCCGAGCTGGGCTTGGGGGGGGGGGGGGGGGGTGGGGACGGTGGGGTTGCTGCTGAGTTGGGCGGGGGGGGGATGCTGAGATGGGCAGGAGGGGGATGGAGAGGGGGAATGCCGAGCTGGGCAGGGGAGGGGATGCCAAGCCGGGCAGTGGGACGGGGGGGGGGGGGGGGGGGGGATGCGCCTCCGTCCCCTCACCTGCCCGGCGCCCCCCGGGGCGGGAGGCAGCGGCGGCCCCGGGCGCGGCGGCACCACGTGTCGGGGCGGGGAGCGGCGGGGCCGGGCCGGGCTCCGCCACCCCCCCCCCCCCCACCCAGCGCCGCAGCGGCAGCAGCGGCGGGAGCAGCCCGGGTTTAGCGCATCCCTCTCGCCCATGCCAGGTGCCTGTCGCCGGCTGCGCGGGGATTGAGGAGAGATGGGGCCTCTGCGGGAGAGCAGCAAGGTGAGGGGCCGGGGAGGGAAGGGGCGGCGGGGGTGGCCGCGAGGACGGAGGAAAGGCAGGGACAGGCAAACCCCGGCCACCCCCCCACCCCACGCCAACCCCCTCGGGGGGGTGGGGTGTGTGTGGGGGGGGGGGGTGGCCGGGGTTTGCCTGTCCCTGCTGGGATGGTGGAAGAAGGAGGGCGCATCCGAGGGGTCCCTGACGCCGGGGTGTCCCTTCCCGAGCAGGAGCAGAAGACGCAGCTGGAGAAGGAGGTGTCCCGCAGCCGCATCCCCCGCCTGATCCTCCGGCCGCAGCAGAAGGTATCCCCCGCTTCCGAGTCGCCCTTTTCGGAAGAGGAGAGCCGGGAATTCAAGCCGCCCGGTTCCTCCGGGGGCTCCGGCAGGACCGTCAGCAGTAACAGCTTCTGCTCAGGTACCGCACAGGGACACCCCCCACCCCCCTACCCACACCCCCCCCCACTCAAACCTCAGCCCGGAGGTCACCGTGGGCACCACCACGCCGACCCCTGAGGCTTCGCTGTCACCCCCGGCCGCAGCATCCCTGTGACGGGCTCGTATGGAGCCCTGACGAGCATCCCTCTGTGCGGATGAAGAAGGGCAACCATTACTTTTCCCAGGGAAATCCAGTATCTGTTCTTTCAATACATGTCTGTAAGCGACACCAGATGTTTCCATTTCGAGTTCTGCTATCCACTGCTAGAAAGTTGGCGGTTTTACTGCAGCAGAATAGCTGCTTTAAAGAGAAGGATTTGCCTTAAAAACTGCAGCGTGGGTTTGAGGCATTCTGAAAAGCCCATAAGCCAAAGAGTCTGTAAAACAGAGGAGTTGCTATTAAATGTATCAGAGCTGGGTCAAATACTGCAATTCCTTTGGGGTTTGTGATGATGCATGCATAAATCAGAACAAAATACGTAGGTGAAGCTTCTGCTGTCATACTGAATTGAGTTTTGTTTATTTGAGAATTCAGGTTTCTTCTGACAAGTGTGTCACCAGATGTGAGTTGGGCATGAAGCCTTCTCTACAGAGAGGGCAATGGCTCGGTGATATATCAGAATTAAATTACTACTCTCCAACTGTAGGCCACAAAAGTGTCATTTGCTCTTCAAAATCAATATATCCCTTTACATCAGGGACAACTTGAAACCAGATTTTTTATGTTAAATATTTGTCCTGTGTATAGTGTAGCACAATTTAAGTGCCTCAACTAGTAGTGAATGACTTAGATACCTACTAGTGGTGAGTAGTCTCCTAATTCAGTGAAACTCTTCACCAAGTATGACATTATGCACATGAATAACAACATTGGGGGTCGCATCGTGAACACCTTGGGCTCTATATGTGTGTCATAATTTTAAATACATTTTGGTGACTAAAGAGTTGGTTTTAATAGTATTTTGGAGAGCATAATGTTCCCTATCTAAAATATGAATTATAACAAGTTTTTTTGTAATAGTTAATATCAGAGCAAGTTCTTAAACTTCCTTTTTGTTTATTTCTAAAGTATTTCAGTTACCAAAGGTTTTCCTGAGAACAGCCAGAAACACTCATATTTATCTTTGTCTTCACGACAGTGCATCAGATTATTATTATTTTTTAATTCCTTTAATGAAAAGCAGTGTATTGAACACTGTGTACAACAACAGTCAGTTTTCCTAGATGAGAAACACAATATCCGTGTTTGAGTCTAGCTTGGATTGATTTTGCAATTCAGGCTCAGTGGAATGATCTATTTGGTTATTGTTTAATGAACAATGCAGAGCGTTAAACAAACAACATAGTATTGCAAGAATGCTGTAGTCTTTTTCCCATGCCTTTTGAATCCTTACCTGCTTGAGTTTCCCTGTTACAAAGAAGTAAAATCTTTTGAAGTTTTCTATAAATATATTATTTTTATGATCTCTCCCAAATGGCTGCTTTCTATCCTGATTTTTTTTTTCTTTGTGTGTTGACAAGGCTTTCATCCTGGTTACTGACATTCTTTTTCATATCTTTTGGGTTTGTATCATGTTCTTCAGATCTACTCGACACAGAGCTGCCAAAGTAATACCCTTGCTGCCCCACTGCACTATATCGGCTGTCCTGAGGCCCAGCAGAGCTTTGTAGTTACTCTGGGTGTGTCTGATCTCCCAGCTTGACAGTTTTAAGGCGCCTTTCACAGAGGTATTCAAGAGTGCAATGCTGGTCTCTTAACCTGTCTCTTAAGCACAGCTGCTCATATATTTATTTCCTTTTATTATTTCATGAATGCCGTGTTGGTTTAGTTTGATTCTTTTCCCCATGCTGAGAACTTTGAGCTTCCCAAGCTGCCTGCAGCACCCGCACTGGTATGCGCTACCCTGTTTGACTGCTCTGAGTCTTCAGACCTTACGCAGCCAAGGATCAGCCAAGGCAGTGTCCTCCGTCCCAGTATGTGGCTTTGTTATTGATAGGTTTGATGGGTTTTTCAGTGTGATGCAGGTATGACAACAGTCTCTGTCTTGATTTCTTCAATCTCTTGACATCTCTTCCCTGTCTTCCACTTACGATCCTTCTTTATAATAGTACGTCTAATTTAGATTGAAATTCCCCAGCAGCTTTACGTGACTGCTGGTTCCTGTTTCTGGGGAGGGGATGGTGAAGAGCTGCGTGGAGAGGTGAATGGAGGGGCTGCAGCCTCTAACCTGCCTCTCCTAGTGGTTAACTCAGCACTTACCATCTTAACTGAGAAGTGGCATGCGCAGAAAGTGCATTTAAAATTAGCAAGTAATAAATTCGGAATAGGTGAGCAGATGAACAATAGCGGGATGACAGTATGAAAAAGCTCATGAGCACTTGGATAAATGTCTTTTTTGTGACAACTTCTTTGGAGCATTAAACTCCAAAAAGTTCTTGATAAGCAGCAGGTAGTGTGAATTGACCCCTAGAATAATTCCTTTACTCTTTACCCTTCTCTTGACAAGTTGTTCTCTCTACCTTTCTTCCTTTATTATTGATACCAAGTCGTTATGATCAGTAGATTCCTCTTCCCCTGTAGAAATTATTATTTTTTACCTTGTCAATTTAAATATGTATTTCCTGCTTGATTCCCTAGAGCTTCTGAGATTGTCCATTTTCCCTGGGTGCTTACACTGATCCCAACACATAAGTGAAGACTTGGAGTTCTTTCTCTCTAAATGAGAGCAGCAGGGTCTTCCAGGTATTGTTAATGTTAGTTTAGGTAGGGGGAACCTTTGGTAACTGTGGCAGTGCTGCAAGTGTGGTGGCAACAGCAAAAAATACCTCTCAGCAGCAGACAAGAGACACTTTGTTTTAATGCTTAGTTTCTTTCGAAGAAGTTGTTAGTTCTGTCTGAGATAAGTTTTACGTTTGTGCGATCCGCTCCCTTTTTGTCTTGTGTGACTGGTCACTTGATCATGTTGTTCAACTATTTGCAATTGACTTTATGTCTGTTTTGCTTTGTAAGCCTGTATGAAGCACAGTGAGACTGTTACTCTTATCTGTGATACTCCTGACAAAATGTGTTTTTAATACTCTTTGTTTCTGCCAAGTGAACATGGATGCTCTGTGGATGTTGTGTAAGCAAACTGAGCCTTTGTATCAGTACTCACCATGCACAATCCCTCCTTAAAATCTTAGCGCATCTGGGGTCCTGTTTGTCATTTGATACGGGAGCACTTCTCTTCCTTCAGCCGCTGCCCTCCTTCAGCTTGGATGTCAGCCACAGAACTCGTATGATGTCAAATGATGAAAAAACACTCTCCCAGCAGCTTCATCTGGCTCAGCTGCTACCGAGCGTTTGCCTGTGTCATGCGTGTTTTCCTCATAAGTTGCACTTGGCTTTGAAGTGGCTACGCGCGTTTACCTTGTCGGCCGGGCCGAGAGCACAATTTTAAACATTGCAAACAAATCATCCGCTCAAGGGTCCATGGCTGAGCTGCTGCTGCAAGCAAGAGTGAGGCTGCCTTTGGCAGTTCCAGTTGCAGTGTTTTCCTTGTAAGAAATAAGATCCTTAGGGCAGGGCGTTATCCTTGGGTTTTGTGTACACACGTCCTTTTGATACCGAGCCAGTTGCGTATTGGATCGAAGGCAGCCTGGACGTGCTAAACTCAGTCTGTTTAGATTTTCATTTTAAAAGGCAGTTAGTTTGGGATATACTTTTTTTTTTTCTGTTTTCTGCCTCTGAATAGCTCAGCTTTTAAATTTCTTCTTATGAAGAAGAGTTGTTATGTGCAACCTCTATAATGACGCCCAAGCTCTCCTTCAGCCTTTATTCAGAAGCCAGGCTCCTGAATTTCTGCGGGTAATGCAGTGGCGCTTTGTCAACTGAGATGCAGCTCTGCAGAAAGCACTTGTGCTTTAATTATCGGTTCAGCAGAAGACTTTACGAGCCAGAGTAGCCATTTTATGCTCATAATAAACAGTTCCTCTTTTCTTGGGCTTACCTGCAAGTCACCTCTTTAACTAGTCTGAATAGTACTACGGGCCATTGAAAACCAGTAGCGTCTCTGTATAGGAATGATTGTGAATGACTCCCAACAAAGTTCTCAAAAATACAAGCTGAAGCTTCTTTTTTTTTCTTTTCCTTTCAAATTTCAAGATCTGGGTTCAATACTTATTTCATAACTTGTTCTTTTTTGGTGTAAAGATTTTTTTTAAAACTTGTTCTTTACACGTGTGCCACAATAACCATGCTCCAGTACCGTGGCTGCACTGTAAGCCCCGGGGTGTAGGCGCTGCAAGGGGGCTCTCAGTGTTACCGCTCCCTGCTCTTGCTCCTGTGCACGGTCCCTCTTGAGCTCACAGATTACTTGCCAGTTGACCCAGATGCTGATGGATGCTGCAGTTCGCAGTGCGTATGTCAAAAAAAGCATGTAGACTTTAGGCAGGCTTATTAAAATCCACGTGAATGCACGGCCCATACTGCTAGCCACAGACAAGAAGAAAAGTGTTGAATGGGTGTTACCAGACAAAAAGCTGTACCTTCGCACACTCCGGTAAATAATTTATTTTCTAGAGCATTGAAGTAGGCTGTATTGTAAACCAGCTAGCCTTGGAAACTACACTATTAGAGTGTGTGTACTTAAATATATATTTTTAAATCAGAAAACATACAACAAAACAAATATGCAGTATTTTAACAAACCAACAGGTTGGGGCCAGAGAGTTAGTACAAATTACTGAAAATAATTACCTCTATTATTTGTATTTGTATATGTATATACATATGTATGTATTATTATGGAAAGAGCGAGATGTCCCATTCTTCTTGTTTCTTGTTATAGGAAGAAATATTTTGTTTAAATAGTTTGTTACTGGTTTATTTGTTGGTTTTTTTGGTCTGAGTTACTGAATCAGAGAGATATGCTTACAAGTGCTTAAGTATGTAATATTGGAATTTAGCTTCTCTTTCCTGCAGTCCTTTATGCTATGCTTTTCCACAGTCCTCTTGCCATTTTTTTCAAACTTCTGAAGTGGAGGTCCTCTCCAGCACATTTCTTTGCAGCACTCTGTAAGGCCATTCAGTAATCACTGTGATATTAGTTTACACAAACACTGAAACAAAATCTGCTTTCAAAAATGCATGTATGGCCTTTGCATAAGGGTGACACTGGGGACGTGCTTCATTTTCTCACTGCTGCTTCCCTGGAGAATTTCCTGCTGGGCCAGCTTACGTGCAATAATTTATTATTGCTTCATATTGTTAACCACCAGTTCTGTTTCTGCAGCGCAGAGATCTGTTCCAAACATGGAAATGAGAAAAGTGCCTCGGTACTAAAGAGCAAAGCCTGCCTGTTCCTCAGTTTTCGGCCTTTGCCTGCTTTCCTTTCAGCTTGACTATTTATTCTCTCTTACTAAGTAACAATCCTTTTGTTCCTGTTCCACACAACAGCATCTGGAAGCCAAAACATTTGACCTTTTGGATGTTTGTTGTCACCTTTTTATGTATCTGTCAGCACTGTGAACCTTTAAAGCCTGACCCAGAGCCTCCTGAGGTCAGTAGAAGAGTTCCTGTTCTCTCTGGCACATTTTGGATAGTGTCCTGAGAACAGTCAGTACCTCACCCATTTTACTAGCCTGTTTGTTGAAGCTTGCTGTGTACTACGGACTGAATTCTAAGTTATATCATGTATTTTCTTTGCCACCAATGCATAATCTAATATTTTTGTTTTGAAGTTCTTTTAATACAATTTTCTATTAAGATGAATGTTGCTATGCCTATTGAAGAACATCACAACTTGTAGCAGAAATAAACCTTTAATCAGAAGTCTTTGATTTCTTTTGCATTAAAAGAGAATCATGATATTTAAAAATAAATTCTTTATGACATGTTTTAACCCTACTTTTATAGGGCTAGTATACATCCTTGAAATTTTGGAAGAGTGTTTTGATCACACAACTCACCCACCAAATACGGTGGGTGAGTTGTGTGATCATGCTAAGTGCCAGTCTGGATTTGGTGTCAATTAAAAAAAAATAATGCATAAAACAACAATGGACAGAATATGTGTTGTTTCCAAGCATCATTAGAAAGTAAACAGTGCAACCTTATGCAATGATGTTGAAGCTGTGAGGGTCACAGTCATATGCTGTCAGCCATGGAGGCAGAGCTATATGAGAACAAAGGAATATAACATGTTGTACCATTTGAGGAACAGGTACAAATGTCTATATGGTCTACTGAAGATACTTATTTCCAAAAATGGTACCTTCAAAATTGGATAGAATATTTATAATTTCTACCTTTGCTTCATAGTGGAATTAAACACATAAAACCACACACACACAAACTCATCTGTATATACACATGTATTTCACATAATGTTAATATTAAACGGGTAATATTTCTTATACTGGATATAGTCAAGGCTTTCCCACCAGAGCTAGCAGTAGTGGTTCCACTTCCAGCTATTGGCCTGAAGAAAGATTAGTGATGTCTACTAAAGCGTTTAAAAAAAACTAAAGCCGAGACTACTCTTTGTCTCTTTCAGACTCTTTTCACTCCTCACCTTTAGTTAAAACTTTTCTTTAAAATTTCAAATAGATTTTCAGTCCTTTGTCATCTTAAACCTATTGTCCAAATGTCATCTCTGATGTGATGTGTTATCAAAACTCTAGGAGCTGTGCTGTTCCTGACCACAGTGCTCTCCTAGTAACAGTACTATTTTTATTGATATTTTTACTAGTAAACCTTGATGCTTTTTTTCTGTAATACTAATACCATTAGTGATGCTATAAATGTAATGACAAAGCCAATAAGCTGCAATTATATAGTCCTTTTTTCAGATGGTTTCCCAGAACTCACATCAGTCCTGCTTGTTAGTGAAATGTTCAAATAGAAGGAAGATTAGTAGAGCCATCATTTGCTGCCAAAGTCAAACAAAATTTGCTGCTTCAGTGTAACTTAGCTATTGTACAGTCAGATGTCAAGAGCTGATACTTTTAAGTACATATTTATGGGAAATACTGCGTGATAAAAGACGTCCAAGCTCCAGGAGTGGGTCAGTTCATCTTCTTGCACCTTCATCCCATGTCATCTACACAGTCTGAGCCTGTCATCATTTATGCCATGCTGTGAGGAGCAGAAAGGACCTCTTGCCAAAATCAGTGGGCATCTTCCATACTAAATTTTCAGTAGTCACCATTAGTGGTCAGCCTCTGGCTGTGATGGAAGCAAGGTCAAAGGGGCTGGCGAGGAACAGGTGTAAAAGTTGCCTTTATATTAGTGATAGGGACCTCTGCAATGATCAAAAGGATTTGAAGATGTTTAGTCTTGATTTTACTTCACTACTGGGTTAGATTTTGTGACTAGAACATTAAAATCAATAGTTCCATCTTGAAAGATGGACTAGGAAAACCAGAGTGGTTCCCAACTGTGGAATATCTGAAAGATATAAAGGAAAAATATGATCCTAAGCATGTAGGTTGTACAGGACCTCTGGAGAACATTTTGTTCAGCCTCTTTTATGAAGCAGGACTGTTTCCAGCACCATGTCACATCAGCCATGGCTTTGTCTATCAGAGTCTAGAAAACCTTCAAGGACAAGAGTTTGCACAGCCTCTCGTAGATGACCTCAGGGATTGGTGGAGCTGCTAGCCTGCCTTCATTCACAGGCAAAATGGAGCATAGTTAATTCAAGTTCTGTCTGCAGAGACATAGAGATTAAATGTGGAATTAATTTGCTTAGCAGGATTTCTTAAAGTAGGCCTTGTCAAATAAACCTCCTCTCTTTGCCTGGCAGGGCTATAGTTTTGGTTGCTCTTCTGCTCTGCTTTAGTGTGCTTGATTCCTTGTAAGACACTTGCCTCACAAACACATGATACTCTGATTAATTTTATTAAATACCAACTCCAACAGTTCTTTAAAGTAGCTGTAAGATTAGTTTAGGATTGATCAGGAGGACCAAAATTAGTGGCATTTTTAGAACTCTACTTTTAGTAAGGTTATGAGACATTTTTTTCAAAGGTCTGTGTGATTTTGCAGGTGACAAATTGTAGCAAATGACTAATCTTCCAGAGTACATAAAATCACCTTCTGAGTAGCTGCAGTGAAAATTAAAAGTTTTAGTACAAATAGGAGCTGACGAGAATATTCACACTTCTTACCTTAATCTGTGCTCCCTAAATTGTTGCTGGGCAGGTGAGGGTGCCTCCAGAAGACCATGCAGTGTTGTGATGAGGCAGGAGCTAGGCTCCTACCTATTGAGAGCCTGAAGGTGTGCATGTGAATATGCTCCACCTCTGTCTTTCTATGTGTACTACTCCTTTTATACTATTATATTTCATCCTGCTGCTTTTACTGTGGTCCTTTGTGTTGCCTAGTTGTTCCAGAACAATATTGTGAATCTCCGGTTAGCAATGTTTTCTGAAATCCCTTACACCTCACTGGTTCAGCTGACCAAGTCAGAACGGTGGTTGTGCTAGTCAGTGGAAAGATGAGATCCTCCAGACAGTGACTCAGACTAGTTGGAAGACTGGAGAAGCCTAAATTGGGCTGTTGTTCTGACTCATCCTCCAGAGGAGCCTCTTTCACTGCATTTAAAACAGAAGGAGCCTTAGCAGGTAGAAGCTAGGTGATATATTCCCTTCGGTGTCTGCCAGCAATTTTCATTAATGCATAGAACACCCCTGTGCTACAAGACCAGTCATGAAGAGAAGACCAAAGCAACATGTAGGGAGTCAAAAAATGTGGAACAGACAAACAGATTGGGAGATTATCATGAGAAGTTCTGAAATACCCTTGGTGGTTTACTGACAATAGCCAGCTCAGTGTGTGACATCCTAGCAGAGCCATGGCTACTCAGACTAACAGATCCTGAGATGAACAGAAAAGGAACCATTAGGAACAGTCCGAAAACAGTTTTTGCCTTGGTACACTGAACTGGTAAAAATTCATTAGAGGCCCATGTTTAATTCTGGAATCCATATTTCCTAGTAGAAATACAGAGTATGTACAGCCTGAACATTGGTCAAAGGAACCTTAACAGAAGATAAAAGTGGGACAGTAGACAAGGGATCAGGTAGGGGTTGGACAGTTCAGACTCATGAAAGTGCATAACTAGATGAGGCAGTTAAGAGTGAACATAAGTCAGTGGTTCCTCAGCAAAAGCATCATTAACTATTTGGATGGATTATATAAGGAGTTTGCAAATTCAGCATTTCTTGAAGTCTCCAGGACAAAGCAGTATGTTTCTAAAGAAGGCATATTCAAAGGCATATTCCAGTGGAACATCTAAAGTCTCTGTGCTCAGAAAATCAGAGAAAATTATCAAGTCACAACATATGGCCTTAAAGTCTACAAGAACAACATTTTATTATTATAGTATAATTAACACTGTTGGTTATACTTTGACTTTACTATTTGAAAGTTAGTAAGTGCATGCAAATGTCAGAGTGCTCTGAGCAACTTCCCTGATTGTTTGTTTGAAGAGACACTATCCCATGGTTGGCTTTGAAACTTGGCAAGCGTGTGTGATCTGGGAGAGGGGTTGGATGTAGGGTTTCAGTGATGAAATCCAGCTGATGTTCAAAGGGAAGGTCTACTCCCAGAATGCTCTTAGGAGGCCACTATGAAAAAAGACACCATGAATTTTGCTAAGCAATGAAAGTTGTGTGTTATACATTTATGTATTTTTCTCTCTTGTGCAAGTAAATAATACAGGCAAGATCAGAAGTATGGATTTTCACAGCAGTATTTGCCAGCTTTCTATCTTCCTGATGCTCATCATGTGCCTGAGAAAGTAAATCAGGTCTCTCTGTATTCCTGAGAAGTCTGGACCTGAAATCCTTAATGGGGCAAAACTCTTGCTGGTTTGTAGGACTGAATCCTTAGCTGAACTTGCTGAAAACGACATTCACATCATGTCTTCAGCAGAAAGTGAATCCCATTGTGTGCTCATCTGCTACTGTTACCCCATCGCCTACTTTGGAGATAGATTCCTTATCTCGGCCCATTTCTGGGAAGGTGGAGGTCTTCACCCCCCTCTGTCAAAGTTCTCAGTGGGTTTTTTGGAGAAGCCTGCAGGTCTGTGGGCACTACTGAACCCACACTGCCACGGCTGCATCCTTCCTTTTGCGGATGAGGAGCAGAGGTGTTTGCTGCAGCAGTTAGCTGTCTGTTTGTGGGATGGAGAGGTCATCAGCTTGATGCATGGCCAGGATCTATGGGAGGGTCTGCTGCTCTTCTGCAGGGATTTCACCTGCAATATTAAATACAGTTAAATAACCTTTTAAGGCTTCAGTAGCAGGGAAGAATGAAGATACTGGCAGGTGATTTGGCTTACACTGAGCAGCTGGATAGGACCTCAGAATTCACCAGGACTTTTCCTTGTGCCTGAACAGCAAGTTGCAGGTTGGCTGGGAGGTGCATCCCCCCCAGTGTACAGCAGAGCTTTGCTTGCCTTTGGTGGTGAGCACAGGCGTTTCGTGTGCAGCTGTTCCTTTCTGTTATAGTAAAGATTTTGATTCTTCAAAAGGCACCACAAAAAGCTGACACAGAAAAATGTTTCTCTGCGACTTGCCCTAGATTTGGAAACTTTAAAATTTTGTTCACATTTCTGGCTAATACTAGGTAGAAGGAGTATAAGTTGTACGTTATATAAAAATAAATGATCGTAGGAGAGGGAGTACAATAAAATCATTCATTTACTTCAGCTGGAGTGGGAATGCTCACCTGTTTATTGGTGTGTCTAAAGGTCACAAGGGGTATGAGTAGAGAAGAGCTATTGTTCTTTGTGCCAGGCTTATTTGTGCCTTTAATAAATGCCCATTGCAACAAAAGCTGAAGTCCTTAAGGGTAAAATGGGGATATGTAGGTATGACATAATCTGATTATACAGTGTCACCAGTGTGATATCACAGGCAATGACAGGGGGAGTGGTAATTAAAATATTTATTTTTTGTATGCTTTCTATAACTACTCTTTTCCTTATTGCAGTTGGTTTTGCATACTTGTTTTTTCAATGCCCTAATTTTTAACACTGTAGTTTAGTTCTTTCATTGCTTAAAGCTTTTATCAGCTTCTGAGGTGCTTCCAGGTAGCAACTGTATAGATTTCTTCACTGAGAGGGGGTCAGTTACTGGAACAGGCTCCCCAGGGAAGTAGTCACGACACCAAGCTTGCCAGAGTTCAAGGAGCATTTGGACGATGCTCTTTCCATATGATTTAAGTAATTCTGTGAGGAGCAGGGAGTTGGACTCAATGATCCTTATGGGTTCCTGCAAACCTGAGATATTCTATGACAGCTTTGGGAGTTATTTCTATACAAAGTCTCCCATACAAAACACAGCTGTGAGGTCTGCAGAACCTGTCCAGCTAGTGCAGTGATTTTATTGGTGGAAATACATGTATTTTATTTTTAAACAAAAAGTTTTCAAAATAATGGCACATAAAGAAACATCTTAAGAGGGAAGGTCATAAGAAAAATAAGCTGTACAAACCTGCACTTTTTTCTGAATATATTTGATAATAAATGTTTGTGTGCTTCTAAAGAGAAGATGCTTTGGCCATATCTAAAGGAGCTGATTAAATGCAATCCCAAAGCTCACTCAGCTGTGCTGATCCACTGCCTTGTGCCTTGTAGGTAACATTCATTTAGCCTGCAGAAGAGACTCTCAACCCTTGGGAGAGGGAAATGGGCGCTGATCTGGGAAGAAATTGCTACCTTCTCTCTTCTCTGTGTTGAGTTATATTGTGATGTTGATGGGAATGGAAAGGATAAAAAGTAAACTAAAATCATATGGACAACAGTCCTGCATTAGACAGGGTAAACGTAGGGATGGGGTGAAAACCTTATTAGCGGTCTCCTTCCCAGTATTTTTCTGCTAGGTTGCAGAAGGCAGCAGCAAGATGCAAAAGGAGATGCTTGTAGGCTTAACTGATCTGATTTGAAGGAATGAAGTATGATTAAGCTGGATTATGTGCTTTGCACCGTTACTGCGTTTTGTGCCTTGGGAGGTAATTCTGGCAGTAGGCTGGGCTACCCCTATGACTTGGCATCATGTCTGGCAGTTCACAGAGGCCTGGGCAGCAATGCCTCGGGCTGCTGACAGGTATTACATCCTAATGCATATGGCATGCATGGGACTAACTGCACTTTTATGTGACCTGTTCAGCATTGGAGGCAGGAGATGGAGAAATGAGAAGCAAAACACTGGAACAAATAGGTGAGGGTAGGGTAACTGGCCAGACACGAAGGAAAACTGGTTCACATGAAAGGGTGAGGTTGTTTTACTGTACTGAGGGAGCAATAGATAACAGCAAAAGCTGTTCTTTCCTGCAGAGGGGAGGTGGGCAGGGGGCAGGGTTTAGATAGCTATGGAGTGACACTTTTGCTTCATAAATGCACAGTCATATACTGACTTTTTAAACAATCTGCTCATGCAAAGCTCATTGCAAGATCAGGCTTGACCTAAATTACAAACAGGGTGGAAGTGTAAGGGCAATATGGTCATGCAAATGATTTGGCTCAGTTGCAGGTACCTCTTTGACTTTCATGTTAGGTAAAGATAATGCATCGGGAGCAGAGTGCCATTGCATAATTAAGATGGCAGCTTTCATTTTGTCCTGGGAAAGAACAAACAATTACATTTCTCCAGGAGAGTAAATATTCAAGGCTTCCCAGTGTCAGAGTAGCCTGTTTGTTTTTGTTGTGTATCTCTAAAACCACCATGCCTTTTAGGGGAGCTGTGATTACTCAAGATTACAGGACTTGTGATTAGATGAAGGGGGTGTTTGATATGTGGATTTCACCGGGACTCAGACTTCTTACTTTGCATTTAATTATTAGGAGCTGAAGTGTTTGTATACCTGGAGGTCAGGAACATGGGTCTATTCCTGAGGTGGCTGCTGATGCCATGAAGCACTGGTGTGCCCTCAGAGGAATTCGGCTTTAAACAAAAGCAGTCTGTGTATAACACACCCTCTTCAGAACCAGTACCTCATAGCCACCTGTCAAGAATGGAAGAGCTCTGTGATCATGGATGCTTTAAAAGGAAAAACATTTTTGAGAAATATTTATTCATTCCAGTTAAATGAAAATCCTGACTTTGTGTATATGGGCTGTAGGTCATTCATTCTCTTGTTCAGATAGGAACATATCTTGGAGAGCATGTGGTCTGTGCTTGCTTTTCATCTGGTGTGCATTACACAAGTCATTCTTGTATCTTATGTGCATTTCTTCATGTCGTAATATTCTCTAACCTAGCTAAGTCAAAATAATTTATCTTAGATCTGAGTTTTAGATCTGTAGCCCCTGATTTTGTATTTTGTCAGACTTAGTGAAACAAGTGCTTGCCATTTTAGTCTGCCTCAAGATATTCAAGACTTCTTCACAAAATGGGAGAAACTAACAGCTTCTCACCAGGTTTCAGAGCCAGGGTTGTGCATATCAGATAACAGTAAACAGTTGCAGTTCAAACACTTTTTTTATTATTATTATCATTCTGCTAATGTTCATGTACTTATTAGTTAGAAATTTTCATGTTTTCCCTTTTCTCTTCAGATGACACTGGCTGTCCTAGTAGCCAGTCAGTTTCTCCAGTTAAGACTCCTTCTGATGCTGGAAACAGTCCAATCAGTTTTTGCACTGGTAGCGATGGAGACTTCTCCAGGAAGAAATTCAGTCCAGGGACAATGAGTGAAGGGAACCCACAGCTGGCTCGATACAAGAAGGAGACAAAGACAAGCCTTGTAAAGCCAGGTGAGTACAGTTCCTTTTATTTCTTTAATTATACTTTCTAATTGACTACTACATCTACAGGTGTCTACATACACTGTGTTGTCCTGCCTGTGATACCACTAATGCTGATAGTAAATTCAAAAAATAATTGAGTTATTTCTATAGAGCTTCGTGCAAGTTTTGAAAATGCTATCTGTATTAGCTTTTTTATGGAAATATAATTAATTGATGTCTTCACTTTCTTTATGAGACTCGATGGTAATGTCAAATAACAATTGAAATGGATTTTATCCTATTTCATGGTAATTGCACACATATTTCACTGGCCAAAGATAAATGACTTACTATCAAAGCAAAGAATTACAGCCTTCTGATGTTGTTAGATTTATTGTTGGATCCTGCCTAAAAGTTTACGCTGCCAGGCTGTGATAGCTCTGGGGATACAACATGTCAAACCAAGGCAAGATAACGGGTAGCCTACGTTGTGGGAGTTAGGCAGAAGAAGTTCCATGCTACACTGACTGAATCAAGAGCATGTCTCCCATTGCCTCAGGCTAATGGGCCACCTCAGACCACCCACTAAATCAGCACCTGCTTGTCACACATCTAAGACTAAATATCCCAGTGTGTCACTGGCTGCTGTAATTTTAATGAGTAGATATAAAATATTTTTGTGATTCATGTACAGGCAGGTCTTGATTACAAACGGTCAGGATATTTGTGCTATTATTTAATTAATCATGAAGACAGAGTGGGTTTTGACTCTATACAGACCCTGTTGCAGAACTGACATTGTTTATGATCTCAGGTACCTCCTGGCTATACTGTTTCCAGAGTCATTTTACCTCTGAAAGTAACTTAGATGCTTTCATGAGGACCCAGCTCAGATTTACCAGCACCATGTTTAATCCAGAAACAGTAGAGAATCTGTTGCAAACACTCTTTAATGGCTTGGTCATTGAAAGGGCTGATTAAATCTGACTTACCACTATCCCTGCAAGTTCTTCAGCTCATTTCATAACACCATGTTACTTGAGTGTTCACAGTCTCCCATTGCTCTGCATAATGGATGATGACATATTTTTTCAAGGTTTGTTTTCTGTTCCATTAAAAGCAAGGAATCTAATGCAAGCAGAATGCAGTGAATATGTTATATGACTGTCAAATCTGCACCCATGGCTGCCACAACCATTTTGTACGTGAATATGGATGTAGCTTAGCAAAACATGGATAAAGGATTTTGAAATTTTTTTTTCTACTGAAGAGTTCTATACACATGGAAAAGAGTTATGTACTTGTTTCAATAGAATACTTAATTGTTTTCAATTATTACACTTAAATTGACCTATAATATCAAGTTATTAGCCTTTTGCAGTAATAGAAGTCATCTTCATTTTAGTTGATGGCATTATTTCAAGTCTTTGAATGGACTTAGTTTAGGTATTCTTGTAGGTGGGACATTCTGTGTCTGTCAGGACCTCTGCATTGATTCATATCTAAGGTTGGAAACCTCATCTCTAGAATTCAAGCATATCACTCCTGAGATACATCGAAACTCTCAGAGCAGGAACTGGGTCTGATTTACAGAGTGTTTCTAAATTCCTCCTGCCAAATGCGTCACACCTTTTTAGTGGAAAGTTGTCAAAAGCCACATCATAGTCAGCTGACACAGGTGAGGGACATTCCTGAAATGAAGAGCACACCAGGGGCCAGGTGGGGTTCATTTTCCTCACTGTTGGCCACAGGGGTTAGTGTAATTCTCTCCCATTGCTATCTCTTGGCTTCAGGTGAATCCAGTCCCTTACCCATGACCTAATTGAGTATGAATTTCTGGTGGCTCAGTTGGGAAAATCTAGCCTTTATGCAAAGAAGAGGTATTGTCATGTAGCAAAACATGCAGGGAGTAACAAGGGAGCAGTAGGAGAGTGGGACCTGGGAGGAGAATAACAGCCAGTGTGTCCCTGTCATACGTAACCTAGTTCTGCATACAGTTGGGTACCTCAAGCTGCAGCACAAAAAGAGTTGTGCATAGTATCTTTCCCTCTACCAAGAGCCCTCACTGATTTATGGAGATAATCTCTGCTTTTTATGTATTTGAAACGTCTTGAGATAGTGACTACATAGCAGCAGCCAGGCATAAGAGACAAAAATCTAGCCTACCACTATCTTTTAGAGACTGTGTCCTGCACTACATTTTTGTAGGAGAGTCCATCAATCAGTGTACACCTTCAAAATGCCTGTCATTTTGCTGCAAATTTATGTTTCCAGGATTGTTTTCTTGGAACATGCTGAGTCTCAGATGTAACACTCACACAAATATTTAGATAATTCATGAAATGTCAGAGTGGGATAGCACTGAGAATGAACTCTGGGACCTTTTTAGGCTGTTCCCAAGCTCCAGTGCTTTTCTGCTGCTCTAGCAACATCACTTCATCTTTCTTTTCTGTACTTCAAAAGATGAAATACAACATAGCTTTTTTTTCTGTAACAGCCTAAGGCATTGTTATATGGATCTAAGTCATCTTCACCTCTTGAAGTATTAACAAACTAGATTTGGTTATCATTCATAATTTATATTGTTTGCATAGTGAAACATACTTAATCCTGGAATGTATTATCACTGCATTTTGCTATACCTCTGAAAGATTTATAATCATGAAGAAATTATTCATTTGGGATAGTTGGTAATAGTTTTTACTATGCATTAAATCTGAATCACAACAGTGTTATAGGTGAATTGGGCTTGAAATCTGTACCTGCTTTCCCAGAAAGGATGAAGATGACAGGAACTCTAAGGAAAATATATAACATCCACTCCAGGAGAAAGTTAATAAGCTTTTTAATTTCAGGATTTTAAAAGTTGTTCCTTCTTTTGGGTGTGATTCATTTATGCGATATTTAAAGCAATAGAAAATGTATTGCAGAAAATGCCCTCACAAAAAGGCACAAAAAGCTTAATTAACACTAGTCTTAATTTTGTATCAAGATGCTGTGCTGAATTCTACAGTTTCTGTAATTGAATAAACAGGAGCATAAACTCTTGTACATATTCACATTCTTGGTGTACTCCTCCTGCAAAGATCCATCCTGAATTCCTGCAGCTCATGTCCACATCTTGTTGAGAATAGTGGGAACTGTTTTGCTTTCTTTGACAGTCTTTCTCATCTCGTTTTTTAACTTCCGTTACTCTTAGTGCAAGGACTGAAAATCTGGATCTGCAAGCTGCAAAGTACTGATAAACTTCCAAATACATGTGGATAAAGAAGGGAATCTTGGGCAAGGGTTGTGTCAATAACTTTTTAAAAGGCTTGCATGTTTAAAGTAACACAGAGATGCACTTTTTTTTTAAATGTCTGTGAGCATCATAATTTGGGAAGGGCACCTGATCAGCTGGCTGTGTTCAGCATTTCTGGCAAAAGTTCTGGTCTTTATTTTCTTGCTCTTGGTGTCATGGGCACACTTGGGACAGTTTACTGAATGAGCTGTTGAAGCTGTCTCTTAGAACCCATGAAATTGCTGAAGTTTCACATTAAATTATTAAGACTTAAGACAAAACATTAAGACTGTCCCAGACTTGTCCCTTTTGCACCTTCAGGAGTGTGTGGAGTAGAGATGTAAGCACCTCTGCATGAAAGGAGACCTAGGTGAGCCACAGTTAGGGTCAGCTTCCAAACCTTGTAAAGACTGTCTGGCTGTCATTACAGCTCAGTTCAGTAATAACCATTGCAGACTATGCAAAAAAAGTTATTCTTTTTCACTGCTGATAAAACATCTGGCCATCTATTACTGAATCTGGCTAAAATAGTAACATTTTGGATTACAGTGTGGTTGAACTGCTATAGATTATATTTCAAGAGGGGTGGTCATTGAGAATTGAGGCATTAAATTTGTCCTGTTCGAATTAATGGCTGAATTTCAGAGGCTTTCACCACATAGAGCACCTATGGTTTTTGGCCAATGAGCACAAATTTAAAAAAAAACATGAAATTACATCTGAACAAAAGAAACCACTTTTTTTGCTGTGATAGTGGTCAGACCAACTGGCACAGGTTGCTCGGAGAAGTTGTAGAATCTCCATCCATGGTGATATTCAGAACACAGCTGGATGTGGTCCTGGACAGCCTGCTCCAGCTAGGCTTGCTTGAGCAGGGAGTTGGACCAGGTGGTCTCCAGAGGTCCCTTCCACCCCCAGCAATTCTGGGGTATTAGACTTATTTTCCTTTAAATAGGACATCATCCAGATCTGTAGTTAAGTATTTGCAAGACACAATTTGTGCTTTTTCTGCCCTATATTTCATGTCCATGTACTACCATGTCACTTATAACGAGCTCATAGAAATTGAAGTGTAAAAAAAGTAACTTTTAGCAATCACTATTCAATTAACAATGTCATTTAACTTTGAGCAATAGTAAGTAACGTTGAGTCTGCCTGTGTTGCTGCGTGATCTTTTCTGCTTCTTCTGGATGAATTTGTTAAGTCATGAGTGAATGAGCCTTGGGGTATTATGTCCCAGTCTGAATGGATAACTCTTTGAAGGCTTTAGGACTCTTAGGAATTTTAGGAGAGACAGGTGGGGTAGACTGTATCAGCCTTAAATTGGTTGTGAGTACTCAGTAGGTGCAGGTGCTTTTTTTAATCAGTGTTGGAGCTGATGATAGTGAACAAAAAGGAGTCAAGGGAAATGACCCAGGGCAATTAGGAATATTACAGTTAGAGCTAAATGAGCCAAACAGATCAGAGATGAAATGTGTTATCTGCAAATGATATTTAGCTGTTAAAATGTAATGCTCTTCCTGCTGATTGTTTTGTCTGGTATGTGAGGGTCAGATTCCCAGGATGTCTAGGAACCTATTCTTGGGGGCACTCTGTGCAAGCAAGTTGTAGCAGCTAGTTAATCCATTAATGTAAAATGAGCAGGTAAGTTTATTCATATTGCTACTTTACTTCCATAGGTGTCTGTATTCTAAAGGCAGTCACTTTGGTTATTTATAAAACAAAACATAAAAGTTCTGATTTAGATTATATTGCTGATAACTGGCTGTATGATTTTACAGATCTTTTGTCAGCTCACTCCCTCTCTTTGGTATGACAGTGTGGGAATAATAGCATCTGGTTGATACATATATATATGTGTGTATATATATATATATATATATGCGTGTGTTTCCTTTGAAAAACAGATGAGTTCTGTGAGAAGATTGTCTTAGAGGTAATTCTGGAAATATACTCCAAGAACTTAGCCCTTCTGATTGCAGAAGGTTGCAACGATAGGACTTTGTTTTATCTTTGGAAGGCTGATAGAATATTAGAAAGATATGCTTTAGTGGTGCATTTATCCAGCAACATTGTATCTTGTATTTGCATGGCTTTTGTTCATTCTCTGTACCAAATTTCTACAAGTGGTAGGAAAAACAATAGAACTGTTGTCCCCGTTGTTCAGGAACAACGGTACAAAATACAAAAACCAAGTTACAGAATGTGCTAACTTGAATAGATCCTAGGGCATGCAAAGAGATTCATTGTTCTTTATAACTACTAGTTAGTACTTCTACCTCTTATGTTGAAATACTTTTTAAAATGCTGGTGTTGTACTGTGTATTCTAATGCAAAGTCACACTGATTGTCTAAAAAAAACCAGACACCATAAAACCTGTATTTGGAGATGGCAATTTGCCTTGAGTGATCCCCAAAATAAGTTGGTGTGCTTCATTTTAAAAACAGAATCACACAAAGCTGAGAGTGATGAGAAGACTGGTGACCTCAGTGTACTGTGTCTCTCTTTCTGCTGTGACTTACTTAGCAGTACTTTATAACCCACATTGCAAGCCTGCATCTTTTCTGAGGGAGGGATAATTAAGAACAAGGGTATGTCAAAGAGCATTTAACCTGGTAACAAATGCAGGATTTAATCAGAGTACACCATGCTCCCATCCTGCAGTCAGTCATAACCTTACTTGTGCGGTGAAGATGGGAAGATTCATGCTTCTGTTCCTAGGAATATTCATATAATAAAATACATGGTTGGTGTCATGTGCATAAGAATGCTTAAATTAGGAAATGAGCTACACCTGATTCAGTTTAGTTTCAATAATCAGTTGTTGAACAGAAAAATGTGCTGAAGATGGATTGAGTGAAGTAAGTTGACAACAAATGATGGAGCATATTGCCTATGACCATAAGTTGTCCATATATTTGTTACTTCTGTACCTCCTTAAAGTATTTGAATTAATAAGCAATCTCTTCATACGGCCATGCTTATTGTAAGTGTAAAGCATAAATTCTCTGAGGGGACAGAGGAGCATGCAAGTGAAAAGCCTGGGTTCCTTGAATAACTTAAATCAGATGAGGATGGCTTTAACTTGAGCATTTGATTTTTAAGCAGCTCAATATGTGGCAAAGAGCAGATACACAGTGGTCAATTATATGTGCTTCTAGAAGGCTTTCCATTTGCTTTTTAAAATAGCAACTTGGCAATGAAAAGGGAGGAAGCACATGGTTCAAATGCTTCGCTTCTGTCCCACACTTGATAGCAGCCAACCTAACCATCCTGACTTTCAAATCCAACAGTACTGAACATTTATTTCCTGTATAGTTTTAATCTCACTCTTCTCCCTTTCTTATATGTGCACTTTATAGTTTCATTCGGGACAGTAAAGTTTCTAAGGTCTTTTCTAACACAGAGTCTAACAAATACTGTTGGGGCAGTTTTCGATCCTGTTTCTTTTTCTCATTTACTTTTGCTTTTCTTCCTTCTCTTCGTCTTTCATTTTGAGCCCATACGAAATAGCTACTATGTTTTTTTTTTAAATAACAGTGTTTCTGGATAATAATTCTTTATGCACTGAGCCCTTCTACATATTTTACCAATGGCATCCTCTTTAATTTCACGTCTGTTGCTATGGAGCTGTGTAGATTTGCTTACTTGACCTGACAGCACAGGGAGTTGTGAGGGACTCGGTTGCCATGGGTACCGGAGGACCCGGCTGTGCCTCACAGGGAGATGAACACGCACATCTTGCCGTTCAGGAGTGAGGACACCATATCCAGGTTCAAGCCCGTGCTATCCTCAAAGCTTGCATCCTAGAGTGGGGCGTCACCCTGCCAGATCGGTGCTGTGAGGTCTGGTGGATGGCAGTGGGGCAGAAGCTGCTGTTGGCCGGGTCTCTTATTTGCAGGGCCCAAGCCTCCCTGCATGCTTCAAAATGTCTGGGTCTTTGTGGCAGTTTTGGAATGGTCCCTCCCAGCTGGGTCAACAGAACCAGTGCAGGCTGTAGATCCCATTGGAACTCCTCTGTCTGGCATAAATTGCTCAGGCTTTGTGATTCGGAAGAGGTGAAATTTGAATCTACAGGTCTCCTTAGAAAAGCTTCAGAAGCAGTGGGCTGCAGGTGGGGACTGTCTTTCTCTGGTTCAGTGACTGGTCCCATTGCTCACAGGAGGTGGAACAATATTAACAGGTGAATCTGCCATTTCCCTTCTTCTGGGGGTTGAGAGCGCTGTTTCTGAGGTGAGGTAGGTGCAAATTACAGTCTTGAGCAGAGATGGCCTGTAATTTATCTGACCTCAATTCCATGTCTGTAATGTAGCTTTAACCATCTCTGCCTGCACAAGTTCACTCAAGTCCTATTTTGTTTTAAAGGAGATATAATGAAAAAATTCAGTGAATCTAGTGTGCAGTCTTTCTGGCCAAATATATAAGCATTTACATTCAGATAAGATAAATAGCACCTTGAACTGATTGGTTATACTGACTGTTATACTCTGACTAAAAATGGGACCAAGGTTGGCTCGGACATGGGTGTCTACACTGGAGACACCCATGTTTAGTCAGGTGAATTCCACCCCATCTCCTGTGTTCCTCATCAGGCCTCTCTGACAACTCTGCTGTTAGCCCTTACTGAAGCCAAGCCAAGCACAGTCTCTGTCTCTTTTATTTCTCTTTTTTTTTTTTTCCTTTGTTTTTTTTTTAACAGAAAGCAAAGTCGGTCTTAGACATTCAGTTACAGCAGAAAGTTTGTGTTTGAAAATCATGCATGGATCTTCAAGTAGGTCTAATTAGATGCCTTTTCCTCTCCTGTTGATCCCTGATAACCGTAGGCACTGTTTGTCCTGCTTCTGAGGACTTCAGCCCAAGGTGCCTAGCATTGCACTGGGAGATTTTATATCTCGTTTTGCACTGTGAATTCTCAGGAATTAAGTGTTTTTAGGACATAAACTAACTAAATCTCACTAAAGTGCAAAAAGTACTCTGTAACTTCCAAGAGAATAATACTGGAATATAATCAGAATGTAAATATTTTGAGCAAAAGATACTTAAAGTGAGGTAAAAATTATTAGCTTAACACTATTTTTTTAGTTTGAATTTATATATGTTTTAGATTTAAACTTTGAATTTAAGCAAATTTGCTTGAATTGATGTGGAAAACATGTTCAAATAGCCAAGTATTTCTTTCAAACAAGAATAAAAAAAGTAGCAGCTACAGAGAGTGTTTTGGCTTTAAAGTGTTTCATATTATTGAACTCAAATCTACAAGTTGATGTTAAGTGTCCTAGAAAAACAAGCTTTTAATTCTATGTCACAAATTTTATAATCTACCCCCCTCTAAAAAATTATTTTAGATGTTGCTCAGTAGAGATGTAGGCAATTAGTGGTTGGGCTGTGGCCTCTCAAGACGTATCTCTTTTTGTTCAGAAGAGACTCAGGCTGCAGCAAGCACTCAGATGTCACAGCAAAAATGGAGGATCCAAAAAAGAAGCCAGCAGGTTGCAGAGGAGGAATTGAAAAGTAAAAGGTGGAAGCAGGAGTCCCACCTGTCCTAGATAATGACCTGCTCAGCTGCAGTTCAGGGTCTTGGGCATAAATCTTTTGCAGTTATGCACTTATCTCCTTCCTCACAAAATAAAAATAAATAAGTAAATAAAAGGAGATCCGTGTTATTTAGTTGAGTGTAGAGAAAAGAAACTTATGTTTAGATCTGTTTGTGCCTCTTTTGGAGGATGGACTTGAGCACGAAGGATAAGAGTGCTCTAATACAGGTCTGCTGGGCAGGCTGAGGGGATGAAGGGAGTCTGCTCCCAGGGAAGGTGTTCCACTTCATTTAATTTAGCAACTGTTTTATTGGGGGGTTGAAGCTGCGCTCCCAGCAGGCACACCATAACTCCTTTCTTTCTCTCTCTCCCTGGCCCGTTAATTGTCCTGATGCACAGAAAGTGGGACAGCCACCGTTACAGGGACACTCTCGCCTGAGGATGCCTGCAACCTCGAGCTTAGCGTTGTGCTTGGTCCGTGAGAGAGCCACGGCTCTAACTGCAAATCGGAGTGAGTGGGGGATGCGGCTATCGGACTTTTGCAGGGAGCGCCTGGGCTGCTGGACAGAGTGAGACCTGTACCAGCTAATTCATCTTGTAGCTCCAAATGCCTTTTGGTAGGGAGGCTCGTCTTCTGGGAGTTGTGGGGATGTGCTCCTGCATCTGGAAAAGATGCCTGAGTGCCTGGAGTAAGAAGGGCACTGGGGTTTAGAGATTGGAGTTGAGGCAGATGTGGAGGATGGAAGTCAGTAAGTGTGATCTTTAGTCAAAAAAATTTCTTTTTGTATATTCAGGCAGGTTTTTTTCCTCTCTTCCACTATCCAGAGCTGAATGTGAGCCAAAAATGAGAAACTAATGCTATACACACTGAACACTCCTTAAGTATTTGTTTTAAAATATGCATGAGGTCAAGCTAGAACATGCTTTGCAATTTGTGTATTTACTGCAGCAAATTTTCTGCTGCTTCTGGCTGTTTTCTGTGGTTTGCAGTCCCGTTCACCTCTACAGGAAGAAACATTGTGCATATGAAAGAGGCCATTATGAATCCTTAGGAGATTTTTTTTTTTTTTATTGTGCTCTGCTTTTAAATTACAATCTATTATTTATGTGAATGTTTAAAATAGCTTTCTGATTCCCTGGTTAAAGTATTCTGAATCTACTCCAGCTACATTTTACTATGTACAACTCCCACCAACCATCAGTTTTTATTTCAAGTTATTTTTCATGAAATAACACACATCACAGCCAGAATCCTGTGTAGTTGTTACATGGTTTTCTTTACAGTTTTCCAGCTGTATTCTTCCTTCCCGTGATAAACAGTGTTGCCAGTATTAATTCTTATCTAAGAATACACAAATTGCATTCCCTTAATCTCCCTTCATAAATAGTGCCCTGTAATCCTGTTATCATTATTGTTGACCTTTTTTGGAATTCCTCCAGGTTATTAATGCCTTTTTAATGAGAATCCTGGGATTTAAACTGTTTTCTAAGCAATGTTTACTCAAGAATTGATAGATTATTTCCTTTTCTTTTTTCCTTTACATCCTTTATTTCTTTTTTTTTCTGACATCTTACTATGTTCAAAGCGGAGCTATGCAAATAACTGATTTGGGGATTTGCTGCCAAATCAAAACATTAAAGAAAACCTTTGTTTCAGTCTAAACAAAGACAATATTCAATCTAAAATATTTAGAATGTTTGGGGAGATTTTTGGGATGTTTTTTACTCCTTTCTTAAAAGAAGAAGAAATTTGTTTAGTTTTCAAAATTAAAGCGTCATTTCAAACAGAAAATAGAAAATTCTGGTTTTCCATTTTCTGGCCGTGTTTGACTTCAAATCATAAATAGTTTCAGTGTTCTCTGAACTTTGTATTTTTGGTGACTGAATTACCACCTAAAGGTTTTTGTTTCCCTCAGAGTGATTAAATAATTTTTGAGCAGTAACGAGTGAATATGTCTGTATATTCCTTGTGCTTATATATCTGTAGGCATGGAAAGCTAAGGGGGTGACTTTTAGTCATGTAAGTCTCACTTACTTGATTTCACTGTGGTATAAAGACATCAGGTAAGATGTTGGTTACTGGGCTCAGAAGTGGAAGCTCAAGCAGAAACAACTGAGCAGGTATCTGCAGATAGCGGTGTCACTGAAACACTTGGCCTGTTTAAGCAGTGGTATTTTACTTGCTTTTATGTACCTAGATATTTAAATCCTATTGAAGCTGGGTTTTAGGTGCCTTCGCTCTGTTTTGATTCTCACTTGAAGTTCTGAATCTGAGCTCAGGAAGAGCCTAGGAGAAGGGAGAAATGTATGCCCAGTCCCTCTTCCAATACATAAACTAAAATTAAAAAAAAAAAAAAAAAAAAAAATCCAACAGCCAGAAGAGCAACTAGATAGAGGTTTCCCAACTTTGCCCAAACTTGTAGGTTGTAGAGCTTGTTTGTATGAGGTGTGTTGGGTGCAGGGGATGGATAGGGTCTCCTGATGGAGATGGGAGTTGTGGGAAATTCAGGTCTGTTTGGATTTGCCCATGTAGCAGAAAGTAATGAAGAAAGACATCCTAAATTGGGTGGATTTATGGAGGATCTGGCGCGGGGCATGATAAGCTGTGAGGATTGACACCTTCTCTCCTCATCCGGTTCTTAACCGCTGGATACAGTGCATGTCCCAGGTAGTGCGGTAGGGGAGATGCTGTGCAGCCTCCTCCCAGTTCAAAGCTAAACCTGGCCCTGCAAATCCCAGGTGGATCCCTTCCCCAGTAAAGCAGACAGTAGAAGACAACTTTCTTTGGGCTGCTTTTGCGTGGACCCTGATGTATTTGGCATAATGTAAAACACCCACCCCGGTCTTTAGACAGGAGTCAGGCACCAAACTGTTGGGCACTTTTAAAGTTGACCTGCTTCTAGGCATGCCCAAAACCAGGAGTTTCACACAGCTGAGCAGCTTTGCTGATTGAGACTGATGGAAGGAGGTATTTCCCGAGCGAGGTGGCAGATAGGGAGAGCGCCACTTCCAAAATTCCCCCCTGGGAACTGGGGACCTGGTATCCTTTCATAAATCCAGCCTACAGCAACTGCAAGGTAGACATTGGTTCCCCAAGGAGCTTGAAATAGATCATCTTTAATGTGACATAACAAAATAGTAAACCTACTTTATGATAATGTATCTTATATATGCCTTTACATAAAATGTATTTAAAGGAAATAAAAATTCTACAGGGTTTGTTTCATATTTTATTAGTATTACAAGCCTTGTCTTGCTCCCATGCTGAGGCACTTCATTACAGGTCTCTGTTCCTCCCTCTGAAGTTCTGTAACTAACAGGAAGCTGTAGCCTTTCGAAATCCAGGCAGGCTGTGACCGTTCACTGGAGTTGGCAGAATACAGTGTGACCACAAACCCGCAAGGATTAATAAGCTGAAAAAGCACAGGCTTCTTGTCTGTCATTTGTGCCTCTTAACAATAAGAGTGCTATTCGGGGAAAAAAAGCAGCAAATGACAGTCATAACTTGAAATGCAGTGCCCTCAGACCTGCCTGGGCTTTATTACTGTAAAAAACACAGTTCAGGCAACCAGTCAATATACTGGGTAGGCTTTTACTGTTCCTTTCAACAGATGACACTTGAACTCTATTAGTTTTTTATAATCATTTCAATGTGTGCTTTACAGTAAATATTTGATTAGCTTATGACAAATTTTGCTTTTCATCCTGGGACTGCAGGGTTGTTTAGTTAGTTACCTCCCAGATATGTTTCTCATTCCAGTGTTTTTCCTTTGACTGTTGAAAACATGTCAAACTGATTTAAAATGTTTTATGCACATTATAATGAAAACCATATGTCTTGTATTAAGGGTAACTGTGCAAACGCTTTCAGCTGAATCAGGTTTAGCATGTGATTTCATGCATTCACATATATGCTGTGAACGCGTGCCTGCACAGTTAATTGCTGTGCCCCAGACAGCCTCTTTCATCCTTGTGCAGGGGAACCAGATTTAGGAGATGTGTTGAAGGGGCCTCTGCAAGCCCTTTGTTAAATTTCTGCCACCAACTTGACGGGAGGGCTGGGATGTTTTCCCAGTCTGTGATGGAGTTCGCTCCCTTTCTGTGTACTGCTAAGTCATCCTTGCCAAAGATTACATTTTCCAGCTCCTAAAAATACTTCTGACCAGCCTATTCATTTCCCTTCAAGAAGACCAAATAGCACTGACAGGTTCATAAAAAAATCTCCTGAGGTGACACTACATGCTTATAAAAAATACTTGTCTATAGGCAGATTTACACATACATTTTATAAAACTGTCAAATGCAAGTTGAGTATCATGTTATACAACTATCTGTCTGTATTTTTTGAACCTTTAGTCTCAGTGTTTCTCTTGGGGTTGGCATAGGAAAGCTGCATCCTCTGTCTCTGATCCAAAGAGCCTTTTTGCTTGAACAGGAAGATAAGTTCCCCAGACTGTTCCCTTCTGCTCTGTGAACATATGTTCCCCCAACAAAGGTCATTTCAGGCTGAGAAAAGAAAATATATGGGAGCCATTTTTAAGGTGTTAGCTGTTGTAAGAACAGCTCAAACTGCATATAGCAGCACAAAAAATAATTGGGTCAGGCTGATTTCTGTATGAAAAATATCCTTAAGATATATAAAGCTGAAAAAAACCCCGGCTTGCAGTGCTCTTTGTCTGTTCTGACATCCTCTTGTGGCTGCTTTACAAATCCATTAATTAAAAACAATTACAAAAAACACAAGCCCAGATCACAGTGATATGCAGAATATACATGATGGCTTTCAGCCAATATCAGTAATTAGTTTGTAGTGACTGTTTTTAGAGAAGAGCTTGATTGATTATGGTTTCACAGCATACACAAGTCACATTCTGTATTCATTTTGAGATCTGCAGTGCTTCTAATTTGCATTAATGTAGTTCAGATTACTATGAAAACTATAGTATTTAGATGAGATCAGAAAACTGCTTAATGAGATACATTTTAATTATTTGATAACAACCCTTCTTCCAAAATAAGAAGAGTAAGCAAGCATGATGAGCAAAAAATCAAAATAAATAGTTTAGATCACACAACCAGCAGTCTGAATTGAAGGGATCATTTGAAAACTCCAGTTTAGGTCCAAATGGAGGGAAACAAGATCTGCATTGCAGTTATTCCCCAAAGTCTTCTGTCTGCTGTTGAGCTGGAAGTCTCCTCACCCAGCAGGTTTAAACAATTTATGAAGAGTCACACTAAATGCTTTGCTCCACGTCCCTTCTGATTGTGTCTTTGCCAGCTGCCCAAGTTACCAGCTGTTACTGCACTGTGCAATCAGCTGAAATGTGATTAACAGCTCTGTCCGATGAGCAAGCACTGGCAAGCAGTTGGGTGGATGTCCACCCGAGAGCGTGGAGCGATGGCTTCAGTGGCCAGCTCAGCGAGTAGGGGAGGCGATGCCTGTTGGTACCCTTAGGACTGACAATACCAGACATTGCTGTGCCCAGCTTCTCACCGTCGTTCTGGGAGTGTCACTCACAATCCTGACCTTGATGACTAAACTGCATATAAAATCAGAGGGGATGGTTAGGTACTAAAATCCCAGATTCACAGCAGAGAGCATGCCAGGCAGGAACACGCCTCCACCAGTCCATAGGAGTTGTGAGAGAAGAGTGCAGCCTCCCAGAATTAGCCACCTACTTGTAGGCCTGAGTGTGCCCAGGTGTGTGCCTGGGATTCACTCTGAGCCTCCGTACGGGACCTAGACCACCTCTGTGAGTGCAGGCACCCAGCATGTTTCATTCCTTTGAAATACCGCCGGTGCTAGGGGTACCACCCTGTTTTGTGTCACAGCTGAGCAGTTTGAGCTCAGGGAAAAGATCCAACTTCAGTGCCCTCCTTAGACCAAAGGAGTTCAAATCCGCACCTCTCATAAGAGTTCCTGAACCACCTGAAATCAACCGGTCATCCTTGGCTTCCCCCACTGACTCTAGACCTCGTGGTAGTGGAGAGCAGGAGAGATGGGCAGAGGGAGCACATGTGGGAGCAGCTTGTGTCACCCAAAGATCAGAGCAGTCCATATGGAGGAGGGTCCTGTGTCCTGTTCCTTGCTTCTAGGATTATATCTGCTTTTACACAGTTATTGTTTGGTGTGAAACATAATAGTAAGTCTAAGATAAGTCTCACATACAGTAATAGCAAGTCAAATAAGTAGGTCAGAGTCCAGGAACTGGAACCAAACCCCACTGTTATCTATGGGCTTGACACTGTGAATCAAGTACGTTTCCCACTAGGAGGCTTTGCCCTCGAAATAGGTCATTTTTAAGGGTGTGATCTGAAAAAAAGCCTGAAGTGCTAAAACAAGATCATTTCTTTGCAGCTTCTTTCTCTTACATTTGTCAGTGCATGTGAGCAGTGTGATTTTTCTCTCCTTAGATTGCTTGTGGTGTACAAAAATAATCTTGCAGGAGCAATCTCATATTAAATAGAAAAGAAGCAGTATTAGTGGTTCCTGGAAATATACTGCTTATGCTGTTAAAGATTGGAACTAGAGATGTAGCTGTGAGTTAAAGGTTTCAAGATAAATGAAACTGAATCTCATAAAAATACAGGTCCCTTCAATAGTGGGCATTAGAACTGCATTTTCTCTACTTTTCCAGCTGCTTCTAATGGCTTTGAGGGAATTTTTTACGCAGTCAGGCCCTATCTCTTCCCCTGGGGACTCTAAATAAAGCTATCTACAGAGAGAGTGTGCCACTTACTCTAGTTGCTGCACCAGAGTGGTGAACATATATGCATATTTTGGGCTCTATGCCATATAACAGGATGCTTTTGAAGGCAAGGAAGCTCAGAAAATTTAAGTGCTTTACATTTTGAGGGAAAACTCTCTCTGCCAGCACAGTTTTATTTACAGCCCTGTTTCACAGGGTGCCTATATGTAAGAGATAGATAGATAGATAGACAGACAGACAGATTGATTTAAAGAGGTCATGCTTATGGAATCAGAGATAGGTAAGCTTTGTGGTTTATATATTTTGGCAGATATGAAACAGCGGTGAAATTGCAAATAGGAAAGATTTATACAAAAAGACTAGATTTTAATAAGCTCTATGCATTCTGAGTTTTGGGAATCCAGTTCTGCTACTCAGCTGTCAATGTTCTTGTCACAGATATTGCTTGAACTTTTTCTTTTTTTCCATATTTTAATCTTACTATTTAGATAGCAAATTGACAATAAAATGTACACAAGAAATTTTGAGCTTTATTCTTATGGAAGGAAAAAGATTAAATGCTAAAGTGCAGGCAAAATTTTAATATTAGGGCCAGAAGACCATAAAATGGGATATCCAACCATTTGTAATGAATAGAAATAGCAGACTGAGATACCATGCTCCAGGCATGCATGTGGGGTTATTGCATGACTCGGTGTAAGAAACGTATATACTGTCTCTATATACCTATATACATACATACATGATATGGTATTTCTGTGCTTGCATACTGTCCCGGTAAGCCAAATGTTTCCAGTCTGTGCTGCCTGCAAAAGCTGTGAATGCAATCTGTGTTATGGTCAGCGTGCTGTGTCATTACCCTTCCACTATGGCTGAGGCAGTGTGGAGAGCAGAGTTAAAGGTGGGGCTTTTCTATATCCAAAATGTGGCTGTGTTGGCTGCACTGCACAAGTGTGACAAACCCAACACCAGTGCCAGCTGGAGGTGTACCTGTCCTTGCATATGCGCTTCTTTCTCCCTCTCCTCAATGCCGGCCCAAAGTCTGTGCTTGCGTCACACACAGGGTGGAAAATTTGCCCATGGGTGATTAGTAGGAGGCTCCCCAGTTGCTTGCAGTGCTGTGGCAGGAGGGCGTTAGCTCCCCGAGCTGTGGTCCCTGACCCACGGCGCAGAGGAGCACACGTGCCGGCTGGACCCCCGCAGCTCTGCCTGCCCGGGCTGCCTGCGCTCCTCGCCGTGGCCAGGGCAGCTGCGGGGCTGCAGGCTCCCTTCTGCCCTCCTGCAAGTCCACTGAAGCGAGGTGGCTGTCGCGATGCTGTCAGGGCAGCGAGGAGCCTAAAAGGCAGCACGAAGCGTGATGCTGGCCTCACAGCGCGGTGCCGCTGCCCCTCCAGCAGTGAAGCGCAGGGACGCTGCACTGTTTCACTCCAGCTTCTCAGATACCCGTTCCAGGCAAGCAGCAATCCTGGAAAAAGTTACAGTACTTTGCTGGCCATCTTTTTGTTGTTCTTGCCATTGCACAGAGCAGCGCACAGCTCCGCTCCCGTGGCGTGGGTGTGCTGCTGCTCAGAGCCTGCTGCGAGGCGGGGGGAGGCCAGAGCAGTGGGCCTGCCAGTGTCGGATGCCGTACGTGCGGCACCAGCGTTTCCATCAGAGCGTATTCCTGAGCCGTCTTGCCTGCTGGCAGGCTGTTGGTGCCACTGAGTGGCTGGAGCATGGAAGAATAAGTATGAATGAATTTCAGATAAGATACCGCTGAAGCTGGCGTCTCAACGTGTAGCGTCTTTTGCAGGAAAGGGTGGGTAAGACAGTCCTCTTAACAGGGAACTCTCAGATCACAGCTAAACAAGTGTTATGGCCAGTTGGGACAACAGAATATGTTTTTGAGAAATGTCAACCTCTTTCGTGGTTAACGCTGAATCGGCAGGCTCTTCTGGGGCTTACATATGTGAGTTTTTGCACATTGTCACAGCAACAAAAATAGTCAACAGGCATCCTTAGAGAGCTGTCAGCCTGGAGAATGGCGTTAGGAGAGATGAGAGGTCGTGTTCAGCTCGGGCCCACATTGCTGCTGGGCAAGGAGTTTCATCTCTTTGTTAAGACATTTGTAAGATAGAAGTCACGCTTACCCAGGAGACTATGTTGCAACTGATATTATATGGATAGATGCCATGTTGTTTTGCTTAGAGATGTTTACCAAATGGGAGAAAATATTTTTTAAAGTCTCCTAGGAACATTGCTGTCAAGCTCTGCTACACGCAGAGCTGTCTTGGACATCACTAATGCACTTGGAAACGATACTAGCAGTGACTGACCCCTTTACTTTATAAAATGCTCTTGAAGATCCTATAAATAGCCACAAGCCTAATTTTAAGCATAAGTGGTCTCCTGTGCTTAGTGTTAAGCTTGGGTGTAACTGTTATCAGAATTGGGGCCAGAAAGGTTAATTCGTGCTTTGCAGACACAGTTCCTGGTCTCAAATGCAGTTCAGTCTTTCAGAAAGCTCAGCCTTCGAGGTGGTTGCGTCTCCAGGCTCTGCTGACTCTTATTGGCAGTGCCTAGCTCGACAGCCCTTCCCAGAGCTGCGCTCCAAGCCATGCGGGCCAGGGAGAGGCTATTATTAAGCCTTGCTTCTTCGAAATGCTTTCCATAGCAAGATCTGATTATGATGTGGTCTACTTAAGCAGAGATAAGCCTCGGCTAGGGCTCCTGTTCTCTGTACCGCAGCCACAACTTGGCTTTGGAAAGCTGTTGCTGACTTGCAAGGGCAGGAATGTTGTGGGGGCCCAAACACCAGAGGTATGAAATCTATGTGATGTGTTTACCTGTTGGGGTTTTGCTTGGAAAAGTAGCTTTGGGAGTAGCATGATACAGAGACAGTATTTGGTATTTTAGTCTCATAGATGGAAGTAGTTTGTTTATCAGGAAAACTCCGTAGCAGCTTTGGACATCATGTCCCACGGTCATTTTGCTTCCCCAAGGAGAGGGTCACTGACATCTGCATCTGTAGACATGATATAAATACTCTGTGAAACAAAGTGGTTTTGCTGCTCTCCCTCCCTCCCTTTGCAAACTTGCACGCGGTTCTGATCTGGTTACAGCTGTGGTCACTTGGATCTGGTTATCAGGGGTGTTGTACTGGTCGTGGACTTGATTAGAAGTGATAAAGCTGGGTCCCAGGGATACCTTTTGAAGAGCTAAGCTTTGCATTTGAGCACTTTGAAATTGAGCTGAGGAATATTCTGGGCTGTGCTGAACCAGAAGCACAGAGAAACAGGGGCTGGTCTGAGACCTGGTGAGGTTGGGAAAGCATTGGGTTAAATCTGAACACATCTGATCCTAAGACCGGTTGCTAAGAGTTGCCGGATGGTAAAGATGGTTGCTGCTTGTCTCATCCTCTTTAAGGTTGCAAAAGACAAGCTCCAACAAGGCCTTTTCCCAGTCCCAGGTATTCAGGTGTGCAAGACGTGCCCATCACCATCAGCTCAGTGAAGGATTTAAGAGAGATTGTGCACTTGAAAGTTTATCTGCCACGGTGGGGATGATGGTAGCTGCAGCTGCATCTCCCCCTCGTGGAAAAGATAGCAAAAATGTGATTTGTGGTAGATCTGCAGCTGCTGGCCAGGGGTGTCTGTGCGTGGGATGGCACCCAGAAATTCTCAGATGAGAGATGCTCCCCCTGACCGTCTGCTTAAAGGGTGTTGGAAAGTTATTTCCATCCCCTCGATAAAGTCATCATACACTATTGTGGCTCTGCAGTGTGAGACCTGAATATGGTTTGGGACATTTGCCATCTGACTGACTGAAAAAAATCCTAACTTTAGGGTGATTTTTTTTCCATATGATAAGATTTTCTTAGTACATCCACCTCCTACTGACCTTAGCAAAATGAGAGCAATTTTCCTTGTATATATGCCAAGGCTTGGGAAGTAAAAGCTGTGATGCATAGAAAGTCGGTAATCAGATAGATGGCTTACCACCCGAAAAGCACTTGAGAGTCACACATGATTATTGGATTATTTTAAGGCTATTAAAAATGACTTACTATGCTTCTGTGCCTCATGAAAACCTGCATATGTGTATACATAGATATATATGCATAGACTCTGTTAGCCTATAGACATTTATACATATATACATGTATGTGTTACGTAATCTCAGAAACCAAAATAGAAGCATCTTTCCTCCCATCAAGTTTCATATGGTTTAAAGGAGAAGAAATCTCCAATTACAGTTGTGTGCTCCTAATCATATGGTTTAAAGCAAAAGAAATCTCCAGTTACAGTTGTGTGCTCCTAATCACCATGCTCCTGAAGGAGCCACGTGAGCAGCCTCATTCACATATTGATGGCTGTGAGAAAGCAAACAGGTTGTCACAAACAGTGTTCCTAGCCGAGTCTTAAAATGGCTTTTGTAGTGTGAGGGTTTTGTGTCCAAATGGGTTTTTCTGCTCTTGCTGAAGTGCCAGTTCTGAAGCAATGTTGAAAATCTGGAACAAATCCAGCCCTTGTCCTCAGGGATGTTTGAAAATTCATGCAACTTCTGAAATTCACACAGGACGGTCAGAGGAAGGATGCTTGTGATTCATTGTTATTTTGAAAACAGTCTTTGAGTTATAATTTCCATCATGTTTTCACTCTTCCCTTTTCCTTTCCAGGGAGTGAAGCTGATTTTAGCTCTTCAAGCAGCACAGGCAGTATTTCAGCACCTGAAGTCCATATGTCTGCTGCTGGAAGCAAAAGATCTTCTTTTTCTCGCAAGTAAGCAAAGCAATTTTTCATGAATAGTGCAAGTGTTGCTAGTGCGAAGATAAGACTACTGAGTAAAGTCTTGCACTTAATGCATACAATAACAGTATTGTGAGTTTTAAAACAATTTGGGTAACAGTATGATGTCGGGTAGTGTTTACACTGATGAGAACTGTGATATGAGAAAGAAAAAAAATATTTGGAGTACAAAAATTGTCAATATGCCAGATAAGTTGACTGATATTTTTTTGTTGTTTATTCTTAACAAGTATGGGAAATACAATCAGGCCAGGCAGAAAAGGCATTACCTGGGGTGGAGGAGATAACAACTGGGTGCATGTTAGTTAACAGCAGCACTTCTAACCAGTTAACCTTTTGATCTTATCACATTGTTTACTCTCTGTAATAGATTGTCAGCTCAGCATATACATTTCCAGACCATGACCTTATTTTTTGTAGGAAGAAGTAGACAATATTGCCTTTGACACTTTTTTCTTAAATACCGTTGCCCAGCCTTTATAGAACTAAAACTATATGCAAAAAAAAAAAAAAAAAGAAAAAAAAATCATAGTCATCTATCTAAATGAATCTTTCATGAAAGATTTCTGTGAGATTTCTCTCTATCATGTGTGAAGTGCAAATCCGGGCAGCTTGCGAATATGGGGGCGTTGGGCTGGAGCAGCTCACGTTGTGCTCTGCCCACGCAACCCCCGCTGGCTACATACTTTGGAGTAGGAGGAAAGAGTTCAAATTGACATGACTGGTTTCCTGCCCTTTGTGGAAGAGCTGGCAGGCAGGCTGGGACTGGCAGCAGGATACCCGTATGCTTAAGTAACCCAGACATCCCCAAGGTCACCGTGTGCCCCAGTGTACAAAGACTGGCAGAATGAATGAGCAGTTTCCTATCTGTATCATGAGACTCTTAGAAAAATAAACATTGCTTAAACACTCTCTAGATTAAAACTAACAAATAAAGGTACTGGCTGTGGGAAAAAAATTATACTAAGTATAATATGAAGCCCTAAAATCACCTTTCTTTCAGTAAGATTTTGTGTCATTTGATATATTCTGTATTTAAGTATAACTTTAACTGAGAGCATACTAACCTACTCAATTGAACAGAAGTCCTCTATAATAGTGCTCCTTCAAACGCATTGCTGTGTTATGCACAGTCTGTGCAAGTTCTGCCTCACACCAGAGTTGATGCCATACTGTACAAAGTGGAAGGAGGTGTCTCCTTTGCAATATGTTCTTTTTTAACTGTTCGACTTAACTGACTATGAAACATTTCAGTGTTGTCACAAACCACAGTCCTGCACTTCATTGTAAAATAATTATAAAATCACCCAAACCGCAGCAGTGTGATGAACGTTTGCAGCAGCCGCTCAACCATCTGTTCCTTATAAACTGTTCCATTTTCAGAAAAAGGAGGAAACCAAGTCAGACAATTTTAAGAAGAGATTTTGCTTCATAATTCTGTGGTATTTAAATTTTTATGTTCAAGCCCTTCCTTTTGCTGGCTGGATTTGCCTTTTTCCGTATTTTTTTTAAACCTGCCCTTTCATTACAGTTTAGAAGAACAACTTCCATGGGAGGACGAAGGTAGGAGCGTAGTAGTGCGGGAAGGCAAACCAAGCAAGCAGGCAAGGAACATGCCCCGAGCAGCTGTCCTCAGAGTGCCCAGCCCTTTGGCAGCTGTCAGGCAGGGCAGATACCAGTTCCTTTCAAGCACACACAGTTGGCGGTCAGATTATTTAATAAAGGGTGAGAAAAGAAAGGTAAATATGTATGAGGGAAACTTGTAGGAAGAAAAGGCTGTGCTTTCGTTTGTCTATTTTAATACCATTTCAGCCTGACTTCAGTGGGGTTCAAACTGTATCTAAGGAAATGAATAGCTGACAATGACAGCTGAAGCACCCAGTATGCCACAGGCAGAAAATAACAGTGGTTCAAACAAAATCTGTTTTCACTGCACGCTGTGATCCCTCAGGCTGCTTGCTGAGGAGCATGAAAGCAGCCTTACAGCAAACCTCCACGGACGGGCATCTCTCTGTGGGCCTGGCTGAGGAAAGCTGAAGCGTGGTTTTCTTGGCACTCACCCAGGCTGCAGTCCTCTCATTACTTAATGGAGTCAGAGGTTCAGGGAACACAGACGGTCTGATGGAGTCACTGGGAAGTGTGCTATTCACAGAGAAATGTGAAAATGGCCGAGGCTTCCCTACATCACATAATTCAGACTGAGCACCCCACAGTCAGTAAAAGAGCATGCAGTGGCTGATAACTTCAGGACTTTCTTTCTTCCTGGCCACTCACAGTTATCTATCTGGTTTAGTGTGTAGACAACTGTGTGTGTAAAAGAGGACACATAATGGGTTGTGTGACGAGGATAATCCAATATGCTTTAACCATTTTTGTTCCCTTCCAGTCGTGGCCCTTATGGTCGGAATAATGGATCCTTATCCTACAAGTCTGGAGCCAGCCCACCTGCTTCCCGTGAAAAGGACCCTTTGTCAACACTGTGCAAAAACCAGCTGAGCCCTGCTAACATCCATCAGAGTTACAGGGCTTCTTCAGCCAGCAGCAGCAACTCAGGCTCATACAAAGGAAGCGACAGCAGCCCAGTGATGAGGCAAGTCTTTATTTCAGCATCCCGGTGTTCAGCGCACTGACTTGCCTTCTCTGCACTGTAACGTGGGATCAGCTGTATGAGTTGCTGAGCAGGTCACCTTGCTCCTCAGCATAGGTGTGACACCTTATATTGGTGGCTTGACAGTCAACAGGGTACTCCATCCCTTTTAAAATTTAGCCTTATTGTTCCAGCACTGTAAAACTCAAGGTTATTTTTAGTCAAAAACTTTTGTAGTTGGTTTTCACTTCAAGTCAGGCTCCTTCATGTGGTTTCATGCCATCAGTTCTCATGGGGATTTACTGGTTCTTTCGTCTAAGGGTCCTCTCGCTTTGGAGAGAGTTGGGTGGGGTAGTATAGAAAAAATGCGCTCGAGTGAAAATTCACCCTGCACAGTATTAGGCACCTCCCTGTTCAATTTTCTGTGCAGGAAAGAAAGGAGATACCTGCCAGGGAATGTGACATATTACAGAGAAGAAATTGCCACCATGCTGCTGCTGTTTCTCTCTCTCTCTCTTTCTCTCTCTCTCTCAGGCAAAAAAAAAAAAAAAAAGCATCAGCCAAGCATGTCAGATACACACCTAAAGCTAGATAGGATGAATCCAGGTTTCAGTGTGCTCAGCTTCATAACTGACGTGTGGAGCTGAACCCAGTCCACACGCTACCTCACCTGGCCGTGTCTGAGCTGGATGCCCTTGGCAGTGGCCCAGCTGCCTGCTCTTGGACATGCCACCCATTTCGGGTGAGGGGATGGCTAGGTATTTTAAAGTTAAATGTCTCATTTGATGTAATGGCACTGAAACCAAGTACAGTAAATAGTAAATTTTGCACTATAGCCACAAATCAGGTGTTTCCTCAAGTATTTTGATCTGCCAGAGGGAGTCATGTGCGGACACTGAAGAGCCCCAGACAAGTCAAGTGTAGTCTCAGCTTTGTATCAGCCAATGGGATGTTTTTCTTTTTGCCAGGGCTGAGCAACTGTAGGAGTGATGTTATGTGATGGCTTGGGTTTTTTTCTTTTCAGGCGATCAGGGAGATACAATTCCTGTGGTGACAATCACAGCATTAAGCCACAAAATCCAGAGCAGTATTTGACTCCTCTGCAGCAGAAAGAAGTTACAGTACGGCATTTGAAAACAAAGCTGAAGGAATCTGAGAGCAAGCTTAAAGAAAGGTAAATTTCACTTCAGAAATCAGAGTTAGAAAGATTAGTTACTCAGAAGCACTTAGGGGAGGGAATCCTGAACATTTTTACTAATTTCCTGACTACATAGTTTTCATTAAGAAATTTGAAATATGATCAGTCTGATTAGGTTGTTTTCAGGTGTTTCAGGTTTCAAAGCCTTCTCAGGGAATACGTACCATGCAGTTTAGCTATGAATATAGCTGTCTCTTTTCCCTTCTTTGAACTTTTACAACATAATATTTTTAAAGGATAATTTTTTACCAGTCTGATTTAGCCCTGAGACCTTTTATACATAAACCAATTTCTACCTGCCAGCATGTATTACCTTAGTCTCCTGTTCTACCTCACTCAGTGAAATGTGACTACAAATGCCCCCCTTCTCCCCTAATGAAAGAAAAGCTGTTACACAAACCAGCGTGCCCGCTTGTGTTTTTGTCACTTAGACATTGAATTTTTCACAATAGCCCTTTGTATGGACGCTGAGCAAAGAAGTGACAATGTGCATTACACAGCAACAATTGTCATCTCTCACTAAAACCGCGCTCTGAGAGCTGGCTCTCCAGCAGACACAACCCAAGTGGGCACGAAGGACTGTTTGAGTGGAGCCCCAAGACCCAGGCCCGGGCACCCCGTGGTCCAGCTCGGGATAGCCCGACCTCTGCATCCGCGAGGGCTGGATCTCACGCAGGGGCCCCCTCTCCCCACTCGCAAGCCGAGGCAGCAGCCAGCGTTGCCTCTGGCTGTACATGAAGAGCTGTTGGCAGGCATGGGGGACACATGTTTCTCATTTCCTCCAGGGCAAGGCAGTAGGTGAGATGTTGGCCCTGACCTAGAGGTCACCACTTGAGCCTCAAAATGTCCGGGATCATGGCATAGCCCACAAGGCTGCTGGCTGTGTGGCAAGGTCGGTGACTCCCGTTAGCAATCAGCCAGCACGTCTTGGCAGCCGGGTTACATTTCTGCCAGCTCCCTCAGAGGCGGCAGCAAATGGTGCGTGGAGGAATTTGCTGCCTTCTTGGAGCACCTCTGCAGCACAGCCATCACAGTGTGGTGGAGCCTCTTTAGCTGACCAGTCCTCAGAAGTGTTACAACAGTTTTGTTTTGCTACAGGGAAACAGAAATAGAAGAGCTCAAAGCTCAGCTGGGACGGATGAGGGAAGACTGGATTGAAGAAGAGTGTAATCGTGTGGAGGCAGAGCTGGCCTTAAAGGAAGCAAGAAGTGAAATTAAACAACTCAAGCAGGTTATTGAAACCATGAAAAACAGCTTGGCTGAGAAAGACAAAAAAATTCAGAAATACTTCATAGACATAAACATTCAAAACAAGAAACTGGAATCTTTGCTGCAGAGCATGGAGATGGCTCAGAATGGCTCTGTGAGGGATGAGCAGCGCCTAGAGTACACATGTGAATTGGAGAGGAAGCCGTTAGCGTTGTGTGCCACGATGCCAGACAGCCCCATCACAGAGGACCAAGCTCTGGAGGAGGTGGCAGATAGTGGGCTTCTTAATGAAGACATAGCTAACAGGACTGATTCATCTGAACAGAGTTTGACCACCACAACCTCTGAGTTCAGTGATCCAGCTCCCTCCAGTTCTGCTGTGAATAAAGAGATGGTTGAAAATGCTCTGGATGAAAAACTAACTTCTTCCCAGGAGGAAGAGAAAAGCAGCAACATGATGGTGGAACAGGCCGTCCAGACTGACATAGTACCGTATAGCCTAGATGTGGAGCAGCTCATTCAAAACATCTTCAGAGCTCAAGATGCCTGTCCTCTGAGCCCACCTTCATCACTGAAGGAATTGGGTGAATTCTCTCTTGGAAGCTTCAGTGATTCTGGTATCATAGTGGACTTAACTCCAAGTGATCCAAACTCTGCCATCCTTTTGTCTCCTATGGAGTCTCCATGCAGGAAGGTGGAGCACAGAGTTAATGAAAACCGTTTCATGAAAGAACTTGATTTTACTGAACCTCATGATGATGAAGCCTTTGGGTATGTCAATACTTTCCCTCAGGCAGGAATAAAGAGGCGATACTGGAGCAGCAGCATCCTCAGAGATGTTCTGGCTGTAGCAGCCCCTGTGGTACCAACTATCATGTGGGCTTTCAGTACTCAGAGAGGAGGAACAGATCCCATTTACAATATTGGAGCATTGCTTCGTGGTTGCTGCCTGGTGGCCCTGCACTCTTTACGCCGTACACCCTTCAATATCAAAACCTAAATTCCACTCTGTCCCTGGGCACCAAATGGCTGAGCCAGAGAGAAAGAGGGATAAGATAGATCATAAGAAATTACTGTATATTCTGGCAGAGTCCACCATTTTGCTTTTGACTATTTGATTTGCACTATGAATTAGTTCAAAAACATGTTCCTTGTTTCAGAATGAAAAAGCTGAACCCTGTAGTTCCACAAGATGTTTTTAACTGGTGTTTTTAACAGTACTGCTGCCTACAGAAACAGTCCTCCTGCTCCCAGGCACTGTGTCCCTCCCCTGCCTTTTTGGTGCACAGTGAACATGCCCAGGGAAATTAAGGAGTATTACAGCTAGCGCTCTTTCGTATTCATTTGCTGAGTTGACTTTAAGCTCCGGGCCCTTTCCCTGGCTGGTTCACTGAGCTGTACAAGCTCTTTGCACTGGCTCAAGGGTAGTGCAAGATGCACATGGGAACAAATGGCCAGAGAAAGGTGGGGTATTTCTTTAGGCAGCACTAACCTAAGACATTTGTGGAACTACAGTATTAAGTGAGTGACATATGGAGACTTGTTCCCACTACGAGTATCACAGACGAGCTCCAGAAAGCATGCTAGCGCTTTCCATTCGTCGTCCAAAGTGTCAATTCAATTTAGAGGTAAAACCCATATTCCCCAGGCAGCTTCCAGCACATCGTTCATGCCTGTCTCGTGTAGTGCTCTTCTCAATCGTACAATTGCTTGAGCATTTCACTGGTCTTGTGCGTATACGAGGACTGTAACCAAAAATGTACGTTGTTGGGAGTCTTGAAACTTGTTACAATGATAAGTATAGGCGTGGATACACTTTGAACCTTAATGTTGTTTTAAAGTCTTAACGTATTGGAACCCGAAACTCTTTCAAACCCTTTGAAATACAATGCATAAATGTTTTGTGTTTTAACTTATTGTTTATTTAATTGCTTTATTGTAAATTACCTTTATAATCACAAGTTCAGTAAAGCATGTTAGAAATGTCAAACGTGCACGTGTTTTACTGTAGCAAAGCTATAAAAAATTCTCTGTCTCAGCTGAGCTGTCAGGCACAGGCTGAGCAGGAGGAGGCACTGTATCAAGGCATAAGGAACCATCAGGACCCAGAATTAGACTGAGAAAACCTGAGTACGGCTCCAACCATAAGCTCTCAGGCAGAGAAAAAGGCTCCAGTTGGTCTGTGGACATACAACCCGCTCTGTTGCACTCACCCTGCATTAACAGATGCAAGTGACCTAATCTTTAACTCAATGCAATCTTCTGGAAACTTGTAACTTCTCATTTCTGTGCTCCCAGAAGAACATCAGTCTTCCCAGCATTTAACAGAGGTCCAGAAGGCCTTGTTTAAACTGGCCAAGAGTCTTGCAGTCTTGGGGTGCACACTGAGATACAACTGTGTCCATCAAACCATGGATTCTCCACATCCAAAACTTGAGATCTGTGCATAGATCAGAGGAGGGCAACCCATGAAGCAGTGCCGTTTGTCTGGCTCCACCCAAGCTTTCACCACCACCTTTGGTCATTTAAACCTCACTAGCCTCCTGCTTTCCCCATCAGCAAAGCAAGCGTAGTATTTCCCTGTGCGACCCAGAGCAGAAGAGTTCTGGTGAAGCCTGACAGTACCATGCATCACTGCAGTTTTTGAGTAGAACAAAGTTACTAGTGAGCCACAAGGGAGGCGGAATAACTGGCCAGCACAGGGGGAGCACTTGCAACACTCAATAGGTGACTTGGAGACCTTCCATGTCCCTGTGGTGCCCAGGTTCTGCATTATTTGTTTTGCACCAAAGATTCAAGAGAGTTCAGTAAACATTATATCAAGGAAGAGAAGTCTAACAAACAATTTGATGTAACACAGTTCCCAAGAGTTCACAGAAATGGCCATGAGAGCATCTTGCTTTCTTTGCCAGTAACTTCCTCGTCCACGCAGTCCTGCTGCCTTGGGTTCCTGTAGGCCGGTGGCTTGCCTTAGGACACCACTGCAATACATACTGCTCAAAGGTCACTTCCACAAGATAATTACATGGACACTTGGGCCAAAATTAATAGTTGGGGGTCAGTTAATGTGAACTTTTTATAACCATGGAATTTCATCATTTTTAGGTATCTTCTCTTGGGACGGGAGCACATTACAGAAAATACCTTATTCCTACTTTAAAGTACGTCTGTTCAGGGCCAAGAGAGCAATCTTTTATACCTGATGTTAACAACTTTATTACAATTTTGGATGTCTCTTTTACAGCCACTACTGTTTAAGTGATCTTCACTTCGAGTGGTGGTGAAATGGATCATAATTTAGAGGAAAAAATGATCTTCAGTTCTAGGAGAGACATTCACCTGCAACTATATGGGTCTCTTGCAGCAAGAGGCAACAAAGCAGCACAAACTTGCATTTAAAATTTCAATAAGCCAAACTCGTTTCAATCCAAGCAGTGTTTTTGAACATGCTGTTTGAAGACGTAAGGTGCTAACACCAGAATAACATCCAAGTTTCTTCCTGCCCTTAAAAATCTTTAGGTCTGCTCAACTCTCAAAAGACATTTAGCTATGCTCAGTGAGAGGTCACAGATTTCCTATTGCATTCCTGATAAAAGTCCTTGCTCTGATCTCTACCCAAAACTCATCTTGCTTCCAAGCCTCCACCTTTCCTTCTCCGTACTGCACGGGTGTAGACAGCTCAAGGTGCCCTTTCTAAGAAGAGGCCTGAAGTACCTCCAGCTCCAGACTTTGGGGGACTGGCCTTTGTTCCCCAATCCACAGAGGATATGCTAGTTGTTGCTACAAACATGCCATCTTTTTTTTTTTTATCCTCTAATATTTCACTTTACTCTTAGTCGTGTCTCACCTGGATCCCACCAGTGCTGTATGGTGTAGCTAGGGGAAAACCATCAGCCTCCAAACAGGTCAATAAAAACTATCCTTTTTTTTTTGAGTTTAGAAAATGCTCATACCCACGCCCCTACTGCACTGGAAAGTCTTTCAAAACATGCAGGTGGGGAGGATAAGCAGCTCGTAGGCTAAGGGTAAACCAGCAGACATCTACTTGAATTCAGGCTTATAGCATAGGAACCAAGTCAGCTCCTTCGTGGGCTGAAGTGACACTTGTTGATAATCCCATTACACGTTTTTCTTTCTAACGCAGGAACAAAAACCTCTTTCTTTAATATTCAGCTTAAGAGGTACCTGACATGCCCCTAAGGTGCTGAAAACTTTGAGGCTTGGGCACTGCCCACCTCCCCACCAGAGATTTATCTGCACCCTTACTTATATCCACCTTCTCACAAGGTGGTTCTTAACTTCTAATTACTTACTCATTTCTCTTTCCTTTCCCCCCAAATCAACTCTCTCTTCTAAAACCCAACCTCTAGAAACATACTAAAATGAAAGCACTGGTTTACGTATGTCCTACAACAGAAGAACGAGTGAGCACTTTGCTCCAAAACCCTTCAGACAAATGAACGCAGGACACTGCAAATAAGAACAATTATAGCACAGTCAAGGAAAGACTGATTTTGCAGTCATCCTGGCAGGTCAGTTCTCCATAGTCAAGAATAACGGTGAAGACAATCAAGTCTAGCTTTCAGTAAAGAAAAAAAAAATGACAGAGCTAATAGGCCAAGTATGAGAGGGAAAAGGAAGAGCCTGTGGAAGCAGGAGGGAAAGAAAGCAATCGTACACAGAGGGTGCACGAGATCCCTCAAGGAACCCAAACAAATGGAAACGATAATAATGGAGCAGCAGCTATACCAAAGGTTTAGCAAAAGGGTTTTCACGTTTGTTGAAGATAAAAATCAAGTTGTAGGAAGGAAGAAAGACAATATGGCACAGGAAAAAGATGAAACAGATACCAATGCATGTTTTTTTAACGTGCAAGATGCTACCTACAAAAGCACTGTATCCTCGCTGGCATTATGTCAGCACATGGTAGAGGAGATGGGAATAATCCCTAGAGCAGCGGTGCTCAAGTACAGGCAGGTAGATGGAGGGAAGAACAGTGAAGCAGCACACAGCAGGAGAGGGAAGAGCAATGCAAGAGGGCTGACATGGAAGAAGGTGGCAGCACCCCACAGGTTTTAAAATGGCTGAAGGCTCAAAAAACAAATATGGTTTCCTGATGTATTCAGGGGCCTTGTTTCTAACTTTTCATTAACTAGCCCATGTTTTATTTTTAATAAATAGTATCTGTTTGCATCAATTTTACATTGTCTCAGAAATAGCAACAGTAAGCACTATTCTTCTTACGACATGTTGCTTCCAACAGGTTTTACCTTAAATAGGCAATGGATATTAGGTTTACCTGTCCCGTGTCAGTAACAGAGGAAGAATTATGACTCCTCGCTTCATCGGTGTGGTTAAAAGGACAGACACAGATTGTTATTAAAGCTTATGCACACTTTCTCCTTATCTCCCATCCACTGCCAGATACTTTAGAGGTATGTCCTAGGAGCAGATTTGCTTGCCATACCGCTGTTTAGCCTGCAGACTGTAGTCATACATTCTACTCCAGCTATAACGCTTGTGCAGAAAATAGGCACAAAAGTGCACATTGTTGCCTCCTAAAATCTATTTTAAGTTTTAAACATTTCTCATTGTCTTCTTTCCTATCTGAAAATTGCTGTCAAATCAGTTGACTTGTGCAAGATTTTAAACAACATAAAAAGTGTACTAATCCTTTTAAAAAAACCTTTTCTCCATGACTAAGGCCATTAAAGGTAATTCTTATTCAATTACTTATCTTTTAAGCAAACCTTTTGTCAAAGTTTCTTCTATTTTTCTAGGCAGGCATGATCTAGTCAGATAGCCCTCCGCCCCTTCCCATTCTTTTACAACTTCACTGTTCCTGTATGCACAAGGAACAAGTCTCAGGCACAGAATTTGCTGTCTTCACCCATCTATCACAAGGTAAGATATGAAGAAGGCATTCACCAAAGCTCTGAGATGGACATGGGACCCACACAGGCTCCCCTCCTCCCATACACCTTTCCTTCCAGCAAGCATTAAAGTTTTCTTCTTCATTAAAGCACTGTTGTCTTCAACTGCTTATTTACCATGTACACTTTTCCAGAGGAATTGCAGTGTAAATACATACAGTAAATGTACAAAAACCATGGAATTTGAACAGTGCTGTTAACTGACTTGAGAATTTTCACACTAGCTTTATTAACAGGACACTTTTTTTTTTTTCCAGTTATACTACTTATGCAATGAGTATAAGGTGCGAGGGTTTTTTTTTTTTTCCTAACAGTAGGAAGAATTTCTGCTAGAAATAAAAATTTACCAATACAAGAGATTAAATCGCTCCCCTGTGTTTACAAGGTGAGCCTACATAAGAAAGCAGCAGCATGCACCACTGTTGGGTAGTTGCCACTGCTGGTATCCAGGGCAGTGTCGCATGTTAAATGGGCAGGGTAGCACACAAAGCTGCAAGTGACAAAGTGACAAGAAATTCACTTCAGTGTTCAGCTGTAACTTGTGCTCTATTAAAGCATACTCTAGCAGGAGTACATTTAGAGCTGCAGATCATCCGTAACAAGTCATTTTCTTTCTGTGCAGGTCAATATGACCTCCCATGGAAAACTCTGAAGTATTTATAAATACTTTTATAAAAGGCAAAAGCAGACATTCTTTATCAGGCAGGAAGCAAAGGGTTCTTTAAAACTGTTTAATTACATGTTTCAGGTAAGCACAGACAATACAGTAGATTTCCCACCACTGAATATTTACATTCTTTTCTCTAGGCTTGAGATGTTCATTAAGAGTGTCTTTCAATCAACATCCTTGCTCAATCACCTTTGCTGCAAAGAAGGGTGCTGGAAAAGAACTATTGCAGGAAACATCATTCCATCAAGGCATGATTTTCTGTGGGTTTTTTCTCCTTTAAGAACCACCTAGTAGTAGTTCAAGATATTTTGGGAGAATCCTGGCTTCCAATATGACCTGAAGAATGCATTGAAACCAAGCAGTGTGTTGAAGTCCTAGAAATACTTAAATCAATACCAATATGTATGTTGTAGAGCTGAAATTCTCTTTTTCACTGGTGCTGCCACTGATGCCTGGTTTCTGTTAGGACAGCTTTACACCAATTTTGTTTTGTTCCTTTTTCATTAGCCTTTGGGCCTCTTTCTCCATTTTCTTTCGTTGTTGTTCTGCTGCTCTTTTTTCCCTTTCTGCTATCTTCTGTTGTCTGTAATTAAAGAAAGCATGAATTGCTAAATAACAGGAATCCAATTTTCAGCATGGTCATACCTTAAGTTCCCATCAATGAATAGGTTATAGTAACTAATAAAACCACAGCTTCAGTCTACTCTCATTAAGCTCAGAACAGTTATTCTTTAATTGTGCTGAAATCCTTTCAGAGTAATCTAGTCTTAGTCAGTAACTTTTGTTCAATTATTTTACAATCTAAAAGCCACTCAATTCTCAAAGATTCAGAGTAAGTGAATCAGTGAGTGTATGTCAGTTATAAGGTCTAGAGCTATTTAGGGGAATAAAAAAACAAAACAAAAACCAAAACACTAACTAATGCTCTGAGTAGCAAGTTTACCCATCTTTTCAAAAAGAGACCAAAACAGTTTGACTTGTCTAGAACACTAACTTGTGTCCCCCCTTTCCCGCAGCAGACACATCAGTAGTTACCCTCTTTCTAATGCAAGTACTTCAAACATTTTCCTCATGAGATGAAAACTTCTAATATTCCCTTTCATGTGTTCAGGATCTGTGTTGTACTCTACAGTACAGTACAAATATAAACAATTGCCTTTAAGAAAATAAAAAAAAATAATTTAAAATCCTACAGTTGTGTATCCTTTTAGCATTATTTCTTATCACAGCTTTAAAACCCCAGACATCACTACTAGTTCAAAGAATCTGTCTACAGAAATAGGTTTCCAACTTCAACAAATACATAGTGGACTAGAGCAAAGATAAAAAGCAACACAAAAATTCACTCATTTTATTCCTCCACTCCAGCTAGAACACATTACTGAGTGGCACAGGGGCAACAATGGGATCCATACTCCAAGTGGCACATGGCAGTTCTCTCCGATATTGTGTAAGTAGCAATAGAATGGCATAAGGTCACTCCTGCTCTGGATTCGGTTTATTAGGTGTGAAGAATTTGTTACATTTCTCGTAAGAGGATTTAAAGAAAAAAAAAGCTTAATTAACTTGAAAAGGTGAAATTTAACACATTCAGTAAGAATTAAGAATTGCTTATATTAAAAGACAATATAGAAGATATTAAAGGATTCTAATTGACAAGCCAGTAAGGAGTTAACTTGCAACACATCTAAATTACCAGAGCACACCCATTTAAGAGTGTAAAACACACAGAATTAAAAAGTATCATCACCTGAAGCAACCTTCTCTGGTAGATTACAACTATGGACAAACGAGGCACACAAAACTTTGAAATATTTGTCACAGAAAGACTACATATTCTTTGTATTGGACAGAAGAGGGACTGCACTTATTTAATACCTTCACGGCTTCTCTTGACTGATTATTAATGGCTAGAAGTTTTCCTATACTCTATTAAGCTGCTCTGCTGTCTGTCATGGAAGACTTTAATTAGTCATTCACATCAGGATCTACCTTCCCAGTTTGAGATCATGACCTGCTATTCTATATTCCACTAGAAAGCTGGATAGTTGACAGTGCTGTCAGACTAGCATATGCAAAGTAATAATATTTCCCACTTTACAGTAGCAGATTTTCTTATATTCCCCACACCTCTGAACTGATGGAGAAAGCAAGAAGCTAGATGTATACCAGACAGCATGTAGAGACAGTAGAATTCCAAAATGCCATGAGGTGTTAAGCAATGCTGCTATTCATTTGCAATTCTGAAGTGAGGAAAGTCATAGCAGATCATGTTTCTTTTCCCCCCCTATAAAATGCATGACACAGAACTCCTCTGCAGAAGTGGTTTCCATGCTCTCTACTAACGGAGTAATTTTACTGGACTTCAGTTATGCCCAAATGAGAAGAGAGCTTCACATTGCCTCAGATAAAAGGTACTGAAATCACCAAAAAATATAAACAAGTAGCTTACCACTAAGTGATTACCCTCCCACTACTCTTCTACTTGGTCATTATTCAAAACACTGATCTCTATCCCAAACCATCTGCTTGTTTTCAACAAAGTTACCACCGTTCAGGCTCAGAAAGGTTTCATTTCTCAATAAAGGAAGAGCCTGTGATGAACTGCAGCCATATCTGACTCACTTTTTCTGGGTTCCAAAACAAGTTCAGCAGAGTTTGGATGGAAAGATATAAGTTGTTTAAACCAGGAAAGTATTCATTCCTGATGTCAATCTTGCTTTGCATTCCTAACACATCCAAAAAAACCCTCAACTTCTCATTGGTTTAGCAGAACATGAATTATAATCAGAACACTGTTAGCAGATGTTCTTATTCCAGTATGTCTTTATTTACTGTATACCTCTGAATAACTGTAATAATGTTTTCATAACATTTGGTCCCTTACTTCAACACAACTAAAGATGAAGAAGCATTTAGTTTAACTGTTCCCACTGGGAAACAAAAAACTTACTTGGTATTAGAAAGTCTAAAGGTGCAGATAAGTATCTACAATTTGCAGAAGAAACCAAATTCTAACAAAATTCAATTAACTGAAAATCCAATCTATTATCCACTATGAGAATTCATTGCTGACTGGAAAATTTCAGTGCATCCCAGACCAGAACCTGCTGGGGAACAGGGAAAAAAAAACAAACAAACAAACAAAAAAAACCAACAACAAAAAAACCCCACCCAAAACACGAAGCAGACTACAGGAACCTCCCATGCACTAGTAGCCTACACCTCAGCACTGTCTTTCAGCATGCTTTGATTCCAGGAAGCATCTGGCTTACTATACATGCTTATTTCAACTGTTACACATACACATTAAGTCACCAGAGAAGCCACAGGATACAGTCTTCTCTACTTTTTAGCAGGCCACAGCCCATTTTTGGATGATTGAACAGCACTCCATTACTATGTAAAAATTATTCCAGTCTAAGATACTTTTGAATGCTAACTGAGCACCAACAGGTACCCAGACACAGCTAGCTAAGGGAGAACCTTACTTTTTCTGCACACTGATTTAATTCTCAATCAGCACTGCTGGAATACAGTCAGCATTAATATTCTGGAGGGATAAAGGGACTTTGTCTCCCATTTAACAGTCTGAAACCTTCAGATCATTTTGTAGACCACAATGCAGTCTTCTAGCATTGAGACTCCAGATCACCTGCTTACTATAGTCTGTTGAAAACAGTTCCAGGCTTGTCAAGTACTATACTTAAATTTTCTGTTAAATGTCAGATGTTAATTATACCACAGATGTCTACTGCAAGAGAAACTGTAAACCCAGAAGGTATTTCCTATCAATCTTGCTACAAATCAGCCAGTACTTTCCTCAATTACAGAAAAACATTGTAATTCGATATGTCATGAATAAAACAAAGGTTTTACTTCACACAGCTGGGATGCAGCTTACACAATGATCAGTTGTACTGAGGTGGCCATTCATAGCTGGCCAAGAGGTATGCAATATTGACAGTTACAGTTCTGATCACGTTCCTTCCATTTACTTGAACTATCTGGACACATACACAAACTTTCTAAAACAAGTAAAGTTTGATACTTTTTAGTGGGGCCAGGGAGGAATTCTGTGAAAATTAACTCCTTGAGCTGAAGCCTTTCAATAGTAAAGATGCCAGGCTGAAATCTTTAGAACAGCTTTAACCAAGTAAGATGACATTTTGAAAAACAGAGTTTGTGGGAAAACCCCACTGCTATCACCACATAAGAGATCTCTCTTAGGAAGTATTCTAGAGCATGAACCTGACAATTGGCAGACAATATAGTTTTGACCATTCTGGGAATATCCACTACACAAATGTTACACTCCAGAAATAAAGTGGCATATGCAAACACCAGATTATTTTTAGTAGCTAATTTGTGTAAAACAAGTCCCTGCTTCTGAAAGTTTGAGTACTTCTTTCCATAGTCCTAAAAACATCTGTAATGAAATGTGGCAAGGGTTAAGCACAACGTGGTGTCTGCAGTTAGCAAAAGTAGCTGTTTCATTTCTCAGTGCAAAATAGGCTGACTGTCTTTTTCTTTGTCTGGTGTATCACAGATTAAGTCTCAGTGGATTTCATTTTAGAGATTAAAGATTTTACTGAGCCTACTTATATTCTTTACAGGCAAAGGTGCTACCTTGGAACAAAACCGTCCCAAAGGCTCATCATGCGTATCACAAAGCTTGTATTTCTGTGATACATTAGTGAAAGACTGGAAACAGTTTCAGTACATAATGTAAAAAAAAAAAACCCAAACATATGTTTATGTGTACATTCTTATCAATATCCGATTAAGTTTACAAAAATATTTGCATTACAACACTATTGTCACATGTTAAGGGGCTGCAAAACAAGACTGACAGAATTAGAATTAGTTGAATTTATTATCTATTATTAATGCATCCAAAGTGTGCTGGTGGCTTTCCTCTTGTCTTATTCTATTAATTGAAAAAATGAAAATTTACCCAAATGTTACACTAAATAGTTAACCAGAATCCCTTTTTTCTGCAAAGATACCTTTTTTTGCTTTCAGGATTCATAGTTCTATGATTTGGTTTTTTAATATATCATGTCCTTATTTCATATAATCACTATTGTCCCACTGAAGCCATGTATTTGCGATTTTGTGAGCAGAATGAGACCAGTTCAAGAAGATGGAACCACCAGATGAAGGTTATATGATGTAGAGAACAATTAAAGTTTGATAAAACCTTGAAATAAAACAGATTAACATAAATCACTGCCAATTCAAATCACTGCAGGTGATTAACTTAATCTGCATCTCTTTACCCTTTATACTCCTTCCACATGTTCTTAAGAGAAAAAAAAAAAAACAACACAAAATGACAGAAAAAGATCACAAAAGAACACAAATGGAACAGATGAAGCTTCGCACTAACTTTGTGCAAGACACTGATTTTACATGCAAGCCTTATCAGCCAGTTTAGTTAGCTAGAGAAGTGTAGCTCCTACAGGTATTCCAAGAACACACTTACCACTTCACCTTCTACCCTGAACTATTTTTACTTTACAGCACATGTTTGTGATGCTTTTTATAACAACATCCAGTGAAACATGTTAAATTATAAATTACTGTACATAATAAATTGTTGGTGTTACGGGGCAGCTGCTGTTTTGGTGGGGTTTTGGGAGGGAGGGTGTTAATGTGTTGTTCCGCTGTTTCAGTGATTCTCAGATTTCTTCTCCTATCTCATCTACTAAATTGATTACATCCAAAATGTATTCTGCCACATACCAGTCACATAGATGCATAAAAATAATTTGTCTTAAGAATTCTTAGCACTTAACAGAAAGGCATTACAAACAAATTGGTATTTGAGTCTTTCACATATAAAAAGTTTACATGGCATTACGTTATTTTCAGTTACCTAAGAACTTCTTCTGCCTGCCAGGCAGCATCTTCCTCTTCTTCCCAGGCATTAGTATTTTCTTGCCAAGTATCCAAGTCTCCCAGTTCAGGCTGAAACAAAAGAAGATAAGCTCTAAGCACATGGAAAAATGATATAGAAGACTTATTTTTAACCTTGATGCTTCAGACTTCCAGAAATATTTGGGATGTGACAGTACTACTCAGCTTATTTTCTATGTGTTTTCCCCTCCTCTAATACTGACTTTTTCCAGTTAATTGTTGGAGGGTTTTTTTGGATTCTATTGGTGTGTAACAAAGGAAGGAAGGAAGTACTGTAGCGCATTTTTAGGAAGAAGATGAGAGATGAGTTGAGCAGATGAACTGAGTAGATAGTGTAAAGGATTTCTGCAAGTTACATGGACAAACCAACATGTACATCCACACGTTTTTGTGGCTGATATCACCCGAGTGCTGCTTTTACTCACTACAAGTCCTTTCCTGAATTATTTTAATTACAGACAGTCTAGGGAAGTGGTATGACCATGCTGTACTGCTTTCTGCCTAGACCCTTTTGTGCATTATGTTAATCAAAGCAGAAGCACTGTTAAAGAAGGCAAACAGGAAGAGAGGGCGAGTATCTCTGAACAGCCATGTTGTTAGGTAACAAGACTATTTTTTCAAAGGCTAAAGAGCAAAAATTAGGACACTTAGAAAAAGATCTGTACAGAATGGGAGGGAGAAACTCAGAAAGTTGAAAATGGGTCCAAGATAATAAAGCAAAGGTAACACAGAGGCTTCAAGAAAAAAAAAAAAAAAAGAAGACTTCTACAGTTTTGTAAGTATTTGTATTTTGCAAATGTACAACTGTTTGGAAGCTTTGTGCTTTTCTATCACTGACCTGTTAAGAGTTTCTCAGTAGAATAAATTAGTTAAAAGTAAATTAACTACTTCATTGCTTTGAACTAAATAGTCAATTTTAAAGCAATTTACATTATTTAACAACTACTCCTCTTGCTCCCCACAATGTAGACCTTAGGCAGACTATTCCTTCTCCTACAGAACAGTCATTTAACTGTCAAATACAAGAGCCATACTTAGAACATACTTACAGACTGGTGAATAAAAGGAGTATCTTGTGTAGCTGCTAATCTGCTAGAGAATCCTGTGTTTCCCTCTGGAATCCCAAAATTTAAAGGCTCTCTTTTTTTAATAACTATCTGAAAATATTCAAAAAGAAGAATGAAAAGTGGTAAGTCAAAGCACTGCACAGATTCCTTGGTGATCATATAAGTCCGTGTCTGTGAAGGTACAGCTACTCAACACTGCGCTGTGCCTCAAACCTGCTCAGGTTCTGGAAGCTGTACAGCCAAACGAACTGAGAAGTGAGAGAAGCCAAATGCAAAAGACACGAGAACTCCCTCCTCCCGCCACTAGGGTTTTTTTTAAGTCACATGGAAACCTATGACTGTATCAAGACAGAGAAAGTGCACAAAGAATTACATACCAAATAGCTACATCTCCCAGTACTCATATAAGCTACCAATGCTTGGTGAAACCCTGCTTCCGTGACAGGTCACTGTAAGATACCACTCTCGAGGATAGTGCTGTCTGCTCAGTTACACTGCTTTGGAGCACAAGCTCTCTTAGCTACTTCAACAGCATATCTGCACAGACAATTTAAGTTTCAATAGTTGCAATGTAATTCACTATCACATCAATTGGTAAAGCTCTGTACTGATTTGGCTGAAAAACATGCATTAATGCTTCTCCTAAAAGGCTTATTACCAAATTTAACATGGTTGCTATGATCATGTATCCCTTACTTGTCTTGACCTCAACATACCAACTTGCTTATTTCATTTATCCTATTTTAAATCTGCTTCTTCCGAAAGAGGTGGATTCACAGTTCCACTGACTGCACTAGTACCAATGCAAGAAAGGAAACCAGACTAGACTATCTTATTTAGCAATGACAGTTATATGACTGGAGTTCCATTTCCAGACATTGAAGATATGAATAGTAACACGAGTAGATTCCACCTCAGATCCTGGGGTTTATATTGAGCCCAGATTCAGTGAAAATACAAACACAAATTCATATTTAAAGGTGGTACCAAGGCCAAGTTATCAGGAATGTTCTTTACTGTGCCTGCAGTCATTCCCAGAAATACATTTAAACTAAGCCCAGTATACAGTATTCAAACAGCATGCACTCTTCTCGAGTTCTGTTCTGAACCGGAAGCTCATTCTATTAGGCAAAAAATGTCATTAGATACAAAGAGGAAATCTATCTCTCCCCAGTCCTCCTCTGCCCCCCCAGATTTTGAGAGACCAAAATCCTTAGAAGAATTTAGAAGAATATTGTGGATCCCGAATGTACAGAAAACTGACCCCAGTATCATCTCCATTTCATAGGACCACAGGAAGAGTCATGGTTGGAACGGACCTCGGAAGGTCTGTAATCCAACCTCCTCCTCAAAGCACTGTCAGCTCTGAGCCTGATGAAAGTGCTCAGGGCTTATCCACCTCGGTCTTGAAAACTTCCAGAGATGGAGCCTGTATAACCTCTGTGGTAACCAGCTCCAGTACTTGGCTGCCTTTCTTGTGAAAATGTTGTCCAATTGACTCAAAGCCCTGTAAGTACCCAGCTGGAAGATTTCCAGATAGAAACAAAACTTGCAGTTACCAGAAGTTTAAGCAGCACTTATTTATGGTGTTGAAGCTCTTGTGGATATGCCCTTCTGTCTTGTCTTCATCATAAGAACGGATATTTGAAGAGCAAATTATTTTGAGATATCAGTTCCCTAATTCCAGACTCCCCAACATAACTTAGTGAAACAAGTAAGCCTTGTTTTCTGAAACAGCAGCTGCCACTTCAAACTTCAGAAGATCAGGACACAGAATGTCTGTTCAAATAACGGAAGGGTATGACCACAAGTATCTCAGTGCAGTGGTTCCATTTTCAGAATTAAAGTGACCTGAGGGTTCTCACATTATACTTTCTAGATCTTTCAGGCTATGAAATTATTTGTAAGTTTCCAATAACACTAAGGCTAAAGCATCACATTTGTTAAGATTTCAATGAGTCAGTACTTTCAATTAGACATGTGAGACTACACATCAACACCTATTCTCGTTTCAGTAAGACAGCTTAATTTTACCAGCAGCACTTTCTGTAAGTTGCCAACTTACTTACAGCCTATTTTAAAGCAAGGAAAACCCTCCACAAGTATGGTTGAAAGTGCAATACTTACTTTTTGAGTTTTTCTTATAGTTGGTGCCATATCTTTGAAATAATCAGGTTCCATTTGTTCCAAAGGATTTTGCTGAGCAGCCACATTACCGTTACCGCCTTCAATCTTCACACTGGTAGGTGCATCTTCATCCCACGAAGACCAGTCTTCTACTTCAGGCTGAATAGAAGTATGTGGTACAAGTTACTATTATCTGCAAGTACAATCCTGTCTTTTTATATCTTGCTAAGATATATACTCAATATTATAAAGCACATATAATAGTAGTGTATCTTTCTAAGGTAATACCAGTCCTACTCTAGGACGGGCATAATCACTCTGTTAAGCAATTATCTATTAAGTCACCTACCTACCACTTAAGCAATTACCTGTTTAGGAACAGATGAATAATCCACTGTGGTTGGCAAAGTTATTTGGTCTCCACTTAACTTTCGCCCTCTTCCAGACCTGAAAGAAAAATGTAGGATTCCTCCAAGCTCTGAAAACATGAGCACTGAGTTTAAGAAAAACAAAAAGGAAGTCTGAGAACAGCACTACTGAAAATAGTCATGGCTAAAACATCAAGTGCTTAAACTACCTCAGTATTATCTACTGCCAGCAAAAGTCTGCTAAACAAAGGAATTTCATCATGAATTTAAAGCAGTGTTTAACAACAATTTCAAAGTGCAATTTACTTAAACTGCAGTGGAAATAGAGGAGAAGCAACTCTAGGAAATATGAAAATGGACAAAGTAACTCATTCGAATACAGTCAGTTACAACGTTTAAATTGTCAGAGTTTATGAAGCAAATGCTATCAATCTACATTTGTTCAAAGATAAGCATTTCTACTGTAAACTGAGAAATCTTTCTACTTGTCTTACATGTTAAGCTGTGTCTAACAAATCGCTTTCTAAGCTGCTTGATTTGAAAGCCCCTCTAAAGCACTTTTTCCTTTAAAGTCTAAACAGAGGTAGTATAAGGTTGTGCAAGCCAACAGCTTCTGTTCAATATATGCTTCTACTTAAAGAATACTGTTTCAATGAAAGCATTTCAGCAACTATATCAAAAAATTTTAATTGAAAACAAACACAAATGCATTACAAATAAATCACCTAGATATTTATTTAACGACAGCATTCAAAGATGATAATAATAATTAAAATATTCTCAGCTGATATTTACTATATTTTAAAACCTTACAATAAAGAGAATGAAATTCAGGCTCACATATTTTCCCCAAGGAGTGTAATCTCCTATAGCAAGACAGTCATGTAACTGACCTCATGCAGCTTAGAAAAGTTAAGTTTCATTTATTACTACTGATGAGAATGAAAGTGGGAAACTATAATTTGGAGTTTGTATCCATTAGTTTTACTATTACAGAACATTCTACTGTCAACACAGAATAGCTGAGTTGCTTGTAATTACCACCTCTGCTGCATGCTGGTGAGTGATTAGATATATTTTTCTCCTGCTGTAAGCCCAATAGATTCTTCCTTAGAAAAGATCAGGTGCTATCATCAAATATTCTAGCTCTATATAATTGCCTCTAGCCCCTTTAGAAACTGTTCTTTTAAGCTGAAAAGCAACACAGTTTAGGGGTAAAGGACCCTCAAACACATAGAGACTTTCATCGTTCTGGCTGACTAGATTTAGTTGATGTCTCTGAAGGCAACACAAGCTTAGAAACATCCTCCTTCAGACCTGTACAACATACATATCTTTAATACTATTCTAAGCCAACACCTCTGTAATTATATATATTTCCCTATTTATATGATCTAGAAGACTCCAGCAAGCGGCTTATAACAAACATTAATCTAGCCAAAATTATTACACTGACAATGGTGAAGGTGGGAGGAAACAGCTTGTCATACAACATGGGAAAGAATATGCTACACAGGGCAGCACAGAGAAAGACTACATATCTCCACCTTTTCTACAAAGGGGAAAAGATGCTTACAGGAACAGTTGCTTCACAACCATCATTAGACAGATATTGATCACTGCTGTGAATGCCAAATGTTTCAAGAATTCCTGGGTTTGTTTCGCCTTACTAATTAGCAGCATCCTGATTTCTCAGCTGGAGAAGGCAACTAAAGATTTTAAACAGAATGAAGTTTCATCTTGTTTTATACTTATACCTTTATTTCATGGAAACAGTGGATTCAGGCAGGCTGTTGCTTATCAAAAAAAAAAAGTTTTAACTAAAGAGATAACGAGTACTATCTGTAGGCTCTATGCTGACTAGAAAGATGCATGATCTATATACTTGTTTAAATGAAAAAACTAACGTAAACTATATAAACTAAATAAGTATAGCTCATATTCATTATATTAAAACGCACAGTGAATGAAATCCCATTTGCTGGTTATCAGGCATCCTCTGATGCAGGGCTGCATTACAGGACAACACGGTGACATTAAACAGAAGAAACATCTGTAGGTAATGGACTAAACTAATTTGATCCACTGACTTGCTTATATAAAAAATTTTAAATTTTCATTCTTTCAACTAATAAGCACTCCTAAGCAGTTTCTCAGCTGTTCATTCAAAAGTTGAAAAACGGATGAAAATACTGGTATTACACCTACTAAACAACTACCTCCTTATAAAAGCTATCTTAACACTTAAAGAGAAGCTATCATCAACTCAGTGTTCTGACTTCTTTTAGAACTTGAACAGCAAATATTCTTAATTTAATTTGGAATTCAAATCATAGAACTAAGGTTGATATCTATATAGTTGTATGTAGCATTAAAATGTATCTTCTTAAAGCTTCACTAGGTCTGTAGTGAATTTATCAACCAGTTGAAAGCTTCCTCTTATTCTTGGGATAAATAAAGGTGAACAGGAAATAAACAGTTATTTTGTGTCTACCACATATTCCGTATATGCTTTAACCTCACTGGCAAAGTAGTAGTCATCATACACAAACAGAGACTACAGTTCTCTCAATTGTTATCTGTTTACATAAAACAACATTTTGCAAGAGTGGCAAGAAGCAACAGTAGTTCACATGACAGCACAGTGCAGAGATCTACCTTGGTTACTCTGCTACTGTACTACTGACCTCTACCATTATACCATCATAACTCTTGAGGGTTTTTTGAATGCTTCTGCGTACTACACTGCTGCATTCATGGGTCTACAACTGAAAAGAACACTAAATACGACTTAAAAGAGTAAGCAAAAAATGTCATGCTCATTTAATTAAAAAAAAAAAAAGCAGCTCCCTTTAATCACTGTCCTCCAAACTTTTTAAATAATCTTCAATAGGCAGAAGAATCTGAAGTTTCAGGCAACTGTTTCTTGACAAAGCAGGATGAGAATCACATTTATAATGAAAGCCTGATGACTGGATGGATGCTGCTGTTAACTGAATCTCTTAAAAAACAAAGTATCTCTTGCCAAGTACTTCTAGAAAATGCGGAGAACAATTCTTCTTGAAGTTTGAGACAATAGTTTTAAAAGGCAATTTTAACACCCTGTCATAGCTGCTTGGAAAACACTCCTCATTAAAGCTATCATACCACAAAATACACTCACAACTGCACTACACACTTCTGAACTCTGAAGGAATATTCAGTTTAAAGAATTAATTTGACTTCATTTTTATCTGTCTTGATTGTTTTGCAATTAGTAAAATTAGAACTGGAAAAAGTGGTGGATGGGTGTTGGGAGAAGGAAAAAAGTGCAAGAACCTGTAATAAAAAAGGTAACCAAATTAAGTAAGACATCTTTACCTGCATATTAACTTTTTAATGAAAGAAAGCACTGCTGCCAGGCAAGTACAGATTTTAAAGAGTCGAAACTGTGTTATGGCCATGGTGAGAAACCCTTCCTGAAAAAGAAAAATAATTAGATGTAGAGGATTATACATCTTTACATAGACCTTAAAGTCAATTTCTTTACTTGCTGATAAACAAGGAGCATTCTGTGAAACTGTATTAATGCAAGGAAATAGAGGAGGTACCTGGAACAAAGATGCTACCTGCCTACTGTTGGGACATTTCACTGATGTAAATAATACATGTACCTAATGCATATGGCCTTTAAAGAAACAGCACATAATCATAGGTAAAGTCACAGTTAAAGATACTTTTAAAGGGGAAGTGTGGGCAACCAATTGCAGTGGCCATACAACTGATCTGTTTTAGACACTATCAGTGTCACTGAACAGCAGCAACGCAAGGAGAACAGAACAATCACCAGTAAGAAGGTCACACTTCCTCAAGCAAGTTCCGCATATACAAATTATAAATGTAGTCATTATGTCAAAACCCAAAATTGGCCATTTAAATTTAGTTTCCATTTTGATGGAACTGTATGATGAGGACAAGTCTTGTTTATTTTGGAACCAGGGTCACTGAAAAATCATCAGCAAATAAAGACTCTGCTCACTCTGTGTGCACTATAGCACCAGTTAACCCCTAGATCTATCAATATTCCTGTGCCAGACTGGATCATGCTAGCAAACCCAGCCAAGAAAAAAAATTCATCTTTGGCTGAAGCCACTTACGTTGGCAGCTATTTTTCAGTGTTAAGTTGATAATCTAGAGAATTTATACTCAGTATATCACATTATAGGTGCAGACTGAGTCAGAATAATCTGCTCTAATTCAACGATACCTTTTCTCTCTTCTACAGATGAACATTTCAGAGCAAAGAATAAGAGGTTAGGCTTCACAAATAGCTTTTCATTATATACATCTACACTTGTAACAACATTTTCTGTTGCAAGTTTAACATACCTCCTGGTGAGAAGAGAAGGCAGCCCTGTGACATTTTCCTCAGGCCATGAGTATTCCATGGAAGGACAGCTTGATTTCAAATATGCTATGGCATTTAAATCACTTTTTATATTCCAGGCTTTAAGTTAGGAAGAGTCAGGAAGGTGGATCATTAGGTAGGCTGCTCCAATACTGTCCTGAGGATTTTATTAAAAAGTACATAATGGGATTTGTGAGCTTCATGGAGCTTAGATTTACTTTTTATTGGTGCTCATTTGCTAGATAATGTAACTAGTATTAAACACTGCAGTAATACAGTACTGGAAATATTGCTTCACATAAAGTCCAGATCAGGAATTTCTGCTACTGAAAAACCATACAGGGTGGCTATTAAATGAACAGGCCCTTTTACTGTAAAATGAAATGCTTAAATCAATCAGTAACCGCCAAATTACAGACCACATTACCAAGCTGTAACTCAGGAAAAGGCCTCATAGGACACATTTCACCTCTACTTCAACACTAGCGTTGCATTAATCTCATTTCATGGGAAACTTAAAAATGTAGAGAACCTTATACAAGAGTGGGTATTAAATGGGCTCTTCACCTAACAGGAACAGGAAACAGTCAAACTTTCCACAAAGAAGCAGGAACAGCAGACACTGTCCCAACACATTTAGCTTTTAGTTTTAAAGATAGGACTATCATTTCATACTGTGCTCAAGCACTTCCTTACCTTCTGGAATAAGCAATTTTGGCAGTATCTAGGTGACAGGAGAATGTACCAGTTAAGAATTTGAAGGATTCAAAAACCAGTATAAGTTAGTGAAAAAAGAGTGGACAGTAACTAGATGGACAGTTCTCTATTCTAAAGGTAGAAATTATTGCAAACTAATACTGAATTGGTGAAATAAATTGTTACTTTTAAAAGAGGCATCTAGAAGCCATCTACCTGGGATTTGAGGTATGAAGAGCAGGTGACCTGCTGAAATGAGAATAAAGGTACTTCTTTGCTGAAAGGAAGCTTGTTCAGAAGCTCACTCCACTCTTCTCTATCAGAATTCACTCTTCTATCAGCTTGGGGGGCAGAAGGGAAGGAGTAGAAAAGTACTCAATGTTAGAAAGAATAAAGTCATTTTCCCCACTGTTTAGCCTACCTAACTGCCACACTGGACACTCCTAACTATTAATTGAAAAGGTTGTTTTAGGAAGCATCCATTACTTAAAAACCTCTGCAGACTCAATATTATTTGAGCCCAAGTTCAAAGGACTGGGAAGTTTACTACCTACATGCAAAGCTAAAACCAAAACAATGTTCAAGTGTGTCAGTTACATATATACACATACATCTATATACAAATATAACCCCAGTTTTTCAACTGCTCTCCATTTATTTTTTTATATATATCAAATTGCATACTGTATTGACTTCTCAATATAAAGTTAAACAACTACAAAAACAGAATCCACAAGAACTCTGGCCTGTAAGTCTGTGAAGTTCACTGCTGACAAGAGTTAGCCACCAGAAGTTAATCAATTTTTCCCCTGATACATGAGAGACTACACTTCTAATATCAGCAGTATATGTCTTTTTGGCAGGGTTCAACAGCTATCATCACTCCCCGTAACAATCAGGTAACTTGTCCCTCTCCACTTTCTATGTGTCATGAAATACAGAGAGAGAGAGAGACACACACACACAAAATGGATTTGTGAGGGAGCTGCATTTCACTTCAACTGTGGCAGTGCTAGGCCCTTCGAGACAGTAAGTACTGTTTTGCCTGCCTCTTCTCTGAGCTTGAATATAGTTTTCTCAATTAAATTAAGCTCCATACACTACAGATTGTCCAATGCACAACCAGAGCTTTGTCAACAATATGCTGTCAGCTAGTCATAGTAATATCACCAATCATCCACCTTTAAAAAGTACTTTAATCAGTGTATCTAGTTTTTATACTGTTAATTAAGATATGAAGTAGTATATATGTATTATTTTAGCAATATGCCAAAAGCTGTTTAAAACAGATCTTGAACTAATTATTGGCTCAAGATTAGGACAAATCAAGCATTCTCCCCAGTGTCTGAAACAACACTTGAAGTACTTGCATTGTTGTTCTAAGGACAGCACTACACAAAAAGAAAAGTTAATGGTCAGCTAAAGGTTTTGAGTTTTGTGTGGTACCTTTTGGGTTTGTTTTTTTTTTTGGTTTGTGTTTGGGGGTTTTATAAAGTTAGTTAAATAATTGTCTCAAAGTTAAATAATGTTATATTCTGAAGCAGTTGTATGAATACAAATGTACATGGAACCTTAGTATTTCCTGAGTTCACTGCAAACTTCATTCACCTGATACCATTACACTAAACTTGTTAAGTGAAACAGTGTTCATTCCTTTCTTGTCCATCTTTCTCAACCACTGGAAAGAAGCACAACTATATATCCTCCTTGTCTCATGAATGAGAACAAATACTGAACAGCATAATACTAAATGGCAGGGCCACAACCTTCTTTATTCCTTTTCTCCTCTCAAGTCCTTCCTTGATATCAATCCCAAAAGGAACTACAATTATATCAGCAGATGACTATGACACAGGACAGCACAGACACATAATACAAAGTGGCTGTGTTCCAGCAAGAACCCTAGAACATTTCTTAGCAGATGGAGGCAAAGGTGAAACAGTGGACTAGAATTAAGAAACTCAGAGTTGTCTGTCAGCCTGATACACCATTGTGCATAACACGTCTCAGCTTTTATAAAATGGGATAGAGCTTTCCTTCCCTGACTATCGAGATTGCTTCTAATGTATTACATTTATCAGAATTGCTGTCAACTGAACTTTTGAGTTCCATTACAGCAGATATAAATAAGCAAATAAATCAGGACATGAATCCTAATTAATTTAATTTTAGGAGCCAGTGCAACAATTTTGTAACAGACACCAAATTTAGCTGGAGTTTGACTTGCATAGCTCATCGTGCCTTCTATTGGTAAAAAGCCACAGCAGTTGTTCACACGGAAGATGAGCACATAAAGGATTAAAACACGGCAGCAGCAAACACATTAGAGCCACTTCAGAAGAATGAAGCAGCTTATCCCAGCAACATTCTATGGATCCATAAAAGAAATACAGCGAAGGGAAGGAATGTTCAGAAATTTATTGAACTGAAACATTTCTACATTGCTTTCGGCTTGCAGTAGTAGCCCTGTTAGAACTCCTGGCACTTCTGACCTCACTGATACCAGCCAGCAAATCATCCACAGCATGCATAGCCCACCTGAGTTAGTCAGCTACAACTGCCAACCATACCACAAGCAAGACTCTCACTGGCCATCACTGTTCAATGAGCACATCGTCATCTGGAGAAGCACTTCCTCTTTCATACCTAATTGCACACACAAACACCACTTAAAGAATATTTCAGGAGACAGAGCCAATTCTAAAATAAAGTCATTTTGTGGGACTAAAATTGCTTTAGAAACTTGTTTTCTCCTAGTGAATGATCTCTTACTGTCAATGAAAGAGATGTCAAAACACTCATAGAACAACTATCCTGCTTTCCTCTGTCCCCCTAGAATGCTGACTGATTTGTATTGTGTAGTTTTCTTCAGATATCACCATCTTCAAAATGGAATTTCTGCCTTGAATTACCAGTACTTTGTGAATTGATTAAATTTTCTTACACATCAGCTCATCTGTGACTCTGTATACATGAAGAAATATTGGAAACAGTGACTTTAACTTATATTAAACACAGCCAAATAGTCAAAGGATGGTATCTAAATCAATACTAAAAATGACCTGTCTGAAACTGAATGGTTCCCTGCCAACTACATATTTACATGAGTAACCACAAAAAAAGCCTCACCCTCCTAAAGCAAAATGAGAAGCCCACTTCCTTGTACAAAAGACTAAGATAGCCTTGAGTGCTTACATCCATCAGCACCAAAACTCCAGAAAAGCACCACTGAACCAGTATGTTTTTGCTAGACCAGCTGATAAAAACCTAGCAAGTAAGATATGATTAGGCCAAAGTTTCAGCAGCAAGGATAGGACTTCTTAAAAGTTGATTTTGTATGAAATTTTACAAAAGTAGAGCGGCCACACCAATCTAAAGATGCCCAAGTAGGCTTATAGGAAGAATCTTAGGAAGATTAGTAGAGTTAAAAAAAATGTTTATTTTCAAGCACACAAACCCTCCTTCAATCATGTACATTACAAGATGTACAAAGACATTCTGTATTTTAAAAAAGGCAATGTAATGATCCAGGAACAGCATTCAGTCAGGTAGTGAAAGACACAACCACCATCTCCTGCATTTCGAAGAGAGCAACCATGATTCTGTAGCCTCATAAGGAGGTTCCACTCCCCTCTTCCTGGCTACTTTTTTTGTTTGGGGTTTTTTATAATTGCTTTATATAGAAATGTAATATTGGGAACACTGCGGAAGGAGGAAGAAACTTACCAGGTCAGTGTTTTTACCACTGAGTTTGATAAACGGATAGACTAAATGGCAGCATAACTGAACCTTGAACCCATGCTACAATGGCACTGGAGAGAGGAGCAGAATCCAAAGGGAAGATTAGGAGGCATCTCCTCTGTCTAACTATAGGTATGTGGTTGAGGGATGTCCGTAACATGCACTATAGTTTCAACACTAATGCCCCAACTTTCAGTGCAAGCACCCTAACTAGGCAGCTGTGAGAGACTACTCTGCCTATGACTTATGGGAGTGAACTAAATCACCTAAGGTGCTCAAATCCAGGAACAGATTTCAAGACTATCAGGAGCTGCAGAAGATACCAAAATTCAGGGAGGAATGTTTGTTTCTCTAAATAAATGCAGTAAAAATTGGTGCATGCTGGTGATTCCTAAGATATTCCTAGACACCCAACACTCTGCTATACAACATACGGAGTTTCAAATTTTTTTTAAACGTGCTACTCCTAGAGCCATAAAACTTCTACAGTAATACCATCACATATCACCCCTTCTTCTCCAAGAAACTGAATACAGTTCCAATCTTGCTAATGTGAACTCTTGAAGCTTTCTGTTCTGAATTAGAGGAAGTTTAATTTTTCAAGGCTTTAGTCAAAATACAAAGTTTGTGTTCACTGACTAATCACAGTCATTTTTTGACAATTTCTTATCTATATATGCCACTGCCTTCTGAAAACCGGGCATATGGAATATGAAGACTGAAGTCATGCAATCCCATGATACCACACTACAACTTTGCTCATATTTGAAAGAGGTCTTTCTCATAATGCACTAATTCATGTAACTCACTTCACAACACTGGAGAAGTTCTCAGACACAGAACCAGAGTTCAAGAGACTCCAGTTCTGTTCTAGTCCTTATTAGCCATCCTGGACTTGAGTTATCTGTAGCTACATGGAAAGCCAGTGATGATAAATTAACACACCCTCCTTGTCACTACCACAGAATCATCTTGCAACACCTTCTGTGCCAACAAGCACCAGCTACTTACAACCAAGATACAAGACATGTTGCGCAAGATGGCTTCAAAAAATTCTCTACAGGGCATGGTCATATTTCCAGACTATTCAGGACTATAAAGCAGCAAGCTATACTGTTTTTCATTAGATGTGCAACTGAAGCACTTACATTGTGAATTCATGACCATGAAATAGTGCCCCACCATTCTACAGAGCAGCCCAGGCTCATGTGTTATTAGAGACAGCATCGAAGCCAGATGGTAGCACTTGAAGTTTTCTGTGACCTGTTAGAGATTCTTAAGTCTTTAAAAGCATACTGAGCAACTTTAACTTTTATGCAATTTGTCAGTCAGTACGAACAAAGAAAAATTTCAGACGAGGTAACCCCAAACAGTGCGGTCCCACAGTCCCCGGAAACACCCCAAAAAACTTAAACCCCACCCGCTCCGACAGGACGTGGCCGCCTCCTCCCCCCTTACCACAGGGTGCCAAAGCTCCCAGCCTCCAAACGCTGCCTATCTACTCGCCAGTCACTCGAGCTTCTTCCCAGCCCCTGAGCGCTCCCCCCACTCCCCGTCCCAGACGGGGCCCGGACCGGCCGGGCGGACACACGGGGCGGCCGCGGGCCTGGCGCTCCCGGGGCCGGCCTGCCCCTGGGCGCGGGCTGCCCGCACCGCCTCGAGCGCGGCGGGCAACGGGGCGGGAGCGCCGCGGGGGGAGCAGCGCCGGGGCCTGCCCCACGGCGGGAAGGCGCCGAGGCCGGGCGCCCTGCCCGGCCGCGCCGCGGCGGAAGCGGCCACTCCGGCGGCGAAGGAAGCGGCGCTCACCGCTCACCTGCCCCGAGGGGGAGGGCTCTCCAGGGGGCGCGGGGCGCCAGGGGCCGAGGCGGCCGCTCCCGCAGCCTCCGGCCGCCCCTCATTCAAAGCCGGGCGCGCCCCGCCGCGCCGCCGCCTCCCGCGCCGCCATCTCGGCCTCCTGTCACCCGGGAGACGGGCCCGCCCCTTCCGGCCGCGCCCCTTCCCCTCGCGCCGCCAACCACCGCCCACCCGGGGCCGCTGGGCCAACGGCGGCCGGGGCGACGTGGCCGCGCTCCGCGGGCGGGGACGGCACCCGGCGCGCGGCACCGGCGCTGCCCCGCGGCCCGCGCCGCCTCTGGCGGGGCCTTCGCCTCGGCGGCCGCCTGACCCCGGGGAGATTTGGGCCAGGTCTTCGTGGCCTCGGGGAACCGTAATAAAAATGCGTTGTTTTCTTAATGTTACCAGGGCGCTGCGTATGTGATCGGCTAGATGCTGAGTTCGGAAGCTACAAAGAAAGAAATCGCTGAAGTAGCTTCTGACAGAGGGCGCAGCCTCAGCTGGCAGGGGGTCTTGCCAGTGTCTCTTCAAAAACTGCTTGTGCGTGTTAACTGGCTGGCCTTTGGGTACGGTGTGTCCGTTCACTGCTGATGTGCAGAAAAGAGATGGAGGGAGATGTTAAGCAATCTGTAATAGGAGATTTTTCCAGAGCTGTGTGTGTGCCTCCAGTTGCGTTACATTCAACAGACTCAGCAGGTGAGGTAAAGAGAGGTTTTGTCCCCTTCTCACTGGGAGGTGTAGTCAACTTCTAAGAAGGCACTGAGAAAGTCCCTTCAACTCCAAACCATACCACCCAGTTCCTTCTGCTCTCTGTAAATATCTTCCCTTAAAGACTTTATGTTCTGCCAGTAGAGCTAACCTGCTAGCGGCTGTTTCCTGTTCCGTTGCTTCAGGCAGTGAGGAGCTGGGTGCTGGGAGGATGGCTCTTGTGGGGACACACCGGTATCACAGGGTTCCTTTGTTTCCCTCCTCCTGACAGACACAGTGACTGCCTTTCCTCAGCTCCCCATCAGGAAGCAAGCCCCAAAGGGACACGGAGCCATGCACGATACGCCTGGCAGCAGGGCAGAGGCCTTGCCAGCCAGGACCCGACCAGGGCAGACTGCGGGCAGATCCGAGTCCAGACTGTCAGGAAGGTTTCTGGTGATGAGGCAGGTCCGAGGACAAGCCAGGGAGCCACTCTGCTGGTCCAGGCTGAGTAGAGTCCATAGTGAGTCAGGGCACAGCTACGGCCAGGCTGAAGGGCAGCACTCCTACGCTGTTGCTCAGGTGGGGACTGATACCCTTATGCCTGCGGAACCTCCATTCAATAAGAGAAACTCAAGATACGCAATGCTGGTTTTAATTTTAAGCACCATTTCAAAACCATTTGTGTAGCAAAGAGTTACGCCCTTCAGTATAGCTTTCTGCCTAAAGCAGAAACTGGAAAATATTCTTCATCTACATTCACTCATAAAAGCAAAAACGACAAGCACGGCATACTGGGAGGGGTCAGGTTATTAAGATAGCCAGTGACATTTCCTTTGAAAACACATTCAGTTTTTGGCCTTACAGTCTGTATACATAACAGGGAATATGCCACAGTGAGAATGAAACATTTTAAAATATGCATATAGACACCCACACTTAAGATAAAACTGCCAGAGTGGCTCACCCACACCGTCCCCTTAAATGCCCAACAGACCTGTGTGTGGCTGTTGCATTAATGGGAAAAAAACCTGGAAATTGGCAGACCACTAATGAAGAATAACCGTCTTCATAAAAAAAAAATTAAGCAACTTCAAATTTAGGAATAATATAATTTATAAAAGAAATGTTTGGAGGCATAAATACTTCTCTGTTCAAAATTGTTATTAACCCTCAGCTTTTAAGTTTTTAACTTAGATTCCATTGGATCAGTTAGTTTTCCCAAAGGGATATTCTTAAATCTTAGATATTTTGCTGCCACAGCAAATGTAGTACTGATACAGTAAACTAATAAAGTTTGTTAGGGAATTATATTTTTTTAATTAATTCTTTTCTTTTACAGATATCAAGGATTAAGCATAACAACCACATCATCTGACAATTTGCAAGTGTGATAGTGTCACTTCTTTACATCTAAAGCAATTTCCATCACTTCATGGTTGATTGTTCAACAGCCACAGGGTAGATGCCATCCTGATACACTCATGTTTCTATTTAACAACTTCATTCTCTCTATAAAAGGGATACAGTCTCTCTTTCAATATGAATTCTCCTTCCTACGGTATATGTGCTTCATTTACTTGTGTGCTCTCAATGCTCTTTCTCACAAATGTTCAGTCATTTGTTAAAGCTATGAATAGCTTTTTTACCTAAGGGTACCTTTCCTCAGCTACAGTCCTGTTGAATTGAGCAGTAACCCAAGTTTTACATTTGCAGAAGAGATTTTACCCTCAACAAGTGTTTGATTCTGGTCAAAGTAGAGATTTTATAGTTTCAACCACAGAAAAATTGAAGGTTTTTACTATAAAATTCAGAAGTAAATTTCTATACTGCTGCTACAAATTCATATTCTGCTCTCTGAAATTTCATCATTAACTGTCTTGAAACTCTAGATGAGAGGGGACAGTTCCATTGTTAGATACATTTTCCATTCCTTTTTAGTATTCCTGAGCACCTATTGTTGGTAAACTCTTAAGTACTGTCCAAAGAATTTGCCTAAATTTAGGAAAATATGTATTGTAGTGTGTACGAAAATCTGTCCCCATTCCCAAGTAAGTAGGCAAGTAATCATGAAAGCATCTTTTCTCTCTAAAGGTCTTCCAGGCTGAAGCTCTACTCTCTGCTGCCTTTGCCAGCATACCTTAAATTCCTTCCCTCGTGCACATTAAGGATTGATACGCCTTGTCAAGGAAATTTCCAGATTGGTGATCTTGGTGAGAGGCCTTTGTAGAAAAATTCAACAAACTGACTTTTAACAAGCATATAATATGTAAGAAATCATGTTTGAAACTGTGAAAAGACGCACACCCAGAGTAGTTTTTATGGAAGCGGTGGCTAAGAGAGGCCAAAGAGCAGCAGTGACTGCCTAAGCCTCCCTGAGTTTGTACCAGACTGCAGAGGTTTGACCTTCTGCTGGACTGGTCAGTTTTTGTTGCTTCCCTGAGAATGATCCATGGGTTCTGTCTCCTTTAGCATCTCTCTGTGAGGCACTGACCTTCACACTGGGTCCTGGACAGCTGACAGGACTTTCTGGTGGGGCAGAACCCCCAGGCAGCCTCAAGGAATACCCACGTCAGGTTGAAAGAGGCTGGTTGGTTTGTTCAATGCTAGAAAGAACTTAAAGATGATAAGGAATGTGTGACTTTAGCCTGATGCCAAGACGTTTCATGGAGAGATAATCCTGAGTTGTTCTGTATTTAATTATGATGGTTAATATACAGAATCGATGCTGGGAGTAGGTACCAGAACTGAGTTTTCTCTGTCCCTGCCAGGCAAGTGAGCTAACCAAGAGGCTATAGATCCAGGCTTCCTTTTGCTCTCCCAATTATTTCTTTTACAGTAGCACAAATGAACAGAAGTATTGTAGTTCTGTTTTCCCCCATGACTCGTGACAGAAAATACTGTAGCTTGTCAATAAGATCATTCTCCCAGGAGGCAGAAGATTTAAAGTGTGGGGTTGCTTACATTTCGGAAGGTTGGGAAGGAGGTAACCAATCCATCTCTTCCCTTTCCCAAATAAAGAATCTACCAGCTTTTCAGGTCTTGACTGTGTGATTTAACTATTGGGCTCTATATACAAGTTATCCCAGTATTTCCTCTTCACTTGGACACATCCTAAAGAAAACAGTGCCTGCTGCTGCGCTTTGGCAGGAGGTAAATCTCTTCAATAAGCACAAGGTGTGCTTGAGATTCAGGTCTCGGGGGGATTAAAACACTGTCTTCCATCTCCTAGATCCCAGTTTCCTTTAGGTGCCAGCTGGTTGCCTCTGCATACCTTTAGCTGTAGATAACAGGGCAACTCCAGCATGTACAGAGACAGGATTGTGAATAGGCTTAACTTTGCATCAATAAATATATCTATAGTTACAATACTCAAGAACTTCTGTAACTACTGTTTGGTTGCAGTTGAGCAGCTTTTAGACAGCAAATGTGGATGTGCTTAAACTCCACTTAAAATGTATTATAGGTGACTGTGATCCATATTGGTTCTCAGTCATTACTGATTTTAATAGTTAAAACAGGTGCATAAACTAAACTAGAAAATAGTATTAGAATTGACATAAATAAAATTTAATTCCCTAACATTTTTATATGGGAAGAAAGATTATGCTTTGTATTCCTCATAATCCTGATATTCCTTAACTACAAAATAGGGAGAGGATAATGGGACTGATTCTTTATACAACTAATTTACCATTTCATTACTAACTAGAAAATCTTCCTTACCACCCTGTAGTATGTAGCCCTTAAGTAATCTTGCTTGACTTACATGCGCAGCCTTTCTTGTGTTTCTTATAAGGAAGAAAGAATTATATGCCCTAAATTCAAGTTATTATTATGTGGATCCTAGGCATAGTGTTTGCATTTGAATTCAAATCCTCTAAATACTTGATCATGTTGCTTTGTAAAAATAGTTATCTACGTCAATAAGCTTGTGTTTGCATGTCTGCATGTGTATGACTTGCATTTAGGGAAACGGGGGAGTGCATAGCGTGGAAATATAAGGTCCTGAAGTTTGCTGAGGAAGGCATTTAGGAAAGCAAAGGATTTTCTTTCTAGGGTTTTGAGGGTTTTTTTGAGGGGGGAAAGAATCATGAAACTGTTTTTTTTTTTTTCTTCATGCTTCAGCATTTGTTAGAAGAACTTCTACCTATCAGTAAAGTGTGAGTTTGTTTTCTTTTTTTCATGCCCTTTGCCAGATCTGTTAGTCTCATTTCAGGAAGAATTATTCTAAAGTTGGGAAAAGAACTCAATAGAAAAAATCCCTTAAATTAATCATGAATCCTCCCTTTTCCCATTTTAAAACAAATCAATTCAGCAAAAACCCACGTATGTTATAGCTCAAAAACTTCAAAACTCAAGTTCTTATCTGAGCATCTATGTGCCAAGCCCAAGTCACTACTGGAAGTGTTGAGCTCCCAAAATTTGACTAAAATCAATGCCATTTTTAGACATACTTTACTGTCTCAGTAAAACTTGGATTGGGACATCTAGATCCCAGCTTTGATGGGGAGGGGAAGAACAACAGCTTGTTTTGAACATAGCTGCCTAACCTTACATATATCGTCTAGAGAAGACAGCAATCAAGGGAAATAAGGAAGTGAAATAAATACATTTTCTCATTCTTTATCAAGTTTTCCTGTTTACCTCATGATAATGAGAAAGCATTTTAAGTGATCTTTATCATTGCAGCAGTCAGTAGGCAGAACCCAGGCATAGATAATACTCTTTCTGATCTTTATTCAACAGAGAAAGAATAGTCCTCTTCTGCCCATTGACTAGTTGATGAAACACCTCCTTGCAAAAAATATGTCAACACGAATTTTGAAATGTAATCTGAACTTCTCAAATATTATCAAACTTATCCAGGACTTGGGCAGAAACTGATCTCAGAATGAAATGTGCATGAAAAAAGTTAATAAATGCTTCTAGATAGGAGCATTTTTCAATCCCAGTTACAAAAAAAAAAAAGATTTTGTAATGCTTAACTGCTACTGCCACTTCCATCATAGATTCTGAGAGCATTGCATTCCACTCAGTTACACTGATACTGGGGCTAACAACTTCTGCTTGTCTTCAACTAAAGCAGCATTTCCCCTTATGGAAACATTATTAAAAGCTTCACCTTGGAAAGTGTTAGCATTTAAGATGCTGCTTAGCTTTTCCAGAACAGAGGATTTAGAAAGCAGAAGACATTTATACAAATCAGTGAACTGCTCTGGACCTTACATTTTTTAGGAATGCCTCTGTTTCCTTTGCAAGGGAGCAGAAGTATAAACGTGGAGTATTTATTCTGTTTTTCTTTTGTCAGCTGGAAGAGACTGAGCTGCTGCTACCAGCTCCAGTGAACACTCATAGAAGAGCACTGCATTTCCATGAAGTTTGAGTAACTGAACTAAAGCAGCTCTTCCAGAATGGCATTTTGTACTCAGAAGAGCATTGAAAAATGAAGGATCTACTGTATTTATTCATAGTTTGTTCCAGTGATTAAGCAGCCATACTTTTACAAATGTCATCTTGTTTTAAATTTCAGTTTGTCTGACTTCTATTTCCATCTATGCTTTTTGCCTTTCTCTGTTAGACTGAAGTGCCCTTTTTTTCCTGTCTTCTCCCTGAGGATGTTCTGACACATCACAACCATGTTTTCTATCAGGTTTCATTAAACTAACACAGGGGGATTTTTAAAGCTTAACTAGCAGCGTTAGCCCTCAATAATTCATTTTTCAGCACTCAGTTTTTCCCTTTCCTTTCAAAATTGTGAGTCGTATATCATGAGTGTCATTCTCACCAATGGTGAGAATAAAAGCTAAGATCAGTGTTATGCTCATCTCTGTTCATATGTATTCAAAGATCCCATGGAAGCAGAAGATGAGTTTTTCACTGGGATTTCCTGTGTCGTTGCTTTCCAGGGAATGAGGTGTTGCTTTTGTCCTCTGCACTAGATGTAAAAACTCAACACTGTGCTGACTTTGTACACGGGCAGTGGATGGGAGCCAGCCAACAGAAGAGGCCAGGTTGTTCTGCCCTTGTCAGTATTCACCCACAGGCTCTCAGCCACAGATGTTATCAGCAGCAACTTGATATTTTACCTCAGGATCAATGATTGAAAGAATTGATAACCTCTACCCTACTATCTCCAACAAACAGAAATCAGCAGGAATTTCTTAGAGGGGTATTTTTTATGACCTACTACTAAATCACTTCACTAGTTACAAAGTAAGCATAAAGAACATTTTTAAGAGTAATACTGTTCAGTTGGAAGGCACCATGATAAATGTGAAATACACTAAAGCGAGATTAGGCCTTTTCTCATTCCAAACAGAATGCTGATTAACTTATTCATTACACTAAGGTGGTAAAGTATAAATTATTTATGAGGAAAGGAATTTATTTTTCCTCATTTTGGGCTCCAGTCATTACGAATTGGACTCTGCAGCCACAACCATTTCTTTTAGAAACTAAATAGCTGAGAAAAACAGGCCAAGTAGAACAATTCTGATTTCAATTGCAAATGTTTAGAAATTTAAAGGAAGTCAGCAGGTAAAATCATTGGACATTTTTCATCGCTCCAGTGAAAACTCAATCATCACTAAGTAAGTTAAAGCCAAATTATCAAGGTGCCACAAACACTGCAATTAAACATATTCTATTATGTGAAAGGAAAGAGGACATGGGCCAGGTAGTGCAGAGCTGTCACCCAAGAGAGACACAGCTCTGTCACCTCCAGAGAGAAGAACTGAGAAGCAGCAATAATTTTTTAATAGCACTGATGGACTCCTACTGGATTTAAACGGACTTCAGCCATAGTTCCTCTCCAAGTGATAAAGATCTGTACTGAAACATTAGGGCAGTAAACAAGAATGAAGAACAATGAGAAAAAAAAGTAGAAAAAAAGAACCCCACATAATTGAAAAACCTATAGTGGCAAAATGATAAGGTCCTATCTAAGATGTAAGTTTGACATCTCAGCAGAGTTTCTTGGTGGTGATACTGTTTTATAACATTTTTTGACTGGACTACGTCAATGTGGAGAAATACTCATAGGGAAATAATTATCAAACAAATTAGAATCTAACCAGTTTCAGTTAATTGTGTATTTCAGACCCCTCAGGGCCTGACTAAGGGAAAGGCTAAGCTTTTTTCTATTGGTCTTTCATTGACAACAGCAGGACTATTCAATTCTCTGTCACAAAGAATTTGGATTAGTGTGCATCAGAACTATACCAATTTGCTCTAACTGTTATCTGATGATTATTTCAATGTCAATTTACAAACATTTTATTTTTTACAGGCTTGTCTACAGAAAGATCAAGCTAAATCAGCTACTAGAATGTATGTATAGGGCTCCCATCTGAAAGAAGTATATAACCACAGCCGAGGTAATTCACATGAATCCTAAATTGTCACTTCTTGGCTATCTTGTTCTGGGTGTTGTTTGTCTTTGTAAGGAATGGATGCATTTCATGACATTGAAAATGCTGAAACTTTGCAGAAAAAGTAGTTAACGCATCTATCTGTCTGCATATGCAATAGGTATGGAACCTTTAATAGCGCAGGTCACCTTATTATTGTGTGAAAAAAACCTCAACAGGACAATAATGTTCTGGCTGAATCCTGAATGTTACCAATTGTTTTCAATACTCAACCAGATGAGTAGAAACCGAGACTGTGCAGAGAAGTTTGCAATACAAAGCCACCAGGTGCATCTGAGAATAAAACAAAAGTAAGAGGCCACTAAGGGACCTATTTATTCCTCAGTAAACCTTCTCCTACTGCTGATATCACCCCAAGTCTAACTTCATTCTTGGAAGATCCACCAACATACCTCTGACCAGTCCGCTCCAGTGTAATTTGGACCTGCACATGGTATCAAACATGCTTTTGCTTAGCTACTGAATGGAGGCTGCACTGGTGAGGTTAGCAGCACTCACTGCAGGAACATGCTGCGTGGGGCTGTTTATGTCAGAGAGAAGCCAGTGTTAGCCTGAGAGGGGAGCCACTGGTGTGCGTCTGGTGGGCAGTCACTCTCCTCTTCCTTCTGGGTCTCCAAATGCTCTTGCATTTTAAGCCAGTCTGGGCAGAACTTTATAATATTTTTGGAAGCATGTGAAAGAGCTGTTTGTTGAGCCTTTAACATCAGATTGGTCAGCTCAACTTTATGAAACTTTATACAGTGTTCAGTCTTTACTCTGTGCCAAGCATGAGCTGCCTACAGCGGAGAACTACACCACAGTTACAGCAACTGCACTTCAACTGTCACGTTCTAGATGGAATCTCAAACGTTTACTAATCAGACAACAAGCCCTCCACAGTTCAGTGTATGAATACCTTAAGTCTGGCCCTCTCCCACCAGTGAGGGAAATCCGGTGGACGCTCTGGAGCAAGGTATTGTGTGCCCATGACACACTGCAGGCATTCATCAAGCAAAGACTTTTAAAGTCACATGCAAAATATCAGAGAGCATCAGCAGACTTCTAAGAATAAAAGAGTAAGAACATGAAAGATATTTTACAGCTTTGCCATATACTAACCATACACTAGGCTAGTGTATATTCTGCTAGGCTGGGTGAAGAAACATTCTGCACTCCCATCAGTTACTAGCGTTGGGTAAATCAAGTCTAGGATGAAAAGCTCAGAATAAATATACGCAATTCAAATAAAACATACTCATTGCAAATGAAATTGCAATAAAACATTGAATTGACATGCTCAATTCAAATAAAACTTTTTAAAAAGCAACTTTTAAATGGAAGAATTTTCTTCTGACTCCCACCATTATTTAACACCCACATTATTTAACAGGGTAGAGACAATGGCATACAGCGAGTATGCTCCAACTGGCATGAAGGCAGATTTACAACAGTACAGCACAGGCCCTCGGGGGGAGTTTCTGGATACAGCAGCAGACCCCTGGCCCTGGCTCCTGCAATGTTCCAGTCTCAGCAGGAACTTGGTCTTCTGTGTTCACGACTGGTTCCATCTTGTCCCACGGAGCGTCGGCATTGCCCAGTTTATACCGACTTCTGTCTAGTGCCAGGCTTCACCTCTGGCTGCCGCTAGACTCCCCCCTCACGTCTGTTCCCCAGTTCTCGGTCCGAGCAGCCCAGTTCGTGAAAGCCTCGCAGCCTGGCAGGGGAGGCCCAGCCGCCGCCATTTCCCCACAGCCCTGCGCCGGTGACAGGCGCGGCTCAGCCACCGCCTGACCGCGCAGGGCCACGCAGCGTGGGGAGTCCACACGCCGCTCCGCAGCTGTGCGCAGTTCCTCTCGGAGGGGCTGGGGACGGCGGGGCGGGGGGAGCAGCCACCGCCCGCCCCACGCGTGAGGCGCGGGTGCCCCCGCGCGGCTCCCGCCCGCGGGCTCGCAGCGCTGCTGGGGAGTGACACGAATCCACGGGAGCCGGCGCGGCTTTCTGAGCTCCCCTCGGAGTGACAGTTTTTAGACTATTGTAATTAGGAGCAAAGGTGGATGTTGAGTCAATTCATTCTTCACAGCACCCAGTCACACCGGTACCCAACCGCTCCCAGTCGCTGTCTCGGCTTCTCCTCCACACTCTGACACTCACACTGAAGCTGGCAAAAATGAAACGTGATCACTTCAAAGCCCCTTTCCTGATCCTCTCTAGTCATCAACTTTATTTTTGCAGCTATTTATAGACCCAGCTGAGGGTGCAGTCCCAGATACAAGAATTTAAAACATATCATCTAAAGAGATTTATGGTGGCAAATTATTGTATTGTACTTGAATTTCCAAAGGTTCCAAAGATCCACGTAATTAAAAATTAACCAGTAACGGGCAAAGCTAGAAAACAGTAGTTGTCGTGGCTCAGAACTGTGACTAAAGTAAATGTGAAGAGAGTATTGATGAAAGGTACAACTGTCTTTTTTTGTTTGAAAATTTCAAACTCTTATGAATTACTGAGTCAGTACTTGGAACACAAGTCAGAGATTTCAAACCACTAACTCTAGCAAAGAAGTACTGACAGGAGCGTCACCAGCAGTTTCATGTTGTTTTACCTTCTTCATGCTGTCTAGCTACTTACTCAAATAGTATGTCATATCCCATTTTCCCACACTTTTTTCCCCTTTCTGCATTTCTAGTTAACATAGTTGTTAATCATGCTTCTTTTTGGAAAATCTGAGCAAGTGTGCACAATTGTATAAAATTATGGATTATTAAAAACTGGTATAGGTACATATTACAGTGCACTGGTAGACAGAAGAGCCTTAGAACCACAAGTCCACAAATTTTTTTATTAAAATAACACCAAGTTTAAGAAATTGATGCAGTGCAAAGAAACTTCAATTCATCATACAAAAAAAAAATAATGATTTTCCATCCTTAATGTAAACTGCATTCAAATCCTGACATGATTGACATAATACAGAAACACTGTATCCCAGACGAATGTCAAAGTTAAAGACTGGCATGCTGGGCTAGGAAGGTTCTTATTCTTTGCAAGAGCTCTTTCTTTACGCTGTCTGGTACCAAGGCTGAAACACAAGTAAGAAAGCAAGAAGTAAAAAAGACAATATGGAAAATATGCTAATACCAACATTTTACAAAAGCTACTTCTTTGTTCTTGCAGTTAATACCTACAGTAACTGAAGCTACTTGATATTCATATAACACATCTATATTTTTCCCATTTAGAATAGGCTGAAATTGAAATCTATTGAGAACACTGTTGTTACTGGTATTTTTTTTGCCTAGCCATAGTCAAGAGAATTGGAAAGTTTGAGGGGTAGTATTATTCAACAGTTAACAGGATATAATCAACAGAAACTTATCAGGATTATCCTACCTTTTTTCCCCTCAAATTTAAGACTGAAAAAAAAAAATCTCAGTTATGACCTCAGAGTAAGGGTCTTCAGCAAGTTATTTATTATTCAGCAAGACCTCTTTTTATTTAAGACTTCTTAAAGTTTCTCCCACTAACACCAAAGTCCATTAGAGTCCAAGAAGAACTATATAAAGACGTCTGAGTATTTCCTTAAGAGATTCCATTTTTCTGTATGTTACATCCTTTCCTCTTCCCACTTCCCCACTAGTACCATTAGTTCAGATTTTCCATCCTGAAAAGGACTGGGATTTTAAAACATCTCTGCTGCATACCCCAAGTTTTCTTGGGACCGTTAAGTCAATTATAAAGATGAATATGGACTCATGACTAAATAATGTAACCTGCAAAAGTAGCCTACACACACAGCTCATTAAAAATTTTGAATTGCTGTTACATAATATAAATTCACCTTCTATTTGTAGTTAGTATCAAGCTATTAACATTTTTCCTTGAATCCAACACAGGCAGGTTCATAATGCTGCTTTCAAAATATTAATGAAATACAGATAGGTATGTTTATTGATGTACTACCACACCCACATTTGCATTTTCTTACCTCTGCCTTTGGGAGTGATTTCTGCCACCAAATCATCAACAGTAACATGCTCTAATCCTTTTTCTTTAATGACATCTGGGGAAGACCAAGACCGATATTTTAAGTATTTTAATGCATGCATTAAAAGACAAAACCTCTGCCAATGATTAAGAGATAAAACCTGCATGCATAGGTCAGCAGAGAATATGAAGGAGCATGTGACCTAAATACAGGTTATTAACTCAGCACCTACTGCATTTCACAGTGGATTTAGTCTCTCATTCATACCACAGGTTTAAGGATGGGAACTTGTCACTACTGATGCATCCTGATCAGATCATATTTTAAAATCAAACCTTACGAAGTTTAAGATTATCTGAGCATTACCAGATGTGCATATTACTTGCGTGTTGTAGCAGTTCACAAGTTGGTCCACTTATGTCTTCAAACACATTATTTACAACAGTGAGAAAGAGATGCAATTGGAAGACGACTTTGGAATACACAAGTGAGAGACAGAAACAGTAAATACTTATTACTCTTCCTATCTGGTTTAAATAACATCTCTCTGTATATCTCAGCAAAGTAAAAAAGCATATCTGAAAGAAAGGTGTACACCTATAGCAAAATAAAAGCTATGATTAAGATATACAGTATGATTAATACATGCCAGTATTTAAACAATTGTCCACTTATAGTGCCTTGAAGATTACTGAAAATGCAGCAGTCAATGCTGAGAAGAAACCTCAATTCAGTAACATAAACCTGAAATATTTTGTCTAAATATGAATGTTTTTAACTGTATGTTAGTATATCACATGAACTATTTGTAAACTGTTTTTCTTGGCTGAATTCCCTATAGAAATTAATCGTGGATTGCTCAAGTATTGGCCCTAATCCATAATGGCAAGAGGCTCTAGAAGAAGCTACCAAAAAATCCCCACTCCCACCCTAACCAAAGAATAACATAACCTCCCCGCCCCTCCCCCCCCCCCCCCCCCCCCCCCCCAAATCCCTCTCTGTCCTCTCTTTTTGGAGGTTACTAGGCCCTGAACAGGGACAAATAAACTTATATTTGCATTCTCAGCAGCTGCAGTTACAGTTCAAAGTACTATTGTAAATTAAATAATTTTACATTACACTCTGCTATAGTAAAGTTATGTGTATAGTTGAGAAGGCAGATAAACATCCCTTTCACTATCTGTACTACTGAAATAGGTAATCACTGGCAGTGGCTTCAGGCAGACAACTGCAAGCACGAATCATCTGAGCATTCTCTGCACATCCACCTATGAAAACAATTTAAGACAGCCCTACAAAAAGAAAAACCTTGTAAAGGAATATTGAGTTGCTAAGTACAATAGACCACATCAGGATTAAATCAAAAGTTCATGGGATTTGCTATTTGCTTTAAGGAAATTTCATAATGTGATAATATTCCTGGATGCTTAAATACTATTTATAACAGTTTCATACAGTCAGTAAATTGCAGTCATGCTGAATACTTAACTCAGAACTAAAGATTTGGGTATTTCGAGGTTCATCTGCTTGTTTTCACTCATCTAAGTACATGATCTTATTTTAAAGAACTGTATCCAGAAAGAATACCAATGCACTTCTTTCTCACTTATATGCAGATAACTAAGTTCTCTTTAATTTCTAAGTTGTGTACCACTGTATTTGCTCAATTTTCAATTATCTTGGTTTTTATTCTCCAGTGGTAAGGAAGTCATCTCTCAAAACAAAAAGCTGTATCACAATGAATATTTAGAGAATCAGTTCCAATGTTTTTCTCAGAAGCTTAGTAAGGCTCAGATCAAAGAAGTTTCAAGAATTTTTTTTTTTGCAAGATGGCAAGATGTTCTTGCGTGCAAAACCGATTGCCAGGGTTACTTTCCTCTTGCCCAAGTCTCATTTAAATTGATTGTTAGTCAGTAAAGCCTTCATCTGGGACTTTTATTTGGCCAGAACTTCAGCTGATTACAAAAGATATTAGTTATTTGACCACTGTTACCTTTGCAATGTGCCTTCAACTGATCCTTCCAGCCGCATTCAATTAATTTGGCTCTCAGCAATTCTTTAAGGCTGTTAAAACAATATACAAACATGTTAGGAACAGCAAGCATTCCTAACAGCTTAAATATGCTTCAGGGTAAAAGTTAAGCCTACATCTACTACTCATAGCAGAACTCCTACACCAGCAGCAATGGCTGAACAGCATGTAAATCTTAACCCAAATGGGTACCAATTGCAGTTTACCATGTTAAACTATGAGAAGTTGGTGGCTCAGAAGCTAATTCACAGTATTCCTTCAAGAAGTGTTGATGCTGCAGCCACATAAAAGAGGTAGAAGCTCTTGAATCACCAGAACTGCCCGAGTCTACTCTCTTAGAAAATGTATGCTAACTTTCAAAGTTAGAATATTTCACCTGAAACCAGGCCTTCAAAATACATAAAACCTTCCGCCCTCCTTTCTGAAAGAATTCTGTACTGCTGTATTCAACTTCAGGTTTCTCTCCCTGGTTACATGTTACCTTGTGTTAGGGGAAGATGAAGGGATCATGCATCTTCTCTTCCTAAGCGTGGTTAGCAATTATAAGCATAAGCAACAAGGCTTCAGGCATTAAATGGAGAAGACACACAACAATCTGTCACAATGATACATCTACTTCATATACAAGAGAATATTGAAAGCTAGCTAAGAAAGTGAAAATTAGTACCAAGAAACGGAAGGGAAAATTAAATTCAGATATCATAAAATAAACTTTAAGATCTTTATCCTTTATTACATCAGCTAGCAAGCCTACTTATCTTGCACCATTCCAAAGAACTCTACCAAAATTCTGGTTTTATGAATGAAAGGGTTACAGCAAGAGGCTGAACTGTGTAGGTCTACTCCATTTTACTCAGTGATTTGTGAAGAGAGCAAATGAACTGATAACAAAAATCAGAGTAACAATACAGGTGACATTTATTGATTCTGGATATGTCTTGATTCAAGAAATATGAGTGCAGCTCTGATAAAGCTTGTTTACAATACAGCTTTTGACATCCTGTCAAAACTCTTCCTACTCTTAAATTAAAATAAAATAGGTCTCAATACCATTTCAAGAAATTGCTTGCTCTGCTGAAGCTCTGTGCAATTTCCAAGGGGACAGTCACAACCAGGAAAGTAGAGCACAGGTAGACTAGGTACACTAGGTTCAGGGCTATGCAATGACCTAGGAAGAAGACTCCTCCTCATACAGGCCTTGAAAAATGAAAGAAATGGAGCTTTGGGTGCATGATGTTACAAATACAGTGAAATGATGAGGAGGAAAATGTCATAAACACACTAGCGATATGTAAATACACTGAAAATAGAACAGACTGGAGAGACAACAAAAGGCCAAAAACTAGCTGCCACACTACACTGCGCAATTTACTTGTTTGCCTTTATTGGGATCTCTACAATGACTTGCACAAGTGCTGTTATATGTGTTCCACTGTCTATTTCTTACCCTAACACGAGAAGATACAGGAACACAAGAAAGACATAAAGCCAAAAGGAAAGCTTTGTCTCATTCTCTTTATCAGGAAACAATACGATTTAACTTCAACAAATTGCATTTAATGGTGATTTTTATATGAACCAAGAGCTTTCCAACACAAAATACCAGGAAAAAAACCCCAAACTTTAGAGTTCATAAGCCAACCACCCCATCCTACATTTTCCCAGCTTCTCAAGTGTAAAACTTAAACTGTTCAAAAGGCAAAAATAAGGCATCAGGTTCTGTTTGTTTTGGTTTTTTTTTGTGTTTTTTTGTTGTTTTTTTTTTTTTTTTTTTGATATAGCTTTATGTGATAGATAAGACTTTCACATGCAAGCATTTGAAGAAACGAGTTACGTTTACTTAATCCTTACTTCTAGGTATAGTTCAGGCTTGGTAACATTTCAAGCCTCTCACGGGCATGGCGCAGGAAGCCTTACTTACCGTTCTCGCTCTCCTGTTTCTATCAGCTTTTGGTTAATGGTTGCTCTCATCTGGGCATCTTTATTCATTTTGGAAACCAAGGCTTTTCCACAAACCTACACAGAGCAGAAGAGAGTTTTAACAACTACCGGTGCCGCTGACACAACAACAAAAAAAGAAAAGCCAGTCGCTCAGCATTACGCGCAGCCCGTTTACGCGTCCCCGCAGCCCGGGACCGGCTCAGGGCGGACGAGCAGGCACAGACCGGCGCCACGGCAGCACTCCCGGGCCGCCCCAGCGCCGAGGGGGCCGCCAGCTCACCGGGCGGGGCGCGGCGCGGCCCGCCCCCGCCGCCGCGGCCTCCCCCCCACCCGGCGCCTCCCGGCTCCGCCGCGCCTGGAGCGAGCGGACGGCCGCGGGGAGAGGGGCCGGCAGGCCCGGGCCCGGGCCGCCCGCGCTCCCACCTCACCCCGCCAGTCCCCGGCGGCAGAAGGCGGGGCCGCCTCCCGGACGCACCGCCCGGCCCCGCTCCCGCCCTCCTCGGCGCGGGCGCCGCCGGGAGCGGTAGTCCGGGCGGTGCTGCCGGCTCCGGGCCGCCCTCGAGCCGGCACTACCGCTCCCGGCGTGCCCCGGCGCTTCCCGTGACGCTCGGCGGCCGCTCCCGCGCGTCGCCCGAGGGGCCGCCGCCGCTCCCGCAGGTCTTCCCCGGAGCCGCGGCATGGCGGGCGCCGCCCACTGCTCCCTGCGGGCCAAGCGCCTGCTGCTGGACCCCAAGTTCGAGGGCTACAAGCTGTCCCTGGAGCCGCTGGCCTGCTACCAGCTGGGGCTCGACGCGGGTGAGGAGCGGGGCTGGGTGCGCCCTAAGGCCTGGCCGGCCCCTCGGGCAGCGGGGGCGGGTACCGTGTCTGTCCGCCCGTCTCTCCGTGCTCCTGCGGTGCTCCCCGGCCCAGGGACCCTCGGGCCGAGCGTGCCCTGAGCTGGGGAAGGAGCCCGACCCGCCTTACCGGGAGGCCTGCGCGCCGCTTCTCGGTCGGGAACGGCGGGCGCTTGAGAGACTTCGTGTTTCGTCTCGGTTTTTCTCGTTGCAATTGGCTGCAATGTTGGCGTTGCTCCCCTCCCCCGCTTCATGTGGTTTCGTGGTGGACCAAGTTCTCCTGACTGTTATCAAATGGCCGCCCTGCAGCTGGCTGCCCCTGCGAGTTTGAGCTTAGCTTCTCAGTGGGTAAGAAGATCTGTGTGCTGGGTCTGGCCTTGGCTTGTGCACACCTGGCAAGGCCAGATGACCGGCTGGGGAAGTTTGAAGCGGTAGTGTTCATATGAGTGTGATGAAGTACGTGTGATTTAGAGAAATATATATGAAGTTAGTATCTTCTGCAAAACAGCAAATTACCTGTTTTTCTTTATTACTCTGCTCCAGAGGTGGATCTTGAGGCTATGCATTCCATGCTCTGCTTTTTCTGCTAAGCATTGCTAACATTTGAGGTACTGGTCCATTAATGGGCTAATTCACTGAGAACTTTAGCACAAAGTCACGTTGGGTGTGTGCTTACAACCTTAGCCATGCCCCCTGAAGTCTCTCCACGTGCTACCTTTTTGATTTGTGAAATTTAGATCTTTTGTAAAGCAGATGAATTAATTTATCTTTTTTATAAAGCTGGGGCAGTAATATACAATTTGGGATGACTCTCTCTACCTCTAGGTATATTTACTGAACAATATACCTGTCTGCAGGGTTACCTGGTATGTGTTACTTCAGTTATGTGTCGACTACATTGTGCTAGTAGTGGATCAGAAAGGTATGTTTACCATGGTGAATTGTAAGCAGTAAGGTGGAAGTTGTATGTGAAGTGTGTATTGAAGGATGAGTGAATGAGATTGTGGTGATACTGTGTGTGTATCAATGAAACATTTAACGAGAGTAACGTTTTTGTTACGTATTTTGACATTTTTACTGTAGGACTGATTTAGGTGTCGCCTTTCAAAAGACAGCCCAAATGTTAGGGATGTGTGTTAGGAGTGTACTACAGCTGTGGCCGAGATGAGAACAGTTAGTGTAGTGTAGGTACAGTCTCTTCGTTTGTCCTTTAGTTGATGTTCTTCTTATGGTCAAACAAGCTATACGGTTCTTGGACTGTCATTTGTGCACCTATTCTAAATAGATGAGGATTGCAGATTTTCATTCAAATGTTTGAATGATGGAGTTGCCAATGGGGAGATGGATCTAGTTCTTGTCCGCTCAGGTATTTTACGTAATTTGTGTGATAGAAGAGTGACATGTGTGTGATACAAGATTTATATGTGTGCCTGTGTTCTTTCTGTTCTCCGCTTCCCACAGCACAAAGACCCTGACTCATTTCCGTCTAATTTATTTGGCCGTCCCATTAATAGAAAATCACTTACTCTGTTCTCTGTGTTTGTGTGTGTGTGTATAGAGAGATATTGGTCCACTGGAGAGTGGAAGGTTTTTATTTTGTTGCTGTTTTTTAAAATTAGTAACATGAAATATAAACCAAACCAGGCTCTGTATCTGTCTTCTAGATGTTTTGTTTGCCCACGTTTCAGCTCTCAGGCCATACAGCTGGTTCTCCTTGCTGTTTTTCTTCTGCTTACTTCAAGGCAGTTTCCTCACAGTACAGAGATGTTCTGTACCTGAATTTCCTATTTCCTGGTGTCAGTATGTACATCGTATACGTAGACTGAGGGCATCCTTCTGTAACTTGACTTCAGTGTTGTGCAGGAATAATGGGTTGTGTTGTAGAGATGGTGGCTGGTGTATAGGCTGTGGCTTTTTCAAATTACTGTTTGGAGGAAGAAATTAATACTGTGTGAGAAGGCCAAGGACTTCTGCTTTTCAGCACATTTGTGAGCAGATTAAAAGTCTCAGGAACGTGATGAAGAACTTGGTAGTTTGTGGGTTATTAAATGAATATTTGTCACTGAGTAAAGAGTTTGATTTTGTTTTCTCAAAGTGGGAGTGAGTAAAGTACAATAGCTGAAAAAAATGTCAAATATTTAGGAACACTGTCAGCATGACTAATTTCTGGTAATATTCACAACTGTGTGCAGAAATGTGGTTGTAGAATCTGGAAGATTAATGTATAAAGGTGGTTGAATTTTTTGTTTGTTTTCCAGGAAACTATCTCAGGAGTGATTGTCTCAAATGACCTGGGTTTTGGAGTTTTGCCTGTGTGGCATCCCAAATTTCATGGCAGTAAGATGAACATAGGAGATTTAAAGTACACGCAATACATGACAATAAATAGAAATAGGTACTCATTCTTAAGTAGAACTGACTTAATTCAGCTGTAGTTGAAGTATGCAGTGTTATTACAAATTTGTGTATTAAGCATTAGAGTATTAATCTTTTTCATTGATATTTTAATCTATGTTTTTATATTTATCCATTTTTATGAATTTCACTGCTAGCTATAAAATGACAAAAAAAAAATTGTTACGTGGAATTGATGCGGACTTTTACTACTGGAGCAGGTGGATAGCAGCACATGGTGTTGTGGGGCAACTTGCAGTGGTTGTCGTGCTCATGTGGACTACAATGAGCTTCATTTTCTGACCATTGTGTGAAACTTAGTATTCAATTCTAATTTGCCTTTAACTGTCAAACTGTGGTTGCCAGGAATTTGCTGTGGTCAGATGTGCAGCTGAATCAGAAAGAAATCAAAATTATTTATTTGATCTGTGGTAGAGGGGAATTTTCTAGTGAATTTCTCAAATAAGTGCTCACGGTGAAGATGAATGGTGAAATTCTGATATCTCACGTTCCCTTTTAAATACTCTGATTTGCATGTTCTTTTATTTCTTCCTTACTCCTACCCATTCTGTCTTAGTTAATCTAAACTTTCAGGCATTTGTATTTTCTCATCTCTCATCCTGGTAACATGTTTTGACTAGTAATGAGTCCCACACTACTATACCTTTAATTCCCAACTCTTCATCCTAAATTTTGTCTATTTTTCTCCTTATTTTCCTTAGTATATTTCCATAACTTATTTTCAAACATTTCCTTTGCATTGAGCTTTGTAATGCCTTTCTTTTAGATCACTGAAGCTTTCAGAGAGAGAAAAGAGCGTCTCGTTTACTGGCACCTCTTCTGTACTGATCTGATCTCAGCAGAACCCAAAGCAGTGATTGTCAGGAAATCCTTGTCTCCAACAGGGAGCATGTCTAAGATGCACGACATTTTTAAAAAATTGAGAACCTTGCTCTTGACTTCCACTGGTCAGATGTAACTTGATTCCTTTTTTTTTTTTTTTTTTTTCCAGAAGCTTAGAATTTATTCAGAAGTGGATATCCCACATGCTTTTCCTCTCTTTCTTGTCTATTTGGCAGAACCATTATACATATGATGTAGTGTATGCTTTTTGATACAATAACAGCTGAAAGGCATAGTAAGAATCCACTCAAACATGGAGCTCCTGTTGCAAGCCAGAAGAATATGCAGAGAATGCATTCCTTTGATCATGTGCATTTATGGGGTTTTGTCACTTTTTAAAAAAATTGGTGTTAGTAAATAACTGCCCTATTTGCATCCTGCTTAGACTGGAGGGTCTGTACTTTAGTGAAAAGTAGCTGCCCATTGGTAATGCTACCTGGAAAACATGCGTTTGTGTCTTTTTCTGGAGTGAGAGGCACTGATATGTTTCAAATGCTTGTAGAGATTTCCATTTGTATTTTCCATTTCTACTTGAAAAAATTATAGAAAAAAAAAGTCTTCTTAGTAATGTATGGGAAATACTAAAAAAACTGTGAGCCACAGCTTTTTCAGACAGTTACAGCTGCAGTTCATAAATCTAGGTTTACATCTCAGGCATATGTGTATCTGTTCTTGTGTTGTACTTTAATTTCTTGAGAAAGAAAAAGATAATGTAGAGGCATGTTCTGCCCTGGAACTGTTGTTAAAGAAAATGGTTCTTGCAGCTGGCACAAGTCAGCTTATAAAGCAAGGCATTGCTATAGTGTCACTTTCACAAATGCCTTGCTAGTGTTTGGATCTTACTCAATTTATTTGTTCAATTTAGTGTGTGATAGATCCCATTTACTTTTCACACCTGTGTAAGTAATTTGATCAGGCAGAAATACTTCATTACATGGTATCTGTCAGCCCGTGCTTGTTTTCAGCAAGCTATGTATTTATTAAACAGTAAATTTTTGTGTTTAGTCTAACATACTCACAGCAGTAGAATAAACAAACTTTGTACTTTTACTCAACAACCTCAATGAGATGATGCTGCCATTAACAATAAAAACATATTTGTTAATATTAAAAGAATTAATGCAAGGCTAGAAGGATCTCTGAATGCTCATACTAGAAAATAAATTAATGTTAGTTCTTCTACCAGTAGATAACTGTATATGAAATACTAAATTGCTTCCACTGGGTGGCATTGCAAAACAAAGTATGACATACAAGCGTGTAACATTCAATGCCCCAAAATAATATGCTGATATAATTATTTTACATATTTTTTTTGTACTGTAAAGTTATCTTTATGTATTCAGTAAAACATCTAAAAACAAGAGCAGAGTGAGAGGACTGGGTGAGTGTTTCTCATTCTTTGTTTTCTACTTTTTTTTTTTTTTTTCCATTCTGCTTTATAGTGTTTGTGGCAGATGCAACACTTCACTATTCATTTAAAGTGTAAGCCCCTTGGTAGTGCTCTTTATTCTGAGTGAGATTTTTTTATGCAGTGTGGAGTAATAATTAGAGTAAGATCCAGTTAGGTTAGGGATGTCTTACTCCTGTTAATTCTTATGAGTTTCTTTGTATTTAGTGCTTTTGCTTTTAAGTAAAGGTGGTGTGAGTGAAAATCTTTGCTTAATTAACTTTGAACTATTTTGAGTCAAATTACTTTTTTTTAAGTGTGGAGCTGGAGATAAATACAATTCTAGAAAAGTAGCATAATTTTCTTTGTACCAGTCTGAAGCATCCCACCTAACTAGGGTTTTTGTGAAATAATATTGAAAGCTAAGATTTAATTGATACATTCTGCTTATTTGCTCTCTTTTCTGGTGTGACAGAGTATGAATCAATGTTCTTGGGTTTTACTAGTGCAGATTTGTTTATCAGAAACTTGAAGGAGACCATGTATCATTCTGTTGAATAGCTGTCATTAACTACTGCTTGTTAATTGAACACAAAAAGCTGAAGCTGGCCAATTAGTCTGACTCTTAAAAAAACCCCAAAACAAAACAGAACCAAACCAAACAAACACCCCCCAACACACACAACTGCAAACCAAACAGCAACAAAAAAATAGCAAAAATTCCTGACCAAACAAAAATACTGCAAAACTGTAATTATGTGACTGCGGTGATGATGTGACTGAAGTATTCCTTCTTTTCCCTTTATATTAACTTCTCTTGTTCTGAATTTACTTTATTAAAAGTCTTCATTTCTCCTCTCTTTTGTCCTTCATTTTTTTTCACTCAGCTCTGTTGGTTTTCTCCTCATTTTTCCAGGGATCATTAAGAAATCTTGAACCTGGAAGGCTGTGGAAAGGAAGGAATGAACTTCATCCTAATGTAAAATCTCCTATAAACTATCTGAGCACATGATATGTTAGAGCAGATGGCATTTGTGCACAGATTTCACTTGATCACAGAATGGGTTTCAATTAATTGAGGATGGAATAGCTTCTCTAATTACTTTTATAATATGTATATGCAAGATATATTCTGCAAGCTATACAGCCTGTTTATACAGCTATATATACAGGATACTTTCTGCAAGCAGTTGATAACCTTACTTGAAGTGTTTCATCACAGTACAGTACACATTTGTTTAATTTCCTGGTTTAAAATCACCTATAGATTGTATAGTTTCTGACCTCTGCTTATGAAGAGTTAACGACATACTGCAATTATACAAGGAAATTGTATCTCCTATTCCTGACCCCTTATTACTCTGGGCTTGTTAGGAGTACAGGCTGAAAAACTCAAGGACAGAGAATTTATTCATGCTCTGCCAGCTTTTATGAAGTTTATCACCTTACAGTCAGCTAATCAATAGTATATTGTTGCAAGAATTTTCTTGAAAGGTTATAGATTTGCTTTAGGAAGCATCATTTGGACTGTTTTCACTATTTGTATGCATTACGATTCTGACAGTAGCAACGTGTCTAGGGTGAGGGGGACAGGGAGGGAGAAGTGGACGAGACAATTTTATGTTTTCTGTGCTAAAAAAGCTTTACGTGCTTCTGCATGTGTATTCTCATTTCAGAAGATCAGTTAACTTAGTTATACAGGAAGTAGATGACATGCATTTGGTTTCACTGAAAAATAATTATCCTGGATTATATTTGGCTTTGTCTTTAATTGTTTACAAAATATTCACATCATCTCTTCTCATGTTGTGAAGAATATCTCTGTGATAAAGTTTGATTATACAAACAGCTTTAAAATGTGTTTCCACAACACATTCTTCTAATTTATCTTATGTAATTTACTGTAAAGTATTCTAATTAGTTAAAGTAGAAATTGGAATGGGCAGCAGTCTCTCCCATTATGACAGATGTATTTTCTTCTTACTCCTTTCTTGACGTTCTAGTTTCTTTTTAAGGGCTATGACTTAGGGAACAGTAATTTATTAATTGCAGAGGTACGGAAATCCCTCCTGTGTGGTGAATATGAATAATGATTTGAGCTGAGTGGAATGAATGCTGTTAGTTTGCTCATATCAACAGCGATTAGGAGACTAATTGCTAATTATGCTGTCATTTTACAAGCATTTTGTATAGTATGACTGGATTTTTTTATTAATCAGACAATACAATCTTGCATAGTTTCCTATAGCCACTTTTATGTTAATAGTACCATTGTAGTGAACAGCCTTTGTCTGTAGCCTAGTTAGAAAAAGCTTAGCCTGAAATTTTGGTAGTATGGACATTTCTCAAGATTTCAACCCCAGTGGGACATGTATTTTTTCTATAATGGCCATGTATTAATTCTTCTTTGTACTGTTTTAATCTTTTCCCTTGCAAGTGGTGATAGCTTGGTAATTTAAGGCTATGAAATCCACGTAGTTAGATGGGATATTTCTTTTGTCTATTTTTGTCTTGGAGTTACCATAGAACAGGATTTTTTTTTCTTTACTGTAATACCAGGTACATATAAGGAATGATAGGTGCTCTTCCCAAGCAGACTTAAAAGTAGGTTTTACATGGTACTTGCATGTGTGTTTCATCTTGTGAGGGTTATTGACAAAGTGGATCTCAACACATGTTGGGAAGAGACAGTATGGGTTTTGGTAGTGGGGGGGGCTGCGGAGGCGGCTTCTGTGAGAAGCTGCCAGAAGCTTCCCCCATATCTGAACAGAGCCAATGCCAGCTGGCTCCAAGACGAACCTGCTACTGCCCAAGGCTGAGCCCATCAGTGACAGTGGTAGTGCCTCTGGGATAACACATTTAAGAGTGGGAAAAAAACCTGTGCAACTGCAGCTGAAGAGAGGAATGAAAATATGTGATAGCAACAGCCCTGCAGACACCAAGGTTGGTGAAGAAGGAGGGGGAGGAGGTGCTCCAGGCAGCGGAGCAGAGATTCCCCTGCAGCCTGTGGTAAAAACCATGGTGAGGCAGGCTGTGCCCCTGCACCCATGGAGGTTAATGGTGGAGCAGCTATCCACCTGCAGCCCGTAGAGGACCCCACTCCAGAGCAGGTGGATGTGCCTGAAGGAGGCTGTGACCCTGTAGGAAGCCGACACTGGAGCAGGCTCCTGTCAGGACCTGTGGACTTGTGGAGAGAGAGGAGCCCACGCTGGAGCAGGTTTGCTGGCAGCACTTGTGACCCCATGGGAGACCCACGCTGGAGCAGTCCGTTCCTGAAGGACTGCACCCTGTGGAAGGGACCCATGCTGGAACAGTTAGTGAAGGACTGTCTCCCATGGGAAAGACCGGTGTTGAAGTTCACACATGACTATTTCCTGTGGGAGGGACCCCACACTGGAGCAGGGGAAGAGTGTGAGGAGTCCTCCCTCTGAGAAGGCAGGAACAGCAGAGAGTGTGATGAACTGACTGTAACCCCCATTTCTTATCCCCCTGTGCTGCTCAGGGGGAGGAGGTAGAGAAATCTCAAGTAAATCAAGCATAGGAAGAATGGAGGTGTGGGAGTGTCCTGGGTTGAGTGAGTGGTGGAGTGTTTTTGGTGGCAGGGGAGGGGGCTATAGGGGAAGCCCCCTGTGAGAAGCTTCTTGAAGCTCCCCCAGCTCCAAGTCAGCTCCACTTGTGTTTGGAAAACTGAGCCAATCAGCTGCACCTCTGTGATAATGTATTTAAGAAGGGACGTGGTGACGGGCAGTCGGACTTGTGAGGAGGAGTTGCTGCAGCTGCATGAACACCAAGGTCAGTGGAGGAACGGAGGAAGAAAGGAGGGGGGAGGTGTGCCAGAGCAGAGACCCCCCTGTATCCTGTGGTGAGACAGCAGGGTGGCCCCCTCTGCCACACATGAAGATCTGCGGTGGAGCAGACACTGATGTATGGCCTGTGGCTTCTGCTTGGCATAATCAAGGTTCTGTGCCCAAAGAAGGCCGGGGTCTAGTGGGAAAAGGTAGCCCCGCTGCTGTAATTCAGTGCTGGGAGGATTGCAGCATGCGGGGGAGTCCCACACTGGAGCAGCTCGGGAAGGGCTGCAGCCATGGGAGGGAATCCAGTCGGAGAAAGTTAGTGACCCACGATGGAGCAGTGTGGGGAACGCTGCAGCCCATGGGAGGAATTCATGTTGGAGAAAGTTTGTGGAGGACAGTCTGCTGTGAGAGGGGGACCACGCTGGAGCAGGGGGAAGAAGTTCCAGAAACTCACCTCACTGAAGATAAAGGAAGTGGCAGCACTGACTGCACCCCCCGTTCACTGCCCCTGTGCCACTGTGGGGAGGAAGTAGAGATATCGGGAGCAGAGCTGAGCCCGGGAAGAAGGGAGAGGTGGGGGAAGGTGTCCTCAAGATGTGACAATGCTTCTCACTGTCCTATTCTGTTATGTGTTGTTAGTATCTGTAATAAATGTACTTTTTTTTTTCTTCCCCTAACAAGTCTGCCTTTTGCTTGTGATCATAAAGTGGAATTTTTCCCCATCCCAGTCCTATCTCGAACCCCAAGCCTGGCTCTCTGTCCCTTCTTATTGCCGGATGAGAAGGGAGAGAGCACTGCTGTATTGTGGTTGGCTGCCAACCAGGCCCAAACCACGACAGGCAGGAAGGTGTTGCAAGATTTGGTTCTATTTCTTATTATCCTATTCTGATTTAATTCATAATAAATTAAACTTATTTCCCCAAGTTGAGTGTTTTGGCTGTGATGGTAATTGCTGAGTGATCTCTCCTTGTCGTTATCTCGACCCACAAGCCTTTCATTATATTTTCTCTCCCCTGTCCAGCTGAGGAGGGGAGTGACAGAGCGGCTTTACTGGGCACCTGGTGTCCAGCCAGGGTCAACCCACCACAATAAGACACTGTAAATGGTAATAATTACTACATGATCACAGTGAATGACTGCAGTGGCCTGCAGTGTGAATGATCTCCTTTTCAAGTTTATGATGAAGTTTTAAACTATCTGAAGAAAAGTACATTGTGTATATATAAACAGAATCTGTGGACTAAGTATGAAAGAATTATTTTTAAATTATTAATTTGAAATTTAATTATGAATAAATCAATAATTAAATAAATGTTAACATGGTGTTTCGTTTTTGTTTCCCTCCCCAGCTGTAGCAGAAGTGAAACTTCGTGATGATCAGTACACCCTTGACCACATGCGTGCTTTTGGCATGTATAATTATCTTCACCTTGATTCCTGGTACCAGGATAATGTCTACTATATTGATCAGTTTGGAAGGGTTATGAATCTGTCAGTGACTCTGGTAAGAATAAACTTTTTAAAAAAACTACTGAATATGAAAAGATGGGGGGTAGGTAAGGTAGGAAATCTGGCAAGGAAGATCCAAATGCAAAAACTGGGGGAAGCTATTGCCAGGAAGACAGGTAGATTAACAAAAATGGAGTTCACCAGGAAGAGCGAAAGGATTTTAAGTGAGGTTTCCAACGTGTTTTCATTCATAATATTGCAGTAGTGTTACTTCTGCTTCCATTCTGGGGAAGATAGACGTGGTAACAAGCTGAAGAAAAGAGCAGACACTTCTTTTCTAGTTGCTGGCTGTTCCTACCCTGCGTTACTTGATGTTTGTCTGATTGCTAATTTGAAAATCCAGTCATTGCAGATATAAGGAGAGAAAGAAGCTGTGTGAGAAGTATTAGAATTAGAAATGCAAGCCTTTATGGACTAATAGCTTAATCTGGGCATCACTTGTTGGAAGCAAAAAGATGCTGGTGGCCCTGGGCAAGCTTGAAATAGAGTGTAATCAGGCTAGGCCAAGTGTCAAAAACATGACAGTTCTCTGCTTTTATATTAATGTTCTTAAGTAGTCTAATTTTCTATTTCTTTTGAGCCATTTTAATGCATGGATGCATTAGTTTCCATTACTAAGCTATTCTTCATTCTGGAGGGGAAAGGACATGGCTCTATGGACCCTGTTTCAGGTACATGCAATTGTGCTTGGTCATTAAGGAGTAAAAGACTGTGGAAAGGAAGATATCCCTTGTCATGCTACCAAGGAATTTGGCTTGTAACCCTGTGGGGCAAAAGAAAACACAGGGCAATGTGTGATTTTTGAGAGTATGGTTTACTCTGTGCAGGGTTCTGGGGATAGAAATTACTAGGCCAGGGCTAAGATGAGAAAAATCCTGAAATGTTAGTTTTAGATTTTTCAGGAAATGCAGGTTTCCAGATGATGATAGGCTGAGAACTGAAGCTGCAAAATAGTTCCTTTACTTTTCATAGAACACAGAAGCAGTTGGGCCCTTTGGCAGACTCTTGCTGAGACAGAATAATCTTCCGGGACTTCTTCCAAATCTTTTAAGATCATCTGGGTTCCCAGTAGGAACATCTAAAAGAAATAAGCTTGTCTGGGAAAGCCTTCTGTTAACAGTTGCTCATCACAATCAATTTTTTGTGTCTTCTCCTTGTGGTTGGTTAACCTTGGCTGGCTGCCAGACGCCCACCCAGACACTCTTACTCCCCCTTGTCAAGAGGATGGGGAGAAAATAAGACAGAAAAGCTTGTGGTTTGAGATAAAAACAGGAAGATCACTTCAATCACCATCACAGACAAAACAGACTTGACTTTGGGGATACTAATTTAATTTATTGCCAGTTAAAACTAGAGAAGGATGGTGAGAAACAAAGTCATACAAAGCTCCTACCAGGTGCTTGCTCCAGTATGGGTTTTCCATGGGCTGCAGCGTGGATACCTGCCCCACTGTGGTCCTCCATGGGCTGCAGGGGGACAACCTGCTTCCCCATGGTCTTCGCCAAGGCCAGCAGGCAAACCTCTGCTCCACACCACCGCCTTGGCTGACAGGCTCAGCTCAGCCCTGTGGCAAGTCCGTTGGAGCCAGACTAAAATAAATAGCCACCATCCTGTGTCCTAACACACAATACAGTGCTGTTTTGCAAAGGAAGCATGCTTGCATATGTATAAAACGGAATGTGTATTCAGAAACATCAGCAAGGTATCTCATTACATATGTGCCTGGCCATATATTTGTCACATGTATATTACAAATAATATTGTTTTCAGCCAAGTATAGCTTACAAGTTAGCAACAGCCACAATTAAAATTAATGCTGGTCGTCTTTAAAACAGAAGGTGGAACAGGTTAACATGCTTATACTAAATCCAAAGTGGAAGAACACATAGGCCTTCTAACACATAATTATTTCTGGTTCTGCCTCCTATTTCAGTTGCAACCTTGATTTTAATATGGCATTATGTTAGTTATCTGTAAATCATGAGTTATTCCTGCAACTTAGGTGTTTCAAAGAGATGTCATCTGCAAAAGCAAAAAGTATAGCTAATACCTGGACACTTGCTAAAAAGCAGACATAATTGAAAAAGAAAAGTGATCAACATGAGCAGTTTTTCAAAGTCATCCTGATGAGTGTTCAGGTGGATTTTTTTATACCAGGGAGACCTTATGGCAGCCTTCCAGTACTTAAAGGGGGCTACAGGAATCATGGGGAGCGACTCTTTATCAGGGAGTGTAGTGATAAGATGAAGGGTAGTGGTTTTAAACTAAAAGAGGATAGATTTATATTAGATATAAGGAAGAAATTCTTTCCTGTGAGGGTGGTGAGATGCTGGAACCATTTGCCCAGAGAAGCTGTGGCTGCCCCCTCCTTGGAAGGGTTCAAGGCCAGGTTGGATGGGACTTTGAGCAACGTGGTCTAGTGGCAGTTGTCCCTGCCAGTGGTGGGGTGGTTGGAACCAGATGATCTTTAAGGTCCCTTTCAGCCCAAACCATTCTATGATTCTCTGACTTGGGAGTGAAAAATAGTTAAACAAAGAATCTTCATAGAGAAGCGAAGGAAGATGAAGGACTGGGTCTGTTGAGAAGTTGCATCTAGTTTTTACTTAAAGAAACTGTGTTACTTAAAGAAACTGTGTTGCTATTACGTAAACAGTGAGTAAACCTGACTTCTGTTAAAATGACTATATTTTTTTGGCCAGTTCTTGCTAGTATAATACAGGAGTGTAGTGTCTCAGTATCCGCTCATACTTCTGAAGTAGGGAGTTACTATTAAACCCTGTTAACCAGCTGGTAAACAGAGAAATGGTAAGTCAAAAAGCAAGTCGGACACAGAAACGTTTTGAGGGAAGGTTTTGTTTCAGCTTCCAGTACATCCTTTTCATTGTTGGAGTGAGATTAGAGACTTCTGATAAATGCCTAAAGTTAAATTAGTGAAATTGCCTATTGAGTGGAAAACTTTGTAATGTGTAATGAAGATTATTTTTCACTTTTTTTCAGGAGATAAATTGAGTCTTGACATTCCTGCTCAGTGCTTATAAATCTGATGTGAGTTTTAGAAGATTAAATGATTGACAGTTTACAATTATTTTTTTTAAAGTTACTTCCAAAACTATTTGAAACTTACTGTTAAGATTCACTTAAAGGCTGACAAAAGTGTGGTCTTCTGTAATGTTGCATAGTATAGCCCTGTAAATCACTGTTAACAGGGATAATGCTACTTCTTTCCATGATAAGATGCATGGGATTTTGGTTTAGTTACGTTTTGATTTTCCTAGGCACAGTAGTCATTGTAACATGGCTAGTTATAGTGAAACACTTTTATTATAGAAAACATTGCCTTTCAATGAAACCTTAAAATTAAGTAAAAGATGAGGAAGCCAAAACTGTTTGTATCTAGTGTTTGTGGGATTTTTGTTTTGTTTGGGTTGTGGGCTTGTTTGGTGGTTTTTTTGTTTGTTTGTTTGTTTGGTTTGGTTTGGTATTTTTTAAGTTTGGGGTTTTTTATTGCTTTCATTCTCACCTCCTGAAGGTATTATAAGTTAGTGGAATAGTTTAAGGGGCATAGTGATGCAACTGAATCTATAGAGTGGCCCTGAATGCTTCCAATAATTAAAAATTGAATTTGCATCTTTTCCATTGTAGGTTTCATAATAGCCCTTGTGCCTTTTTGTAGTACACAGTAATCTCTAATAAGAGTTCAAATAGGCCCAAATGGCAAGCAGGCTGTCTAGTTTGTCATATGGTCTTTTTTGCTGTTGCTTATTAAAATGGTACTTACCTAAATTCAATTTCTCTTGTTTACCTTTTTGAACATGTTTTAAATGCACATCTGATTTTAATAACATCTGGAAAATATGAAGGATTTTAAATCCCCTCAAATACAGGATTCTCAACCAATGAGGCCACGGCATGCTTTGCGTATACAAGTGTGCTCTTTCTGTATTGTGTACTTGTGCACAGGGGTGAAGAACACTTTTAAAGATGGTGCTTTGTGTGTATATTTTTGACTGCCTTATTTCACAGATCAGAATGAGTGAGGTTTTTTTTACTAGAAGTAGAATGAGTGAGGTTCTTCTACTAGAAGTAGATATATATATATAGATGACTTTCTCCCCCAAGCTATCCATTCTTTGTGTGAAAATAGAGGGACCAGGAGATGCTTAGAAGATATTATAATAATTTGTGTCTGAAATTTCAGGGCCTGTAATGAGATGCTGTTTTAATCTGCTACTTTTCCACTGCTATTTCTTAATCTCATTTGTGTGGCACAGAATAGATAAATACTTCTCTTCCCTCCTGCCGCTTTTCATTACAAAAATAAGCTTCTATTTATTTGTGCTTCCTTTTACATACTTGTAAATATCTTCAAAGCTGTCCCTATAATGTTTTTCATTCAAATTCTGTTTTTCTATTTTAAAAAACATATTTCTACTTAAATATCTTTTAATTTTAGTGACACTAATGCTGATTTTTATTAACAAGGGAAGAATTTCCTTATTTTTAAGCAGGATTTTCTGATTTGTGGAGCTTCTAAAATAATTGTACATCAACTCACTGGAAATGAGCCTAGTAAAATAAAATTTAAAATAGTTTAATTTGCACTATAACCATTAGTTATGTTCTCAATATAGTCTATTTGTTGTTGGATTAAGAAGATAGATTGAGTTTAGAAAGGGAAATGTTGATCTGTAAAGGCTAGTCAGGCACCTTTTTTTCCAGAGATGACTGTTTATTTGCTCAAATATGTGTAGGTACACCATCCTGCAAAATACCTCTGAAACCTGTTGTATCTAATTTGTTTCATTTATGAGATATATATGGAGAGATAAAACTGCCTGCAAGATGAGGGGAAAGGACCATATCTTCATGAGAAATGTTTCTTTAAGATACAGAACATAAATAACAGGAGTTGGTTATGTTATTACTGGAAGAGCTTTTTGGACACCTCAGATCAGATCTTGCAGTCTATGTAATCTGTATAAGGGGAAAGGTGGTGAATTTTTTTTTTTTTTTTTGTAAATATATTGTTAGTGTTCACTATTTGTTTTAGGATCATAGAACAGTCCAGGTTGGAAGGGACCTCAGAAGATCATATGGTCCAACCTTTCATGGGAAAAGGAGCCTAGATGAGATTATTTTAGCACCCTGTCCAGTTGTGTCTTGAAAACCTCCAGTGATGGGGACTCTGCCATGTCCCTGGGGAGGTTGTTCCAGTCATTGATGGTTCTTACTGTAAAAAAATTCTCTTATGTTGAGATGAAACCTCTTCTGGTGCAACTTTTACCCGTTACACCTTGTCTTCTCTGTGTGACTTCTTATGAAGAGAGCGCCTCCATCCTCTTTGTAGGCACCCTTTAAGTAGTGGAATACTGTGATGATGTCCCCCCTGAATGTTCTCCAGGGAGACAAGACCTAACTCCTTCAGTTTTCCCCCATAAGGCTGGTTCTCCAGCCCTTTGATCATCTTCATGGCCTTCCTTTGGACCCTTTCCAGTCTGTCCATGTCGTTTTTCAGTTGCAAAGTCCAGGTGCAGCCTGACAAGCACTAAATAGAGTGGGAAGATCACGTCCCTACTACTGTCAGTAATGTTCCTGCAGATGCAGCCTGGGATCCGATTTGCCTTCACTGCTGCAGCAGCGCACTGCTGACTCGTGTTCAGCATGTTGTCCACCAGGGCCCCCAGGTCCCTTTCAGCAAGGCTGCTCCCCAGCCACACAGATGCTTCTGAGAACAATTACTAGAAATGTAGACAAAATTGGTAATATAACATTCATTTTGCACTGTTATTCAATGTCTGATTTGTGTGAAGTTTATACAGCGAGAAATACTGGATTTTTGTTTTTTGTTTTGGTGGGAGTTTTTGGTAAAATATAGTGAAAATGCATAATTTTTAAAAAATCCGTATGTCTTTATTGTTCACTGGACAATTATATCATCTGTGCAATTTGTTCACTATAGCGTTTCTGTTTATTCCTGCTCAAAAACTGTCCATGCTTGTAGTTTGGCTTAAAAAATAAGATTGCCGTGTGCCACTAATAGAGTATGCTAAATAAATTTATCCTGATGCATAGTGTAATCATAATTATGGATGGAAAAGTTATTTGCAAATATGGTATGCATTAGTACAGCTTTCCTTTACTAGCTAATCACAGTTGTTATTTCTCTAACTGAATAAAATGACCACACTAGGAAAGCTGAGAAATTAAATATTAGCTTGAATATACCAGTTGAGTAAGTGAATAGGCTAAAATTATTTTTAATTGAGAAGTTTTTATGAACTGGTTTGAGTACAATTCTGTGGCTTTCATTATTTTAAAGTCTCCACATTTTTCCTGGGACTAGAATTATTTGAGGTAAGCGATTAATTATATGGGGAAGCTAGAGGAAAAGAAGTGAAAAACCTTCTTTTAATGCAAAATTGAATTAGTGCTGTAAAATAGAAAGAAAAAATAAAATAGAGTGCTGAAATATCAATTATAGAACACTCATGTTTTCAGTAAATAGAAACCAACCCAATGATGTCATTCTACCACCTTTTTCACATATATGGGAATGATGCTTGCTACCCACTTTTTTCCAAATATGCTCAACTGCACAAAGAAAGTGACAAATTGCTACTGAGATTTGTTATCTTAATTTGTCTGTAACAACTGAAATTGAGAAATACTTCATAAAGTCTTAGTGTGTGACTATTTGCTTATAGGACACTGCTCTACAAAAACCAAGGGAAGTTTTCAGGCTACCTACAGACTTGACAGCTTATGATAATCGTCTTTGTGCCTCCGTACATTTCTCATCTTCCACATGGGTTACCCTTTCTGATGGCACAGGAAGACTGTATCTAATTAAATCAGGCAAGCGTGGAAGCAGTGCATCTGAAAAGTGGGAGGTAAGTCTTGCAATAACATATTTAAGAATTGTGTATCTACCAAATAATTATTCTTCTTGCATTGTTATGATAAGTGAATGTATGTAAAGTAGTGAACAAATAAGCTTTAAACCATAACTCTGTATCACTGATACAGGATTGTGTTTAACGACTAAATTAATGATTTGTTTATGCACAAAATATCTAAAATTCAAGTGTTTGAACGGGTACGGCCTTTTGACTGAAGAATCTGTCTAAGTAAAAGTGAGTGTTTCTAAATAGGTGCTAAGCGCTTGTCTAGCTGAACTTTTTCTAAAAAAAATTTCCCCTTTCCCATCCCTATTTATATGTGTCTGTCTAGGATTTCCACACACCCTCATCTTTTATTGTTTGCTATTTCAACTGGCCTGTGGAATTTTTTTTTTTTAAATCTGAAATTATTGTTAACCAAGTTAAAAGCTGCTTTCATATTTAAATTTCTGTGACGTTTGTCTGTGCAGATGTAATTATGCTTGAAATATTCACCATTTAATTTGACCCATCCTAAAAATACATCCACAAAGACTAGAATAAAACTTAAACAAAACTGCTGATTAAAAAGCTTTGATAAGTAACCCTGAGGGCTACCTGCAGAGCAGGTATAATGTAAGTAATATTATTTCCACTTCCACTCTGGTAGGGGAAATCTTCATACTGTGCACTTAGCTCTGGAAAATTATTGGTGCCTAATATTTTTACTTAAAATTGTTGGTTGTAACTGAAGTATGGTTTTATGGTTTTTGTTACTAAATTCTTTACATAATTAATTATTTTAAAGGGCCTTGATAAGGAGCATTTTTTGTATCCGCATTGAAGTGATCTTACTACACTAATAATGGTATTGGTTATCCTACTTGGACACAACAAATGTAATTGGGTTGCATTCCTACCTGAGCTACTGTGAATCTCGTGGTCTGTACTTACTGCCTCTTTATTCATGAAAGACAAATCTGGTACAAAGCACCCACATTTTGTATCTATTTTCTTTATTAGAGGGCAGTTTTGTAAGCAATCAAGGAGGTTTTGGCAGGAGCTAAAGTATATGTCCTGAAGTAGAACACTTCAGCATGAAGGATTAGCTTCTTCCCCTACATCTTTGAGAGTTCAGTAAGTAGGAAATTGGTCATCCTGTTCTTTAGATGGTTGGTAGTAAATACCAACTGCTTTTTATTCCATTCTGTGTGAGAACTCTGATACATATATAAGTTACATTGGAATTGTGAGTGTGACAAACCCATGAGATTTATATGTTGAGGTTCTGTCATCATTTAAATTCAGTTTTTGAGTATTTAGAGCTCCCAGTGGTTTACAGTGGTGTTAACATCCCAGCCCCGTAAATCCTCAAACATTATGAGGTTTCAGTAACAACAGCTGTATTGAGCCTGGATTTATTCAGCTGCTGCAGCTTGAATTCCTTGTCATTTATTCTTTCTTCTTCAGATGTGAATGTTCTAGCAAATAAAGAATGTTTTATTTCTTCTTCTCTGCTGTTTGGATTAATTTTGTTTATCATCTTGGCGTTTTTGCTGAATGAGTACTTTTTTGAGAAAAGCTGAAATACACAGTTTCTAGAATAAAAACTTCCAGCTATAGGTACCAAGTGCTGAATGTCTCAAGCTACAAGACTTGTAGTCCTTCTGTATGAAATTATTTCATGTTTACAGTGGTGCTTATTAGCCTTTCAAAATGACAGTAATATTTATGTACTTTACCTAGTCTCGTCCAAATATCAAATGGACTTTTCCAAACCATGTACATAAAAGTTCAAAAACCTCTTACCCTAGCTCCTCCTAAACATGAATATTATACTCCTTCATTTAATTATAGGTTTTTATTTCTTATTCCCCTTCATGAAACTTTATAGAGAAGGAAAATTGAATCTCTTTGTAAAAATAGTAGCCAAGTAAAGAAAATTTCCCTCCCCTCAGTGCTGTTTGATGATTAAACATTGGCTGCAATGCAGTACACCTTTTTGTTGTCTTGTTTGCGCATGTCAAGACCTACAAAGATTTTCAGGACATTGGGGTGTCTAGGGAAGTAGTGAGGGACTTGGTTAAATGCCTACATTTTCACCTTGAGTGTGAGAGTATCTCCCCCAGCTGATAGGCTGTTTGTGGATCCTGTTCTGTCCATCAGCTGTTGTACCTCTACTTATTGCAGTAGTAAACAACCATAATGCAGACAGTTTTGTGGATCTTTGTGCTTTGTTTTAACAGGCCCTTATAATTATTTTATAATATAAACAATGATTAAAAAGCATTTCAAAACAGTGGCTCGATAGCCAAGGAATGAGGAACCAGAAATGTATGACATTTATAGATTCATATTGGCAGAGAGGTTTGTGGGAAGAAAACTGATTTGACAGTCACTGAAGCCTTTCACTGATAAGAAAGAGCAAGATTTCCAGTTTTAACTGACTTTACTACACTTTTGTCTTCTAGATTGTATTTAATGAAGAACTAGGAAGCCCATTTATTATAACACACAGTGTTTCATTTGTAAAATCTGATATGCATTCAGTAGCTGTGCTGTTGCTTAGGGTAGAAAAAGATGAATTGGACACAAAAGGAAGTGGATTTCATATTACCTTGGAATGGGTTACAGTTGCAGAAATAAGCAAAGAGGGTAAGTGTTGTACATTTATATTACTAATGAGCAATGTTTAAAAAAAAAAAAATCATGCTTTTATTCTTTGTCTTAGAAGTTGATTGTTCCTCACATTCTGGTATTTCCTTTCCCCAAAACATCAGCTTGGATTTTACATACATAATTTTTTCTTACGTTTTGAGATTAAGTTATTTGTTGTAGACCTAAATTCTGACAAACATTTGGAAAACAGGAAGAAGTAAAGTTTTATACATGTGTGGTTAAGGTAGTTAGAAAACAGGATAGAACTTTGTGACGTTTTGAAATGCAATTCCTGTTTAGCTTGGTCTTGTAAAATTGAGGTTATACAGAACTATTCCTAACTCATGCCTCTTGTACTTTTCAAAATCTTGTATAGCTGGACATGGGTTTTTATTTGGTTGTGTTTTGGGTTTTTTAGTTTGTTTGGCCTCTAACAGTTATGTGGGATTGGAATTAGTATGAGATAAATATAAGAACTGTGGCATAAAAAGTAAATACTGTATGTTCTAGGTTTTCCTACAATAAAAGAGTATTAAGTTAGTCAGTTAATTTTAGACCAACACATTAAAAACATATTAGTTAGTGTATTAGTACCTACTAATTAACTTACTATCCTAATAAAGTTTGACAAAGGGTAATTTATCTGTACAATATGGTCATATATACATACATTAAACATCATGATTTCCGTAAAGGATGCAAGACTCAATGCTCCAGTGTCTGATTTAAAGATGTGTGAATTAAATTAATTTACCTTTTTGGGAAGACTGTTTTACAGTCTCGTTCGTTATCTTCCAAAAAGTATTAATTTTGATACCAATAGAAACAGGTTCTTTAACTACTTGAACTAAAGGAGTTGATTGCATACTGTGATGTTACTATCCAAATGTTCCTCAGACTCCTACATTTATAGTATGGGTAGGAGAATAGATTAGACTAGACTACTTCACTTGGAAGGGACCTACAACGATCATCTAGTTCAACTGCCTGACCAATTCAGGGCTGACCAAAAGTTAAAGCATGTTATTAAGGGCATCTTCCAAATGCCTGTTAAACACTGACAGGCTTGGGGCATCAAACACCTGTCTAGGAAGCCTGTTCCAGAGTTTGACCACCCTCTTGGTAAAGAAATGTTTCCTAATGTCTAAACATCCTCTGGTGAAGTTTTGAACCTTTCCCATGTGTCTTGTCACTGGATACTAGGGAGAAGAGCTCAGCACCTCCCTCTCCACATCCCCTTCTCAGGAAGCTATAGAGAGCAATGAACTCAGCCTCCTTTTCTCCAAACTAGACAAACCCTGAATCCTCAGGTGTTCCTCATAGGACATTCCTTCCAGCCCTGTCACCAACTGTGTTTGCCCTCGGTGACTTTTTTCACATTATCTGCTGTTGAAACCTTGGGCGATGGAAGTATTTCTAAGAGAGCAAGAAAGCCATGTGAGATTGCCTTATGCTTTTGTAGCCAGCAGAACAAGAGAAACCTACCTCTGAACATTACTAATTCTATCTTATAAGAGCAATTAAATCAGTAATACTGCCGGTCTGGAACTGCAGACCATTGCCTAAAGAGAGCACTAACACAGACTTTTACTATATTTTGCAATACTGCATGTTTTCATAAAAAAATTATTTTCTATAGTGTGTTTTTTATAACTTCAGACAAAGGTTCATGGAATGAAACTGTTTGCATAAAATTGAATTTAAAAATCTTTCCAAAAATATTGCTAGTTCTCCAGCATTTCCAAAGAACAGACAAAATTTTTCTAATTACAGTCATCAGAGATGTAAGTAAAAAGATTCAAAGCAAACTTTAGTTACAAAGAGAGAAATAAGTTTTGATTTCTTTTAAATGAACATCTCACAAATCAGTGATGTATGAACCAATCTCAAAAGATAAAAGCTGTTTTGAGGAATTACAGTACTTTACATCCTCTTTCATCAGTAGGCAATTGCTATGCTTAACTTTTCTTGACCAGTGGGTGCAGTTTATTGAATCAGATTGTATTAAAAATAAGTAGTTAATCAACAAGCCATTTCTCAAATTACTGAAATCCGTGCTTCATCAAAGCGAAGCCTTAAAACATAGTTACATCTCCTGACACCAGCAACTGTGAGAGTCTCTGCCATGTCTGGTTGGCTAGACAGTGATCACTCCTACCACTATTGTATTACCAAAGAACAAAAAATGGAAGCATGAAAATAAATCTGCATGGAAGCAGTGGTTAGGTCTGTTCACATTTTGTGTGGTACTTCAGAGGGTTGTGAGAAAGGTATGCCCTTTCAAAGTTAGTGGTTTTCTTTAGTTAACTAATGTTTTGGGAATCTTCACTGTAAAAGCTTGAAATGAAGAACCACTTTGCTGCTTTATTAGAAAATGTTACGTGCTTTGCTTTCTTGTGACCTTCTTTACGAGAAAAATCATGTAATACGAACTTACTGAAAAGATCATAAAGACTTACTTAAAAAATTCAAAAGTGATGATGACTGAAAATAGGTTTGGTCACACAATGACAAGTTGTGAGGCTATAGAGCCTTTTAACAAGTGAGCAAATGCTGTAAGAGAGATGTACAAACAAATTTTATGTTTCAGTGCGCATTAAATTTGGTCAGTTAAATAATAGATCTTTTTGGCCATATATCTATGCCAAGGTCATTTGTTAGTCTTTTAAAACAGGTTACCCTCTTGATTGGATTCTTTTCACTGTATAGATCTCTTAGTCTGTCTCTAATTAGAATGGTTGAATCTTTTCAATTGATACCACCCACCCCCCAGCTCTGACCAGACTTTTTAGGAAAAAGAGGGTGGCTTTAATTAACACCACTAAGTACCAGAATTACATTATATTCTGGTTATTACTCTTCACTCCACTTCTTGCTTAGCAAACAAGATAACCAACTGAGAGGACTTAGACTTAAATTATGCCTGGTTTGTACATTACTGTCTGTATTCTTCTATGATTTCAATGTTTCTCTAAGCTTAACATTAAGGTCAAACAGGAACGCGTTTTGGAGTGCAAGAGTGGCATATATGATTTTTACCATTGTAATCTCATATAGTCTAATGCCTCTGCTAATGAGTTCCCAGTTTCTTTCAAGTAAAGATGTAGTTACATATACGGTGATTTCTTTTCATGAAAAGATGAAGCATAAATGTGAAAAACTAAATAATTCCTGGGGATAATTTTATCACCTGTGAGAATTTCATCAAGTTAATATTTTTTCTAAAAATCCATTTGTACCATCTGTTATTGTTCAGAAATTCATGAATTACTGAGGACACTGTGGAAGATTCTAATGGAAAAAGAGCAAAGGTTGTGCTAGAACCTGCCACCTTACTGGTAGTTTGAGTCATCAGCACTCACGTGTTGGGGAGCACAATAGGGAACCGCATGGTCCTTGACACCAGTAGTTAACATCTGGGACCTCCCTTTTAAAGGGCAGTGTATTACAAAAGTTGAGGAAGATGGGCATTTTCCATTATGAATAAACTGTTACCACTAGCTGTTTCATTGCTTCTCAAGTTTTGACAGAAGCTAAAAAAGTATTTGGAAAATTTGTTTGTATAGAAGCTGTGAGTTTGTTTTGTGAATTGCTAAACTAGCTGTGATCAACAAAGATATCATAAGAAAAAAGGGAAATATTAGATTAATTTTAGGGTCTACAAACTCATTGGAAAACAGAAGAGAAATTTCTTTTTAAAGTATGGTACTGTGATTTAACTGGTAGGATTACTTAGTATTTTTAAGTGTAATGAGATTCTCATATGATGACTTGTAGTCTTGAAAAATATTACTGCTAGGATTTCATTTTTTTTTTTAATTTTATAGGTGATCGTAGATATGAAGTCTTTAAAAGGAGAGTTTTACAAGGAAAATCAGTCCCCCATTATGCAGCAATAGAGCCAAGTGGGGATGGCCTAATGATTGTTTCCTACAAACCATTCAAATTTATTCAAGATGAAGATGACAAATTAGAAGAAAATAACAATACAGAAGCAACAAATGAAAAGAAAGGTAAGACTTGTCTGGCAGATTACGATAGGCTGCTCTCTCTTTTGGCTCCGAAAATAGCTTGCCAGTTTAGCATCTATTTGGAAAATCTAGCAATAAATATTTGTCTTAATATCTATCTTCCAGATTTATTTTTTTTAAAGACAGATTCACTGTTTTTTGTTGTTTGTTTTCAACTTGGGAAGTTGTATTGTCCATAAACCTACATGAGAAGCTTTTCTGAATAGGAGATAGTTAAAGAATTTTGTTATCCTAAGGAAAAGACTATTTTGCAAACAGAACTATACTAAGTATTTGCTAGTAGTTGGATTGCTAAAGTAACAACTAAATTTGGGCATCTGGCTGAAGTACTCAAATTAAGAAGCCAGTCTTCCTGGATGAGAGGGGCCAGTGTGGCACCTATTGACTCCCCCAGATAGTTGTTCATCAGAAAGCTCTCTGATATGTAATTTACTCCTGCTTTTCTAAATTAAAAAACAAACAAACAAACCAAACCAAACCAAACAAACAAACAGAAAAACAAACAAACAAACAAACAAACAAAAAAAACAACAAAGACAAACCAAACCCCAAAACCAAACTTTTCCTTTTTTGAAGAATGAGAATCCTGTAAAAGGTTACCTTATTTCCACTGGGAAAGCAGTTCAGAAAAAATAATGAATTTCAACAGAAGGTATCCGTACTTTTTTTGCTTTAAGATCAAGATAAAACTAAGTATGTAAAAACCAATTAATAAAACTGTTTAATCTTAAATATCACTTATCTCTGTGATATATATGTTTATGTAGTTTTACTGTATTATTTCAGATTTTATTTTTGCTTCTGAATATGAGGCATTGGTTAATGAACCAATCCTAACTGAATTATACTAGCACAATCTTTATCAATGGTGCAGAAATTTGTTTGGGAAACAATACAAAAATATTAATTTTCTGGGATGTATTAAAGTTACACACAGTGATAACAGACTTTTAATATCAGATACAATCTGTGTCAAGGTTTTGAATTTTGAAGGCTGTCATATCTCGGATGCTGATGGTTTCTGGGAAGTATATTTGTAGCACCCATGAGTGATCAGTTGCAAACAGGAAACTCGTGGTAATGGGCAGCAGTGTAAGAGTCCTTCCAGAATCACAGTTGCTGATATGAACCTTAGATCAAGGAAATCTTGTACTGTGTTGTGAGAACAGTCAGTCAAAAAATTTTCACATCTCTGAATGGCATATACTTCAGAGCATGAAGTAGCTTGTCAATACCTCTGCACCTGAAGTCTCTTCAACCAACTTATTGATCATTCATGTTTCAGTGTATTTAAGTACATTTTGGTTATTAATTTTGTAATGCTACAATAAACTTAAAGTTATAGTTAATGCTCATTGTATAACTCTATCAGCATATTTGAATATAGATATGAATGTAAATTGCTTCCCAGATGAGGGACACAAATTAACTTGGTTGCTAAAAAAATGTTTCTTCATTTTATAATCAGAATACATATTATTCTGTACATATTACATACTATATGTAAATTGTTCAGAGTAGAAGTTAATTTTCACTCTTCCACAAACTTTCATTCCGTATCTCCCAGCCTTGCATGCTGTAGAATCACGGACAGCATTTGTAATCTAGTTTCTATTTTTTGCATGTTTCCAATTGTAGACCCTCTCTATTACTGGCAGCAGACTGAAGATGATGTGACAATAACAGTTCACATTCCTCAAGACATCACTAAGGATGACATAAAAGTACGCTTTTCCCCTGATAACATATGTGTTACACTGAAAGACCAGCCTCCTTTGATGGAAGGAAAACTCTATTCATCTGTGGACCATGAAAGCTGCACATGGATAATTAGAGACAACAAAAGGTGTTGTATATGGCTTTTAGTTTTCCTATCAATAGGAATTGATTTCAAAGTGTATACCATATCTGACTTCTGGCCTCTCTGGGAGTTCACTCATTTAATATTACACTCTGCATCCCTCTCTACAAGAATCTATCTCCTCTGCTGAAAATAGTTCACTGGCTTTTGCAATTCTGTCTCACAATACTGTTTCTTAAGCTAATCGTGCAAGTAATCCCATCCTCTCACAGTTACTTGCTTATAAGCTATGTGTCCAGCCTTTTTCTACAACAACATAGAACAGCCTTTCCAAAATAATAAATCATTTTATTTCGGAGAAAAGGCATTATGTATAGCTGTCTGTACTGACAGCTAAACCTGTATCAGAGGAGGAAATCAAGTGTTTCTACTACTGAGCTGTGAAGCAGTCCTTTGCAGCGTTAAGGACACATTGATGCTCATAATGTTAACCTCCTCACACTGTTTTCACATGCTTTGCCTGTGTTTATTGGCAGCCTGAGTTAATGTCCTCTTCTAATGGTGTCAGCTGCCTTTCTAAAACCATATTTGGTGATGTGAGCTACTGGTCATTCATGTCTGTATGACTACCTGTGGTTCTTTATTCTCTTTGAGAATAATCTTGTCCATTCACTTCTAATTGATCACAGTGGAAAAGTGAATAGATGAACTGCTAAATAAGTTTCATAAAGATAGTGTATCATGTAGGTATGAAACTTTGCTAATAAATTCAGTAAGTAATTTCAGTAATACTTATTTTTCCAAATAGCCAGAAAACCCCCCAGGTATCAAAATGTTAAACATAGCTTTGTAAGCAGAGCAAACTCTTTTTTTTTTTTTTTCCCCCACTAAATTTTAGGACTGATTAGCCTGGATTTATCCTGTTGTTTGTGTTAATAATTTCTCTTCTACTTCAGCTTTCCACAAACAGAAGCATTTTTTTGTAGTAATGTAACACAAGTTCTTCAGGTTTAACTTATAAATTCCTTATTATATTTTCCAAATCCATTGTACATTATGTACATGATATAAAATTAATCTCTGTGATCTTAACATGCTGTAGACCTCATATAAAAATGTTCATAGTTTTGAGAAGTGAATTTTGGGTGTCTGTCTTTCTGAAATAAAACACAAAAGAATGGAGAGGGGAATTAAAAAAGAATTCAGAGGTCCCTAAACCATATTCAGATTTACTTTTTTTTTTTTTTTTTTAATTTCAAAACCTGTTTTAGAATGTTATTTCTCTGGTAGAGAACTGCAACCTAATTTTGGACACCTAATTTTGCTCTCTATTTAGACTTTATATCGTTAGTAGAGCCCTAAAATGATGTTATTGACAAGTTGTGTTCAACCATTGTTTTAGGGTTTTTTATGGGTGCAAATTGTCTACAACATTTGCATTTGCATCAATAAAAATGCTTCGTATCTGGAGGGTGTCATAAGTATTCAGATTTACTTCCACATGCATTTCTGCACATATAAAAGGGAGTGGGAAATCCCTGCATATTTGGAAATGTACCCTTCTGAGTTTTCTGTTTGAGACTTGAAGCTAAAAGCTTGTGTTATAAGCTGCTTTCATAGTTGCAGTTAACAGGTGCAGCGAACACTTATATGCACCATTTTGTCCTACCTTGTAGGACGCGAACTGAGTGATGTTGAATGCTTAAATACTGCTAAACATACTCCGGTTAAACCTTCCACTTTCAAGAGGGATTGAAAGTCTTTGCTCACGTTTTGCAGTTGTACTTCCCCTTGTGCTACCTGATCAGAACAGCTAGAACTGAAGCACTATCTAAATAGTTCAGAGTAAGATTTGAGTCGTAATGAATGAAATGCAGTATGTGCATTACAGAAAACAAGTAGTTGATCCACACTTTAATGATCTTGTTCTTCTTTGTACCCTAAGCCCATATTACCTGTAAAAATACCTTGGAATTTTTATAGCTTCTCCTGTCAGTTGCACTGCTGGGTTTCTCTGTGTCTGCTTGAGGGAGGTAAGTTTGAAAGTCTGAAACCAACTAAACATTTTCTGCTCTTAAGAGCTTTGTGATCATGCTTCTGAACTTCGAAAAGCTCATACACTTTACACTCTTTACCCAGCACATTGTTTGTTTAACCTAGGAGTGTGTTTCATTATTTAGAAGTCTCATTAGTCTCTTAAATGTTCAAGTAGGGATTTGTGTATAAGTCCACAGCTATCAGATGTTGATATGTATAGTCCTATTGCAAGATAGAGTTGTCCAGGTTCTTCAGGTATTCTTTTTGTAATATCTGTGAATCTAGACAACCAAATGTTTCTTTGCTACAGGTAAAGTATTCTAACCAGTGCCATATATATATTTGGTAGTTATTGTAGCCTTAGTTACTATCACAGATATTATAATTAATGCATAATCACAAAAAGAGTTCAGAGTAGTAGGAATGTCCACACTTAAATCAGTTTGTTTTCAGTGCCTGTTACAGTATTAAATTTGTGAGGTTTCTTTTTTTTTTTTTTTTTCCTTAAACTTGTTAGAGGCCATATTTGCAGTACTGGGCTACAGGATGAGAAGTTAATCTTTTTTTATGTGGCTACCTCTGGTACTCCTTTTAAAATATAGAAGATACTTGGATAGGTAAGGTATTTGTGTTGATATGTTCACTTCAACCAAAAGACTGTGAGCTGCAGCTGTAATGTGTTGCTTTGTCAGAGTTCAATAATCTCTGACCAGGTTCTTTTAAATACTCCACACATGGAGGGTGTAATGATCAAATTTACTTATTTGAAGACAGTTGATATTACACAGGGTTTCTGCATTTCTGATTTAACGGAGTGATACAAAATACACTGAAAACTCAACACAAATGTAAGTTACAGTTAGCAAAATACAGCAATTGGAGCGCACGGTTTAGTCAGCATACCGATGTGATTCCCATTACCAGTCTCTATAATATGCTCACCATCACAATGCTGGGCATCCCTGCTTTCCAGGAAGGAATATGTGGGTCAAAGCCAGCTCCAGCCCATTGCTCTCTTCCAAATTCTGTATTTAGTTGTCTAGTTTTCATACTCTGCCTAGGCCAAGCCACATATTCACTCCCCCCATGCTGGTCTAACTCACTCAGGGAGATATTCACACTCTTTTAATGGCCTTAAGGAGAAAAACATTTACACCACCAGTTGACCCACTCAACTGTTGATAGCTGTTTATATAAGACAAACACCACCCTTTCTGTTGAGATAAAGTCAGCTTCTTTGCATTATTCCCTGAGCACCATGGGCACATCCCCATGCCCAGCTCTACCAGGGATCTTCCATTTTAGGGGCTTGTTCAATGAGTTCCCACCTCTAAGTCTGTCACAAGCTCTGTGACATGTAACACTGGTTGCAGACGGGAAGCACCTTGTGTTGATCATTCTGTAGATGCAGAACCATAGGCTAAGTCCTGAGCCAAATAAATTATTTAAACTTAAGAGAGCGTGCGGGAAAAGGATACACGGGCTGATCAGGGACAGGGAGTGCAAGGAACTAAGTCAGTAAGTAAAACTATGTTTCAAGTTTCATTGTTCAGATATGGTTCATGATGGAATTTCTCTTGGATTTTCCAACAAGTATAAGAAAATCAACAAGGTCTGTCAGTATATAATGCATATTTGGACATTTACTGCTTTTGCTCTCTCCTAGGATAAAGTAATGAGCCACTATTTCTTGAAACAAGCAGGTTTGGTTAAGTGGTTGCTTAAAGAGTAATTTCCGTATATGGTGTCATCATGTGAAAAAATATAAGAAGAAAGGAGTTGTTTCTGTGGAAATAGAGGTATTTCATTTAAATAAGATAAAAATTAATTTTTCTCACTGGGAAAGTTTGGTACTCTGTGATAAAGGACATAAATTTATCAAAATATAAACTTGCCTATATCACTAAGCATATTTGTCTTACCCAAATCAAAACCAAATCCAAAGCATATCATTACACAAGCTATTATGAAGAAAATTAACTCTGTCCCAGCCAAAGCCAGTACATGAGTGCAACAAAAGTACTTAAATCTATTTACTAGATTTAAGGATCAGGAATTTCTTTGGTTAAGAATAACTCTGCCTTAGAGTTCCTGATGTATTAATGACAACAGTATGCCTCTTGAACATGGGAGAGGGGTGAGGGAAATAGATTAGTTGTGTTCATTTCCAAGGCATTTTGAAATGTCTTCTGTTCTCTTCTTGGACTCTTCTTTTCTAATACCAATCATTAATATCCAGTATAGTTTTACTTTGAAGCACTATGGGTTCTGAAAAATATTGAGATAAATATCAGATAACAGTATTTGCTACTTTCATTACAGTCCCTTTTGCATTTCCATAAATTAAACTTATTAATGAAAACTTTGAGTTCTTAGTTACAGACTTCTTTACTTTTTGAGCTTTCTTTGATTAACAGTCACCAAATTCTGAGAAAAAATGTACAGGTGTTAGAAGAAAATTACAATAATCTAGTAGTGTAGAGGTGGTTCTTGCTGTGCATCTGGCAATAAAATACGATTGTGCTGTAGTTAGTGATTTCTTCCGAAGAAAAATTGCTCCTTTGACCATGCATATTTCTTGGAAATCTTGTTTTTGACTCCAGCAATTCAAAAGTCAAGTTTCAGTGGTAAAACTTTGTAAAAGAATCTTTCAGTCTGTCTTACCTTTGCTTTATAATCAGTGCTCCTTTAGGTTTTTTTTCCCTTTTTGCTGTAGATTTATTACTGGTTTTACAGTTTAGTTATTCTGGATGCAATATATTATAATAAAGGTAATCATGCAATAGGAAAATTGCAATTTATTTTTTAGCAGGTAGAGCCTTTGAATAGGGCGGGTGGTTTTATTGATACCCCTCACTTTTCAATATTTAATACCTGTTTTATGAGAGTGTATGCATGTCAGTTTTCTGTCTCAGAGTCCCAGTTCAGGAATTTATTTCTGCATATGTGAAGCTTACTGATATGAAAAAAAAAAAAAAAAAGTGACTTTTTGTGTAATTCGGATCTGTCCTTGGGTGTCCATTAGGTATTTTTGGTCCACAGCTTTCTGCAGTTTCCAATTTAGTTGCCTGTGAGAGCCTTTGAGATGCACCAACTTTAATCCCATAAACCTGAACGAGCATGCAGTAAGTGGGGAGAATACAGACTTACTTCAGTGGCACACTAATGTTCCCAGCCATAATGTTATGGAAAGTATAGCCATCTAAGGTCAGATTTTGAGAGGACTCCATGGAAAATAGACTTTATATTAACCATAGCTTTCTGACACCATGAAGTCTGAGTTTCAAGTAGAAAAAAGGGAAAAAAAGTTATTACAGTTTCAAATTGCAACTTGCAAATACATATATTTTCACTACCATTCCCCACATGTGGAAATTGGGGAATAGACTGTTAAATGTTTGAGATACTGTACTTATGATAGTTTTGCATATTGCTTTGTATGTAGTACTATGGCAGAAGTTATTCTTGCCATTATAATAGTTTAAAATACAAAGTGAAAAAAGGTATGGTAGAGGTAATACTGACTTCTGTGTGTTTGGACAAGCTTGATGTCAGTATTTTTCATTAATGCCTTGTTTAAACTTCTATGTGAAGTGTACAGGTGTATATACCTTGTGAGATTTGGTTATAATAAGAAAACTAGTGTGACATTTTCTGCAAGACATTCCCAGTTAAAATTTTCTTACATTTCTCTTGATAGTCATATGGTTTAGTTTTAGGTAGTCCTTGAGGAGCAGGGAGTTGAACTTGGTGATCCTTATGGGTTCCTTCCAATATGAGATATTTTATGATTTTCCTTCAGTTTCCCTCATCAAAAATCTTGGCTTTTTCCCAAAAGGTTCATTGTAAAAGGTAGTTATTCTCCAGAAGAATTAAATAGAGGGACTAATGTTTGTGTATAGATTATACTATTACTACATACTAAAATGTGACTTTTCAGTCATTGATTATTAGATATCATAGTGAAAAATAGCTGAGTAACTCATTTTTTTTATTACTCAATTAAGTGAGCTATATTGCATGAACATCAGACTTGTATTTTAATGGGAACTAGTAATTGCACATTTCTGTGTAATGTTGCACTCTGTTCATAATGTTGCTACTGCAATACCACTTTAAATCTGTCGATTAAAAGACTAAAACTTGCTTCAAGTGTCTTTTATAAAAGTATGCTATTTCTGTTATCAATGTAATTGCTTCAGAAACAGATTCAGAGTTCACCGAATAGTTACTGCTATGATGCAGTAGTTAGTAACTTAGGTTTTCCTGTTCTTTCAGGTAAAAGACTGTCATTGTAGACCCCATAAGTGTATCTACAAAGTGAATATAATAAAACTAACTCATTTCATCGTTATATGCATATGTTGGTCTAACGCAGTAATTAAATGGAATTACTGTGTTGGTGCTAAGTCTCTAGTTTCCTATTTATTTAGTTATTCCTAATGTTTACACTGGGTTCTCTTAATTTTGTTTGTTTTGTTTTGTTTTGTTTTACAGGTTACAGAAATCGTACCTTTTCTGAGATAGTATTTTAGGTACACAATGTAGATAATTAACTGTTGTAGTATTTCTGATGTCTATAAAATACAAATATTTTTGTTCTAGTTGTTATATAAATGTAGTGAACACTTAAGAAGCCCTACTGAGTACTTCTTAGGTTTCAAATAAACATCTGTAGTAAAATTCTGTCACTCTTAATATATTTCTTTACAGGTGATCTCCTGTAGTATTTAAAAAATTTTAATAAGACTGCTTCAGGGGAAACTGCATTTACATTGAAAACTCTGGGTACTTTTACATGAATACGTTCTCTTTTAGAAATTGTGTCCTTGGTCTGTTTTTCTTCAAAATATTTTTCATTAGCATAGTTTATTTTATAAATTGAATGCTAATGTTTTCTGTTATGTGATTTTCATTATTCTGTTTGAAGAGAAGAAGTGCTGAAGTCTACATTTACAGCTTTTTGACTAGTGTGAGAAATTGATGCAGTGTTTTCATGTACTACTCTGTCTTCTGTTTGCATTTTAGTTTGGAAGTTTCTCTAATTAAGAAAAATGAGGGACCCCGTTGGCCAGAGCTAATAATTGGTGACACACGAGGGGAATTCATTATGGACCCTTCTCAATGCTCTGAAATAAATGAAAGCCTGATGCATCTTACCTCTGAAATAATGGTAAGGAATTGAAAATAAAACATTTAAAATTCTTGTACGTTTGCATGTTGTCTTTGCCTGATATCCTAATTTGCACTTCATTGATATAGCTCATCTGTTCATTTATTATTCAGAATTCTAACTCTACATTAATTTTTAACTTAAGCTGTTAAACTGATAGCACTAGAGTTGTGAATATACTTTCAGCAGTAATATCATCTTCATGGAGGACTGAATTTAGCTTACCTGATAGCATCTGTGCACTAAAACAGAAGTCTGATTTAACACTGAACATAAATTCTGCTCCCACAACCTATGATGTGGAGTTGTTTGAAAGCAGTTGATTTAAGTAATTTTAAATCTTTTTTATCAGTAGGTTAGCAACACTTTTATACCGTCTTCCTAGGAATGCTGTACTTGACTTATATACTGTGAGTGTAAATGACATTTTAAAAAGGAAAATTTAGGAAAGCATAAGCATGTCTCATGAACTTTATGGCATTATTATTACACATGGAGTCTACTCAAAACAAAACAAAATGTAATTTTTAACTGCTATTTGTTTAATACTTCCCCTTTTGGTTTAATTAGAAAATGGCATCTCATATAAAACTTGTGAAGTGTGATTCCCTATGGGTCTTGATATATTAGTTTTGGATTATTACTTTTTTTATAAGGCTGAAAAATGTTATTAAAATAAATTCTGTTTAGTGCTCTAAATTGATTTCTTTCCTTTCACCCTCACTATCTGCGGGCAAGATACTGTAGTATACCTTTTGACCATAGAGTTATTGGGAACTTCAAATTTCTTTTCTTTTGTAACTCATACTGAGTTTAACATGATTTGATTTTATTTTTCCAGCTTGTGTGCAATAAGGATCATGTAAAAAAAAAAAAATCTTTCATTAGGTAATTGTTCATTTAAATAAATGTTGCATATTTTGTTATACTGCAACTCTAACTACATATGTATAATAAAGGCACAGATTATTTTTGGTTCTCTCAGTTGCTTATGGAAATGATGTTTACCTGGGAGGTTTCTTAAAAGCCACCTGATGAAACAGTAAACCAGAGGCCATCAGGAATGCTTGATAGAGGAGAGTGGAACTTCAAAGTCTATCCTATAAAGAGGCAGATACCCTGTTTTCAGTCTTGTGTGGTATATTAAGCCTACAGTATGATAACATCTAATTTTCCTGGTTTCTGTCATTTAGGGATGTTTTATTTGTTCTATCTTCATTTTTATTTTCTTTAAACTTAAATTGTCTTAGCAATTAAAAAAAAATTATTGGGCTGATTTCCTTTACTTTGTGGACTGAACCATATGAAAGTTGTTACATCAGCTGAAGTGGATGAAGGAATGAGCACAAGAGCTCAAGAACTCATGCCTGTCAGATGAATCAAGTCAGTGCCCTGTCTAATCTTTCCATACACATTCTGTTTGGCCTCAGATTTCAGCTTATATTAGTTATCAAGATGGTGGTTTTTTTGTGCAAGAAGCAACATTAATTCGTACTTAAAGAGGAAGTGTCTGTTCTTGCCTTCTGTTGAATAGAGGTCCTTTACAGTGATCATTAAATTAGGTCTTTAAATATATCCCAAAGGTATCATAGCTTGGTGGTTTTGAAAATTATCCAAGGAAGATGTCATTAGCAGAAGCTGTTTCTGTATAGAGCAGTGTCATATTTTGCTCTCAAATTAGTAGTAAAAGTGACAGTTTTTGCTTTCTTTGCCTTGTGGGATGTGAAAAAATACATGTACATTTTTTCTAGGTTTGAATGCATTAAAAATATGCATAACAACATTATTAATTTTAAATAATTATTGGCAAAGCTGAAAAGAGACATGTATTTAGAGCTATTTGCAAAATGAAGTAATCCATTTTTTAATAGCATTTTTTAATAACAATTCCAATAACAATCTAAAAGAAGCTTACACTAATGTAAATTTACTAAACCTGCATAGGTTTTCAGGATTGTATACTTTTGTTACTTGCAGAAGGTAAGTTATTGTCCATGTTTTAGTGGCTTTATGTATCTTTACTTAAACTGAAAGGGATTTTGTTTTACCTAACACTCATGCTATCCTCCACAACAGTTATGGTTCTGTTCATTTTAAATAAGTACATAATAGCTTGATGTTGATCGGTGTAGTTGATTGTCTTTTTATTTCAGAATCCAGACCCTGAAAAGGAAAACCCACCTTGTAATGCTCAAGAATTAGAAGAATGCGATGCATTTCTTGAAGATAGTGCAAGCTTGTGCAGATTTGATGGTGATACCTTGAAGGTCACTCATGTAGTAAGTGCTGCAAAATTACAGAAATATTTTAAAGCATTTTTTAATGATATGCAAGTTGAATTCTATTATCAGAACAAAAATCTGTGCAAACTCTTGAAACCACATAAATTTCTTCAATAATGTAAAATCACAAGAGCAACAGAAATTATGAACCAATATGTGTTCTTCAATATCATTTTAATGTAAAAACAAGGCTCCTTTTAATCTGATTTTAAAAATATATACACTTCTACAAGTAAGTCGTTTGGAAAAGCAAAGTTATGTCAGAATAATTCTAAGAAAGGGATCTTTTTCAGTGGCATAAAATTCTTCTAGATTCCTTAGCTAGAATTTTTCTCAGGAACTTTTCAGGTAGCCTGGGAAGAAGTTGACTATTTTTACTGAGGAGCTGGAGTGTAGATCACTTTATGATACTTGTTTGTCAGTCGCACTGGAAATAACTGAGTGTAAGCAAAATGCTTTGACAGGAGGTTTGATCTGGGTTGTAAGCATCCTTGACTAACAGTAGGTTAGGACTTGATCTGGCCCATTGGCTAAAGCAGGAAACAAAATAATCATATGAAAGTATCACAGGTAAGGTTGTCATGGGGTTTTTTTAGGGGTTGGATTTTTTTTTTCAGGATGTCTCTACTAAGCTTGTAATAAACATTGGCATTGCACATCATCACTACCTTGTGTCACACAAAGTACATATAGGACAACCTGGTTTGTACAGAAAATATCATAGTTACAGGGTAGGATTTTTAATTGGTTCATAATTTCCCATTTCCTCAGAAAAGCTCTTGAAGAAGTCTTAAGTCTGTGTCTTACAGATCTTAATTTGCTTGTTTGTTTTTTTGTTGTTTTTTTTTGTTTGTTTGTTTGTTTTGGTTTGGGTTTTTTTTGTTTTGTTTTTTTTTAAAGTTATCTTTTTTGCTTTGGCAGTACAGATATATATGTATATGTCTGTATATATATATGTATGCTTGTACATGCATATGGGCTGCCAAAGAAAAAAAGATTAATTTTAAAGGCTAGCCTGCACCACCAAGGAAGCAGTATGTTTCATGGATGCAATGTGATAGGTAACATTTGTCAGAAGACAATAGCTGTAATTGGTAGGAGGACATTTTATAACAACTCAGTTCAAATGGATTTTAGCTATTCAGTGATGCTTGATAAGAGAACAAGCGATAGCAGGCATAAGTAGAAACAAGAGGTTCAAACCGGATGGAAGGAAAAACTTTTACACCATGATGGTAGCATGGATCAGGTTGTCAAGTAAGGTTGTGCAGCTGCTGTCCTTGTGGTTTGCAAGACCAGACTGGATAAAGTTTTGAATAGCTTAGCCTAAACTATTGCGTCTTGCCCTGAACGGTAAGAAGTTTGTGCCCCAAGACATTTCACAAACCAGGAGGAACATGGTATCACGGGATCAAGAAAGGCAGATCTGATGTATACTGCTTTCTAGCAGGCATCAAGACATTGTGGAACAAGTTTGAACTCCAGAGTGTTTGTAAAGAGCTCTTACAAATGTGTGGTATAAAAGTAGTCCAAAGGCGAATGTATTTAAAGCGTTATGGTCAAAGGTCAGTTACTGTGGGTAGGAAATTTTCATGCATGTATAACCTGCTCTAGCTGGAGCTGCTTTGGTCAGGGAGGATTGGACTAGAATACCTCCAGAAGTCCCTTCCAACCTCAGCTATGTGATCTTCTGTCTTTGCTTCTTGTCGGAGGACATAAGAACATGAGTATTTCAGTAGATTTTTTTTCACTATACAGGAAAATATTTTAACTTTGATTTAGTTGTTCTTTCAAATTGTTTGGGTTTTTTTTTTGTTAGCAGTTCAGGGGCTTATTCCTTAAGAAGTGTGGCTGATAAAGCTTTTCACCTTTGTTGTAAACTACCATCAGGAGTATACGGTTGTATATGTCTTTTTGCTCTTAAGTTGGAGAGAACACTGTGGAATATGTGTCCAGGATCTTAGAGAATTTAAGACCATGAAATATTTATATAGGAACATTTCCCACCTTGAGTCATAATTTAAGGATATAAAACATTGATGATGTAATTATATGTGTTTCGTAAAGACACTTGATTCTATTTTTCTTGACATTTTCTAATGCATTTCAATGGCAATGATCCAGCTGAAATAAATAGGTTTGACAGCTGCCAATCTTTGTCAAATATATTGCTATACTGGCCTGTTCTTGTGTGGCAAAATTACATTTCTCTCCTCTAGTTCAAATGCAGTTATTCAGTTTCTCCTGTAGAGAAATATTTGCTTTATTAATAGCAATTCTTTAAGTTAAGTTAATGCTGGCCTGAATTTGAGTGTGTTGTGTTTTCAAGCCATCAAAAATTAGAGATGCATGATGGACAACTTTTTTTGCTGTGGAAGGGGAGGGGCTTTGTCAAGTGAAGTATGGTTTACCTAAAAACACTAACTTATTTTTGGAACTGGCTGCAGTAGCACTTACAACATAAAGTTTTCCTTCTGTGTTATGTAGATTAATCTGTATACTACCATATGCTTGAGTTCTGTATTATACATCCTGTTAAAACCAATTGCAGACATACGTATGACAAAATGCACAGAAATTAGTAGTTGAAAAAATGTTGAAAGGTGCCTGAAGTACAAAGTGGTGCTGTGTGCTTGCAGTGGGGAAACCCAGGCATCCTAATACTTAGCAAAATTGGGGTGCCTTAAGGCAAGAGACACTACTTGCATTTTAGATACAAAAGAAGAGAGTATTCCCAGTGATTTGTGGAGCAAGGAAAAAATAGGAAATGGACTACATAAACATAGGTCTTTGAATAGCTGATTGCAGTAGGTAATTTCAGAGAGCAGTTGATCTGTGGCAGGAGACTTTTTAGGTCAATAGGTGAATTATGCAAACACAACAGAAGAACTTCCGTTCATTTTCTACTAGCTGACATACAAGGTCACTCCTTCCTTGCTCATATACCTATATCGAAGCATGACTCTGCTTTCTCAGTAGGTGCCAGAATGACCTCTTAACTAAAATTGCATGTCATTCTGTGAAATGCATCATGCTTACATCTGAGCTACAGGAGGGTGAAGCGCATCTCATGTATTTGTGCATGCCCGTTGGAGTAGGGATGCTGTAGTGGTGATAGACAGGAGAAGAGGTAAGGTCTTCCTCAAGAGTTTTACTGGTTCTGAATGCTTTGCCTGAATAACTGCTTCAGGTTGAATGGTTCCTTATTGCAGTTCAGTTTCTTATGTTCTGACAACACTCAAAACTTTTTTTGCATTTGGTCTGTCTATCCAAGTGATCTGTATCTTTGTTGCATGTGAAACAGGCAACTAACCCAGCTTAAATAGCATTTTTTGGGTTTTTCAAAACACTAAATTACTTCTGTGGCAAAAGTAGTAAAAAATTACCTTGCTGAGTTACTGTACATTTAAAATAGTTCTCTACATGTTCCACAAACTTACTGAAACCTGGAAAAAAAACATAATTCCTTTAGTCTGTTCAAAAGTGTGATGTGAAAATTAACAATAGCTAAGTTACATGACACTTGTACTTACCATATATGTAGTAACGTTGTTAGGACACATGCAGTTTTAAATTGCATGTTGGGTGTTTTGATTTTTTTACTTAACTACAGATGTTTGTTTTTATTAAAACCAAAAACAATGTTTGTGAAACTATCACATTTCTGACACAGTACTTCTGAAAGGATTTTTTTTTTTTTCATTTTGGTATGTGCTTTACTATGTAAGGGATTTACAAAATACTTAGTGCTTGACCCTTAAAAATTTGCATAGATGCTGTTAAATGACATGTACAAGTTACTCAGTGCTGTGTGCTATAAGGCTTACTTGTCATATGTAAATAATTTATATACTGTTGTACCTTTGGCTGAAAAGGGTGATGGCTGGTGACTTCAAACCTATTTTTGTGCTAACGTTAGGATTTTACTGTGATGTTGTAAACATTTGTGCAGTTTTTTGGTTCTCTATGAAACTACTCCCTCAGTTCAAAGAAGTTTCATAAGAGTTGATTCGTCATAGCCTGACCCTCTCCCTTAGCTAAGGGACTGATGCATCTCAAAGATGCTTAATTTCTGTCAGTTGAGATATAACAATAAGAAGGAGGAGACACCTACACATGGTGCCTCAGCCTGTAGAGCTGTATTGGGTGTTCATACCCAGGTGTTGAGAGCAGGGGGGCTGCAAGAAGAGGCTGGGGCTGCCCTGTGCCAGACACAGCTGGTTCCAAAGAGCTCCAGTTGAACCACTGTAGGACACAGCTGAACTGATAGGGGATGCTAGTGGCCCCTCAGGGAAAACATATTTAAGAAGGGGTAAAATATGCTGTGCAGCAGCAGTGAGAGGGAGGAGTGAGAAAAATGAGACAGAAACAGCACTGCAAACACCCAAGATCAGTGAAGAAGGAGAGAGAAGAGGTGCTCTGGGTGCCAGAGCAGAGCTTCCCCAGCAGCACATGGAGAAGACCATGGTGAGCCAGCTTGTTTCCCTGCAGCCCATGGAGGACCATGGTGGAGCAGATATCCATGCAGCATCCCATGAAGGACTCTACACCACATCAGGTGAATGTGCCCTGGAGGAGGTTGCAGCCAGTGGAGAGCTCACACAAGAGGAGATTTTCTGGTAGAAACTATGGCCCATGAAGGACGCGTGCTGGAGCAGTCCATTCCTGAAGGACTGTACCCTATGGAGAGGACCAACTCTGGAGCAGTTCTTGAGGAACTGCAGCCAATGGGAAGAACCCATTCTGGAGCAGTTCATGAAGGACTGTATGCCATGGGAGGGACTCCATGCTGGAGCAGGGGAACAGAGGAGGAAGGACCAGCAGAAAGGAAGCATTATGGATTGACCCCACCCCTATTCCCCATATCCCTGTACCACTCTGGTAGCAGGGAAGGTAGAAGAGTCAGGAATGAAGGAGAGATGTTGAGACAGAGAAGGGTGTAAGGAGGGTTTTTTTCAAATCTCTGTCTTTGTTTCTCATCATCATACTTTATTTTTAATTAGCAATAAATTAAATTAATTTTCCTCAAGTAAAGTCTATTTTGCCCTTGATGGTAGAATTGGTAAGTCATTTTAAGTCGGCTCCCTGTCTTTATCTTGACTCACAAGCTTTTTTATCTTATTCTCTCCCTCTGTCCTGTTGAGAGAGTGGCTGGGTGGGTGTCTGGCAGCCACCCAAAGTCAAACCCACCACAGTAACTCAGTGCATATCCAGTTTGAAAGGCAGTAGCTGTTTGGCCTGTAAGCACAGCCAAAATTTAGGATTAATCACAGACTATACTACCTCATACTCAACAGAGCAGGTAGGGATTATGGGAGGAAAGAACTTGAAAATTTGAAGGAATGTCTTCTGGAAGGAGTTCTGGGGAAGAGAAGCTTGGAGAAATGTAATTCCAGTTTGTAGGAAGCCAAGCTTCATTTCCTTATGGTGCTCCAGGAACAACTTGCTTTTCTTCCCTGAGAGATTATGGAATGAAGTAGAAGTAATAACGATGACTTTTGGGGAGGTTAGCTGTCCAGCAGCAAAACAGAGGTCGCACTGATGAAAAACATCTGAGGAGGCTGGCCCTTCTAGCAGGTTCTTCTGGTCAAATCATACTGCAACTGACTGTCCGTGACCCTGTGGAGTGTCATCGCACCCGCGTGTCTTGATGCACAATCCCCATGTTTGACTTTTTCCCAGGTGTGAGAAGCAGATGCCACTGTGAGCATGCATTAGGGGTCCATGCGAGTGAGTCTTGATCTGAATATATGAGTAGTCTCAACTTGTTCCCTTTCTCAGGGTGTTTCCCCTTCATTCTGCTTAGTTTTCCTGTGCTTAGAGGTCTGTTCCACTCACCTTCGTTGGTGTCATCTGCCTAACTTCTACTGTCTTCTTCCCTTTTTCAGATGTTAAGAAGTTGGAAGGACTAGGACGTCATACTTTCTATTTTACTCAGCACATTGTACCAACATAACACCTGCCTCCTGTTTTCTTTGTTCTCCTTAAGGCATCTTATTAGTGGAGCTGTTGACATTATTAGTGTTTCTTTGCCTCTTAATTGCTTAGAAAATTAGTAATCCTCATTTCATGATTGAAAATTAGTAATCCTCATTTCATGATTGCATTTGACCCTAATGGAGACTGAGGATTATTTCACCTATTTTGTAGTTTTAATACAAGGGAAGAATTTGTATGCCTGTCAAATGGCATAGTAATAGAAGGCTGTTTTGAAGTTGAGCCATTAGATTTAATCAGCTGAAATAATTATATTAGTTCTGCCATAGACTGTATAACCTCAAGTAAACAAATTTGTGTGTCTTGCTAGCTGTTGCTTCTGTCCACTGGATCTTATGTTAAGATTAAATTAAGGTCTTCAAGACAGAGACCCCATCCTGTGACATAAAGAGTGCTGTGGCAACTGTTTAAGAACGATTAGTCAACAAATGTCAGCATCTGAAATAGTCTTTGAGGAGTAATACATCGTACCATGTATTAGGGTATAATCCTGCATGTTGCTGTTGCAGACATAACTTCTGGATATAAAAAAATAGTTCAAATATATTTGTTCATCTGGTAACATGAACAATGTAGATCATCTCTGAGTACAGACAGGAATTCCTGAGTGTCCTTTCTTGACAGACCACAATGGAACAGATTGTTCTTTCCTCTGAGCATTTGCTTGTCATAGTGCTACATTAAAAGTACTGCTATTAACTTCCCTTAGAAGGCTTTACATAGAAAACTCAAAATATGTGTTGTTTAATTGTTTATTTTTACTGTTGTTTATTCACATAACAGGATATGTCTGTCTTGTCTGTCTTCTGTAATTGGTCATTCCTGATGAATAGAAATTGGTTATTGAATGTTTTTGGTGATGTAGACCTATTTGATGTAAGAGTGTGCTAATCTGAAATTTAGTAACTGTTTGTGAGTAAATAAAGAAGTGTTGACATTACATAATTTTAATACTCTAACTAATCCTTGTTCCAGTGCTTACGAACTTTTACGGCAGAGGGACAGTATTTCGTTCCCTGTTGGCACTGCAGAAAACCAGGTGTGATTACTTAGAATCTTTTCCTAACATCAGAAGTTGTAGGTTATGATCCCCTCTCCTAGAAAACCATTTCTACACAAAACATTCACATTTGCTTGTGTAGTAGACATAATGTTTCCCTAAATATTATCCCAAGAAACTTAATTGCATCTCCTGGAAATGTATTAGCTACCTGTAGTGTATTGAGCTGTTGATCAGTGGGATGCAGCATAATGTACTCAAAACATTTTGTCAACTAACAAACATGAAGCTGTTTATCATTTAACTTTGGCAGTATGTGTGACAGAATCTGCTATTCATGCTTTGAATCAATATTTTGTATTTCTTTGGGTTTTTTTCAGATTAATCTTGGAAGCAACCAGTATCTTTTCTCAGTTGTTGTGGATCCCAGAGAAATGCCATGCTTCTGCCTGAGGCATGATGTCGATGCTCTTCTCTGGCAGCCGCACTCTGACCAACCAGAGAACATGTGGGAACACATTGCAACTTTTAACGCTTTAGGTAGGAAATTAACTTGTGTGTCACACTCCTCTATCTGAGATTTTTCTACCTGAATACTCTTAGTAAGGCTTCTGTTGATAGTTCACTTAATTACTTTTGAATTGAAAAGGAGTATAATTTTGTTGATAGCAGCATGGTAGCTTAATTTTATAAATATGATAACATAAGAAATAAAATGTTTTTGCCTTGGGAGGAAAATAAGCCTTTTCAGACTATATAAAGAATGCAAGCACAATATTGCACAGTAAAAAGGAGAGTTCCTTGGGTAAGTGAACCTGAGTTAAAGCCTTAAAAGCACAATCATCAGGGAAAGAGCTGCAGTTCACTGATGCCATGTCTAGGTGCATATATGCTTATGGTAAGATGTTTTAATATGTGACCTTTAGATTTTTCCTATCTTGTTGTCTTGGGTGACAGCTCTGAAGAATTCGACATAATTGTTCACTGTTTATTCTCCTGTAAGAGCTAGGAGCATCAAACGATGCTGGTACATAGTAGGTTGAAAAAAAGGTAAAAGAAATAATACACATATGCACATGTAAGCTATGGAACCCACTGCTGCAAAACTTTATGGACATGGAAAGTTTCCATTAATTTGATTAAAAAAAAAAAAAAAATCACGACAGGAAAAAAACAGTCAGGAAGGTAACTGCCAGGTCTGGCTCAAGAAGCCCCTAACTCTTCTGAAATTATAGACTGCCAGAAAAATATAAAATGTAATTGTGAAGAATTCATAGTTATTGCGGTATTCTTGAAATCAGAACTAAGAATTTGTTTTTAACCACTGTTCAAATCAGAATCCAAAAGCTCAGAAGCTGTAAGTACTTTGAAAAATATGGATGCAAGAATAAGAATTACCATATCAGATCAAATAGGATGGTCCATGTATCCCAGTATTGTACCTATCAAGTAAGAAACAGATAGATTGGTTTTCATGAAAATTGATCTGGTCCAGAATTTACTTCTGCTGTGACAACTATAGTCTTCATGTTCTCTAAGTGTTCTCTAGACTCATTCCTTCAATGATGCCATGAATGTGACAATTTATTCCCTCCCTCCCTCAAACACATTTGTTTGAACACACTACTCTCAGTCTGGGTCCGAAATGAAGGGGAAGATGCTATCTGTTTTATAGAGCTCACATAGGTTACTGCCAACTGTATCCCGGGCTGCATCAAGGGAAGTGTGGCCAGTAAGTTGAGGGAGGTGACTCTCCCCCTCTGCTCTGCTCTCATGAGACCCCACCTGGAGTACTGCATCCAGCTCTGGAGTCCCCAACATAAGAAGGACATGTACGTGATCGAGTGGGTCGAGAGGAAGCCACAGAGATGATTGGGGGGGCTGGATCGAGGGGCTGGAGCTCTCTCCCAGGCTGAGAGTTGAGGTTGTTCAGCCTGGAGAAGAGAAGGCTCCAGGGAGACCTTACAGCAGCCTTCCAGTACTTAAAGAGGGCCTTCAGGAACTGTGGGGAGGGTCTCTTTATCAGGAAATGTAGTGTTAAGATGAGGGGTAATGGTTTTAAACTGACAGAGGGTAGATTTAGATTAAGTACAAGGAAGAAATTATTTCCTGTGAGAGTGGTGAGACACTGGAACAGTTTGCTTAGAGAAGAGGTGGATGCTGCCTCCCTGGATGTGTTCAAGCCCAGGTTGGACAGGGCTTTGAGTGGAAGGTATCTCTGCCCATGGCAGGAGGGTTGGAATGAGATGATCTTGAAGGTCCCTTCCAACCTAAACCATTCTATGATGCTGTAACACATAATTGGTTTTGTTCTGAGTTTTTGCAATTTATTTAGTTTTGTAACATAAATGATTTTTTTTTAATAGCCTGTTATTTTAACTTAAGATCAAATTAAGCTGTAAGCAACTTAACAAATCCTCTAACAAAAGAGATTAATTTTACAATTTGTTCTTTGTTTACTCGTTTCAAATTTCATTATGCTGGGAACAAAGCGGATGATAAGGATTAAGGTGTTTTTTCAAATTACTATTGGTTTCTAGTTTCTATGCGGACTTTGTAGTACTGTTTTAACAATGTGTTTCTATTGTTTTGAAAATAACAGGAACGAAACTATGATATCTCTGAGCTTTTTCTACCTGAGGTGATTAAAAACAGGATTATTCCTCGACTTTTCTCCTTATTGTACTATAATTTTACAGTATTATATTGAAGTTTATACTTCTGTACTAATCTAGTTCACCTCTTATGTGCCAGAGGTGATGTAAGTCATCAGCTTGTTTATCTACAACCAAATTTTGAAGTACTTTGCAAGAGCTAGTAGTAAAAATTAGTACTTTCTAGCTTAAAAGTCTAGTTTTCCAAAACCTAGAGTAGTCATTATATTGACTAAAGCAATGGGAATAACCCTATTTCCTTCTTACTGTGCTTGAACTTTTGAAATTAGTTTTTAATAAGCTATACAAAGATGATGAATGAAAAATTAACATTTTTCAGTTTGAGTCTTAGACTGAAACCTAGGGAAGGAACCAAGGGGAAACTGAAGAGACCCCAGTATTTTGTTCTGTATATTTGTCCTAACAACTTTCTGTTGAAAAAAAGCAATTGGTCTTGAATAGACATTTGATTGCTAACGTCTAATGATTTGCTGCTGGTTGAAGGAGCAGTTGCGTGATCTTGCCCATTCATATCACAGTTTGCTGAAGAATCCTGTATCTTTCACTGACCACTCATTAATCTGCTGTATAAATCCCCTTCTCCTAACAGTGTTGTATCTATAAAGCAGGAAAATAGAGGACAGTGCCATTTTTTAGATTTGTTTTTAAAAAAAATAGCCTACAATTTTATTTCTGGGAAATCCCATTTAAATACAAGGCCCTTGGTTCAAAAGCTTCTTTTAAATGCAAGCTTATACTTAAATCCTTATTTTATTGTTAGTGTCAATGTTTAAATATATGAATTTTAATTTAAAGAACTTGGAAAGTTTTTCTGGGCATCCTAATATTTCCCAGTAGAGCAATCATGTAAATTGATACTGTAGATATCTATTTACTAATTGTTTTGTGGTGAAAACTGTCAAGCTGGATTTGAACAGAAATCATGTTTTGAGGACAGTAGCAAGCATTTATAAATTTAGAAGTCTTAGGGTTAACATTTAAAAAAAATCTCAGAACAACCAAAACACCCTCAAGACATGGAAATGCACTGTTGAAGTGTGATGATACCCTTGTAGGTTAGTCTTGGTGGACACCCATGCACCACACATCTTGCTCTCGTCCAGTTCCCTGGCCCCTGCCCCCAGTGAGAGAACTCGAAGAACAAAAGCAAAAAAGCTGAGGGGTTGGGCTCCTTGGTCCCTTTAGGTCAGCTGTCCTTGTTGTGTCCCCTCCCAACTTCTTGTGCATCCCCAACCGGTGGGGGCCGGCAGAGTTGGAAAAATAGCAAGGTGTGACAATGTGCAAGCACTACTCAGCAATAGCCAAAAAATTGTGTGGTATCAACACTGTTTTAGTCACGAATCAAAGCCTTATGGTCTGCTGTGAAGAAGATTAACTCCATCCCAGCCAGACCTAGTACAAGTACTTTGACTTCTACCCTACGGTAATAAGAGGGAGAGCCAAAAGAAGGAAGCTGGCATGCTCTGCTGTTCTCAGAGGCGCTGTCTTTCAGTGATTATCATTGCCATGGACATTGCCATGAACATTCCATTGTTCAGTGGAAGTGAAGCAAATAACCTTTCAGAAGGATGGTGGATCACTTTGCTGAGATTGTATCTCAAGTCTCTTAGTGTGAAAGGAAATCAGTCTGAAATAAGTCTGTTTACTAATTGAGTTTTGTAATGGAAGAGGACAAGGAAGATTTTTCCTTCTCAGTGAATATTAACAAAGTTTACAGTGTGTTGAAAAGTAACTCATTTTTTTCAGTCAGTTCTAAATGGAAGACGAGTTTTAAGTGTCTGTTCAATACTAGGTAGACTCAGAAATCTCAAATTGTAAATGTAATTACAGATTGGGAGACGAGGGGAGAGAAGAGGGTTATTCTGCTTAGACTACTAATATTGGTCCAAGATGTGTATCTATGCCTTATGATCCTGCTGAGAAAGTGGAAGACCTTGCGAGGCAGAAAGGGGCTAGACATGGGAACATATGCATCAGAAACACCAGTTAGGAAGATGTATGGAAGAATTTTATATTGGTAGTAAATTGGTTAATGCATGCCTCCAAAAACTAATGTCTTATTTAATAACAACATACATCTTTTTCTTCCTTTTTTTTGTTACTAATTGCATATGATTTTTTAAGCTAAGCTTGATTTTGTCTTAGCCAATTAAAGTGCTGTTGATTCCAATATATTACTTATCCCTTCTTCTTTTTGGGCTATGCAGGTTATGTCCAGGCATCAAAGCAAGACAAGAAGTTCATGGCTTGTGCTCCAGATTACTCCTATGCTGCTCTTTGTGAGTGCTTGCGACGAGTTTTCATCTATCGTCAGCCAACTCCCCTGTCCACAGTTCTCTATAACAGGAAGGAAGGAAGACAAGTAGGACAGGTTGCTAAGCAGCTAGTAGCAACCCTGGAAGCCAATGATCCTATCTTAGGCTTTCAAGCTACAACTGAGAGATTATTTGTTCTCACAACAAAAACCTTGTTTTTAATAAAGGTGAACTCTGGAAATTAATTATTCAGTATATTCTGCTGTAGTTTGCGTTAGCATTTTGTTAAAGACCTGGCTAGGTAAATGATCTGAGAAGTTCAGTACAATTTGCTGAAGTTTAAAAGGAGATATTTTACAGGGGAATCAAAACTTTTCATTAGACTTTGTTTGTAAGATAGTGAGAAAGTTTTTCAACTTTGCTGTCACTGAAGTAGACTTCTACAGAGCTATGGGAAAATCTCTTCTGCACTAACAGCTTTCTCAAAGCAATTGTCAGAGGCTGCTATTGCATAGGTGAATAGATTTATGCTTTTTTTTTTTTTTTCCAAATGACTGTTTGCCATACTTCCGAGTTTTGAGAATTCACTTCTGTTTTTAAATGCTGCTGTTCACCTATGAAAGTAGTCAGATAAAGAAAATAAAGCCTTGAGTTACAAGCATATGATGTGCAAAGTAGTGTGTATCATAAAGAAAAAAAAAATCCCGAATTCAAATATTCAAATGATTTAATATTTAAATATCAAGTAGTACTGAGTGAAATGTGAATGGAATGAACAGAGTATTATGTTTCTTATACAGGTAATTAATTCAAGTAAAACAATTCTGTAGTATATGCGGATTTTAGATTACTGATTTGGGACTTACTCATGCTTGCAGTGAAATCTGTTCACATTTTAAGAGACACTAGATAGCTCTTAGTAGCTTTTTCCTGAAGCAAAGTAAGGTTCAATATATAGCTGGTGATTGCATATTGAATGGCATTAGTCAAGGTCTGGTTGCATTCTCATTTGTGTCATTTTCATTACATTGTACTTCATCTCAGGTGACTTAATTTACCATTAGAAAATGGCTCAGAAAAAGCACCTGTATTGTAACCTGAGATGGGAAACTCAGATGTGCTACTTCTGCCTCAGATACCCCTGTAAATACTGTGTTATCAGTCAACCATTCTGTCTGTGATGCACAAGTCCACACGTGGTGTATTTGCAAGATAAGGGTACACAGGCCATGAGGATGCTTCAGTTAAACAAACTGGCATGGTTAATTTTATTGAATAGTTGTATCTGAAGATTTTTGTTTCTTATTTTAAATTGACATTGTCAATACAGTTAAACGAAAAAAGGGTCAGTTGTGACAACTTCACGCTGGCTGGTTTTTTTGTTTCTTAGTTTGCTTACATCACCATAGCAAAGAATGCCTAATGTATTGTATACCTGCAGGAAAGCCACTGCGATCTGTGGTACCAAGCAACTGAGACAGACACGAATACAAGTGGCCTAACAGTTTGCATCTCTTCCTCTGATTCAGACCTTTGTAAGAATCTATTAAGAGGAAAATAAGTGTTCCTTTTTTATGGACTAACACTTATTTGTTGTGATTGTTTTGACCCTTCTGTAAATTCTCCAGATTAGTATCAGTGAAATGATTAAATAATATAGTGAGAATTTAAGAGGGAGACAAGCAGCTGTAGTTTGCAAAAACCCTCAAATGCAGGAGCTTTTCAAGGACTGTGATTTTCCTTCTCCTTACAGCAGTTATTATATTGTATATCCAATACTGAAAAGTTTTTTTTACCTGGGTAAGTTAAAACAGACTTGGTTTATAAACCTTTACTTCTCATTTTGTTTTTTTTTTTTTAAATCTGTCTTGAAAATGCTTTTTAAAAAGGCTCAATGAATGTATTACTGTTTCATGACCGATTTGCATCTAAATTTTCATTGTTGGGCAATAATGTCAAACAAGGTGGTAGAATTCATGCAGAGGTCCTTTAGAAAAGATTTTATGTAGTTGATTACTTTGCAACATAAAGTGCTTTGAGATTTATATGAATATTAAATAGTAACCTGAGATTTAATCATTGGGAACAGAGTTAAGAACACATGAAATTTGAGGAATGGAGGAATTAAGGAGTGAAGGATTCATGGCCGACATGCTTTTGTCACCTCAGGTGTAGTGGGTTAGATATCTGGAAACATACTTCTGCTGTCTCCTGCAACAGAGAAGAGAAAGTCAAGTAAAATGGTTACCTCTTCAGAAGCTGTATGGCAGTATGTAATGACTAAAACTCACGTTCTGCTCAAGTGTGTGTCTGTTTGAAGAGAGTTCTTTGCTCCTGGGAACAACTGGACGTGGGGAAGATGTTCATCTATTTTCCATGTTAATCATCTATTTGCAGTCATGGTGTTCTCAGAAGGGATATGTGGATAGTCTTTATTATTTTGCTTTCTATGAGAGTTAAGGACATTATATTATTTAAATGATTTGTTGCCTTGAGGATCTCTGCGTGCTGTTGCACAGCAAGCTACTATAATTAAATGGCTGCAAGCCACAGGGAGGCATTTCCTATCAGCATTTCCATTTCTGTGTTCACTTAATTTTAAGGCTTATTTGTTCAGTGTATTAGTGTAGGCTTCTACAAAGTATATAATGCGGATATTTAAAAGAGGTGGTTTTCTGAGAACCATACTTCAATTTTTCTAGGATTTTATTTCTTGAAATCTTACATTTTAAGAAACAGTACTTCCTGAGATGTCCCAATTACAATCTATTTACAGAATTTCTGAGAAAATGTTTGGCTGTTACAGACTTGCATTATTTATCTCTAATATTCTTTCTCGGTGTTTTCCTTGGCTGCATATTTGGAATGTATCTTCTACAGGTTTAAATAAATGAAAAAAACAAAACAAAACAAAACATTAGATTTATTAATAAAGGGTTTTTTAAATTATTTTAAAGGATTTCTGTTGATTTCAAATGTGCATCCTTCCTATGCTACTGAAACAAAACAGAAAAGTAGAAAAAAGAAATTCCTTAAAATAAGACTTGTTATGTTAAGGAGCTTTCTATTAGGGCAAGGTTCTGATGGGTGTCTGCACTGCAAGGTCACATCTGTTGCCAAGACATGCACTATTGTACTCCTTGTTCATTACTGTGAAAACCTCTGTAGTCTTTTTCATTTCCCATATCTGGCAACATACACATTTATGGAGGTGGTTACTGGGCAGGGGGGTGATAAGTATTCAGGTTTATTATTGTGTTAAAGTGCACGTTGCATCCTCTCATCTTGTGTCTTTGTTGTGTACAAAACCCAGATGATCTGGACAAACCCTTCCAGATGGAAGGAGGGAGATCTGCACTTCCTTCCTCTTCCCCTGCCTCAACCCAGGGGTGCTTTTTTGCAGGCGGGTGAAGGGAAAGAGGAAGGATTTAGTCTGTATGTATGTCCTCTGTGAAAAAATGGCTCTTCATTAATGAAACATCAAACCCTGCGAGAATAACATATAAGGTTGAAGCTTGTATTTTATTTTGGTTTGCTGTGCTTTGTTTCAATAATGGGCATTATTACCACCATCACTTTTGAAATTCCTTGCCTTCTGCCAATTTATATTTTCTGTTATCATTATGCAGATTAGATGAACTTGAAGCCTGCAGTCAGTCACACATTACTATGTAATAAGAAGTTTTAAAGTTTTGTACTGCCAGTCCTATGTGCCATTTGTAAGAGCTTTCTGGAAATCTGATGAGATTTGTTTCCCCCCCCCTCGCCATGCAATGCATTTGCATTTGTGCTATGGATAAAGATGAGCATGGTCAAAAGACAACTTAGCTGCAGTCTTTCAGGTAGAAGAACCAAGTATCAACCAAGCCTTTGGGTCAAGACTATTGCAATAATTTCAGACTCAAGGTTTAGTACTATTTTGCTTGGAGAATTATTTGCTAGAGTAATTTTTTTTTTTCCCTTAAAAAAGTTTTAAGCTACTTCTGAAAATTTAATTTCTTTTAACAAAAATATTTACTCTGATGTAGTAGCTGGGTAGCAATTAAAATACAATGATAGATATAATTAACAAGTTCAGATGTAGACTTGGAAAATACTTACCATAATCTTTACTAATCTGATGCTCTAGGCAAAATATCCTGTATAAATTTATTCCAGTGTGGCTTTGCAATCTAATTAAATTGGTACTTGCAAGGAATTGTCAAGAAACTCAATTTTAAAAGATTAATAATTTTAGTGTGTCTCTTTTTATTATGATATGATGAATATACATTATCCACTAGTTTTTCTTAATGTATTAGTTGTGTTCTGAATGTACAGGGGTTATGTGTGTATATATATTTGTATTTTCATCTAAATCTATGTATGCATGCACATGAATGTATTCATACTGTCTTAAAGTATTGGGGAAGGTGGAGTGGATTCCAGGGATGAGAATCTTTTAACATTAATGACAGCAACACATAGATTCTTCATTAACCTCTTTGAGAGTCTGTTGTGAAGCCAGCAGTCTGACCTTAAGTATAAATATTTTGCTGTGTGCTAAAACATGGATTTACTCTTGGGAATAAGTTCTTGAATGTGGAGAAATCCTGAGTATTAATTCAAAGGCCCCTTGGAAACTGTATTATGTGTTTGTTTTATGTTTTTTGCTGCTTATGTTTTCCTGTGCATGTTGTTGTCCCACATCAAAATGCAAACGCATGTAAGTCTGATATAAATGTGCTGTAATGTCATGATAACTTATTTAAGTGAAAACATCAGTTATGAATCCTGTAGAGTTTTTCCTCTGCTAAGGATATATGATATCTCAGTATTGCATTAAACCCAAACTTAAACAGCTCAGAGGCCAGGTATTGAGCAGATGCCTCAAGTTGGAAGAAATGATGAAGGGAGTAATAAGCATTTACTTCTATCAAAATAAGTGAGGTTTAGTGGGAAAAGAAATGAGATCCACTGGCTACTAATTTAGTCACTTTATCACTGAAATTGCTGCTGATTGGCGTTTAATGATTTTTCTCTTTGAAGCTGTTCATCCTCCCTGTTCCATGTGTCCCCTCTAATAAATATAGAGTACCTTATGGTAATTTAATGTTGAACAATTTACTGGAATTTCTTAAATAACTGAATTAGATTTGCACATGGGATATCCAAAATGTGGGCATGAAATACAAGATGGATACATCTAGTCATAAAGAGACAGGGAACACTGGCTCTTGATTTGATCAAGAGCTGATGACCATCTAAACAGAAAAAAATTCCTGATACTATGAAAATATTTTCATAAATTGCAGTGTGATTCTAAAAAGAGTGAAAACATTGGAACCTGTGCAAAATAAACTTGCTTAGGCAAGATAAAATGTACAGAGGTTACCCTTTAAAATCTAGAATTATATGCAGTACTCCATTCAAAGCAGTTGAATTGATCAGAAAGAGAACGTGTGTGATCAAGACTTCTCTGTTCCCATTTTATGTGCATTTGGCAAGGTAAGTCATCAGAAGAAGTGCCTGGATGCTGGTGTGATCTGTGTTATTTCTTTTGTGCTGTTTCTTGCCTGAAATAGCTCAGGTGCTTACTGCTGTCTGAAAAATTCACAAGTATAATAACTAACAAGATTTTTAAATAAAAAGCATTGGTTGCTGTTAGCAGTGCAGTTCTAAACCTGTTTGAATCCAGTGTGACATCTGATAAAATCTGCCTTTTCACATGAGACAAGTCCCTAAAACTCAGGCTGCCTTGTTTTTTTGCTGTTTTTTTCTGGGAAGGACATCAATAACCTTTTTCCTCTCTGTTCTTATAATTTTTTTCTTGTGCTTTAAAAAAATATGCAGTATCATAAAAGTTTGAACCCGGTATATCTTAATACCATGGGGACATCAGTGTATCTGTCACTAACTCAGTCTGTGTTTCAGAGAAACATTAGCGTGCAAGTTGTTTGAACTGCTGGCTATTCCATTTGGAAGTGGGGAAAAAATGAAGTCAGCTTATTTTTGCTAGGTTCACTCTGTTTACATGGCTACAGTCTCTGAGCTCCGTGTAACTCAACATACTGGAAGGTCTCAGGTGCCCAAAGGGAGCTGTGAGCTAGTTAGCATAACGTTCCACTGTGTGAACACGGAGCCATAGAATGGTTTGGGGTTGAAAGGGACCTTAAAGACCATCTAGTTCCAAACTCCCTGCAATGGGCAGGGACACCTTCCACTAGACCAGGTTGCTCAAAGCCCCGTCCAACCTGGCCTTGAACATCTAATCTAAGTCTATCCTCTTTCAGTTTAAAACTTCTACCCCTCATCCTATCACTACGCTCCCATGACTGCCCTCTGAAATGCAAAGTTTATGTGTGGTTGGGTTTGAACTATAAAATATATAATGTCAGGCCAAAACTCAGTCTGTCCATCTCTCGTGTCCCTTTTGCAACTGCTTTTGGGTACATGATTCCTCGTGCTTTGTTACGAGCAAACTGCAGCGCTCTGCTGTCCGCAGCCCCAAGCCCCTCAGCTTTGGGATACTGGCTTTGTAATCAGCAGTGAACTGGTACAAAATGGCACAATTCTAGTTTTCCTTCTCATCTACCAGGTCATGCTCAGCTCTGTCTCTGCCATTCAGTTAAAGGAAACTGTTGTGTGCTGGGTTAAAACCACACTCCTCAGCCACTACTTGCTGTAGTCCTCTGCCTTGTGCGGTTTATGGCAAAACAGCCCCCCAGGGCTTCAGGAAATGTGTGTGTGTCTCCAAGCTTGGAACGGCCCAGAGGGGGCTGCTGAATTGGCTGCTGGAGGATTTCCCCATCTACGGGCACAGGTCAACTGGGCATGTTTCCAGGGCCAGAGGGGTGAAGACTAAATTATGCTGAGAAGGGGTTTGAGGACTTGTTAGAAGATGAGTTCAAGCGTAGCATGATAGGTAATGAGCAGGTCTGGTCTTAAGGGCTCCTGGGAGACAGTACATATTTCTGAACCATGTTGCTTTCATGTCCTTTCTGAGTCAGCTTTTCCTGCCCTTTTTTATTTTAATGCAGGAAACTTTTGTGCCTTTAGCTGTGGCATGGGTTAGAGTTTCTGTGCCAATAGCACAGAGCCCAATTCAAAGAAACTCATCAAAAGGCAGGTCAAGGAAGGTGCATTGCTTTTTAAGCTGTGTTGAATTTTTCCCGTTAAAATACTTGAGAGGAAACAGGATACGTGATTGCTGCCAACTGACAAAAACATTCAGAGAATGCTGAGGGTATATTTAAAGTATCATATGTGTTTATACGTATGAGAATGTGCACAGAAGATGAGAAGCAAGCCATATGGCAGTGGGTTACAAATGGATGTACTGCTTTGGGAAATTAATATCTCTAAACATTGATGTATATGAGCCTTTTGGGGTACAGATGTTCACATGCTGGTGCTTCAAAAAAATAGGTGAATCAAACAAACATTTGAAAGATAAAAAAACAAGCCTGCATCCATCTTAAAAATTCAGAGAAGCCCTTAAAAATGACTTTTAAAAAGTCTAGACTTCTACTAAGATTGAAATACAGATAAGATTAAAAGGAGCTTGTTTATTTTTAGATATATTTGTGTTTCCTTGTAGCTAGTTAGAAAGTATCTGATGTTTGCAGTTCTTTGTCTTAGACCCTAAAAGTATTCTGTTAACATCAATATTAACTTTTTTAATCGCTGAAGCAGAGTCATTCAAAGATTCCTTTAGAGCCATCAATCACTCATATGCATGGACTTCAAAATACATGTTTTCTCCCTTCATAAAAGAAATAAAAGTTTTTACATAAGATTCCTTCCTTTCCTCTGTGTCGTGTCTTTCGCAGAAAACCCAAAGTTTTATCAGAAAAGAAACACACTGGAAACTGCACAAAGGTAAGTTCAAAGCAAAGATGTTTGGACCTGTCTCTTCAGGACACAGGGACGTGTCAAAAGATCATTGAGATGGGACTTGAGCATTCTTCTAGCAACATTTTTGTCTTCTTTTTGAGTCAGAAAAAAAATAGGTTGAAAACGCTCTCTGGGGTGGCCCCTTTCCTTGAAATCCTGTGACCAGTTAGCCTCTCCAAACGTGAGGGATGTGGTTGATTTGCTATTGTTCCACTAACGTACTAATATTCTCCCTGGGAGAAAATGCTGAAAGTGTTTGCTACAGCACTGTGGTAGGAGCTGTGTGGCGAATATTCCAGCCATCTCCACAACAGAACATAAATGACCCAGCAAAGCTGCATGGTAGCATCCTGTTTTCGCTTCAACCAAGACTTAGCAAGGCCTGCGTGCCCTAACCCATGATCTGGGCTTCTTAATATTGTGCTTTCTTAGAAAGAAAAGAAACATACATGGTAAACAGTAATAGTGCACCACATTGCATATTTAGATTTACCCTGGAGGAATATTAAAAATCATATATTTGTCTGAGAGAAGTATCACTAAACTTCTAAGAAAATGTAATCGGATTTTAGTTAAATAAAATTAACTGTCAACCAGCAGCATTTTGTCTCTGGTGACCTGAAAAACCAGCTTTAGTAAGTGTATCAGTGAAATGATTTTTTCACAGGTGATGTGGGAGGACCAATGTCAGCCTAGCCCACTGTGCGGACGGGCGCTGCGGAGGCCTGGCCCGGGCCCGGGCGCCGCGGAGGCCTGGCCTGGGCCTGGCCCGGGCCCTCGCAGGACTGGGGCAGGGAGGCAGCCCCAGGGTCTCTCCCAGGGCGGCACCCAGCTGGGAAGCAAACACGGAGCCACCTCCTGCCAAGCAGCTCCCGTGGGGCCTCTGAAAGCAAAACTCAGCCTGCGATTTATCAACTCTTGTCTATATCAGCATCCCTCATCAAGAAAGTAAACCTCAGTGAAGCAGCTGAAAGCGTCCTGTCGGAGCATCCGTGTGTGTCTTTTCTAACAAGGGAATAGCCCTGGTTGCTGTGAATCCATGGCAACATAGCCCTTTGATCCCTCTGCCGAGAAAACTCTGCTTTTGTACACAACAATATGCTGACAGGAAGTTTGTATTTTTAGTTGCTTTAATTTATATAGCTTATATTTTATAACTTATAGCTGATTTAATTTAAAGAGCAGGAGGATTTTAAGATGGGCATCACAACTACTAACCACCTGTCAACTAGGACCTCCCCGGTTAGCCAGGAGTGTTGATAAATGATTAAAAGTGGATTGGTGAGCACTTGCACCAGCTTCCTCAGTACCCTTGGGTGGATCCCATCTGGACCCATAGACTTGTGTGCGTCTCACTGGTGTATCAGGTTGCTAACCATTTCTCCTTGGATTATGGGGGCTTCATTCTGCTCCCCATCCCTGTCTTCCAGCTCAGGGGGTTGAGTACCTGGAGAACAACTGGTGTTGCTATTGAAGACTGAAGCAAAGAAGGCAATAAGTACCTCAGCCTTTTCCTCACCTTTTATCATTTTATTTCTCATCCCATCCAATAAAGGACGGAGATTCTCCTTACCCCTCCTTTTGTTGCTAATGTATTTATAGAGACATCTTTTTTGTCTTTTATGACAGTAACTAGATTAAGTTCTAGTTGGGCTTCAGCCTTTCTAATTTTCTCTCTGCATAACCTCATGACATCCCTGTAGTCCTTCTGAGTTGCCTGCACCTTCTAAAGGTCATAAACTCTTTTTTTTCCCAAGTTCCAGTCAAAGCTCTCTGTTCAGCCAGGCCAGTCTTATTCTCCACCAACTCGTCTTTCGGCACATGGGGATGGCCTGCTCCTGCGCCTTTAAGATGTCCTTGAAGAATGTCCAGCCTTCCTGGACTCCTTTGCCCTCAGGGCTGCCTCCCAAGGGACTCTGTCAACCAGGCTCCTAAACAAGTTGAAGTCTGCCCTCCAGAAGTCCAAGGTAGCAGTTCTGCTGACCGCCCCCCCCCCCCTTTACTTCATTGAGAATCAAAAACTATCATTTCATGATCGTTATGCCTAAGACAGCCTCCAACCATCACACCACCCACAAGTCCTTCTCTGTTTGCAAACAACAGGTCCAACAAGGTGCCTTGCCTAGTTGGCTTACTCACCAGCTGTGTTATGGAATTGTCCATCTGGTTTGAAATCTAGATCAACTCATATGTATTAGTAGAAGTCTTCTGGTTTTGTTAGCTGTTGTTATTGAACACACACTGATTGTATATACTAATTTCCCATAATTTCTCATCCCGCTCTACTCCAGGCCTTGAAAAAAAAGCTTAATTTAGTGGGTAAAGGCTATACACTCATGTACTTCAAGTTCCTAAGTGTCTACAGCTTCAGATAATTGTGAAACTCCTTTTGGCTATATTGGAGTGAATCTCCCTAAATGTCCTTTACACCTCCGATACTCAAGACCAGCATTAGTTTCAAGAACAAGTCCATGTTTACTAAGGTAAATCCTGATAGTTGAGGTATTGTCTAGTACCTCTAGTACCCTATGGACCTGAAAAAGCGTAAGTCATCCATGTGAAGAAGGGGTTCTAGTCTGAACCTATTGTTCCAACCCATTGCTGATGTGATTGCCAATAACCTGTGTTTACAAGCACTTTTTTACACATGTACATTATCTGGCATATTAATTTTTTTTATTCTCTTGGAGAGGGGATACAGGTTGCATTTATCTGCAGATGAAATAGCAGTGCATATCCATCATGACTTCCCTCTCTACTTGTATTCTTTTACATCAAGTTCTTAGTTTACCTGTCTGCAAAAGCATACTCTGTGGTCACTCTGTCCAGATGCTGCCATCTGGTTAAAAACATGGCTGGATTTTTTTTTTTTTTTTTTTGCATTGTTCTATACCAAGTTCTGAATTTTACTGTAATCAAGAGTCATGTGTTTAGCTCAACTCAAAGGCAGTCACTTCTTGTAAACCATCAAAGAGTGGCTGAAGTAACTCAGGGGAAAAAAAGACACAGTTAAGATGTGAGGTGCTCAAAATTCAAGGAGATTTGGTCAGTCAATAAAAATTTGGAAGTAAGAATGCTGAAAGAGGTTCTTTGTTGCTGCAACCTTAATTTTTCAGCCCATGATATCACCAGCCAGCTAAATTTTTTTAACTTCTTTGTTGACCCTGGAGTCCAGGAACTTAATAACCCAGTGATCTCCATAACAAACTGTAAAGACTCAAAATCCATTAAAAATCTTCAGGTTAGCAGTGTGAGAACATAGGTCAAGATCCAATATGGGTAGAAAGCTGTTTCTGGTAAGGATACGACATATATACTTGGTTCAATTCATACTCTCCATATGGATCTTACTTCTTTTTGTTGCTAGGGCTTTTGTCTGTTTTTCACTTAGATGCTAGAAAGTAAATACTGTCAAGTTCAGACCTTCATATCTTCATCTGTTTGGGATCTGTGTCTTTGTAAAGTACTTTGTACACTTAGCTCTATATACAAATAGAGATTACTTAGGTATCAGTTATTGAGGATTAATATGTAAGATGAGTTACAGCTTTACACTACTTTCTAGTTTTGCCGACTGTTCAGACTAGAGGCTTTGTTGGTTCCTATTTATGTAGAAACATTTATTTATGGTGCCCGCTCATAAATAAGAAATCAGTGTCTTACTTCTCAGAGCTTGTTTTTTGCTTCTCCTGTTTTTAGGTTTTAAATACAGTATGTGGAACTGTGACAAGTTTCCTCTCTGGCAAGGGTGGAGAGAAGGGAGAAAAGGGGCCATACATCTGTTTGATCATATCTCTCATGCTAAATTATATTGGCCTGTTTTTTCTCTTGGTCTCAAATGCTATTGACACAGGATTGCAAAGTGATCCCAAGGGGAAATGCTAAAGTTGTTTATTTTTCAGGCTGCTCTGGCATTGACTGTGATAAGCAATACCTAGGTGCTAGTGATTAGCTGAAGAAATGTTGCCTTTTTGCTGACATATTCTGGCTCAGACACACCTGGCACAGGGTTTTATGTCAGCTTATGGCATTTTGAAGCTGCTAAGATTTCTCCTTACCAGAAAGGACTCAAACTTACTCATTTACAGTCAGACTTAGTCCTTCTAGGATGAGGCAAAAGGAGAGCTGAGGAACTGGCTATAGGCCAGCATCATTAACAGATGAGCTCTGGAGTTCATCACTGCAGACATATATGAAAGAAAGGGGAAAGGCTGTTTGACAAATGCTGTGATAAATAAATTAGTGGTTTTTCTTCCTCAGTAAATTACATTTTTAAAGGCATTTGATTTATAGAATTAACATTTCCTAGTGAAGCTGTTTCTCTTGTGGAGAATACCCAACTCCACTGTAACTGAAGACATATTAAAATGTCATGAATGGGGACTGGAGACCTTCTATCCCACCTGCCTCTCCTTTGGGGTTTAGGTTTAGGTGTTTCTTGATCACTCCTCAGTTAAGTAACTGAAACGAGATGATGATATTCTCCTAGAAAGCCATTGGAACATCACAGCCAAGGTCTGCTGTGAGGTGAGTTGAATAACACTTATAAAACATTTTTGCATTCAGTTTGAAAGCTGAAAATGCAGTTCTTCTGGAAAGCTCTCTTTTTCAGTGTGTTCGGCTCCATGCATGGTTCTGACCCATCCCTGCTTACTTTAGTTGTGGAACCAGAAACATCCCTCCCAGATCCGTTCTGCCCTCCGAGACCCTCATCTAGAGACTGGCAGGTGCGGATTCATTCAGAGGGGTAATTCTTTGGTAGGACAGAATTTCCCTTTTCTGCTGCCAGATCAGAACAAAATACTGAAGACAGTAAAAACTGGGACATAATTTTTGAGGTTTTCATGTGCCTTTACTTGCAGCAAACCTGCTCAAGAGAGCTCACTTTCAGCTCGGTATGAGCTATTCCATATAGCTTTGTCTAGCTGGGGAGATGTGCATCTGCGGTGGGGTACTAGGAAGACCTGAGGGGAGAAGGAAAAGAAGATCAATTCAAACCTGAGAAGAAGCACAAAAGAGAGGAGATCTTTGACATCCTAGAAGTATCACATCTGTAGGAATAAAACATATTGCCCTTCTTTCTGTGACTCTTGGAAAGACTCAAACTGACAGTTTTTTTCTCTTGCTACATCAAAAAAGATGGATTTCAGCAACCCAGTTTATTCTCTCTCTCTTTTTTTCATCTTTTTATCCCCAAAAGAAAATTGATGAGTTTTCCATGGTATGCTCAGTGACACAAAGACTATATCTAGTGCGTTGCACAGTAGCCATTCATTCTCCATAAGAAAAATCTTTGATCCTTTGATACAACATGGCTTTCAAGTACCATTTGCAATTGTTGCTCATTGAATTTTTGGGAAATAAATATTTTTCAAGAAGTGCAAAGGATGCTGTCTGCTTGATTATGCTCTCAGCTAAATATAAAAATGTAGATTCTTACTGAATGAAAAGTTAGTTCACTTTTTGCCTGGTTTTCAATGTTAACTGATTTTTACCCTGTTCAACAGACATGAAGAACTCTAGAAAATTAGATTTCTATACATTTTATTAAAATAAGCTGCTGGGAAGAGGAAAGAAGCCCTAGAAATAACCACAGCTGAACCAAAGGCATCAGTCAGAGCTACTTTTATTTCAGAACAGTATCAGGAAGTCCTTCAAAGAAATTTCAAGGAAACAAGACTGATTTCCTTATTTTTACAATCTGTGGAACAATTTGTTTCCAAGAGTGTCCATATTATTAACTAAATCCTTAAAAACAGAGGCACAGTCTGTGTTCAGTCCTGAGTGTGACTGAATTGGAGAGACAGCATGAAAGCTCATGAGGATAGAAAGGTGTCCTGGTTTGGGCTGAAATAGAGTTAATATTCCTTTTCAGGGACTAGATGAGTGCTGTGTTTTGGATTTAGCTTTGGGTTTGGTATGGGAAGAATGCTGAGAGCACACTGATGTTTTCAGCTGCTACTGAGACTTCAAGGACTCTCCGACTCCCCATGTTCTGCCCGTGTGCAAGGGCACAGGGAGCAGGGAGGGAGCACGGCCAGAGCACTAGACACAAATTGGCCAATGAAATATTCCATATCATGGAACGTCATGCTCGCTATATAGAGGAGGGGTGGTTGGGAAGGGGCTCTCTCTCTCTCGCTTCCGGGATTGTGATTGCGGGATCTTGATATTTTGGGATCGCCAGCTGGGAATGGGCTGGGTATTGGTCAGCGGGTGGTGAGCAATTACATTGTGCATTTCCTGTTTTTATATTTTTTTTTCTATTATTGTCATTGTTCTCATTTTATTACCATTATTAAACTGTTCCTATCTCAGCCTGCGAGTCTCCCTTCACCCCTCTAATCCCCTCCCCCATTCCCAGGTGGGGAGGGGGAAGGGAGGGTGATTAGCTGTGGTAGTTGGTTGCCAGCCAGGTTCAAACCACAACAAAAGGATACCAGGCTGCTCAACAATATGGATATGTATTGGAGGAGAGTTTTAAATAGGATGATAAGGCAGATTAGCTACAACTGGCCTTACATATCAACCTGTAATGTTGAAATCTTAGAAACTCAATATTTGATAAGGTATCCTGAGGCCCAACCTAGCCTGGGAGTTGGATTTCCTTGCATGAAACACACCATTTGTGCCTGTATGTTGGAGCACATACAGGAGCAAATGCAGCCAGGCAGGGACGTGGATGTGCTCTGTAACACTGCATGTGAAAAGCGGAATAACTTACATGGGCACTGTCATACAGATGTAACTCTGTCCCTGCTTTGTATATGTTGGCACATCTGAAATGCAAGAGGATTTTCAGATGAGATAAGGACTCGAAAACAAGAGTACCTCGCTTTGATTAGTGCGTGACTAAACATAATGAAGAGAAGATGCATGCTGAAGCACCCAAGCACTCCTTTTTCATTTAGGTGGTGTGCCTTTATTTACTGAGTGAGAAAGTGGGATTGTTTAGACTCACTTTCAGCGATGATGACAAGAAGACATCACCAATTACAGTCTAAACTACCATGGCTAAAATTCTAGCTAATTATCTAGGTCTGAAATGAATGAAACCCCTGCCTTTTCAGGTCCTGACCCAGTTGCCTGGTAGTTTGTTTTTTAATTACCTTTGCTGCTCTTTATATCTGTTTTCTGTCACTTCAGTTCTGGATATTGTCTGCTTTCCCCTACAGGTCTTGGATGATGTATTGAACTGCTTTAAATCTGGTCTTTTACTGGAGGTCCCTTTCCCCACGTGTCTGCATCCCGCCCGGCAAGCCTGTTTTGAGCCTGAAGTGCCTGAGTCATAGGTCAGTTGCAAAGCACAAACCTGCCTTAACATGTCCAGAGATGACAGAGAAGTTTTCAGGACTAATTTCCCTGTGCCCAGTACAAGGTTGGTCACCATGACAAACAAAACTTGCACTGTGGCTGGGAACGCTAACCTCACATCACTCCTGTGCATTTATTCTGACCCGTGAAGGAACACAGTAATGAAATCGGCACAGACATGGTGCCAGTGTCTGTAAGTCTGCTTTCAGGGGCAGGAGAAATGAGGGGAGCCTAGGCTGGCTGCCCCAGCCCTCCGCCTTCCTGAGCTAGCAGACACTGGGGAGCCGGCAGCTGCCCGGGGATGAGCACCAGGGCTGCAGCTCCTGAGGGCTACCCAAAATGTAGAGCCCAGCTGCTTAAGGACAGTTGTGAGCATCAGTTTCATACTGAAACAGTGCTGTTGCAGATTGTAGGATCAAGGTCTGTTAACAGAGCTTTCTACTGTCAGAAACTGAAGCTCTATGGTCCCAAACTCCTGCCACAGCCACCACCAAGGAACCTATGCTTCAGTGGTGGGTGAAGTGGCTGATGTGCAACACAACATACGTATCGTGTTCATATGCACCTGAGGGGCAGTGCAGCTGAAGGAATTTAAGGCTGAAGAGTAGTTGTGCAATATCAGTTCTAAAGCCATCATAAGGATTTTATTAGATATTCCCATCCAGATTATAAAGAGAAGAAAGACAGGTCTTAATTGTTTTTGTTTTCTGGCTGTTGTTTTGGTTTGCTTTCCTTCTGTAATGTGAAGGAAAGGATGAGAAATCCCTTTGAGGAAAGTGCAAACAACATTTGATAACAAAAATTCCAACTTGAAAGCAAACTACCAAGGAAGCAATAGTCTTAAATAATAGTGCCAGATAACAGAATATATTTTACACTAAAAGTTATTAAAATCATGTGTTTTTCTGTTCCAAAGTTAAGATGTGATGCTGCCTATCAGAAAATATAAGATTGTTACATGGTAAAGGAGAGTTTTAGAAAGACATTTGTCAGGAGAGGCACAGCTACACGGTGGAAACACTGCTAGTACCTTCCAGAGCTGGAAGACAGGTAAGCATACCAAATAGCCAACTGTTACACACAGATTTAACTTTAAGGCAAATGTATAATAAAATCTACCTTCTGAGAAGCAAATGTCATTTGGATTAGGGAATCTGAAAAGTTATCACAGCTCTGTTTTAAAATGTTTCTACTGTTTTCAATTGTAAGTGTTTCAAAGAAGAAATATTCCAGTTTTCTTAATGTGACAAGATCGGTTTTCAAGCCTTAGACATACAAAATTTTCTAAAATTGTAGGTAGATATAAATTTCTCCATGTACATTCTCCCTGGGAAATATCCTCTTTAGTAATACTGGGTCAATACACACCTGTTCTAGGTGAGAAGAAATTTCTGATTTCCGTGGAAATAAATTTGGCTCCATTGTGATTTGATCCCAGAGGACAACTGAGCACCACACAGCTGCTCACTCCACCCTTCCCCCCTCAAGAATGAGAAGGAGAAAAATAAAGCAAAAGGCTCAGGAATCAAGATAAGGACATGGAGGGATGACTCACCCATTACTGTCATGGGCAAAAGGCAGACTCCTTAGGGGAAGAAAAAAAAGAACATAAATTTAATTCAGACACTAACAGCAACAACACTTAACAGACAGAGTAGGACAGTGAGAAGCATTATCACATCTTAAAAATACCTTCTGCCATCCCTCCCTTCTGCCCTGGGCTCAACTTTGATCCCAATTTCTCTACCTGGCACAGGGGAAGGGGATGGGGCTTGCAGTCAGTGCTGCTGCTTCTTCCCCCCCAGGAGGAAGACTCCTCCCATACTTTCCCTGCTCCAGTGTGATCCCCATCTCATGGGAGACAGTCATCCACGAATTTTCTCTGACATTAGTCCTTCTCACAGGCTGCAGCTCTTTCCAAGATACTCCAGCGTGGGTCACCCCTACGTGTTGCAGTCCTCCCAGCACCAAACTACAACAGTGGGGGCTTCTTCCCACAGAGTCCTGTCCCTCTTCAGGTACAATCAGCTGCTCTGACATGAGGTCTTCCATGGGCTACAGGTCAGCATCTGCTCCACTGTGGACCTGCATGAGGGGCAGGTGTGCAGCTTGTTGTCTCACCACGGGCTGCAAAGGGAATCTCTGCACCAGCACTCCTTCCCCCCTTAGTCCTTTCTTCCACTGACCTCAGCGTTTGCATAGGTGTCTCTCTCACAACTCCATCTCACAACTCCCCCTCCTCCTCCCAGGTTCCTCTCCTTAAATATGTTATCACAGGGCAGAGGCACAGCCACCACCATCACTAGTTGGGTCAGCCGTGGCCAGAAGCGGGTCCAACTTGGAGTCAGGGGAGCTTTTGAGAAGCTTCTCACAGGGGCCAACACTGTAGCCCCCTCCCCTGCTATCAAAAACCCCATCACACACAAACCAAGCACAGGCTCCTACTGCTCAGGCAATGAGAGTACTCCCTTACAAACTACATAATGCTTCTTAAACAGCAAAAAATTATTTTGAAATAGTGTCCAACTGTCATAGTTTGGGACATTTGATGGAACTGAGATTTAGTGGATCCTGATTTTTCCCTGATTTGGGAAATCAAGAGGAATCAAAGTTAGATTATATTGCCTTTATACTAAATAGGCCTTACCTGTGTGTATGTGCATGCCGCTGTTGTTTTCAGGAAATCAGACCTATTTTTTTTCTAAGAGTAAGAGGGTGGCTCTCTAGTGGGCTACTGGGATGGCCTGGAGAGGTACAAACTTAGGGCCTACTACCTTGAGTAATTCTGTTTTTTCTTAGAAATATTGGTCATAGAAGTTGACAAAGTGTGTACAATGAATTTATCATTAGAAAATTGTACTGCCTACAGTTAAATTGTCTGTACTATGAAAGTGCAATTTCCACAACTGTAGAGATTCATGAAGGATACAAAACAAACTCTGCAGTGATCTTACAGAGTCCAGACAGTTACCACTGTCCTATATGAGGCATGAATATAGGATGCCATGTTGGGAGAATGAAGAGCTGTTGATGCATACTAACTGGGAAGCTTAAGGTAACAGAATGATACCTGCTTAAATGAAGCCTGAAGGCTATATTGTGGAGATCATCAGTCACAGCAAGAGAGGGAGAATCACTGGGAAGTGTTAAAGTTCAGAAACTTTTAGAATTCTTTAAAACCCTTGACAGTTGTTAACTGACTGCAGTTGATGATAACATGCTATCACAGATCCCTTGCCTTCTATTTGAGGAAAAGCCTATAGTTTTGGACATGTGCCTTCTCATATTCTTCTAATTCACTTCCAGTGTCACATGGAGCACAGAAGCATGATAAAAGCATCAGTGTTGAAACAATTACTGGTTTTTTATTGTTGCAAGTTGAATTTACAGTATGGTCTGTATACTATATTAATTTTTAATATAATGGAGAGTGATTCAGTGGCATAGAAATGGCAGTACTTAATCAATGCACTGTGGTAGCTTTCACTATTTTTAGTGATTTCTTAGTATTTTAGTGATGTAGGTGATTTCTTTTTGGGTGATACGTCAGGGATAGCACAGGACTTTCACTGTAGGACACTGAGTAAAAATGTGTAGGTGTATGAAAGATCATGTGCAATTACCACAAGAGTTGTACTGTTTTGGTATGCCTCCAGGAATCTCCGTATTTGTAAAATGTGTGCCAGAAAATTTGTCTGCATGCCAGAGGAAGATGACAACTTCATTACTTAAATGTGGTGTTTATTTGAGAAAATTCATAAATATTCATGATTTGCAAAAATTGCAGAGAAGGTAATTTCCCTGAATATTTATACATCAGTGAAAATGGAGAAGATATATACAAAAAATACATATATATAAAAGAAAAAGCCAACAACAAACTTTAATTTCTAAATAGTGAAAATATTTTGATAGACTTTTGGCTTATCATAAAACAACTATGACCTTTCCTTCCTCTCAAGAGCTTTGTGAAGAACACTAAGTTATTACTTGAAATGCTGGAAGACCAGAGGTGATAATTCTTGCTTTCATGTTGGAAAGATTTGTTTCCAGCTTTGGAAAGCAAGGGATCCTTGCAGCAGTCTAATATTTTCACAGTGATAGAAGTTTTCCTGAAAATGTAAAAATAGAGGCAAGTGGAGAGGGAAAGACAAGAGTTTAGTAGGAGGGTGTTGTGGAATTAATGAAATGAAACAACAGATGGAGAATGCTATTCAGCACTACACATCTCTACCCTTCTTTACCTTGTTCTGGTATGGGCTTCTTGTTTCAACACACACTTCTTGTCCCGCACACATTTCCTAGTTAGGGACCTCCCTAAAATCTTTTCACCAGCCCAGATCTGAAGCTTGTCTACACTTTTGACTACCTCTTGGATAAATGACCTCAACATTTGGTTGAGGAGCCTTCCATGATGTTACCAAATATTTTCTTACTTTTTCCTTTTTTTTTTTTTTCTTTGACCTCAAGCTTAACATATTTTAAACATGTAACAGGGGTAGTTAAATGGAGAACAGCTCAGGTGCAGACTTGAAGACAAAATTGCAAGCGTCTCTGGTTTATTGTTCAGTTAACAGGCAAATAGACAGAGAAGTACCGGAAGATAATATTGTTCCATTTCCTGTAGTGCATGATTGCAGATGGTGTGAAAGATATTATTTACAATAAAGATATTGTTAGAAACTACATTACAAGGTCATGGAATATTTGCAATAATGAATTTCATGTTAATGCTGTATTACACTAGATATTGACTGATCCAGAAACAGTGTCATCCAACATCATACCAACATTTTGCTTATGCACTGTGATAAGATTTGATCCTCAAACTCCCAATGTTCCAGATATAACTGATATCATCTGTTTCACAAGATCCTGTTGTGCTGTGCTTCAAAGATGTTTTGATCTAAATGCAGCTGCTCAGTTAACAGGACACCAGCTGTGTTCTTCTCCTGCATCTTCTATCAGCATCACATTTCAATGAGCACCCCAGCATGCAGAATACTTGGAAGTGATGTAGCAAGCAGATAAATGTGACTCAAGTAATAAACGATTTCATAGAGTGCTCTTCCTGTTAAGACACCAACAGAAATGATAAATCTCTGTGCAGATTAGATAGATCTTAATAAGATCTTCAGACATGCTATTTTAGGATTATTTCTGATAATGTGTGAGGTTCTTTTAGTATTGAAAAAAAAAAAAAAAAAGACTCATTTGGACCTGAATAAATAAATAAACAAACACATTTACTTATTATTTTATTCTGAACTAGCATTCTGGGCAACCTTGAGTCAGCCCAGTAGTGGTTGCAGCTAATCAGGATTGCTACTGGAGCCCAGTTTCCAGGCTGGTTTTATCCAAAAGGGATCTAGATAGCATAGTCCAAAACTTTTAGGATGCAAACCACTGTGAGGGCAATTGAAAGATTTACCTCTAAGGGAACTTCTGATGCAAACTAAAACTCGTTTAGTGACTCACTTTGTTTTTTGAGGTGCCTAAATTAACATCTATATTTGAGTTAAGTTTTACTTTTTTATAGTGTAACTGAAATGTAACTGATATTTCATGTATATTCTCTTTCATTTATATTTACTTTCTGTCTAAAGAGATCAAATACTTGTTTACCAATGGCATTTTGAATCCAAAGGAGTAAGACTATCTTGCCAGTTTTATTAGTAGTTTAATTTATTTTTCTGTCTTTATGATGTGTTGTCTTCTTTGAAAAAAATGTTATGAAATGAGAGGAAATATAAGGACACTCCTCCATGGTTATAGTTTTTAAATTTTGGTGTCCAGCCAAATAAAAATGACTTCTACTTTCAGCTGAGCTATTGTGATCATACATATGGTCATAGTATTAATGAAAGTGTCTTGGGGAATAATCTTAATGTCAAATATGTCCATCAATCTAATGTGGAGCCATTTCAAAGCTCACGGATCTCATGAATCTTTACTGGTGTGTGCATAGTATGGAGATTCCCAGACTAGAGCCAGCCTGAATTAATATATATGCAAATGCATTAATGTTTTGGGTCTTCTGAAGTGAATCTCTTGGTTATCCCCATTTACTGAAGTCTGGTTTGCACCATGGAGTGATCTCAGAAAGGGCAAAATCGGTTTCCTTTGGATCTGTAACACATCTGTGCTACAGGAGCTCATGTGATGTGCTTGAACTGCTATTGGGCAGTCAGTCCATGGGAGCAGCCTAGAGCTAGCCCAAAGCAAGCTGTCACGTAGCATGAACATCAGGTCCTCAGGAGCTCCTGTTATGTCATAGTCCTTAATAATGTAGACACAAAGTCAGCTCAGTGCATTATAGCTAGACTGATTCTCAAGCCGAATAAAGCTGCTTTGTGCCACATGTGAAGGAACAAAAATAGCTGGGGAAAAAAAAAAAAAAAAAAGTAAATGCAAACAGTCTTTCCTCAGAGTAACTTGGTTTATTTTAATAAATTCTCTAGAGTTCATGCCACAGGATATCAGATTAAGCCTATAGCTGAAAATCCCAATACTATAAATCTCTGTAGCTACTCCTGAGCAGCTATATGCAGAGTATCCTGCAAATGTGTATTTAATCTCTAGTGTAGAAGACAGAATCCTCCTTGCTGGTTTGTTCCAGTGTTTTGTCAATTTAAAAATTATGCTCCAAAATAGCTCACTTAGAGCATCTCTGATGCAAATTATGATAACTTTTGTTATGTTCAGCACCCTCTGATGCTAGGCTGCCATAGACTGTGATGAAATCCCCGTAGATAAGAAGATAATTTTCTTGTCATCTTTCAATTTAACTTTTTCTACATCAAATCTCAAATCTCAAATCCTCTCCCTATGGATCACTGTTTTTTAAGCTCTTGTCATTGCTAACAATCTATTTCAGGTTCTTAGTCTGTCTACATCTTTCTTAAAGTTCAGCGTCCAAAAGCAGATGGAGTGTTTTAGCTGAGGCATTCCTAGTGTCACTGAGAAACTGAAGGTTGCTCACTAGGGAAGATGCTTTTCAATGAATTGTGCATTATATTATGTTGTTTCTTCTAGAATGTAATTCCTTGACTGCCTGATGAGGACATAATCTCAGACTGTGTCAAAAATCCTTCTGAATTTCAGATTTAGGTGTAGCTCTTTTTGTTTCTCATTACTGACTTTTAACAAAAACATGTTGCCTCCTGTTTTTTTCTTTTTTTTTTTAGCTGGCTAGACCTATAATTTCCAATACCACCTTCTTCCCTTCTAGTAAAAGATAGGCATTGTGTCTAGTTTTCCCCATTCCTCTTGGACTTTAGTACAGTAGAAGTTCTTATTCAACAAAGGTTGAAACAGAGAAGAAGCAGTAAAAAATCTGTCTTTTAAAAGTGCTGAACTGTTGCAAGGTAACCAACCATAGTTCTCTGTAGAGGGATCCTTATAACTGCATTTCATTAAAATTTACATTCATAGTTGTAACTTCCACTACCTTGGAGTTCATTCATAAACCCATAGAGCCTGTTGCTCTCACTGCAGTGAAAGTCAAATGACACCGCCAAGGGAAAAATCCTTGTCCCATTAACATCTGTGGGGAATCTGACGGATATGGGAGTGCTTTACTCTCTCTGTTTAATGAAGATACATCCAGCATCTACATTTCTTCTTGTGCTTTAAGCTCCATATATTTAACTTTGAAAATGCTTGGTCTGAAGTCATCTTTTCCTGCCTTTCAGAAGTGCTAATTGGTGGGACACTTTTCTCTCAAGGATGAGAATTTGGAAGGGAAGTGTCTTAATTTAGCTTCATCCAGCAAACTGACTTGCAAATTTTTTTTAACTTCTGCGTGATGCACACAAAAAAGGTATAAGGGATTAGTACTGCACTAGGATAAGAATATGCAGTTCTTCTCCTATAATTCTGAGATAAATGGTTTTGATTTAAATTACTGTGTTTATATCAACACAGAGACAAGTTCCAGTCAAAGATATCCAAGCTAACTTCAAACAACCAGCTCTAGAACTGAAGGTACCATATGTATATCCATGGTGTGTCATCCAGGTTAGTCTACATGCAATTCTGACAAAAGAAACTACCTGAAACTACTGTATCTGAATGGCATTTGCCACCAGTTTGGATATTGTAGCACCGTGCCATAATATGATTTGATTCCATGCAGCCTATGAATGTTTAGATTATATGGAAATGTTAAATGGTAGCTGCATAAATTTCACTGTGTAGTCTTGGGAGTGAAATATTTTGGGTATCTACTGCTAACTTTAAATCTCATTTAATTTTTGTATTTGAACGTGTCAATCAAAATTTTTCTGTTTTAAACTGGAGAATCAGAGGGAGAACACTCTGGAGTCATATATGCACAGACATTAAAAGAAAGCCACTTTTAGAGCTCCGTCTGTAGCATAACTGTAATACCTGCCTCACAATGATCATAAATTAGTCACACAAATGACTCAGAATTAAAAAGCACTCCACAAATACCAAACATTGATGATAAAAATTACCAAATCCTCCGTTATCCTGCCATTTACTGTGACGGAAGCAGGTGCACCCATTCATATGGACTTCTTTTTAATCTTTCCTGGCTGAAACAAATGGAATTTCTGAGGACCACAGACACTGTTTAAGAGACATATTCCCCTTAGTTTGATTACTTTGAAAAGTGCTGTGGTTTGAGCTCAGGGGGCAACTGAGCACCACACAGCCACTCACTTCCCCCTCCCCTTCTCAGCACTGAGAAGGAGAAAATAAGAAAAGGCTTAGGATTAGAGATTGGACAGGGAGAGATAAGCCACCCATTACAGTTGTGAGCAACAGACAGACTCATTAGTGGAAGAAAAAAAAAAACCATACACTTATTATAGACACTAACAACAACACTTAACAGACAGAGTAGGACTGTGAGAAGCATTGCCACATCTCGAGAACATCTTCCTGCCACCCCTCCCTTTTTCCCTGGATCAGCTCTGCTCCTGATATCTCTACCTCCCCCTCCCAGTGGCGCAGGGGCAGGGAATGGGGGGTGCAGTCAGTGCTGCTGCTTCTTCCATGGAGGGAGCTTCTGGAACTTCTCCCCCTGCTCCAGTGTGGTGCCCCTCTCACAGGACACAGTCCTCCACAAAGTTCTCCAACTTGAGTCCCTCCCACAGGCCATATCATTTCCCCAGATGCTCCGTCATGAGTCACCAACTTTCTCCAACTGGAATCCCTCCCACAGGCTGCAGCCCTTCCCAAGCTGCTTGCTCAGGGGACATCCCCGCATGCTGCAATCCTCCCAGCATCGAACTACAACAGTGGAGGCTGCTTCTTCCCACAGGGTCCTAGATGGCTTTGGGTGCAGCCACCTTAATTTTTCATACAAGGCCCCTCACAGGCTATAAATCAGCATCTGCTCCACTGTAGACCTCTATGGGTGGCTGGGGGGGTCCACGCTGCCATCTCACCACAGGATACAGGGGAGTCTCTGCTCCAGCACACCTCCCCCCTCCTTTCTTCCTCCGTTCCTCCACTGACCTTGGTGTTCATGCAGCTGCAGCAACTCCTCCTCACAAGTCCAACTCCTCCTCCCAGGTCCCTTCTTAAAAATGTTATAGAAGAGGTGCATCTGATTGAGTCGACCTTGGTGCAGAGGTGGGCACACTTGGAGGCAGGGGAGCTTCAAGAAGTTTCTCACGGGGGCCACCACTGTAGCCCCCTCCATTGCTACCCAAAAACCCCACCACTCACTCAAACACAGGACAAAAAACTAAACTTCTGATGGGGAAAAACAAATCCTAATTCAAAGCCTAGATAGTTATGGGGCTCTTTATTTCTTCCTCTCTAGTTTGACAGAGTCTTCAAGCAGCTAATACTTAAATATTTTGCAGATTAGGCCCTGAGTATGTCATTTTCCACAGGAAAATGTTCAATTTTAATTATCCAGCTGAACATGAAAGCATGTCTAGCTCTAAACAACCAGACAGTCTGCAGCTCTGATTAGCCACCCAAGCATAAGCATTTTGCAGCTCCAATTACTCATCCAGTTAGGAATAGTTTCTAGTTCTAATACAGAAATATAATATTTGTAGTAAAATTAAGGGAAAACTTTGATTTGAAAATGACAGAGATGAGTGCTTATTTCCTCTTCTCAAGACACCTGATGTGCTCTGGCATACTTGATGCTACATCATGGAGAATTAAATATATTGTCTCTATTGTAGAGACAGCTACTGTAGTATTTGTTGTAGGATAATGATCTGTTGAGGTGAAATTTGTTATAGGCAACTTCACCATAATTTTAAAAGTTCTAGAAATGACACCAGAAATTCTAGTTGGCATTCAGTACTACTGAGACCTGCCTTCATTAAGAGTCCTCAAAATTTCAGATTTAGTTTAAAATATTTTTGTTTTGAGTACAGCTTGGACACTGCCTATTGAATACAGGCTTTTACTTTTCTGTGGGAGGATCTGGGATGTGATTTCTTGAGCTCCATGACTGCTTGGGGGACAGTTTGGGATCCCTCACATCACCCTGAGTTTCCTTTGCAAACACTGTAAATGAGGCAGGTACCTTCCCTGCTCTGTAATAGTCACCTCTCTACGGTACTCTTCTACCTACAGCAACATACTACATGCCTGCTTGCTCAGGGAGTTCAGTGCCTCCCCTTTGGATCAGTGAGGCTGTCTTTTTTAAATCTGCATTTTCATCCAAGATGAGGCTACTAAAGGGATGACAAATTGAGGACAATGCAGGTCATAATGATATTGAATCAAGTACTATGATATTATATGGTTAAAAAGCATTTTACTCTAGAATAAAAAGGGGATAAAGAATAGATGAAGAAGATTGTAATCATGAAAAAGGGAAAGGGAAAGAAAGTAAACAAATAAATGATAAAAAGCTAGACATTGGGGATGAAATCTTGAGCCTATTGAGATTAATTTTCAGAATTGTACTTTAAACACTGCTTTCATTAAGAAAACTGTTGTTATGCATATCTAGTTACTACCACTCCTAGACAGCGCTGTTACAAGTAGCGTAATTCAGTCTATTAAATCTTAAGATTTTGCTTTGACCTGAACCATTCTTTCAAATTATTTAATGCTTCCCATAGTCAAATCATTCCTTACTTTCTATTGAGAGTTTTATGCATCTAGAAGGATGCATACCAATCTTGTTGAATGTCATCTTCAGCCTACCTAAACTATAGGTGGACAACTTCTCTTCTGCACTTCACTGACCTTGAAATCATAGCAGAGCTTTCTGAGCATATGGGGAGAGATGATGAGACCTTCAGACACAACATTCACTTCCAGCCACAGAAATGCATGGAAAATGTTGCCTTTGTATCAAACAAAGAGGTTGGAGCAAGTCTCAACAGAGTACATTGACTGCTTGAAAAAATAATTTTAAACTTAAAGCAATCTTCAGTTTGCTCTGAATCTTCAGACATGTTATGAATTTAGGAAGGACTCACTTCTCCTAAGTAACTGGCCCTAGAGTTTTGAGCATAAATATCAAACCCTCATCTAGAAAATACATGAAACAATCCTCTGAAGAAACTTACTCAATGTAGTTTGCAACGGTTTAATGAAGTTTATGATTCCTTTGAACAGGTCATAGGGTACTTTTTCAACAGCTGTGGAATCAAGATTGCACTGTCACACTCTTTTATAAAAAACTTAATTTGTTCTTGAGTCAGTGCCAGTTGCAACTATCAAACCCAGCATCTTCCCAGATTCTGAAGGTTGATCTGATTTGCAAAGAAACAAAATCAGCCAAAATCCCCTTCAGCAAGACTACACATTATTAGTATCTCACAAAAGTGAGCTGTTACTCATTTAAAGTGGATAGTTTGGCTCTCCATAATAAGATGTTTCCTCTGATTTCTTATATACTTAGAGTGTTATCAAATTAATTGACAATGTTGACATTTAACAGTATTATTATTGAGATCTTTATTTTCACCCAGTGAAAAGAAGGGTAGGTGTTTGCACTTTGAACCTGCAGGTGCTTTCTGAAAAATCAGATAAGCACTGATGCCTTTATAATTAAGGGATGTGTTCCTTAAAACTAGAGAAGACAAGGTTAATTTTTTCCTCTATAAAACCTCATGTATTAGAAAGACATTATGATGCCTGGGGCTCCTTGTTAATGCTCCACACTACCAACAGGGTATGCTCCTCTACCACCAGAAAGGTGTTGATGTGGTTGACAGCTTCCATCTCCTCTAATTTTAAATTGATTAAACTGCAGAAATCCTTTGCAATTTCCAGAAGTCACTCCTTCTTTTTGAAGTTCTGTTGGGCCTGCTTGAACCTCTCAGATTCTCCATCCTGGAATACAGCAGGGAAATGTGTGCAGCTCCCCATTCTGTGCCCCTAGTGTAGCAGACCTAGTCTAGCAGAAACATGCAAGTGAGTCCCAGGATGTCCCATCCAAGCCTCCATCAGGAGTAAGGTCCACATGAGACTATGTCTTCTTTGGTAGCATAGCTTCGCTGAGAACCTCCTTGCTGGAAAGCAACCCTCACAGCCAGATGACACTTCAGTATATCTGCTGCATGACTTCATATGCTGTAACAAGCTCATCACCTGTAGATGTCTGTAAATCACCACAGCTGGGAAAAGTTCAAGTACCTTGAGAGGAGGGGATAGGCAAGAAAGACGAAATGAATTAATTTCATGCATAGTATGTAAGACTTAATATAGTTTTATTGCATCCTCAGGGCTTGCAGTACCTGAAGATGACTGTTTCAAATGAGTCATATGCTCTTTATACTAATCATCTTTCTTTTTCATTCTATTTAAAAGCAAAATACTTACTTAGTCATGTTGGGTTTGGGTGTGGTGTGGTTTTGGTATTGGGGGAGAGGCTACAGGGTTGCTCCTGTGAGAAGCTTCTCAGAGCTCTTCTGGCTCCAAATTGGCCCACCTCTGGCCAAGAATAAGCCAATTAGTGACAGTGGCTGTGCCTCTGTAATAACATATATAAGAAGGGGAACCTGAGAAGAAGAGGAGTGCTGAGGGAAATACCTATGCAAACACTGAGACCAACTGAAGAAAGGAGGAGGTGCACCAGAGCAGAGACTCCCCTCAGCCCATAGTGAGAGGACAGGCTGTCCCCCTGCAGCCCATGGAAGTCCACAGTGGAGCAGATGCCCACCTGCAGCCTGTGGAGGACCCCACGCTGGAGCGGGTATCTGCACCTGAAGAAGGCCAGGACTCTGAGGGAAACCCATGCTGGGGCAGTCTGTTGCTGGGAGGAATGCAGACTGCAGGAGGGACCCATGCTGGAGCAGTTAGGGAAGAGCTTCAGCCTTGTGGGAAGGACTCATATCAGAGAAAGTTTGTGAAGGACTGTCTCCTGTGGGAGAGACCCCATGCTGGAGCAGAAGAGTGTGAAGAGTCCTCTCCCTGAGGAGGAAGGAGTGGCAGAGACAATGCGTGATGAACTGACTTCAATCCCCATTCCCTGCTCCCCTGCGCTGCTGGAGTGGAGGAGGTACTGAAAATCAGGAGCAAAGCTGAGTCAGGGAAGAAGGGAAGGGTGGAGAAAAGTGTTTTCAAGATGTGGTAATGATTCTCACTGTCTACTCATTGGTAAATTAAGTGGTGGTGGTGGTGTTCAAATTAAATTGATGTTTTTTTTTTTTCCTTCCCCAGTTGAGAGTTTGTCTTTTGCCCAGTGACCATAATGGTTGACTTGTCTGGATCCTTGAGCCTTTTGTTATACTTCCCCCTCCCCATCCCTGAGGGGGAAGGAGTGAGCAAGCAGCTGATTGGTGTTCAGTTGACCTCTGGGCTCAAACTACTACTTTGCTACAATTAGCAAAGCACTAACATTAATTTACAGGATTGATCAACTAACCCGTCTTTCACCACAAGAGCTTTCAGTGAGCACTGAAACTGCCACATAGAATCAGATCTGAAATAAAACACTTTTTTTTCCCCAATGTAACTGTGAGGTGTAATTAGCATACAAAGTATAGTATGAAGCATACAGTATCTCCTTCCTCAGTATTGTCACAAAACATGGAAGTACTGCAAATACTGGATGGCTTTCCCCACTCATAATGTCTTTTCTTTGTTACTCACTGGGAGTTATTCTTTAGTAGTGAGTAATGCTTTTAGGTCCTGAGGCTAAAACCGCCTACTACCAGGTCTATCACTCATTCCCTAGCCACATCCTTTTAGTTGTCTGGGAGAATTTACCACTGCACTGCACTTGAAGGTAAGTACAGCATCTGACATTGCAGATGTTAATAACAACTCTAAATTTTAATTTTATTTTACTGGTTTATATTTTTGAGATGCTAAAATGTGTAACTTGAAGAAAGTAATTTCTGAACTATCCAGGTGTTTTGCTCAGAGTGCATCTGCTATTTACCTGTTGTGAAAGAGCCTGCAACAGAAACAGCCTGTGTGTAATCAGGGATGCTCCTTGACCAGTCCTCATGCTTAACTATTAAAGAAGCAGTGGCAGTTGAAGGGAGGGAAGGGGAGCTGGATGTGGTGCGTGTTGTGATGGACTCTGATAACTTTAAGGCCTTGGGGAGCTAGGTCCTGAGACTCTTGGTTCTTCAGAGTCAGTCTGCAAGTTCTGAACCATGTTCTTGGTATAAAATTCAAATTAAAAATATTTATTGTCAAGCTTTATCTTCTGATTTCCCATGGCATTGTTAAGGGAGATGTGCTGTAGTAAAATCTTGTTTTTTCCCTTGCTCCAACCCTTTGCATGTCTGAAAGTACTCATCCTGAAAGGCAAATGCTATTTTACACAAACTTTTCACTGCTTTCTTTCATTTATGCCACCAGCTGGATCAACTGTAGATACATTTGCTCTGTGCATAAGAAATTAATACTGTATCTTTCAACCAAGTTCTGAAACTCAGAAAATCTCAAAAAAGTTTTTGATCTATTTCTGTTCATTGATGGAAATGATGGTAACAGATGTAGAAACAGAAGGTGGTTTTGCCCTGCCCTTCCATTCCTGATCAGTAAAATATGCTTCTAATTTTCAATTAATTTCAATTAATTTTCAGTTGATTTCCTCAAATGAGAGACTATGAAAAGTGACATTCTGAAAATTGCAGCAATGATGGATTAGATTGGTACAGCTCCTAGTCATGCTGGCAGGGAATGATTCAAGTGACATTTCCTCTTCATGTCACAAAAATCAGGTTTTAAATCCCTTAGTCATTCTGTAAAAGATGATACAGTAACACACCACTTCAAACTTTACAGTGGTTTACAATTTACAGACAAAATTTCCCACTCTCCCCTCTAATGCTTGTTTCTCTTTTACAGAATACGTGGGGAAATAAGCATCAGGGGTAGCTGTACTGATGATCAGCACTTCTATTACTCTTTTCCCAACAGCGCTTTACAAACTTCAAGTACTCAGACCTCATAAAGACACAGTCCTGGTTAATGCAAAACACCTGTCGAATAGCCATATGTTTTGCAATTCATAACTTAGCCACACTATTGGGGAAACAACAAATAAACAACTCAAGAAAATAAGTGAAATAAAACCCAGGACGTAAATACTCCACATAACCTCTTTAGGCATTGGAAACCTTCCTGGAAATGAATATGCAAACTGGGAGAAATTTTCTGTTGGACATCTAAAGGCACAAAGAAGACTGAAAAATTTAACTGCGAGAAGAATTAGAGTGATAATACAACTGCCTTATCTGATGTCAGGAAAATCCTCTGAGAAGTTGATTTCTTCAGTGTCTTCGCACAGACAGGGCTCCCCCAGCTTCTCCTTCGCAGGGAGCCAGGCGATGCCTCGGAGGCAGACCCTGCGGGGCAGCCTGGGGCCGAGGGACGTGGGCAGCCCTCCTTGTGCTGACAGCTCTGGCCTGGGGTTGAGGGTGGATGCAGCAACCTGCCCACGTGTCTGGTTAAAAACGTGTTGTGTGCCTTTGTCACGGGCACAGCCTCAGCCTCCTTCTGCCTGTGCTGTGGCTATAAGTGCAGTCAAATCCAGGAGCTGCTCAGAGACTACAATAACCAGAATATAAAACAGCAGAGGGATAAGTGGCACTCACGGAAATAAATGTACAGAGACATTTTCTGCATGGAGGTTCACATAAAGACTCACTGATTTTTGCAGCTGTAGTGATAGAGAACACACACCGTGGGATAACGCCCCTGCAATGTCCTTACTGCTGCCAAAACCAAGAAGGTAATATCTTTTATGAAAATGAGGTGTACCATTTGTCAGAGATGTCTACCTGCCAAGTGTAAGCCTTGTACAAAGGCAGCCTCTTAAAACAGCAGCTTCACAAAGGGGCAATATTCTGGAGAACAGAAGGGACACTTGGCTTGTGGGGGGCTTGTACTAGTTTTTATGTGCTCTGAGTTTCACTATTTTATCTTTGTGAACTAAGGAAACCAACCAAAGTCAGAAATCAAGCTCCAACTCCCTCCCAGTCTCAGACCATCAAATGGGATTTGCAGCTTGAACAACACAGTTAGGGGATAATAAATGGTCTAGAGCAAAAGGGAAAGGATGCTTTAGATAGCATCCTTTGGGGAAAAATAAAATAAAAATAAAAAATCCTTCTGACAACAGACTAAAGAAAAAAGCATCTTCACTCAGAAGTCTGGAGATTGAATTCTTGCTGCAGAGCTCAGAGTTTAACAGTTGCTCATTTCTTTTATTGATGTCAGTGTCCACTGTTAATAAACACAGTTTTTAATGGTGAGCCTTACAAAATATACATTCTAAATTTGCATTTAGCTGCCTCACTGATGACAGATCTCCTACATATCCAGTCCATTCCCTTGGGTTTACTGAGGGATATCACTTCAAAGGGTATCTTTTGAGTACCAAAATAGAAGGAATTAAAAGACCTTTTTTCCCATTAGAGATATTTTTTGTTACAGTCTTTTATTTCCCACTGTGTATCTAATACATTCATGTAGACTTTCTGCTTCTGGCACAGTCTTAGAGACTAGATTTCTGAAATACTGACAGATGTCCACCTTTTTTGCTAAAACCATAATCAGAAAAATCTGACTTCTGACAGATCTCGTTAAATGGGAAGAGCATGATAGTTGTCCCCAGAATGAGATTAGTGTTTAGGACTAAGATCCTATCAGTCTTGAAAAGTCTGTGACGTCTTATTACTGGAGTAAGAACAGAAAATAACCCCCCTGTTCCAGATTTAGTCTTACATTTTAACAAAAGACAAAGTTTATCTATCATTTGCTATAGGCGTCTGAAGAATGATGCTAACATTTCTGGTATCATCTCAACTCCTCTTTTATCCAGGTATGCTGCAGCATACTCATGGCAACTGGGATGGGGGAGTGGGAGGAAGGGGGACACGTTCTCTGCAAAGGCACTCTCTCTGGTAATGTTACCCCCGTGCAGTGAGGGGTCTCAGGCAGAGGTCACGGTCTCAAGAGCTGATGTGCGTGGTCAGGGTGGAGTGGTGCTGATTTCCTTGGCAGAAAACAAGACACCAGTGGTAGGCTTTTTGTGCCAGAAGCAGCGACTAGAGTTATGAGCTTGACCTACGTGGTGCAAAGGGAAGGGGAGTCATCTCACTGAAATGAGATTGTTTATATATACTTATTTAAAAATAATGTTCTAATTCATTAGCCAATGTTGCTCTGCAAAGCTTTTAAGCACATAGAGGTCACTAAGCATATGCTTCTGTTTGATGAATTTGGTGGTAGGAAGAATTTTGATAGCACTTCAGCATAAATATGGAATCTTTGAGTAAGGCACTTACAAAGTTATAATTAGTTACTGTCACAATTAGATGGCATTTACCCCTTCTATAGTGTTTTTTTAACCATCTTCAGTTAGTCTTCCTTGTATTGTACTGCTCGTTTCTCTTGTCCTTTTATTAGCTTCTGGTGAAAAGCACAATCTGCAAACACTATAAAACATTATGAAAAATATAATTCAATATTATAGTAAAGTTAATTTTCTTTTTCTCATTTGTAATAGCAGGATGATAATGCTTAAGAAGAAGTAAGTTCTTTTATTACTCCATCTACAATCATTCAAGAAAGCAGACGAACTTTCTAGTACACATCCAATTTCAGATCTGGATGCAAAGGACCAAGCTGCAAGTTTAACTTCATTATGGAGCTTAGGTAGAAAGGTGAATTACTACCGCTGGACATAAATAAAAGATAGTAAAGTCATTTAGTTCCCATGAAGTAGAGCAGCTGTGCCTGTGCTAACACTCAAACTAGAACACCATCTGCTTGCTAGCTTCAGACCCAACAGGCACCGCACGGTCTGTGTCTGTACCGTATAAATTCACTTACCCTTGCAAAGAGGACGACAACACCCAAAATGCTTATTGGGAATATTACCAGGCCAGGCTAACTCCTGCCCTTTCACTGTGAGTGTTACTTGCCATGGAGCTAGGTGTGCTTCAGAGACTGTACAACAGCTTAACCGTGTTGATGGCAGCAGAACAGTGCCTGTGCCAGGCTGCCGCTTAATTCACTACTATTCACCGCATGCAATTATCACCTGCAGAACAGTTTTCCTTAACATCAAAATATTTAATTTAAGAAGTCAAAATAAGAAGTAGCCTATTGAATGTCAGCCTGACACTCCAGAGTGTCATATCACTGGGGAAATTAAACTAGAGTTTGTAATTTAGAAAAATTCAGTCTTACTATCTGAGCTCACTCTGTGCTCCCTTATGTTTTTTAGTACATCAGACACAGCAGTGTCTTTCAAGCATCTTGTATCCTATTTTAGTGTAACGGCAACAGCTTCTGAAGTTTCTTTGATGTGCACCTTGTTACTAGACATGACCTCTAAAAAATTACACTAACCTGTTCTCACTGCAGTAGAGACATCACCATCTGCCTCTTCCACATGTGCATTGTATCCTCTCACAGTGTTGCTCAGTTTTAATTGTTGCTCTGCATAAACAGGGTAGGCTCAAGTATGTAATTTAAAAATTTCATGTTTACATTATAGAGTCAATTTTTGAAGAGACTTCTGCACAACAGAGCCATCTTTTCCCATTTAATTTCTAAACATGTATCTTGTGTGCTGAATAACTCAGTGACCTTTGTAATTTCTGCTCATTGTCCTCCTGAATGACAATGTCTGCTTGAACACACTACAGCCTGCCTTTCAAGAAACCATAAAACTTTTCATAATTTCCTTCCAAATGTGCTTTTCTATATTTCAAATATAAATCAGTAGCATATGAAACTGATCCCCAAATTGCTGCCCGTAGTTCCTGCAGACACTGGGAGCTGTCTCATGTTATTATTTATTTTCTTTCATATAGTTATTGTCCAGAACTTGAAAGAAAAAACTGTTTGCAGAAAAAAGAGGTTTGTTTCCTTGTTAGAGGAACTCTTTTTGCTGTGGAGAGGGCAGGAGACCTACATCATTATGTTCTGAAATTGATACAAAGTCAGGATATGCTCATCACAGATGAGATCTCTCACTTCACAAATAATCCTTGCTGGATGGATGCTACTTATTTTAGACCTTGCCTGTTTTCTGTACCTTTTTTTATTGGAAGCTATGAGTCAGGTGAAGCTTTTGGGTGAAAATCTATTACTATAATCTTTTATTCATGTTTCCCTATTTGGATATATCCAAGCTATAGGATATAAATCATAGTTAACAATGAGAAGAAGCATTCATCTACCCAACACTCAATAGAAATTTATAATATGAGATTTTTATTACTTTCCATGGTTTCTTGCATTCCATCTGTTTGTCCCATGCTTTGGCCCTAGCAGTCCAAGAGTTTTCTCCTCTGCCCATTTATATCCAGAACATGTGCAGAGCAGAAATATCTCACTGATGGAATACCATGCACTCAGCGTACAGATTTGTCAGCACAGATGCAGCTTTGATTTCCTTTAATTTTTCCCTGCTGAAATCAAGTGCTGAAAGAGGCTCCAAAATGCCAGCAGAAGCCCCTGAGTTCTCTGATCAGGGTAAGACTGACTTGTGCACAAAAGAGAGAAGCTCCATCAGGCAGGTTTATTCTGAGTGGGTCAGTGCTGCCCAAGTGCATTTCTGTAGAGTGTTCACTTTTGTATTACATCACAGTTTCGCTTTTGGAAACATCATCAAATGGTGAGTGTAAGCACATGTCCTTCGGGAGGGAAACTCAGCGAGGTGTAGGCTAAGACTTGGGGCCACGTGTGGCTGAAGGATGCTGAGGCCCTCGGTACCCCACCTGGGGCCCGTGCCCTGCTCCACACCGCTGAGCGTTCCCTCCCTGTCAGCAGCCCCGCACCCGTGGCTGAGGCCAGGTCGTGCTTGCATGTCTGTGCTGTCACCAGGTGATGACCACGATGGACAAGTCAGTTTGAAGCGTCAACAAGTATTGGTGGCTTGTCTGGATCGAAGCTCACTGGGGAATTGCCTCCAAAGCTCCATGTATTTAATCATCCTATTAATTTTACATTATCTGATGTAAAATTTTGAAAAAACAAAAAAACCCTGAACTTCCAAAAGGGTTTATTTTTAGAGTGTTTTGGTCTCCTTCTGGTTGAGTACAACAGAAATTAGCTACTGATTGGGATGCTTATGGCAATTTCAGATTTAATCCCATTTTACTATGAACCACTAACTTTGCTGGATGCCTACCTAGAAATTGTCTTCCTCTAATGAAGAAGGATTCCACATGATTTCATATGAGGTCAATCAAAACAGTTTAAATTTTGGATGTAGGTGGTTCATAAAATACATTTGTAAGCAAGTTTCAAATTAGAAAGTTGTCTTTCTTATCTTTATTGCACATCATAACAGAATTTGCCCAAGCTATTCCTTTATGACTTTAACCAATGACTTTATGACTTTAACCAATGACTTTATGACTTACAACTACTCATTCTCTGTTCATTCTGGTGTCTGTCTTCCTGTTAAGTTATTAAATCCTTGTTAACAGCTATGATTGCTAGATAAGCATGCCATAAACTAAGAGATTTTTGATGATCTGTTTCCTCTTATATTTCTAGCAGAAGTGAGACTGTCTGTATCTTCTGTTTCTTCACTTTCTTTATATCTAAATGTCTTTGTGATATTTTGACAGTTCATTGCTAAAAAAAAATAAAATAAAATTAATTTCTTTTATACTGATTACTTTCATGTGAGTTGATTTTGTCACTAAATAACTAATGGTATGTCTGAGAATCAAATGTACTCTTTCTCTTTCCCTCTGGTCTTCTGACAGTCTTGAGAAGGATTTGTTCTCCATTTCCCTATCCAAAAACATCTGAAAATCCTTGGATTTAACCATGATGGTTGCATGTCCACAGACATCCAGTAATAACATAGTAGACATTTCAAAGGAAGATATGGTTTCATATTAAGCTGTATGTGTGTAATAAATACATACAATAAATATATACACATATAAATATATATGTGTATACATATATGCACATATAAATATATATGTGTATATATGTATGAATACAATCAAGAATAACAATCCAAATTACCTCTTTTTTCATTTCTTTAATGTTAAAAAAAAATATATATTTGTATTTAAATGTTTGAATTTCAAGGTTTTCATTCCTGAAATTACACCAATGCAAGAGTTGCCATATTTGGTCAGAGTTGTTTTGCTGGTTCAGTGTCCTATCTCCAGAAATGGCCATCACTGACTGTACCAAAGGAATTTTTCTTTTTAAATAGAAACACATATTTAAAATTTCTTTTAGATTTAAAATTATATTATAATTTAAAGATAATTTAATTAATTTAAAAATCTAACTAATTAAATTTAAACTCCTTTTATATTTAAGTTCCCTCTAATTTCATGGTTGCATGCACATTCAGTTTAGTATAAGATTCTGATGTAATGGTATACAGTAAATGTGAAAGGAATTAATACTTTTTAATAAACCTTATTGTAGTAAAAGAATGAAGTACTAATTACACTTAGCTTTCTATCAAATTGTTATCTAGCACAAGTTTTTTCAGAATAAGTCAGAATAAAAGGATAATTTTTCTCTCTGGCACAGAAAGTATTTCAGAAAGTCTCTTCATTTGAAATGTGAGTACAGTTGCTTCCACCAGATTTCATTATTTCTTATTGTTCATTTTTTGGCGTATGGTTGCACCCAACCTTGAGGCCCTGGCATATATGCAGAGTCTAGACTGGGTCAAGCTCTTGTCCTTTATGTGAGAAGTTCCTGAAGTTCCCAATTGAGGAGCATGGTTGACTCACGATCTCTGGTAAGTGTCTGACCAGCATGCATTTCCCTGGGAAGCATGTAAGAATAGAGAATGCGGTTTTACTTGAAATCACAGAACAAGCTTACAGAATTCACAGAGACCAGTTCTGTTACAAAGTAGAGAAACAACTGCAGTAGCACTGGAAATCAAGATTTCATACAGGAGCTTATAACTGGAATATACTGAAAGCCTAAGCATACTTTTCTGCAAATATTCCTGATGCAACGATTACTCAGAAAGGATGTGGATGGCAGCTGCTAGCCCAGAAGGAACATTTTTTTTCATTTCTGTTTCGTGTGGTTTGCAACAGCTGTTGAATTATTATCAGTCATCAAAAAAAAAAAAACCAAAACAAAACAAAACAAACAAACAAAAAAAACCTAATGTTTGGATAATAACTTTTCTTCTATTTCTAGCTGTTAATGCCTTTCAGAAGAAAACATAACTTACAGTGGACTTAAACTAGTCAGGACAAATAAGTGGATTTAGTTCTAAAAGGATGACACTTCCTTCTCTTTTCTTTTTTGTTCTCTGTTTTCTTTGTTATGTCTGTAACTTAATTACAAATGCCTAATGAGTCACTGCTTTCATACAGGCTGTGATAAAGTGTATATCTTTTGTTACCTGCAAGTGCTGTCTCTGAATGAGCTTGAATCTGTCTCTGTCTTTTAACACCCTACGAATGATTTAAAAATCATAATAACATTTGTATTAACTGACTTTTAAAATGACATTAAAACCAAGCTAGAATGCATTTTACAACTAAAAATTAAGTAAAAAAGAACAGCCAGGCTGTACTCTAACAATGCTTGGCACCTAGATCTTCTCCTCTTTTTGAAATTCTGCTCATGTTTTAATGGAGAGAATTGAAGCTCTCCTCATCATAAATTCTTTTGTTTTCATGACAGATTTGGTGACTGTGAATGAAGCTGATTGCTGTTGATACTCTTTACTCGCCTTTGTAATCATGTACTCCCAGATGTTCCTTCCAGCAGCGTTTTCCTAACACTGACCATTTCCAGTAGAGCAGCAGAACTGTACTAGGAGTAAAAAAATCAACAAGCAAAAAAAAAGAAATAACATCATTTATATTTAGTGCTTTGTGAGTGTCTTGTGGAACCAGTGCATGACCTGTTTGTACATAAAAGGAGAAAAATCTATAGAAAAACCTGATACACTGAATGTTCTGCTATGTTTCTCAGAATGCAGTACAAACCCTGCAAGCTGAACTATTAACTCTAGTTTTCCAGATGATCTGAGACAGTGTTTAAGATATTTCCCCAAAGCAAAGTAACAAATCTATGGCAGAACTCATCATGATAAGGGGATCAGAGGTTATTTTTTCATTGAGTTGGTTTCCAGCCTAGTGAATTTGCCCATCAGAATGACTATGAGAAGCAACATTATTGTGTTCATGCCTGTAAAACACCTTGCAGGTAAAATCCCCTTCCCAAAGCTTCTTGAAGACCAGTCACATTGAAAGCCTCTCTTCCAGGCCCCCCAAGGCTGAAAGTTCAAGCAACCATCTTTGTCCTCGGGACTGGTGGTTACAAAATTTGCTTCTGTTGGAGTGGCAGTGAGTTCTGGGCAGGTGCTCTTGAGGAAACCTGAAGTTAAATTGCTAGGGAGGGTTGACAGAGATTTTAGAGGACTGCATCCCTCTGTTTTCTCCCCATATTCCACCAATTTCATGGTGTAGCACATCCGTTCTCCTTCTTTGGCCATGTTTATACCATTGAGTAGCCCTTGTCCTGTGTGTCCTCTCAAACGGGACAGTTGTTCTCAGAGTCTACTGGAACAGCCCCGGGTCATATTTGCTCCTGAAGCTCACTAAATGATGGTCTGGGATGTCGCTAGACATCCAAACAGCTCTAGCAATTCAATGCCATGGATAATGGAGTTCCAGTGTCTCTTCCTGACACTCCTCTACCAGGATAGAAGAGCCTTTTTTTCCCAGCTCCCTAACCCTCTACCTCCACCCTGGTCTTCATGGTCAGGTCCTGCTCTGCACAATGTTCTGTCCTTAAGGTTTCCTGTCCTCAGCCTGCCCTCTTATAGCACTCCTTCCTCCAGCATCTCTGTTACAGGGTTGCTGTACAGATCCCCTCTCTTGCTCGAGCCCATCATTGCACTGTCCCTCTTGTCCCACGCGTGCCCCACAGCTTCCCTCTGACCATCCCACCTCTGCCTCCTGGCAGGGGGGAATTGGTTGGGGAGAGCACAGGCAAGTGGCCTGTTTCTGTGTCTGTCCCCCAGCCCAGATGGTGCTTCTCCCCAACACCCAACACACCTCTTACCAGCACTGACATAGGAACTTGGGTGGGACAACTCCCATGGTCCCATGGATGGGACACAGTTTAGGCAAGGAATAGATGCTGCAGCTGTGAAATGCAGCTAGAAAATACTTACTTTTACTTATAAAACAATGATTCGGTGGGATACACACTTGGTAAAAAAAAAAAAAACCCTGATGGAATTTGCGCTGATGCAAAAATGAACATTTCTCTCAAACTGTTTTGGATACTTTTTTGTTCCCTGGACATTTTCCATGCTCAGAGTTTATAATAAAATTCTGGCATGGCACACTGTTAACTGCTCCACTTTACATGCCCCTGGAAATATGTAGGAGAGCAAAGGTGAAATGCCCTCAATGCTCAGAAAGATTGGCTGAAAATGGGCCACGTGTCCAGCAAAGTGGCAGGAGTTCAGAGAAGGTGAATGCAACGAGAGCAAGAAGGAGCATGAACAACACGCTGCACTCTGTCAGGCACAGGCTGCTCCACCCCAGTTCATCCCTTGTTGCACAACCTCTTCCTACTTTTCTGTTATCTCCAAACCTCCACCTCCAGCATACCAGCCCCACAAATATTCTACGTATGTTCTTTTTAAAAAAATCTTGAGTACTTGCTGAATTTTATACTTCTGATATAACAACTTTGTAAAATAAACAAACACTAATTATCTAAAAAAACAAAATGTGGCCAAACTTATTCTTTCTCCATCTTCCATCAAAGATCATTTCCAGATAGATTCTTGCTACACATAATTTAGTTTTTCTGGTTACTCCTTGTCCTCTTGAGCAACCCAGCTGGTTTGAAAGCAAGTGGGCCAAAAACTGCTTCAGCTTCTTAGTCTGCTGATCTTTATTGCAACCCATTTTGGTCTAGGAGGATCAGAATTACACCAAGATTTTTGAACCCTGTTCCAAGCTCTCCTTCTCCAAAAGAACAGCAGATCACACACAAGGTGAACAGGAACACTGGCAGAACCTGTCAGACCTTAAAAGAGGCAGGTCTTTCCTCCCCAGAGAGTTTTTCCTTATTTCAGGTTGTACCATCTTGAGCGTTTTGAAAAACAACACTTCAACACTCTTCTGCACCGCCATGAACTGTATCAATGCCCAGGGCATGCCTGATGGGCAAGGTAGATTTTAGAATAGCTAAAACAATAATTCCTCCCATAAATCAGTTCTCAGCATTAACTAACAAAACTGTTACAATGTTATAATAATATTTAATTTATAACTTCTCTTGGGTTATTTATTTTTTTTCAGCTCATTTATTTTTCTATGTACAATTTGTAACATGTTTTAAATTTCCTAATGAAACAACAAAGACCCTTAATTACTACTAGATACAGTTATTAATTAATAATTATTAATTAATTACAATTTAATGTTATTTAGCTACTTGTTATTTTTGAACAGTGAAGAAGAGGTTGTGATTGAGGAGCTTACCTGTGTACACATAGGCACATACCTAATTGTAAGACTAAAGGACTTTAAATATGAATGATGGCTGGAGAGGTGAAAGGATAGCTAGAAATAAGGATTCACATGGCCAAGGTTGGTGTAGTAGTGGCAGGGGTTCAACGGACCATGAGTACACATGGCTCAGCCCCAATGGGTCATTTGAGCCCAGCGGGGTACAAGGGTGGCCACTGCTGAGCACGACCATCTGGAAGCTTAGAGGCTTCTCACAGAGATGTAGACAGGTCACCTGGCCAGTTACAGGACACTGACTGGCTCAGGGAGCCCAGCATCCCTCTGTTGTGGCTGGTGGATCCATCAGGCCCTGAATGAGTGTGATCATGGGGGATATCTCTGAGCATTTTCGCGGTAAAGTTTCTTCCCTCCATCAGCTACTCTGAATAAAGTGGCCCAGAACTCAGCTTGCAGCTGGCAGTTTCTCCTTTGGGAAATATCCCCCCAGGTGTTGCTTACTTCTAATGAATCAGTGTCAGAAATTTCTGCTGCTGGTTCTACTAGAAGCAGCAAATTTCCCTGGAGATATGTCTCTGCACAAGCCCTGTTCATCTGCAGTGGACTTGCACAGGAGTTTATCAGGGTTGGCTACCCTCTGAATGACACCTTCTCATCCAGTGCTAAATCTGGTTTTGTATCATAGTGATAAACTTGTCTCCTTCTAAAAGAAAATTTTAATATGTTAGGCATTACTAAGAAATAATAACTATTTAAATTAATGAAATGGGTTTGGCTGGGATGGAGTTAACCTACTCCACAGCAACCCATATGATGCTGTGTTTTGCATTTGTGGCTAAAACAGTTTTAATAATACACCAGTATTTTGGACTGTTGCTGAACAGTGCTCCCATAGCATCAAGACTTTCTCTTTTTCCAACTCTGTCCCCATAGTAAGTAGGCCAGGGATGGGCAAGATGTTAGGAGGGGACACAGCCAGAACTGACCTGAATTGACCAGGGGGATGTCCATGCCACATGATGTCATGCCCAGTAATAAAGATGAGTGGTAGAGAAGAAGTTGAGGTTTTTGGCTTCCAAGGTGGCTGTTGCTCAGAGACTGGCTGGACATTGGTGTGCCTGTGGGAGGTGGGCAGTGACAGCCTTTTCGCTTAGTTTTTCCAACTTCTTTCCTTCACCTATTAAATAATCTTTATCACAACCTGCGAGTTTTATGGCTTCTGCTCTTCATATTCTCTCCCTCATCCTGCTGAGGTTGTGGGGGGGATTGAGCGAGCAGCTCTATGGGGGCTTAGATACTGGCTGGGTTCAACCCCCCCATGGTGAACCATCAGCACATACAGGAAATATGTAGTGTGTTAGGGAATCAATTCATCTTTATGGTCAATCCAGATAAATTGGTTCTGATAGTGTAAAGTTTACTTCTGGGTCATTTGCTCAGAACAATGCCATCCCAGGTTCATATGTCAAGCCACAGACGGCTCCTCATTCAGACCTTCACTGAAACTATTTTTCTCACTGCAGTCTTATTCACCAGGTGATTTTGTTTAGAGCAGATTTACAGTTTACGCATCGCTGTATCCTTTACAAGTCCATCCATGGTCATTGTCTCCTCCAGTCTAAAAAAAATAAATCTGTCTTCCCAAGACATTATTTGAGAAAGTCATATCAATGACCTTGAGGTGGCAGATGGAATTTACCTACAGTACATATAGATGCATTTCAAAACTTATTTCTATGCCTCTTTGGGAAGGGGTTATTACAGTATCTGGAGTTTTGTTTCAACCAAGTAGTTGATGAGGAACAACTTGGTGATGAGGCTATTCAGGTTTTTCCCCAGTGTTGGATCTTGTGACCTGAAACTGCATTATTGCCCCTGTGCCACTTTCTCGAAAGACATTTCAAGTTTATTGAAATCTCCCCAGCTTCCTGTACAATCCATGAGCTCTGTAAGGTCTCACCAATATTTTTTCTTCAAATGAGACTCATCATATGAATAATACTAACATATGGCCAGCAGATACTTTCTGTAAGCATATCCTTTTTCTTAAAGCTGTCATGGTGTGTTGGAGAAGAGGGAAGGGTGCTTGGGTTTTGTTTGTTTGTTTGATTTTAATATTTTTTAAAAAATATTTTAAATGTATTCCTTTTGTAGAGGTCTATTCCTCTACTTCATATGTTTTTATTAAGTCATAACAAAATCCAGCTGGCTAGCTGGCCTGTCATCAGCTGGTTAAGATCTATCTGATTATCCCTCAGGATATTTATCCCATTGTTATAAAACATTCCAAACAAGGATTCAATTTCTTGTTCTTTCTACTAGCTTTAAACTGAGAGCTCAAAAATTGCATGATGTTCATGCAAAGATGTGCAATAGTTGCAGATTTGAAAATACATAATTTGACAAATGTAAATAATTCTTGGTAGCAGTGGTTTTTTTTTTTGAAAACTTGGGAGCAACTTCACTGGTTTTAGAGTCTTCAGTGCTGGTACTTGTAGTCTCCTCACATCTGTGCAAGCAATAATATCCTCAGTATCATGAATCTTGTCAGCCACACTGACAAGAGTGTGTGTGACATCAGTCCTGTTTCCTTAGATCTCTTCATTATGGCATGTTGGCAAGCAGTGTTCTGGAGTCAGACAGTGCTTCACTAGAACTTTATCTTTTCAAGCACTTGTTTTTAGCATGAGGGAAGATCCCCTCTCAGGTGTTATTCCCCTCCCAAGAGGAGTCCATCTCAATGACTTCTTATAAGTCTGAGAGTCATGTAGATATGGGTTTTTTTTTGAAACAAAAGGGTACAAAAGCAAGGTATGATATCAAATATTGTGATATTTCCCTCTTACTCAAAATTGTAGTAACACCTACTACTGAAATAAAACTGAAGCAGCTCTCAGAAAGAAAAAAAAGCTCATAAATTGATATGAAAAAGTGGCAATAAATGGAAACTTGAATCTTCTGAAGTTGCACACATCATTATGCCTTCGATATTAACAAAATGTACAAAATTATTTTTTCCTCCCCGTATATACATCATCAATAAGAGTGCATGTATGGAAAACTTCACAAAAAGTCTCAAAACAATTAGAAAATTACCTCTTGCACTTGCAATAAAAGAGAAAGAAATGCAATATACTTCAGTGGAATAGGGCAATTATGCATCTTCATCAAATAACAAAGTTCACCTGAATGGGAGCAAATAAACATTTAGTTGGTATGATCTAGAGCTGTTGAGGGAAGCTCAAAGGGTGCGGTTTGTAGGAAGAACATAAACTTGACTTGGTAACCTCTCTGGGAAATCTGCTCCAGTGTTTGACTACCCTCACAGTAAGTTTTTTTTTTCTAATGTTTAAGTGGAATTTGCTGCATTTTGATTTGTGCCCATTGCCTTTTGCCCTGTCACTGAGCAACACTGAGAAGAACCTGAGTCCAGGTTCTACAGGCTGGTAAGATCCCCCTGAGCCTGGTCTTCTCCAGATTGAACAATCCCAGCTCTCTAAGCCTCTCATCATATCTTAAATGCTCCAGTTCCTTCATCATCTATGTGGACCTTCACTGGACTAACCCCAATATCTCCATGTCTCTCTCATACTGAGGAGCCCAGCACTGAACACAGTATCCCAGATGTGTCTCACCAGTGCTAAGTAGAGGAAAAGGATCATCTCCTCTGACCTGCTGGCAGTGCTCTGTCTAGTGCAACCCATGAGGTTCGTGGCCTTCTTTGCTGCGAAGGATCATTACTTCCTCACGGTCAACTTGTTCACCAGGATCCACAGTGCCTCATATCTGCAGTGCTGCTCTCCAGCATGTACTAATGCATGGGGTTATTCATCTCCATGTAGACAACTTGAGTACCAAATGAAAAGATTAAGAAATTTACTACCCGAGATTCACAAAAGTCAACAAGATCTGACAGGAGAATGAGCCATCTGTCTTTAGTACTAGTGATAGAGTATTTACCCAAGAAACAAGAGACATGCATTTCAATTTAGTCTAGCCTCTAGGGAATTCAGCCTTTGTGTATATCCTGCCCCCCCAGGAGAGTGAGTTTCCTACGCATTACCTGGAAGAAAATCAGAGCAGGCCAAGTACTTCCACCTGAGGCTGGATCTAAGTGCATCACTAGAAAATCAAGGTGGTATCCATCAAGTAGGGGAATCAACTAAGTTGATTGTGGGGACAAAAGAACAAAGTGATTTCTGGTCTCTGCCCCTACACCCAAGATGATTTTTTTTCTCCTCTTTTTTTTTTTTTTAAATTGATATTTTTTTTTTTAATTTTATTTTTAAAAAGCGATGTAAGCATGCATAAATAATCCTTGTAGCAAGGATTCACATGAGTCCCCTTCCATTTAAGCACCATTACTGCTAGATCACTGGCAAAATGTTCCTCCTTCAGGAAACAAAGCTTGCTTTTTCAGGATGTTCATTCCCCTACAGATGACAAAGGATTTTGTTATATTATCTGTCCATTGCCAAGGACAGCAAGGCAAAGGGTATTCAAGTGGTTGTTAAAAAATTGAAGTTGCAGTATAATTATCTTGCTCAACATTTTATTAGAGTAGCAACAAAAATCCATCACAAATTAATCTCCACAGTGGCATACATCAAAGAATTACAAAAAGCTTCTTTTGAACAATAATTTTTCTTAATTTTTAGAAGGACTACATTTATCAGCAGTACATTTCTCTGAACAATTTCACGATCGTATTAACAAACAAATTTATAAACCACATGCAGTGACAGAATCAGATCAGAATTACTCTAGGTAGGTAAAAAAGAAATTTATTCTAAACCAGCTGCTCTTGAATAGTTTTTGTGAATTCAAAGTTCCAGGATTCAGCTTCCAAATTAAGAAATCCTGGAGCCCTAATTACTTTGCCTGAACCAATTCACTAGTATTTGCTGTATCACTGTATCCCAGTAGTAATCAGGAGAAAACAATCTCTTATTGAAAAGAATAAAACAGTAAATAAAGAATTCTGTCTGAAGAAGAGATAACAACATACTGAAAGATCATTTTGAAATTTCACTGCAGTTTGTAACAAATAAAACAACTGTACACAGTAAAATTCATACATTAGTGGAGAAATAAATAAACAATTGAAAGAACAATTTAGCTTTGCACATTCTTGAAATAATGTTTTTTTTCATGTCAACAATGCTCAGATCTAGTTGGGTTTTTTCTAGAATAGTTTTTTAAAAAACAACCAAGAAGTATTTGACTACTTTCAAAGGCCAAGTGACTGATCTTAGCACACACTGTCTCACAGGGGAGCTATGATAGCAGCTCATGAAGTAGGATCAGTCCTTCAGTCAGTTGTATTGGGTAATTGTTTTTGAAGGGAAGCTAGTGAGAGCTGTGTCATTTGACTTGTGCCATTCACTTCCATAGGAGCATCATAAATCCCTTCACAATACATTGGAGCTGCTTTGATATATCCTTAACTCTGACTTCCAGGAGGTCATGCACTAATTTGAACCAAAGTGTGTTTTAAATACACCTAACATTTCTCATCTGCACAATTTACCAACACCAGAGCTTCCACCATCTCAGTATTTCACATGAGAAACAGTGTAGCTCCAAAAGCCGGATGCTACAGCAGCATCTCTTCTGTTACATGCTGGGTAAAGTCCAAATAAAAGTGCAATAAGAATGCAATCTCTTACATCAAAGCCATTAAGTGAGGATATAGACATGGATTTAAATATTGCTAGCAATCATTCATGTCTTTCAAACTAAATGTTGCAAAAGAATTTGTTATCTGCAAAATAAGTATATAAAGTTATATTACTGCAGTCAGTAGTAGACATCCAGTAACTTTTACTCTTGTCAAAAAAGTTTGTTATACTATTAATAAATTTCAAATCACACACGTTTTTAAATAAATACATGGACACGTATATAATCTACAACATCTAGGTACAAGAAAAAAGGTTGGTTGCTGCTATATACAGAAGAGCAAACACAGAAATAGATCTAAAATCACATTAGCAAGATATCTAGCAAAGTTTCATAGTGTCAGCTGTAGGAATCAGTAAAAAAATAGCATGGATTTCATGAATAACACCTATAAAGACATAGCCACAACACTTTATGAATTAAAATCACACCTTAACTTAAATCTGCAATTTTAGATATTGCATTTGTGCACACAATTTTTCATGCATAATCATTTCTGTTTGCGCTAATAAATATCAGCATGAAATAATTCCTATCCATTTGCTATTCCAAGTGATGGTGCATACAAAATCACTTACATAGATTTTAGCCCTTGATGAAACGTCACTAAGATCATGGGCTTAAATATCTCACCTGAGCATCTGAAAAGAAAAAGAACTATGGAGACAATCTGAGAAAGCAGAAAATTACTTTTTGAGCAAAAAGTCGAAGGAGAGAATTTACTTCTGATAGTCTATAAGAGTTGTAGTTCAGTCTGTACTCTGAAAAGGGTCAAGATAAAAGTGTAAGTTTGTGTTACTGTTCTTACATGAACACTTAGCTCAGTTCTTAGCCCAGCCAGTTGTGCTCCTAACAGTATAACCAGATTTCTGTAGTATGCCTGTTCTTTGTCCACTGCTTGTCCTGAAGGTCTGCTCACCTTTTAAGGAAGAAAAGGACCTAGTTCTGGCACTTTTATAGAATAAAAGTCTGGGGCGTAGGCCCTGGTCTGAAAGCATTGGATAGATGCCTAACTGATAACAGCATTTGAAGGGTGAAAGGCTTTCCAGGTGCCAGCTCCACCAGCAGCTGTCTCCGCACCCTCTCCCTCCAGCATCGACCGGGGATCCACGCCAGCCAGCTGCGAGCGGTGCTGGCTGACTGCACGCGGAGGCTTTGCTCAGTCAGATACAGGAACTTGCTTTTACTTTTGAATACATCTCTTGGCTAAGTAAGAATAAATGCATGTGTAAGATTTTCCAGATAATTTCATTTTACTGTGACTGTTGCTTTTGAGGAAATGCTAATACAGGCTGTGCTACCTCTCATTGACTTCTGCTTACGGTGGCAAACTAGTTTTAAGCAAGTGTGAGCAGTAAAATGCCGTAAAAGTCTGCAATTTTACCTCAAGATCTACAAAGGGAAGTTTTATGATTGCTGTATGACTCTATAATAGTATCAGTATTCTTCTCTTTTGTCCCTTGAACTCCAGTCAGCTTTGCCTGCTTGTCTGCCATGTGACTTACTCTGTCATTTTATTTTTTCCTTAGTATTTTAAAAAGTGGCAAAGAGTCTGGCCATCCCCCCTTCCAGTTGTGTGGGTGTTCAGATACCACGGTGATGGAGCATCTGCACTGAAACAAACACCACTGCATGTATCTGGTGGCTTGTGCTACTCAGGCAGACAAGCTGGCAAGCCTCAGCCCTCTGGTAAATAAGAAGAGCCCCAGTGCAGAAGGTTTAGAAAACATTGCAACACAGCCTGCATGGGTTCAGCTGCTGGCTCTGCTCCAGACAAAGCCCTGCCAGATCCTGTGCTTCATGGACCAGGCTCCAGTGAACATCTTGCCCCTGGCAAATGCCCACAGGTATGTTGTTCTGCCTGGTTTTAAAACTGACTCCCTATAATTTGAGGTAAAAGTCACAAGAAGCAGGGTACCCCCATGGTCTCACTCCCTCTTCTTGCCAAAAATGAAAAGGCAAGCGCTGATGGAAATAAAAGATAGAAAAGGCTTTCTGGAGCAAGTTGGTCATGTCAGTACTGCTGGTTAAAAATGTCCTGCTGTTGTTCCCTTCCATGCCCTGTCATCATTCTGCTGAGCTAAAAAGAACTCGTGGAGCTCTGCAAGGATAAAACAGGGTTTAAAGCAAGGATACAGATGGAGCAGGGTACAGACTGTTCGCTTCCTCCTTGCCATCCAGAGAATGTCAAATAGAGGCTTTTGGATACGGCAGGCATGGATTCACATAGAACTTTAAATCTGAGGCCTTCTGGAGTGTTTTTAGTTCTCTTGCAAATGTGGATGAATGTAAGCGAAAGTGGTTAGAATTGGGGAAGCAGCTGTGTATACAAAGGAAAACTGGATAAGGAAGCCTTACAATGCTAGTGAGGTTACCTCTTTCATCCCACACTGGATAGGTTTTTATTAGAACAAATAGGGTTTTTACAGCTTTTTAAATGCTATGTATAAAAGCTGTACAAAATGTTGATAACAAACAAGCATACACAGACTTTTTCCTGAGTTTGTTACTGATGCACAGGAACAGGAAAATATAATTCTAGCAAGAACATGATCTGATCTAGAGCAAAGCCAAGGTGGTATGCTGTGTTTTGACTGCAGCTACATCAGGGAGATAGTGGCCCCTGGCTGCTTGTCACTGGCCTGTGAGGGAAGAGCATGCAAGCGTCTATGCTGGGCAAGTCAGAAGCCATGGTGACTTCTTTTCTGACAACACTTTTTATGTCCTGAAGTATTCTATTGGATAACCTTAGAGATAAAAAATGAAAAAGGTGTAATTTTCCACTGTATTTTCATCTTTTCTCTAGACATTATCAGTACTGAAGCTATAAACCCCCCGTAGCAGTCTGAAACACAAATACTATTGAACCAAGATAAAATAAACTAGTAAAAGCCTGTCCAATATTCTTCAATACCTGTCAAGTTCCAACAGGATTTAGTATTAGTTGTGTCCTAGGTTTGGTCACAGCCAGGAGACATGACCCAAACTAGCCAAGGGGATATTTGATACCATATGACGTCATGTTCAGTAGGTAACTGGGGGAGCTGGCGGGGGGGAGGAGGGATCATACCTCGGAATGGCCTGAGCATGGAGTTCCAGGTGGTGGGCAATTGCATTGTGCATCACTTCCTTTATGCATTCTTTTATTAATATTATTGTTATTATTACTTCTTCTCTCATTGTGTTGTCCTATTAAACTGCCCTTAACCCATGCGGTTTTACCTTTTTCTTCTGATTTTTCTTCCCATCCCACCAGGGCAGGGAGGAATGAGTGAGCAACCACAAGGTGTTTTGTTGTCAGCTGGGCTTAAACCATGACAAGCTGAGACTTACATTTGAAGTGGTATACCTGTAAACTAACTTGCTGAAAAAAAAAAAAGATTTTTTTAAAGGTTTCCTACTGACTTTTTAATGTGTTTATTCCCTGCTGTGAATTCATTGAGTGGTCTTCCTATTTCATGCTGTTAAAAATAAAATAAAAAAAAATCAAAGAACAAATAAAGATTTTGTGCTCTTTGCCATCAGACACCTGCTTATTGAAGCGTGTTTTGATGCCTGCAATCAGATTTGCACTGCTGTGAGATGAGGGAGTCAGTGGCAGAGAATCACAGCAATTGGCAGCGGTTCTGGCTGCTGTCGGACAGGCCCCACAGGTACAGCCTCATGCAGCCACGCAGGAGGGCAGCTCCTCTCCTCGCCTCTCACCTTCACTGGCAGCATCACCCACCACCCCGCTCTGCGTCCGTGGAGACATCGTGGGCAGCCTTGTTCTTTCTGAGAACGCAGACCACTCTTTGGCCAATACATGGGACAAAGGATTTGGGTATTCCACTGAAGCCGACTCACCTGCTTAAAGTGCTTTGTTCAGTCAGAATCAGTAGTATATTCTTTTGACTCCCCAAGAGGTTGCTTTTTCTTATAGGATGCAGACAGGTTGGTAGAGATATATGGTAAGTCCTGCAATTCTGTGAGCAAATGACTTTACATTTCATACAGGTCATCCAAAGGTTTTATATGACTGCGTACTCAGAACAAGGTGGGCCTCAGGCCTGAAAATGAGGAGAGAAGGAGCAAACTGAGAAAGAAATATTCTTCAATTTCATATCATCTGCAAAAGGAAATAAAAAACTAAGCCTCTCTGTGGATCATCTATATCGTAAGATCTAAGGTATACAGGTTGACGAACAGCATTTAAATAGTATTGTGTAAAAAAATATTGTGGAAACAGTAACATGAATAATCATGTAGAATAGAGCAGGTTTAAAGAGATGTGTTACACACAGGGATGGTGCAGGTAGCATGGAAATAGATGTGACTTTCAGCACTCTCAGGACCAGAGCGCTGGTGTGGGGGAGATCCATGACTTCTCTTAGCACCAGATGCATGGTGGCACTGGGCTAGTTAACCCCAAGCTGGAGCCAGGGGGTGAGACAGAAGAAAATGCTCCATTGCCCTCCTGCAGGCAGACAGAGCACGCCCAGGAGGAATCGCACAGCTCAGACACCAATGTTCACCCTCCTGCCAGGCATGTATGTGAGGTACCATGCCTAAGCACTACTTTCTGATGCTCCACCATTGCCCTCTGCTCCTCAGGGAGTAAGACTCAATCTACATGTTTCTCCTCATCCTTCCCCATACCCAGATCCTCCCAGTCACGTCATGCTTGGCACAAGGCACTTTGAGAGCATCACTTCCCAGAGCTGGGCAGTTCTCCCTCCTCGCCATGCCCTGTTTGGTGGTGCATCATCTGTCACTGCCAGCCTTCCCTGGTCCTTCACTGTGCTGTCCCAGCTGAAAGCTAGGCCAGCACAGCCCCGCGCACATGAACATGCTCTGGTTCACAAGGACTCTATACCAAACATTAAAATGCATTAATTATTACCTCAGATGACAAACATGTATCACCAAGGGACAATTTTGCAGAGGACAGATAAGAATTGGTGACAGTAATATCTTCTAGCTCAGTGCTGAAGTGATCAGACTCTTTGATGACATTATAATTTAGGGCCATGCTGTAATTGGCCGGTTTCTTTTCCTGTTTCTGCTGACAGTTGCAGAGTTTCCTGAAGGCTGCTCTGAATTTCTGGGACATGAGATTGTAAATTACAGGATTGATGGCACTATTTAAATAAATACAGATTCTGCAAAATAGCAGGAACCAGTTTTCCTGGAAGGGGCTGGAGAGAAAGGAATTGACCACGACCAGTGTGCGGTAGGGCATCCATAGAAAGGCAAATAGGATCACAACCACGGCCAACATCTTGGTAACCTGGGGGAACACAAAGGTAGACAGAAGAGGGGCAGAAAGTTAGTACTCATCTTGGAAGGAACATGTGCATTCCTACATCTCTAGGGACAAAGCAAATCTATGACTCTTCAGCTGAGAATTTCTGATCAGTTTTTGATTCAGAAAGGTTTTCTACCGTAAGAAGAACAAAAAAAACCTGGCTCCAAATTCCTCCCACTTTTTGTTAAATTACTCTTTCCAGGTGACATCTCAATAAGCTGATTGTCGTAGACCTTAGACTTTTCAACTTCTCAAGCTGGAAGGAGGTGTTGATCCAAATGGAAAAATGAGGATTTAAGTAATTTTTTCCAACCACATTAATCTCCTCCTTTAGACTAGTATAGTCCATAGAGTAATTGAACCTGAAGCCTAATTAAATTATCTGCTCTAACAGCCACCCTAAAAGAATTTACAAAATCCAAAAATAATGAAAAAAAAAAATTAGATGTATTTATTTTCCTCAAAACCTCAGTATTTAATTAGATCTTCATGATTTGGGATTTACTTTGAAATGACAGAGTTTACAAAGCCAGGAAAAAAAAAAAGGTTAACAATAAAACTTGATTATTATAAGAACTTTCATCTATTGTGTAAATTTGTTTTGTACAGAGGAAAAACAACCTTTGGGTATACCGAGCATAGCTGAAATTAAATGAATAAGAAATAATTTACAAATTAGGAAAAAAACCCACTGTAAAAAGAGTCTTTTTTCTTGTAAATAATTTAATTATAGTATATATGGTATTCTTTAGACTCTAGATTAAAGAAAGTTTGAAAGATGCTAATAAACAAGGCAGAAAGTACAGGAGATGTGACAGTGGGATAGTATGGTGTCACATCCTTATGTAAATCAGGAGATAACTTGGTTAACTCTGTGCATGAACTGTGCATTGGCACTGATTTTGGTAAGCTACAAGTCCTTCTTTTGAGTGCGCGTTTTTTACTATTTGCCTTTCCTCTTTACATAAAACCATTATTGTTTATTGACAGATTAGTCTAAAGAACTTCTTTTTACTTTTGCTTTACACCTTTTTCTGGGTACCTGAAGTTTACTTCAGTGAAACAGCAACTCCTGTAACCACAGGATACATTCTGTCTGTGTGAGTTACAATTTCATTGCTTTCAGAAAAGATAGATGTAGATCAATAAAGTGTTTCAGCTGTTTCCGGGGGGACAGACAGATAACTCCATGGTAGTGGTTTGAGCTCAGAGGGCAACTGAACTCCACACAGACACTCACCCCCCTCCTTCCCTGCCAGTGCTGAGGAGGAGAAAATAAAGCAAAACACTCATAAATGCATGCTAGCTTTCGATGTCTTTTTTAGTCTGAAGTTATAGGAGAGCATTTAATTCTCTTATCTTCTGATCAGATAGCTCGTTAGATAGAAAGCCTGCCATCTCATTGCCTAAGGGATGTATTTTATTCTAGCTACTCAGAAAAGCACATACATACATAATCCAGTTTGTTGTTTTTGTTATCGATATTATGATAAAGAATGGTGAGAAGGGCAAAGTTACTCTATAAATGAACATCTATCTATCTGTCTGTCTGTCTGTCTGTCTGTCTATCTATCTATCTATCTATCTATCTATCTATCTATCTATCTATCTATCATCTATCTATCATCTATCTATCTACCTACCTATCTCTAAACGTACATATTAAAAGGCTACAATTTTGTCCTATAATTCTCCTCCCTTTACCCTCACTTTTGATTTTCCTACAACTGTGTTCAGTATAAGCAAAAAATGAGACTGAGAAATATTGTCTCATTTTTTGTCACTTGATTGATACATTTCCTTATGACTTCTACACTATTTTTCTTGTTTGCTGTGCACAAACAATCATTATACTAGAGCAAAATGAAAATGTGAATGTCTCAGGTAACTAGAAAAATGATTTTTCCTTATCTCCGAACCACTTCTAAAAGGACTAGTTCTGTGCAAGTATCAAGGTGACCCAGTACTGACCTGCTCTGGCTGAGGAAGACTCAGGACTCCTCACCTGCTGCCTCTCCTCCCTCCAGCTCAACTCCAGGCTGTGCCTCCAAATTGAGCAAATCCATTCAACTGAGAATAATCATTCATCATGGAAAATAATTCACATTTAAAGGAAGAAAGTAACCATTTGTGGAGCTTGGATTAACAATGAGACTGAGCCCAACTAACAGATGTGTGGCATCAGCTCAGGCATTCAGAAGGCAAGTCGATAATCATCCACATAGGCATCAAAGTACTTCACCACCAGAAGATCAGCAGGGGTCTCTATTATCATACCTATGATCATTGCTAATTTACAGTTCTTCTGAACATGTCTTTAACGAACAATTGCTCAGAGAATCACTTACAATGGTGCAGCTGTCAATTTGAGTCCTGGGTTGAGCTAGAAGTAAATTGATCTTACTGTCAGGAAGGGGATATTTTAGAGTCACACAATTAATACTTTAAGGCAAAGAAAAAAGGCTGTTACTCTTCAGGTGACTGTACCTTATATGCCTCAAAGACATATATGTATGTAATGTGCAAAGTATTAGCTAAATTGATGTACACTGGCAGCTCGATGTGCATTTTCCTCCTATCTAACACACTAGCTTGTACTGCTGCTATGTTCATCTTACTGAGGCTGCAATTTGACAACATATTAGAATTGGCTCTTAGCACCAGATAAAAAGTATCATGATCACAACACAAAGTGCCCTGAGCTGAGATCAGTTCAGTCTGCAGGTTTGAATGTGTTTGAAAATGCCAAGAGGTTAGCCTCTCACTGTCAGATGTTATGCAGCACTCAGACTCCATGATTTCCTGATCTTGACATAAACTGAAGCCAAGGTAACCTGTGACCGCAGCTAAAAAAGCAATCTTGTTCTTACCTCCCTCCTTCTTCTGGCCCCAGTGATGATAGCGTGGGCCAGGTCAGGCTGCTGGTTCAACTGGAAATAAAGTACATCTCTGCAGAGACGGTTTTTGGTTTGCTTAGGTCAATGATCCAACTCATGTACCCATATGCTGCCACAGAGTCTACAGTCAGTGCAAGAGAAGAAGCAGGCACATGTGGCTATGGGGGCTCAGTCAGTGCAGGACAATGGGAGGAATTCACCATAATTTTAAACAGGCTGCAGCGCATATCCTTCCAAAGCTGCCAAACCCCACAAATCTGGCACAAGCTCTCTATTGTCAGGCATAAATTCTGTTGCCTGATCCATCTGACCAGCAATGGTTGTGCCTCTGAGATCCACTGCGAGGTCCCAAGTTCAGACAGTTATTTCCTCATTCGTAAATCCTCCCTAAGCCGGTTCCGGAGGCAGTGGCTTTTCATGCTCAGCTACCTCAGAGTATGACCTATGTGCAAATGACATCGGTTCCCAGAAGGTGCTCTGGCACCCCTCACTTTGTCCCCAGCCAGACGACAGAGGGCTTGTCACTCCACCGCGGACTGAGGCTTCTGACCCAAAAATGCTGCAAGCACGCCCTGGACTTTCATCACACCTGAATTAACCTTTATAAATGAACCTATCTTCTAAATACATTCTTCAGGCCAAAACTGCTTTCTTATCCACACCAAAAATCTTAATTGGGATGGATGAGGCTGAACAGAAATAGGTTAGAGGAAAGTTTGGTCCGCTTTGCTTAAGTAAACTGCCATATCCTTTTTCAAATCACTTCATATGAAACATAACTAAACATCAGTTGGGGGGAGCTAATTATTTGACGTCAGTGGAGTGCTAAGAGGATAAACTTTTTTAAGAACCTGCTTTTTATTACCTGTAACCATACACCAAAGCTCCCTGAAAGCAGCAGCATTAACATCTTCATTCATTACTCAGGTGAAGGCAAGCATACACTGATTACTCTTTTCTTGTGGATGTGCACTACATATCCTATACTCAGAGTACAAATTATTCTCAGTTAAGGAGATTGAAAACATGATTAAAAGGCTTTGAACAAATCCATTTTAGTCCAAATTTCAAGTGTACTTTGAATGATAGTGAAGTGCTTGAGTTTGAATGTGTTCCTGGCTGCATGCAACCATTCTTCAAGCCGTATCTTTTGGCTTCTGAGAATGTTCTGAAAAATATTTAAAATGGTTTTTTACTACAGAGATTCCAAATATTTTAATTCTGAACCACTATTCTCTTTTTCCTTCCTGTTTCAAAACCTTATCATTCTAAGGAAGTGCTTTTACAAAACATTTTCATTACCATGGTACTCACAATTTGGTAGTTGCTTCCTTCTACTTTGAATACTAATCTTTCTTACATCGATAGGTAAAAATAGTAGTCACACTTACTAAGTTACTGTGTCATAGAGTCACTCTGGTGTTTTAAAAGGCATGTAATAGTATCTTTATTTCTTGTGCTTGGTGGTGTTTATTGCAATGCACAGAGATTGTATATGCCAGTCCATGATTTTGTAATCCAAAACAAGTTGTACTATGAGGAGGAGGATTAAATAAACAAAAGGATTAAGCTCTTGATATAATAACACTGTAAGTGAAAACAAGGAATATGATTGAGGATTTTATGTAAGCCATACAAAACTCTTGAATTGCAAGATAGAATCTATGCTTGCTTTGTTATAAGAGAACAGAGCAGTTTCTCTGGCAGGAAGGTCATCATGTACTGCATCAATGTCTAAGAAAGGACTTTCTCTAGAGGGTAACCTACCTGTTTTAATCGACCATGGAGGGACCTTAGATAATTTTATTTGACTAAGCAACCAACTTCATGAGATACACATAATGTTAAGTGAGTTGGATTCCATCTCAAGTATAAACAAACGTATTTGCTATCTAAGGCTGTATTTACTTTTCACAGTGACCTTGATAACTGAGAAAACTAGGAGTTCCTTTGGGGAAAATATGAAATCCACCTGTGAATATGTAGTTTAGTGTTCATATTATGTATGGACATGAAAAAAAAAAGTGAGATCTGTTGGCTGAGCTAAGTGAGATAAAATGGAAGTGTGGGAGAGATCAATACAGACAGAACCAGGATCTGATGTAGAGGACCAGACAGATGAGGAACATATCAGAAAGATAAAAGGAAGCACACAGCTCAGGTTGTGATTCCATGAGCACATCAGCCAGATAATGTATGGGCTCTTAGCTGCTATAAAATGGTGACTAGGTTGCCACCTTGTCTTCCCATCTGCTTTCCCTGGCCTCTTGCTCTCTTTTAAAGATAATGAGCTGCTTGCCAAGGTAGCTCACAGAACAGGTACTCGTAGAAAAAAGGATTTAGTTTTCCTCACATTTTCAAATTTTTCCTGTGTGACAGGCAAAACTCTTTTCTATCTCTCAGTTTTAAGTTCTCTCACACTCTTCCAACAGTACCTGGGTCTTCAGGGCATTTTCTTGCTTATGAGCAGCAAAAAATGATTCAAATATTCAGAAGAAAAAGCATTAATGTTTAAGAAATGTTGAGAGATCCTATTACTTGTGCTGATAGGAAAAAAAGAAACACTGTTAGCAAAATTAAGCACACACAGGAAAAAAAATAAAAAAAAAAGAGGCAGAAATTACTTTTCTCCCTTGTACTGTATGCTTTAAAGAAGCATTCAATGTTGGTTGGAGCTACTTGTCGGTGAACTTTTGTTTTATTGTGAAATCTGCTCTGAATACTTTGACTAATACATTTTCTATTCATGAAATGAAACCTTTCATTCTCACTTGTTTTTTTTCATAAAAGATTTAGGAATAGAATGCCTAAAATGGACAAGAAGGGAAACTGTGATCAGCTTTCAACTTTACCATCACGGGTACACATCTGATCTGAATTCATTGTCCTAAAGAGAAACTATAAAATAAGTGGCTAAACCTTCAGAAGTTTAAATAGGAACCATTATTTTTTTTTTTATTTCTGTAAACAAAGACATTTTAGAAGTAAGCGGAATTGTGGTGGTGCTGTGTATGAAAAAGCAAAAAAAAAGAAGCGTTGAGACTTATTTTGATACTTTTGCCAGTTTAAGGTGTGAAGACACAAAAAGGAAGACTCTGAGTAAATACTAAAGAATTATTCGCTTGAATTTCAAGCATGTGTAAAGTTGAAGCTGTAACGTGTGAATGCAAGTCGAATAAGAACTGTTGCTTGATAGAGGCAATTAACTGATTATATTGAATTTGGTTTGTCTGTGATTTTTGCTAATGGAAAATCTGGCCAAGCCTTTGATACAGGATCTTGTATTGCTTCCAGTTTGATTTGATGCACACACATTATAATTTATGTGCAATAAATGCCTGTAACTGCAGTTAGTGTTTGCTCAGTTGCTATTCATTTTGATTAGGATACAGTCAGTTAATGTATTTTCTGTAAACTTAACAATATGGAAGGTTTGTGAGTACCAATAACAGGACAATTTGGAATAGCAAAGACACAAATTGGTAGGCTAATGAAATTATACGCATGACTGAAAAATAAAAGGTCTAACTCTTACATCTGCCTTTGCAACTTCAGTGAAGAAACTAAAGCAAAGTGGCAGAAGAACAGCTAACAAGCCAGATGTCTTCAGCCTCCCACAGCACTACTGAAAGTGATAATACCACTGGAGTTGGACTGGATGATCACCTGCCAGCCTCAGTGTTTCTGTGAAATTATAACAAAGTCTTGGAGGGAAATTTATTTCATCTAGGATCCTGAGGGGTCTGGGACAAAGTTCCTTGATGGCTCATGATCCTTTGGATCACATTCAATCTTTCTTGCCACTACATGCACTTTTTACCCTAGTTCGATGGCAACAATAATGGTTTCTCAGTGCTTCATGAGGTCCAGGATTCCTTACATGTTCAAATTATGTCTTTAATTGGACAGTTCCAAATTCATAGTCTGTATTTTCTGGTGAATAGAAATCAACTTCAATTCATCTCCTTGGGATCTGTGATCATCTCTCCAAATGATCATATAGCTGTTAAATAAATCTTAACATTGAATTTTCATTGAAGTTCATTCTCTGTCTCTGAATTAAGTAAATGCATCTCTGAACTGTCTGGCCTTAAGATATACTCTTTGTCATTATATCATCTTCTATTCATATTGATCTTTCCTCTGTTAAGCTTTGAAGTTTCATCCACTGTGACCTGGATTCAACTGAAGGGTGTTGGAAAATTTTGCTTTCTCAACTTCCCTCCTGTTTAACTTGAGAAAATGTGTACACCAGAAGTATTTTATTCTGTTTTCTCAGGTTCAAATTGTGCAGAAATACTTTATAGTTTCTCTGTGGTCAAAGATGTGTCACCTTACTCTTAGTCACCTTTTCATTTTCTCCCAATCTGCTGTTGGAAAAAACATTATGTCACTGTTTATCACCGAGACCCCCTATAGGCAGTCAAATGCTTTCCCACAGTATTGTTCAGCTATATACAAATTTCAGTCAAGCAAGGTTATTTGCTTTGCAAAGCATAGCTGAAAGCCCACTGAACACAGTCACCACAAGCTCCAACAGACCTAATAGTGTTTAAGATTTTTCTTTAGTCACAAACTAAACACGTTATTTGAAGGTTTACCTGCATGTTTCAATACTAAAAACAAATGCAACGCTAGTTGATTCCTCAGGGCCTAATGCCACATAGCCTTGAACACAAAGTGATTCCTCTGAAAATAGAGCATACCAATATCTCACTTTCTTCTGGCAGAGATGTTCCTTGGGAGAAAGTCAGGTGTTCCCTACTTACTTGTAGTGGCTGATCAAAAGCTCTGCAAAGACAATAAATGATTCTTACTACTTTCTATAAAGAGTGGATCAGATGGATTTAGCTTCTGATATAGAAGAGGCAGAATGAACTGGTTTCTGGTCCTTCTGGGACACCAGGAGCCTGATGGAAAGTCCAAAGTCAATTGGAAATGTACTCCCATATATGCAGGAGTGCCTGACTGTCAAATAAAACTAGTTTTCTTTTTTTGAAAACCTTCAAAATACATCTATCACACCCTGCTATCCAGTAGAGTTCTGTAAAACAGAATAAATATTGCAAGAGTGGGATTGATTTATTTCTTCAGAAGTGGATATAAGAAGGGCACCTGACACATCTTATGGGTACATATTGGCACTCCTTTCCTTGGTAGAACTTTAGTTTGCAGTGTAAACAAATCATGCGTAATTTCAGTAGTTATCTAATATCAGTGATAACGAATGTTGTTCAGTGAAACAAAAATGTGATGGAAAAGGAGATACTTTATAAGAAAAGAAAGCTTATTTTGTGCCTTTCCTTCTGTTTCAACATTTTAAAAAAGACTGACTTTTACACCTGGATTTTTTTTTGCTTGTCTTCCCTGTTCAGTTTTTTCTTGCAGTGCTTTGAATGAAAACTTCAGGGGGCCCTGAATAGTACTTTGAAGGCATGGTCCATTGGTGGTTGTTGATATGGGGATATTAATCCTTTAATAAACAAATTTTGTTCCTGTTAGCTTTTCAAACATTGGAATGAAATAAATATTTTCTGGAGCTAACATAGAGCAGTGACTTTTAAATTGTGTGGGTGGGAGAGTGAAGGCATTGAATGGAATGGATAAGCAGAGGACCACTTTCTATCAGGAAGAGCTGTTTTTTGTTCATTAGAGATGTACTATAGCTTCATTCTGAGCTCATCCCTAGGCACCTCACATGAAAATTATGTTAAAATAGGCTTGACTCACCATTATAAAATATATTCCAGGCCTTCTTTCTAAATTACAGAATGCTCTAAATTGCTGTTCTATTTTGAAAAGAAAACAAAAGTCCTCTGAACCCTGACCATTTTTTTTCCCCCTTCAGTGCTGGCGTGATGTCTGTTTACATCAGAGACTGAAAATATCTGTTCTAATGAAACTGAACATGGTCCATCTATTCTCCTTCAGCAGTAGCCACTTCCCTCCCACCCTGTTTATCTCAGTGCTGAGCTTCCCACCCCTCCCTTGCTTCAGCTTAGGTAGCTGTCCTCCATAGTTGTAAGGAAATATATATTTCACTCTATATTTGCTTCCTCCCTGAGCATGGAGGTATTCTAGATGCCATATCAGGGTTGTTCCTTCCTTGTCCTGCTCTTTCTATTGGTGCCAGATGTGAGAAAGCATCCTAGGTATCGAATCCAGGATCGCTTCCAAGTTGGTCTTCACATTTTCGGTCCATCAGCTTCTAATTTTGGGCTAACTCTCATAGCAGAAACCTAAGTCATGTATTGTCATTTTTTTGAAGAAAACATTTTAAATTGCATAACTGTATGACTCAGAATATAAAGCATTGACTGTACATAGAAGTTTAATTCTTGGACGCAGACATAGAACACAAAGCTGACAGTACATATATAGCTATATATCAACAAAATAATATAAGTTAACAAAATGTCTAAAACCTAACAGTACTATACAGTCTATTTCTGCCATGAAACAGCTTCAGCTAGTGCTCTTCAACAAAAACATAGCCACTGTATGACAAGGTAGGGGAGAAAATGCTTTCTTAGCCAGGTGAAAAGCAAGTTTTGACCTTTTGAACAATGGAAGACTTTCCAAATATAGATAAGATAATGGAAAGTCCCATAAAAATTAAGGAAAATGGTATGACCTGGCAGTCTGGGTCAAGCTAAATCCAGATTAGACAAACAATCCAGGTCAGACTCTGTGGGGAAATCAATTCACGTACTACCGTGTTGGATTAATCATCATCAGAAATGGTTATGAAATTCCTGAGTTTAACCTTCATGAAGGTTGAGGAAACCTATCTAACCTACTGTTTCATTATGGTATATTTTATAAATATGAGCGCATAATAGGCTAATTATAATAATAATTAATCATAATCATTCAATGGAACTGTACTGAGTTTCCATGTCCAGGTTTTGACAGTGGGGAGGTTGCAGGGGTGGCCTCTCTGAGAAGAGGCCTGGGTCTGCCCCGTGCTGGACACAAATGGTTCCATCTAGTTTCAACTAACCCGTCACAGGAGACAGCTAAGCTGGTGGTGCCTCTGTGAAGACGCCTCTGTGAAGAAATGGCAAAAATGATGGAAAGAGAAAGTGAGAGAAGAAGAGAACAAAAGAGTGAGAAACAGCAGAGGGAATAGCAAAGTCAGAGAAGGAGGTGGTCCTTGGCAAAGTAGGCACCACCTGAAGGGTCTGCAGCCCATGCATGACCCACAGTGAAACAGAGGAAAAGAGTGAGAAGGCAGGAGTGACAGAGACAAACCTCTGCAATCCAACCACAACTCACCCTGGCCCTGTGCTGCTGCTTGTTTCACGGAAGGGACTGATAGTAACTTGTGGCAACAAATTGGCAATAAATTAATTTTCCCAAGTGGAGTCTGCATTGCCCATGCCAAAAGTGATAAGTTATCTTCCTGTCCTTATCTTGACTCATGAGCTTTCTTGCTCCTGATCTTCCCATTTTCTCCCCCATCCTGCTGGGGGGGTGAATGAGGAAGTAATCGAGTGGGTGTTTGGCTGCCAGCTGGAGCCAATCCACCACAAGAACATGCAGACATTTCATTCTGTAGAAATGTTCTTGGATAAATATAAGAACTTCCACAGAAGTAGGAAGTGTACACCACATTTTCAATCACTTCTTCTACAGTTCACTTGCTGGACACTGTATGCAATTTCATCACTATAGTATAAGCACAGTTCCTAGAAGGCATATAGACAGTTTACATGACAGCAGAATTCACTATGAGGCCAAACTATACTGTCATCTATACATGTCTTTGCCAGTGCAGCAGGAAATACACACTTGTGTGTCTTATTAACTGTCAAGATTTCAGGTTTTCTTGAATATGGACATGTGTTTTCCCATTTTACACCACTGGATATATTTTGCATGCTGATATTATATAAAAAAATATTATTAATAATGCCACACTAACCTTGCTTTGCTTCCCATGTTGTACTATATGTGAATGCTAGCTTTATTCATAATGATGCTGCTTTAAACAATCAAGTTAGCCTTTTAGAAAAAGTCTTGCTGTCTTTACAAGACATAAAAGAGATCACATTATAATCCTAATTTTTTAGTTTTATTATAGAAAAGTATTCACCTTCAGCACTACTCAATGTAAAAGATTTTTCTGTTTTTCAAGTGATGCTAAGCGCATGTAATCAAGCATGTATATTAAAGTGATTCCGAGGACTTGAAAAACAGATTATTTTCTTCTTGTACTAATTAATGGACAAAGAAAAAGAAAATTAAACACTTCTAATCCGACTATTAACTGAAACTGGAGACATGTAATTAAGTATAACCTAGCCCACGTGTTGCAGTTGTGCATTTCAAACCACGGTTGTAGCCCTCCGCGAGCACTCGGTGCTCTAGCAGGCAGTGCGGTTCAGTTTTGAGGTCAGTGCCGTCTCTGCAAGAAGGGAAAGCAGTCCCTCCCGTTCAATGGTAGCAATCTACGTAAAATAAGAAGAATGTAGTTCAACCCATCACCCAAGGGAGACGCTGAGCTTGTTTGGAAAGGGGCACAGCTCGGCTTTGCGTCCCGAGGGAAATGCACAGCGCAGGGAGGCAGCAGCACCCCGCTTGGCAAAGCGACGTGCCAGGCTGCGGCTGCCGAGTGGGGCGAGCAGCGTCCCTGAGCGTGGGGCATCGCTCCCCCACGCCCACGGAGCTGCCCCCCCCCAGCCCGAGCCTGCTCCCCTCAGCGTGGCACCCCGCCGTGCTGCCCGCCGCCTGGGCACGGGGCGGTACGGCTTACTGCCAATGGCCGTAAATAAATCTACTAACTGTGTTCGACTTGCATAACTGCACACTGAAACACACGTATGTAACAATATGAAAAGAGGCTAGTCAAACTTATGCCTCAGTTTTGAGCCATCGATACATAAAAATATTTTATGAGAAACAGAATGACAGAGATACTTAGCATTTACAAAGCGCTTTTATATACAGACTTGCTCAGGTAGACTTTTCACAGGAGAGTTAGACAGGAAAAGTAACAACTTGACTGTGTTTGCAAAGTGACACAGTGCCTTAACCGAGACAAAACCTCAAGCCTCCTAAAGTCCCAGGCTAATTCCTTCTCTTCAGATCTCACAAATAACTCAGGTGACTTTGTATATTTGGCAGGATTACTAACAGGCTGTTATATAAAGAAACCATAGTTAAAAACAGTTCATTCTTCATTGACACTTCCTAATTGCTTTTTGATATAGGAAATAAAATACTATTTGTTTTTCAGTCCTTGCATTAGGTAATAATGAATAGGCAAGAAAAAATACATATTTATATGCATGTGTATACATATCACAGAATTTCAGTTCGACTACTTAGCAAAAAGGGAGAATATATTTTACCCCCTTCCACAGTTTTAAACTAGTGATCTTTAAAACAAGAGGGGTTTAGGTTTCAGAAAGCCATTTCAAACTGCTGTTCCTACCTGCCTTCGAGAAGCAATAGTGCTATTGAAACTCCTGTTAGTCATCTTGGAATTCACAGGCTTGCTTTGGTGAGCCACGTCATTCCTCCAAGTCTTAGAGTTTTCTTTGGGGTCCGAAGGGATGGGATTCAGGAACAGTATTCTAGCAATCAGGCCATAGAGGACAGTCGCCAATACCATTGGTACAACATAAAAGATACCAAAGTCCATCATGTAGATAGGAGAGTAATAGCTCCTGGACACCTTGTAACCACAGGACACAACAATAGTGTCTTTGTAGACTGCTGTATTAAGGTCTAGCAAGAAAAACCAGAGCATACAGTATATGGATGTGAAAGCCCAGACAAAAATAATGATCTTTTTGGCTCTTGAAAAAGTGCATAGGAATTGAGCTTTGATTGGGTGGCAGATGGCTATGTATCTCTCAATGGTAAAGGCAGTGATGGAAAAAGAAGAAGCATTGATCCCTAGGTACTGCAGATAGGTGATGCAGAGACACCCTACGTAGCCATACACCCAGGATCTATACAGGCTTTCTGTGATATTGGGCAGTCCTGCAGCCACAAGCACCATGAGATCCGCCACAGCCAGACTCACCAGATAGCAGTTAGTGGGAGTTCTCATGTGTTTGGTTCTGAGGACCACCAAAACCACCATGATGTTGCCCACGATGCCCAGTCCACAGACGAGGAGGACCAAGAGGATGGTAACCACTTGGTATTCAGCTGTAACGATCTCCTGGCTTGATAGTGGCAGCCCAGTTTGGTTCTGCTCATCCCCTGTGCCATTCTCCATCTTCGCTAGCCCACTGCTGCTTCTGCCCAGCACTCGGTCTCAGCACATGTTCTTGGTCCCCTGCAAAAGTGTGAGTGGAGCAGAGCGTGAGTGAGCTGTAGCCCCAGAACACATTCTCCATGTAGTCACAGTCCCATTCCTGTACTGTCCTCCACTCCCCTGAAAGCACCTGGACTTTCAATCTTTGTAAATTCAATTACCAGACAGGGTTAATCCCTCCAAGACTCCAGCTCATTCACACAGGTTAAAAAGCTATTTTCTCATAGCTGATTTGAGGCATTCGTGAAAACACAGCATGTGGAGATGGGAGGTTTTCCCCCCTGCAGAAGTGGCAGCGGCAGCAGGGAAAGCAGAGTCCTTCTGCACTGCCAGCTGGCTAAAACATTGCACGGGACTGAGCTGATCCAGTCCAGGCAGACTTCAGCATCACCACTTTCCAGGAGGAGTCACGACGCACCGAGGGTGGAGACAGCAGCGGGAGGTGAAAGGAGAGCGCTTTGTAAAGCCCCACAGGTTTTCTACTTCATGCTGCTTTCTCTCTCTGCTGTCAGACAGCTATCTCGCCTATCAATCATATTGATCCACCCTGGCAAACAAAGGGGAGATTGACTAGCACCAAAAATATACCAATTTCTAAAATACTGACTTCCCCTGTGTCCCCGTCCCTGTGAAAGTGATGGTAATTTACACTTGCCTCCTGCCTTGCAGGGAGCTGTAAGAGTCCCTTCAGAGCTTACAGAAAGAAACGTATCCCAGCTTTTGCAAACAGTAGGAAAAATAGGGTTTCTTTATAGTCAATTCTCTTCAAAACCTCTATTGCTGTTGCTGTCATCACTCCTGAGCACTTTCAGCTCTTTTCTGGATTGTAGCACAGCAACAATAAAATTATCAGAGCATAAACTTCTTCTTAATGACATCAGTCACACACACGTGCACATGCACACCCACAACCACAGCGTTACTAATCCACCACCCTTTCCTCAATGAAGAGTCTCCTCTGGTTCAGTAAACTCCTCCTCGCTTAGTCAGGTTGTGTAAAACCACAGACAGATAAAAGACTGGTGGAAATAACTGCTTTGAGATGTGCTGATGAAAGCTCTACAGATGCAGTAGTAAAATTCAGGAGCCCAGCTGCACCTAGGGATGCATGAAGAGCTTTCCTGTCTTACTTGCTGGCAATCTTAATGCCTAAGTGAGAGAAACAGTAACAAACCCTTCTGAAAGGCTCAGTGAAAGAGGTCTTGTCAACTCCCCACCAGAGTCCTTCAACCCTTTGTTTCTTCTTATAGTATTGTGTTAAAAAGCTAAAGATTTGATCTGGTTTAAAATCCCTTTTTCCCTCCATTTAGGGCAATTGTTTTTGCTGCTTGCTCAGGAAGTGTTCAAAAAAATAAAAAGATGCACAACTGGGGAAAGGCAACTTGGATTTCAAAACAGATTTTAGTGTTAAGAGAGAAGGATTAACATAGGCACATGGTGTAATGTTTGAAAAAGTAGGATTTTAAATAGACTAAAACAACAGGTCGTGACATAAAGGGAATACCACCTGAATGAGAGCTGGAAATTAGACTCAAATAGTTTCAGAGGTTTGAAGCCACTCAGTTAAATTTTCCAGTCATTTTTTCCATTTTTCTGTTCACACTTCAATTGTGATTAGATACTTTTCATCTGTAGAACGCAAAGTACTTAACAATGTAAGCAAATATCATTATTCCTATTTAACAGATGGAGAAACAGGAGTGAAAATAATCAGATTTGTTGTCAGTGGTCTAGCAATGTTCTGTGCCAAAATTCAGGTTACTGTTTACTTGACCAATGGTATATCAACAGAATCACATCATGGATCTCACTGAGATTCTGCTCCATATGATCTGCAGATCCCATTATTCTGGACACAGCTGAAAGAAGAAGGAAGGTCAGTGCTAGTGTAATGCCTGGGTGTCAAAAAAATGATTCCTTCCAGTCCCCTTCACATTCTACAACATTTTATCCTTCAAATTAAACAGATTTCCCCTTAGCAATCTCTGCTTTTAAACCTATGTGGCTATAGTGGGTGTAGCCACAGATGCTCAACCCCATCGCAGGAACCACACCGGGAGAGGGCCCAGGTGAAGTCTCACAGATTTAGTGTCACTAATCAGGGACCCAGCAGGGATCAAACCCAGCAGGACATTGAACCAGAGTTCAAACCAAGACACTAAGTTAGTTGACAGCCTGGATAAACCCTTTAACCCTCAGTGACTTCAACTGAAGTGGAAGTTTTCGGCACCTCCATAGACTAATTTCTCTTTTAGGGATGACTGATGCCTTTCTGCCACACCATCCCACCATGAAGTCTTGTTCCTCATGTCTCCATGTATTCTGCTAGCTTATGTAGGTGATGTGGATGGCCGGAGTTGGGGCTGAGGAACTAATGTATCTGAGAGTATATAAGTGCTTGCAGTGCCAGAAGTAATGGCTGAGGACTTGGGATGCAGAGAAGCTGGAGAATATTTAAAAGCCCACATGACTTTGAAGTGAATATGGGAAGTCCGGAAGATGTGCAAGAAATGTCTTATCTGATGCTTACCTCATTTCTTTGCATTTGCTGCTGGTCTGTATCAGAGATGGGATAGACCATCTTGTCTCAGAGAGTAGTTCACTTTTTATGGCTTTTTGTCAAGTGTTGCATTGTGGTAAAGAAACAAAGTATAGTTGTAACTGTATGGCTATAGGGAAGTATAGCTACAGGAGGCATCCAGAGGATTTTGATAGTATTGATTAACATCCTTTATGGAGCATTTCCCTTTTCTCTCCATACAGTGCTTCCCCAGTCTACAGTGTTTCTGTAAAAACTGCAGTAATTGCAGAAGGAATTTCAAGACTGTAAATATATGTTCTATGTAATTAAAGCATCTGGTGTCATATATTTGGCTCAAATATCATATGATGTGCATTGCCTGATACATTCAACTTACCTTTTTAACATGACCATCAGTCAGACATCAGATACTGAATGTGGCTATCAGCAAAATACCAGCTTTTTCTCCAAATTAATGCTGTACTAATGCAACCATCAAAATACACTATCTAGTTTCAAAGGCAGTTCAGCATTAATACATGCAAACCAGCAGCTGTGCCAGAGAAATTTTGAGAGCAGATGGACCAGAGATCACTGTGAAACTTTTACTGCATATCTGTTACTCCATTTTATAAACATACCTGTTGGTCCAGGCATCAGTTGACATTACATGTACAAATGAGGACAGATGCAGTTAGCAAGTCAATAACAATAGGTAGAAAACCAAGCTCCTGAAATGTGCTGATTTCTGCTAATAGGTTTTTGTTGGTACAACCCTTTGGGTAAGAGGGAGAGAGGGAGGTATCATGTGTATACACCTTGTGCTGTATACTGCTTAGCCAACAATATTCTTGTCCAATTTTTTTCCCATTTGTCTCAATTAAAATGCATCTCTGCTCACTGAGGCACAACAAACCCATAACAAACTGTCTTGTAACATTAAGCATGTGCTGAGATGAAACAACAAATCACTATAAACACTTTGTCCCAGTAGTTATAAATTATTCTTAATTCTGTTTCTCTAACTCAGATCACTTCCCTAGCTGGCCTTTTCTGTTCTGAAAAATGGGTCTGCAAAAATGTCAATTTGATACTCTATTACCTCTCTGTATTTAGGGTTCATAAAAATTCATAACTAACTTGGGTTCTTTACTCTGTATCCACCTACAAGGGAGTGCTGAGCACTTACTGCTGTACAAATATCTCCAAGACTGCAGTTTGTAGAGAACAAAAGTCACCATCAGTGATGTAACCTCAGTACCATCCAAAATCTGGCTTTTAACTAGCTACTGGCATGATCACCTCCAAACATGTTTTGGATTTACACTTGACATGGTTAAATATTGTAGTAACCGTGATCAACTAGAATTTATTCTCCTACATCTGCTGCACCATATAGCGGTGTTTTTGTGCTAATGTAGTGAGCCTGTGGCAAAGTGTTTGGTTTGTGGGAGAAATATGCACCTGGAAAAGCCTTTTATGAGTAAAGATTGTGAAGGGACCAAACACTTTCTCTGTGAGATAAATCTCAATACCCAAGTTGCCAATCCTTCTTTCTAACTGATTTTTTGCTGCCTGTCACTGGAAAACACCTCCACTTTTTACTGCTAAAATCTTGGGTGGTTTTTCCAGAAGAGCCTAAATGATTTAGGATTCATGAATTGAGGTTTCCTATGTGTATCTGACAAATTCAATTTGATTTAGGGGCTTTTAATCTCCATGACAGTGCAAATCCTGTTTCAAAAGTGAGGTTTTTCGGTATCATCTTTATTTTCTTTTAACCTTCGTGTTGGACTGATGTTGGTTCAGGGAAAGTAATAAAGTCATTAAAAGACTTATTGTCTAAGAAAGCAGTCACCAAAACAATCAAAGTACTTCTGCCACTTACTCGAATACTGGCCACTCAGTTCTAGGAGAAAATTTAAAGCAGAGACGTCATCCATCAGTTAATTTTAATAAGGCTATGTTCATTTGAACAGTCTAAGGAGCTGAACCTGCCTGTTTTTGTATTTTATATAGTGTTTCCTGTCTACAAAGAAAAAGAGACAAGAGGCATCGAAATGATATTGTGATTCCCAATAATGGATGCACTGGAAACATAAAGAAACTGTCATTTTATGACAACGAAAAGGAAAAAAAACGAATAACTGCCCTGGGACGTCAATTACATAAAGGACAATACCTTAAAATGTAACAGAAAATATTTCCTTTTAATATCTTTAATATACTGAAAACTGTATAAATAAAAATTTTTTCACCAGGAAAAAAAAAATAAAGCTAATTACTAACATTTCTATAAATTTGTTCAGTTGTGCTTTGCGTGGAAATAAATGCTCCAAGCTTTAACGGTCATTTAAGACTATTTTAGATTAAAGAGGTTGCTTATAATTTCCCTAATATACACACATTTGCCACATGTTTAAAAGAGCTATTAGCTATGTAGGGTCAGCATACTGAATGATGACAAAAAAAATCCTAGCACTATTAAATGTTCCCTATACGTTGCCTTTAACATTCAGTTGTCTTGAGCATTAGAGAATAATATTCACCACTAAAATGATGGGATGTTTCTGCAAGTAAAGTACAATTCCAAGTGTTTAATGTACAGATGATCATTCCCTTTAATACTTTAATGATGTATAGAGTATGAAAGCTGTTTATTAGTTTGGATTTTACTGTTTTTACATTGGAAGCATTATCTCATACTACATTTCAACAAATGCTTTGCACAGCTGTCAAGACAAGCATCTTTATGCAAAAATAATATTTTCAGTTTGGAGCAATTTGTTGAAGGGATTAATTGGGTCATAATGAGCCGTGGTATGAACAAGGCATGACTTATGATGTCTAAAATGTGTACATGTCAAATATTGTAGACAAAGCACTCTAATTGTGCTATTTCATGCTCTTTGGGGTCTCATTTCTTTTATTACAACTGAGATGAGGTTAGCAGCCATCAATGAAATTTAAACTCAATGGAACGTACTCAGAGCTCACTGTTATACAGATAAGCATGTGTTCTTCTTATTTTAATAGTTCCTTCAGAAATCAGTAAACTCCGTATACGCGTGACATAGTTGGATTATCTTTGTATATCCAACTTTGGATATCTGGACCCAAGCAGGTATATCATAATGATTATGTCTTAAATAATGTCTTATCTGCTTAAATTCCATTTTACTTCCTATGTACTCACATGCACATGAGAATCAGGATACAGAGCAGGAAAACTGACAGTATCTGTTCCCCTCTTACAACGCGACCGTGAGTAACTACAGGGTGGTTTTAAATTTTAACTCACACATTTCTAGAAAAGCAGAAGAAAATACAAAATAGAAAGTAAGCACATGCATTTAACAAGAAAAAGTCCCAGAAGGAAAAATAAAAGAGAAAACACTTGTTAGTTTTGAAGCAAACAAAGAACAAAAAATGAAGGGTCCTTTTTTCTTTTGTGTTTTCACCAGTGCTTCACAAAGACTTATTGTCGAAGAAAAATACCAAAGGAGTTGAGGGAAAAAACCAGTAATAAGATGGTGACAGAGAGAACATCACTGAAGAAAAACAAGAGGCTGCAAATCTGAATTTTAAATGAGAAACAAGGAGCAATTGAGAGAGACTCTGGAAGACTTGTGTTAGGCACATCAGAAAGGTGATTGAAATAAAGAAATGACAATTAAGTATTTATATATTTAGTTGTCTCTCCTCTCTCGCTGCATGTTTGGCAGCAGAGGATTTCTGAGGCATTCCAGGCATCACACCAAAGCCCCCTATTTGGAGAGAAGCTCAAAGGATTTTCTCCCAGTAGACTGTTCCTTTCTCCATGCTCTGCCTGAACTCAAGATCCAGTGGTACTTCTTACAGCAGCAGTAAGGTTTAATTCTATGGCAAATGACTTATGGAGCATTTTATCTTTGGAAAGTTATCCAAGTGAAAGTTCATCCTTACACCTCCCTGGGGAGAGAAACAAGGAGATTAGGTGTTCAAGCTGAGCTCACAGTAGAAGTCAGAGGGAACATCTAGGCTAAGGATTTACTGATCCTCAAACCACTGCATTAACCAGGAGAGAATACTAATGATTCTTGGGATGATTTAATACAAATGCATATTACTGCAATAATTTCCTGGGTCAGTCCTAGCTGCTTTATGGGCATTAGCAGATACGTTCCTGGGCTGGTTATCTAAGCAATGTGGTATGCATGGAAGCACCAAGTCAGAAATTGTGGGTTGGCTGTAAGTTATTCATTGCTATACCTGATTAGGTAAATATTTCGAGTCATTATGTCAAGTGCTGAAGGGAAAAGGATGAGTCAGTTTACTAAAATTATACTTGAACACAGAGGGTAGCTAGACAACTGGGTTAGTATTGTCCAAAATCAGTCGAGCACTGGAGATTCCTCATGAACAGCAAGCGAGTCCAGAATTTCTGGGTTTGTCACCATTCCTCTTGTCCTAAACACAGTTACTTAAAGATAGAGGCCCAGTACCTTTGGAAGATGAATCTGGAGGAACAGTTCTGTACGTTTGCTAACCATCTGTGGAAACACTGATCTATTTTATGTTTTTCTCTTTTTTCTTGCGCACAGAAATGGTGAGAGAAGGAGGAAGGGAAACAAATGGGAGCAGGGGAGCATTACTTTATCCTTAAGCTCCCCTACACAAGGGTGCTGAGTACTGAGCTGGGTACTAATGACATCATATATACCAAGTGAAGGCAAAGTTATTTCCCTCTCTCAGCACCCACATGGCCCGTATGAGAAATACTGTGTCCTGTTTTGAGCCTCCATTGCAAGAGGTGTTGATAAGCTGAAGGATGTCTGGCAGAAATTTGCTAAGATGTTTTGCAGATGGGTGCACGTGGGATATGGGGAGAAGCTGAAGGAACAGAGAGTGCTCAGCCTGGAGGAAAGAGTTGATGCAGGCGACTAGCTGAAGCCTTCAGTTACACAACAGAGAAGATGTTATGCAGAAGGCAGAGGCAGGAAGCTCTCATGAATGCACAGGGTAAGGACAAAAAGCAAAAGCCACAGCTTGCAGCAAGAGAAAGTCCAGCTGAAACCAGGGAACAGTTGCTCATCCTGGGAGAGGCTGAGTCTGGAGAAAGGCTGGCACCTCCATCCCTGGAGAGCTGTAAAATTCAACTGGGTCCCTGAGTGACTAGATCTAATTTTGAAGGCAGACTGCTTTTCAGGAGGAGGTTGTAATATGTGACCTCTAAAGTTCCTTCCAACCTAAATTTTTCATCAAATACATCAAATATAATTTCATCATGTAAGAACCAAAAAGATGACATGAATTGAAAAAGTTGTAGATGATAGACAGCCATGCCGAGTTAGGCACACAATTTGTGCTCCTTGTGACTAACCAAATGGAGTCATGCACCATTGTTTCTGTACACCAGCTGGATGATCTAACCTATGAATTTTAAAAATTTAGTTATGCTGAATTACTCCAAGATCAATCCCATTGATTACTAATGATGCAGATTTTTTTCTTGAAAGTCTTTCCTTATTGTATCCCTGGAAGCAGATGCTTTGTGTACAGCATCTCATTATGTGTAGGTTTTTCTGCAAGACTGTTTATCATTTTATGTAGGTAGAAAGGTGAATAAGATAACAATGTTTTAGAAGGCAGCTCATGTAATAGAGAAAATTTTGGCTTTTGTTTCACTCTTAAAAAAGAATCGCTGTCCTTCATTCCCTTAAGTGCAGAGATTTCATAATAGTTTTAATTCAATTCCCTCCTGAATATAGGTCACCTAACTTTTAAAAGTAAAAAGGTTTTTAAAATAGTATTTAAAATTTTGTCCCAAATCTGAAATGAATGCTACTTCAGGAAAATGGTAGCATGGTGGGGGGAGTTCACAAGGGAAGGAATGGGAACATCTAGGATTGGAGTCAGCTGCTGGACATTCTCCTCTGCTAAGGCAGTTGTCAGCATCACAGTAAACAACAGAATCCCCAACTTCTCCTTCATGGGCTTTCTTGAGTCTTTGCCCAAAAGTAACACTGCAGAAACTGGGCATTATTCTGGCTTCTATTATATCTTTTATTCCTTTAAACTACATTTATTAATGCTATTTGATAATGCATAAATTTAAAGAAGAAAATGTATATTGTCAAAGTCTGCTTTATTTCATATATGTACTTTGGATTAAAATTGTTGCTCATATTTTGAAAAACACAATGGAAAGTTTTTTGTGATTAGAGGGAAAATTGTAGACTATACTTCCAAATTCTTAACAAAAATCAAATTATTTTAAAATTATGCTGGAATCCCGTTCCGTAAGGTTTAGATTTTATGAGCACACATGTATGTAACAGGCATTAAAATTAATTGCCTATAAAAGAAATCCAATATTTGAAACAAGAAGAAATATAATAGCTGCTTGAAAGATCAAACCAGAAATCTTGTCCTTGGTGGTTATGAGTTTGAGATCTCACAGATCCCATAGTTTTACTTCATGGTCAGAACGTCCTTGTTTCTATGTAAAACCAATTTTCTATCATCTGCTTTGTGTCTCTAGAGAATCTCAAGTAAGGAGAATAAATACTAACTCTACCATGATTCTACCTAGACCTTTGTCAAAATAGTATAGTTGCTTGTCTATTATTCCAGAGGATAAATTAATGAATGATCAGACAGAATTTCGGAACATTCATTTAACTTTGTAGTAGAAAGACTTATCATTATTTAGCACAGTACCAGCTTCTTATGCTCAGAAGAAATGCAATACGAGGATATTAAATCACTCATTAAAATACTGTATTTTGATAATGTTTAATGCAAATTCTTCCTTGCTGTGAAAATTACACACCTCAACTAAGTACCTTGATTACCAACAGGCAGTTTAGCATATCCATAATGAGATGCTCAGTGGGTTCAAAATGCTAATCTAGTAGCTGTGAAGGAGATTGACTCATTTGGTCTTGCAAAGCAATTGGTAGCTATGCACTTTTTTCCTTGCTGTATAAATAGCTCAACAAAAATCTTAGAAAGTCAATAGAAAAGGAGTTTCTGAGAGAATAGCTCTCAGCTCACGTGGCATCAGGCTGGGTCCAGATGAAGCACAGACCATCAGCTGCCCAAACATGGAGGGAGAACATCAGATTGGTTTGAGGCATATGTGGCCAGATCTCTAATTGATGTAAAGCTTGGTAACTTCTTCCTAACTAACAGTGAAAACCTGAATTATACCAAAAAACATGTGAGCATCTGGTGTCTGACTATCCAGGTGTGCTCATTTGCTATTGATCGCTGTAAACACTATAGAAGAGATCCACATGGAAGATGGGAGTTTGTGATGCACGTTGGTGTCTTTACTAGAGCATGGTAAAAAGCCTGCTGAAAATACTGGCAGTCACCCGAGATGGCCGGCTGTGGGTGGCTGGTTGTTCACCTACAATATGGAGCAGACTGAAAGCTGTTAGTACAAGCATATGAAAACAATTTACTGTTCTACATTCTTGGCTTCATGTTGTATGCTCTATTATGCAAAAGCAGTGGAAAAGTGGTTTATACCATCACTTCTTGCACATGACACTGGGTAAGGATGGGGGCACTGCTCAAAGGGCACAGAGCTACTGCTATAGCTGAGTGAAGGGATCTCTAAAAATGCTTTATGTAGAAGCAAATACAGCCAGGATGACAGAAACAACTTTCAAATTTGTTTCAGTCCTAGTAAAGTACTTTTGTTGGGAACAAAAAAAATTAGCAGTTGTATTTTGTCATTTCAAAATGTTATAGTATTTCTAATAATTTGAAACAAAGTCATGTTCCACATTTGAAAATATATGCCTATTTCTTCATAACTTCTGAGCTTTATAAAACTTTTGAAACCAACTGTTTCAATTTCACTTGAGTTAATATCTCTGAGTGCGCTTGCTCTTTAATGCAAACAGTAAATCACAAAATCTCTTACTTATATATATTTAATATAGAGAACAAACAGTAGATTTGGAAATGCAGTGGAGCAGAGCCAGAGAGTGGTTGTTGTTAGAATTGGGGTGATTCCATGGCAAAAGAAGCAAGAAGTGACAGTATGATGCTTTCTTTTGCCTTCTCTTGGACCTGTACCAAAGAGACCAGTTCAGAATCTAGACCACTGGTTTTCATTCTGGTATGAGAAAGGAGTGAAACTTGGGCCCTTCATCTGTTTAGTTGTTCAACCTATGTAATTCTTAGAATCTTTAATGAAATTCAAATACATTTGACAGAAAGGTTAGCGCCCTCCAATACATTAAGGCTGACAAACATTAAAACAAGTGGGTACATAAAGGCCAGAAGCCTGAGGTAATTGATGTATTTGGAACAGAATAAATTCTGAACAAGGATATCAGAAAACCCATGCAAGAAAGAGCCGTTTTACATACCATAACATAGAGGAGAAACTTGGATCGGAATCTGTGCCTTGTTAGAAATCAGAGAATTTAACTGGAAGATGCATTTTTGCAAAGAAACAGCTACTTTATTTCTGCTGCTCAGAGAATGTCCCACTTGATTTCGTAAGTGTAGATTTGATAAATACAAAGAGACATGCAATCTTAAGGACAATGCAGTGACTTATCCATGTTAAACAGCTAATTAAAAAACCACAATGATAACAGATAACCAGAAGAACAAATCACTAATTAATTAGAGATGAATGAGTAGGTCTGAATCAAATAACATCTACTCAAGCGGTAATCCTGTGAGATAAAGCTGAAAAAATGTTGTTTCCTTCCTGGAGACTGGATTTTGTTTCCTTTTATTCTTTTATGGCTTAGAATGCAGAGATGCAAGAAGTGGTGAATTTGCTGCTTCTGAGCTTAATTCATTTCTGTTTTAATTGTTTTGTGAATGAGCAATCAGTATGCAGCTAACATCTGAAAATAGCTTTAATTCACTGTATAACACCACAGCTATATTAATACCTTTTAACCAAAGTAAATATCTTCATTAGGAGATATGCAAGATCATATTTTTCAGATGCATTTAGATGTATTTATATGTATTATTATGGAATTAATAATTAAGAGTTGATGCATTATTTTACCAGACAGCAAGAACATGTTTTTGTTAATGCATAGCATGGTTTGAGACATAATTTTGTGGCACACACAGCTCTTTCCCTCTCCTCCTCTTTCTCATCCTTTTTCCTTCGTAAACCCCTCTGTGCCAGGGTATGGTACAACACACGTGCTTCCATGTAGTTTTCCCCCTTGCCCTTAGCTCTGAAGTCCTGTTACATTTTGTGGACATTTTTCATAACCATCTTAGACAGGGAGGATCATAGGTTATATTGTCAAAGACAGGTTCACAGCTGTGCACATCAGGCTGGAGACCTGATTCCCCTGCTCTGGCTGCTCTCATCACAGCAGTTGGAGCAGGGAAAGGAGAGGTCTGTCATGTCCCTCCTGATGTGACACAGGCAAAGCTGTAACAGGCACATGGGGCTGTTACCCATTCAGTTGTAAAGCTTAAGACAGTGAAAACTGTGACCAAAAAATACCTGCTGAGTAGACTTAAGCCTAGTGTCACCCCCTGTGGAGATTTATCTGATTACAGTGCTCTTCCTTTTTTTTCCAAGTGATCAGTAGCACAGCGGGGCATTGGTGGTTCAGATGTAGCTTCCTCTTAACCTATCAACAGAGAAGATAAGTACAAGGCAATAAAACATTTTAAATTGGACAGAAAGCGACGTAGGGCTGTATGATCCAGTTCTCAGTCACTGAAATGAATGAGTGGCATTGCAGTCCCTAGCAGACGTTCCAGTAATTTTATAGTGTATGTAGATTTATGAGTACGGTGGAGCTGCTCCTCATTTGCCTCCTGTAATCTTTTAGTTTTATCTTCCGGGTGAACTGCCAGACTCAGTCGTTTTGTTAATAATGAGCTCTTACAAAAAAAAATTTATGTTAGCACCACAGGCTAAAATCAACTCTGCATAAATACCAACAGAGCTGTAACAGGGAACCATAGAGTGTCTCTTTGATGTTGCTTTCTATCTGCACAGCATGTATGAACAATGAACTAGGTTACGAGGGGGTATAAACAGCAGTTGCTGCTATTTCCCAATAACATGGGAGAATAAATGTCTTTACTCAGAAAAAGCAACCATCAAGAATAGGTTCAAAACGTATAACATAACACAGAAAGAATGCTTTGCACTGCAGCAAATACTTCACACCTGGAGTTGAAGGGGGTTAATACTGTTCCTGAGGACAAGAAACAGTGAGCAGAACATGGGTATCAGTGGGAAAGGCTGTTATAGTCTGAAAGAAATGTTAATCCTGTGCCTATAGACCTGCCTGAGCACTCATAAATTGCTGGCAGAGTGGCTGTACAGGCACGGCTGGCCATATGCAACTCCAGGGCTGTGCTGGGCACGGTGCCCAGCTGTTCCAGAGGTGCAGCCCAGCAGCACCCACCCCTGTGAGCTGGCTCACCCACAGACACTCTCTGGATGACATCAGCCACTAAGGTGGCTTTAAGAGGCAGCCTGGTTGTTCAGGGGGATCTTCACTGCCTTCTGCGGGAGCCTTTGAACAACAGCAGAAGGGGATGATAATTGCTGAGGAAATCTGAGAGGAAAAGATGTGGGGGACAAGCAGCAGGGAAGGAAATATGGCCAAAGGGGAATATTTTAGAGAACTGAGAGGATTAAGAAAGCCACATAAGGCAGAAAATAGAGAAATGGAGTGGCAGCAGAAAGACAACTTGGGTTTGGGAGTGCATCTTGACAGCAGCACTGGAAGGACGACACCAGGTTGCGGGTGAACCAAAGAAGACAGTATCTGCTCAACAGTTTGCTGTGCAGAAGAAAGCCAGCAAGGCCTCCCAGATCAGATGCAGGGGGCTGCTTCCATCCCTCCACTCACCTCATGCACATGTGTAGGCCCAGCCCCACCACGGATGCTCATGGAGAAAGACCTGCAAGGCTGCTCACCCTCAGACAAACAGCCCGCTGCCATGCGGTGGTCAGTCCTCAGCATGCCACCCGTGCGAGGCAGGGAAGGAGTGCCCAGATCCTGCTCTGCAAAAATCAATAGCGAGTCCGTGGTACGGGATGAGGTTGGGCTGTTTAGGGGAGTAACACTGTGCTGCAGGTTTCAGGTTCAGAGGTGAGCAGAAAGCAAGATGGATACATTTTTTTTCTTTCCATCAAGAGCCAGTGAAACAGAAAAGGAGTGGAGCAGCCACCGCCACCCATGCAGGCTAGGTTCTTGTCTGAAACAAAACACAGGATGTATCTACCAGATGGAGTAATAGGTGTATAAAGAGCTTCCTTGCCTTCCTCATTCTACAGACATTTTTTAAAAAAATAACAGACCAAGAATGAATTCTTTCCCATGCCTTCGTAAAAGAATTTCCAATGATGCCTTTCTTCAGTCCTGCATATGGGGCAGCAGTAGCCAAGCCAGGTGTGAATCTCATCCGATACTAGCCAAACCCCAATTACGCTTTCCTTGACATTAGGGAAAGAGGATGATTATTTGCACTCTACTGGTTGTTATTCAGGTGGATTCACTTTCATTTTAATAGTTGCTTCTTGTTTTGGTTATAGCTGACATTTTCCATGCCGTATGAATTTTCATAGTCAGTCCATAGACTTCTGCAACATTTCTGAAATCTGTAACTCTATGATATACAACAAAGTCAATAATGGGCTTCCAGGACAAAATTCTCTGCCAGTCTCAATTCATTGAACTAGATCTGTTGGCCTCAAATTTGGCACTCCTTGTAAGCAGGAAGTACCAAAACCAAACCTGCCCTCTGCTTTTGAGAAACCTCCTCAAAGAGCTTCCTCTTTAAGGCTTTGTTAGGTGTTTTCTGTGTGAAATGAAAGTCAGATCTTAATGGACACATTCCTTCAAAGAATCTTACTAAAAATATCTGATCGTATTTGACCATTTATATGGTTTCAGCATCCTCTCTAATATGGCCATACCCACCACTGAAACTAGGTACTGTTGAGAGCCATGAGCTCCATATTAGAGGTTGTTATCATTGTAACATTGCTTCAGATCTTTTCAGTCCTCTGTGTGTGTGTGTGCATAGAAACATGAGTGGGTGTGTATCTAAGGCATGCACAACAGCCTGAAGAACCAAAAGCTGGTTGGACCTCTCTGCAGCCAAAGGGATGAGTACAAGGGTTATTTACTTGATGCTGATTATGATATGACTTCCATTGCTTGTTTACTCTAGGCTGCCAGAGACATAGTGCAGGGAGGAGCAGTACATGCAGCAGGTCTTCGAGGAGGGCTGCGCAACCCACAGCCCTAAGCAAACTTCCTGGAAGAAAATGTTATGGTTTCGAGCAAGTCAGACAAATCAAAGCAACATTACACTTAGATGTAGGGAGATAAATAGTGCTACTCACTAGTAAGTTTTTCTTTGAAGAAAAGGAGGAAAAAAGCCCGAACAACTCTTGCTTTGTGTTTCAGTCTGTCTTTTTTACCTCTGCAATAAAAAGCCCATGAGAAACCACCTGAAATACCGAGAGTCACTATTTACCGTCTTTTGAGAGAACAGGTACCAGTATTTGATAAAAAATAAAAACATTTCTACTGCAATTAATCATGTTAGACAGTAATGTACAGAAAGTGTTTATTCGGTCTGCAGTCACACGGGCATTCAGAGTACCATTTCTGTATACAGTACCATAAGCTGGCACGTGTACACTTTGTCCTTGCACTGCTCACACCCTCCCCAGCTGCAGTTTACTACTTCCCGCACTAATGCTCTTTATAGCTGTGAACACCAGGGCTCAGATCTTTTCCATCCTGCACAGCAATTCCACATTTCCTTCCCCTAAGTATATTTTTGCACATAAATTTTTATGCCAGTTTTCTCATCCTGACTCTACACACTCCCAAAAGTGTTACAAAGGAGGCAATAAAAAAAACTACAAGCTCAAAAAGAAGCTTTTGTTTTGTCTTATTGATTGTGACTGCCCTTACATAGTCACACATCTCTGGGAATTTGTTATATATAATTATTTTTTCCTAATGCTTTGTTACTTCAGAAACCTACAGTGGATTTCAGTTTAGTAAAACTTAAATGAAAATGAAGCTAGGACTTCCCTATAAGCTACACAGTGGTTTCAGTGGAAAATATTTACAAAAGTATATCACATCATGTTGTTAATTCTGTCCATTAAATACAGCTTCCATAGGAGCTTTCTCTACATTACTAGGTTGTTGTCTTTTGAATTTTTAAAATTCTTACTAAGCTTACATGGTGGCTATGAAAGTGACTTGGAGAATCCTTTAGTACTAGTTCATGTACCATTCAGGGATTTCTTGCTTGTCCTTTAATAGCTTTTGTGGGGTGGAAACTGTAATGTGTGTGGCAATCCATGAAACAGCTCTTATTTACGCAGTGTACCAGCCTGAAGATCTGCTGTTCCTCTGAGATGACTCTTGAAGTTTGTCATACCAAAGATTTCTCACCAGTCATCAAGCTAAGTGTGTAAATCACATTCCTCTGGCCCAGCTCCCTTGTAGACTAAATCCTCTATTGTCTCCACTTGTGCTCTTACTGTCTTGTTAAAATTGTGCTTTAAAGATAGGGGATTTGAGGGCCACCCCATACTAATTTAGAGACATCCAATGTGTGCATTGTTTGGACTAAACCTGATCAAGCAACGGTGACAGAGCTGGTGTTATGGATCATATATACACTCAGCAAGGCAGACAGGCATTAGGAGCCCACTTTCAGTTAATATATTTTCTATATTTTTTAAAAATCAAGAAAAAAGTCAAAGTCTGACCATAATGACATCAGCTGTTCTGACATTTATATTTCATTTGCTCTGGCCAAGCAGCCAAGCTGTCAGAAGAGTCAGGATGACATACCAAAACTGGTCAAAGTTGCAAATCCTTCTGGTTAGACACAAAAGTCATGTGGCTCTGGGGACTTCCTTGCACTGCAAATAAATCCAGCTGATGGCTTGTCCTTCTCTGTAAGCACTTTCAGATCTCAGGAGCCAGGTCTCCTCCTCCAGGATCTGAGACTTGCAGACATCACTGGGGGAAAAGCACTTTGGAACCAAAGCAGAAAAAGAAATAGAGAATTGAGTCCATGTGCTCTCCTCAGGCACTCAATAGGAGAGTGCAGAGGCAGCAGAGCCAGACTCCTCACAGAGGTGCACTGTGATAGGACAAGAGGCAATGGAAGCTAATCAGAACGTGGGAAACCGGTTTGATGTAAGAAAAAGCCTTTCTGCCACAAGGGTGGTCAACAGGAAAAGAGGGGCCAGAGAGATTTTACAGACTCCATCCTTGGAGATATTCAGAACTTGCCTGGGCAAGGCCCTGAGCAGCCTGATCCACCTGTGAATGTCCTGCACAGGATGTTGGACTCGATGATCTCTAGAGATGTCTTCCTATCTGCCTGCTTCCATGACACTAAAGGGGGATATTGGAAAATATTTTGGTTCATTCCTGCTCAGAGTACAGACCCATGGACTGGGAGGCTGTGCCAGGACCTACATTTGGGTGCAGAGCAGATCTGAGCAGAGTCCAGTGAAGGGTCATACTCCAGTGCATGTATGGTTTGAAGTCAGAACTCAAGCAAGTGTACCAAGGTTAGTTTTTCTTATATATCTTTGCCAGGTGAATAAAATTCTGGGGTTTTGTCAGACTCTTATTATTTTTCATGTAATTGCAGAGAAATAGTGAGTCATAGTTAGGTGACGAGGCTTAGTCATTTTTAAAAAGCTGTGTGCTACTTTTGCAAGTCAGTTAAGTGACACCTTTGTTGCCACACATGCAGAAAATAGAATCACAGAATCATTTAGGTTGGAAAAGACCCTTAAGATCACCCAGTTCAACCACTAACTTAACACTACCAAATCCACCACTAAATCATGTCACGGAAAATGGTATTCAACTTAGCAAAGAAAAGCAATCTTTATCTAACACAAATAACAAAATATGAAATATAGTTCATATAAACAAGCAGTTCAGAACCCCAGGATTTCAACTAAACAAACATAAAATATTGTCTCAGAATAAGCACTGCTATGAGAAGGTGAGAATTTGTGACTCCAGGCCCTAATAGCCATGGCATGCTCAAGCAGCACATGAGAAGAAGCAGTATCAAAAATGCAGATGTGGAGTGTGAGTTGGGCATATTTGCCTTCATTTAATACTCCAAGAAACAGGGTTATTTTAGCCAATTTCTAGCATCTCTTGTGAACCTTATTGTCACTTCACACTCGTAAATCTGGACAGCAAAAAGACATGAGCCCATAATAGACTAAAACAACATTTTTTTTTCCTTTGCTACATGTTCAGTTTTTCAATCAGCCTGTTAGCTTCCATGGCCATTTGTAACCGTAGGAGTTATTTGTCCAAGGTGGTCTTCATTTGCAATTCACATCATTGCTAAGGCTGTTAAGGAAAGATATATAGACCTTTAATTCCTATAATCTTTTTTGATGGAATCAACTGATAAAGGCGGTAGGAAGCATTAGAAAAACTCCACAAGACCTAGAACTGCACATGAGTTGGAGGAGATGTGGTACATACATGTTTTGTTAAAATAATGGTCAGGAGAAGGGCCATACAACTGTGTAGAGGGAGCAGCACCAAAGCACGTGGACGCCAACAATGTAAAATGTAGAATAAGTGTAAAAGCAATCCTGAGCAAGTAACTAATGTCCTGCAGCCCCATATATTTAAAATTAAGTTTAAAATTGAGGCTGGTTCCAATATATTCAACTGGATCAGTACTTTGATGCATGTTTCAATCAAGATATACCAAGTCAAACTTAACAACATGCTAAGTCTGATGATTCTTCAATTCAATGCTATGCAGATGCCTTTGTGTACTGGGGAGGTGAGTCCTCATTTTTAAGCTACTTATGAAGAATCAAAGAGGCAGGAATCCTCTGCCCTTGCAAATATATCTATAAAGGATACAGTTACCTTAGCAACAGGCATTTTATGAGCCGTTTCAATATAAATATTGGTTGTGATATAACTATCATAAAAGGTCTGGAAACGTGATGAATTCAGAAAAGAAGGATGGGCATTCACAATATGTAGTGAATAGGGTGCTTTTTTGCATCTGCATGTCTGTGTGATCACATGCTGGATGTTCTTCAGGAATCATTGTTTGATGCCTTAATATTAGGAATAGGTTTGCAAACTATGTATAAAAACAATACATAACACATACTCAGTCAGATCAAATGGATCACATTTTATATCCATCAACTGCTCACGTTTTCCTGGGGCAAATATAACAAGTTCAAGTCCTGTACAAAGGATTTTCAGTTGAGAAAAATAACACTGGAGATAATTAACTGTAAAATTTCCTAGGATAACAACACCAAAAATAAAGCCCTATGTTTTAAGAAACTTTTCTGTTTTATTGGCTTGCCAAAAGAAGGGTGTCAAACTAATTCTTTGATTCATCCTTAAGATTGATGCCTGTGGATGGAAACCACTGTCTCACTGCCTGAAGATAATAGCTAATCTCAGCAAGTGTTCCCAATGCAGCAAGATGTACAGGTACATTTCTTGTAGAGCATCCCATCTCTGAAACCACACTTTTCAGTCATGATCTTTTGTAGGATGGCAATTTTGATGTGTGTTGAGTAATTAGAGAAATGTATTTTGAAATGCATGTCATTTCTGAGCTTCATTACACAGCTGAGATGACAAGAAATGTGCACACAGTCACAGCCCTTTGTGTTGATGAGTGCCCGTTAAGTTCAACTTCATGATGTTAATAGTCTCAATAAAGTAACAAAACAGTGGCTTTTCTGAAAATAGACTTCTGTATGACATCCATTGGTTGGAGACCTCTCATATGGCTGTTAACTATTTCAATTAGTTTTATATCATGCCAGGGGAATGGATTTCTTTCAAAATTAATGTCTGCTTCTGATTTAGAGGCAACAGCTTATGTATCTAAGACTTGTTTGCCTGTTTTGCCTGCATGCAATGGCTGTTTACATGCTGGATATAGCAGTCTACAATTTCTGTGGGAAGAGCATCCTGTATCTCAAAATAATTTTCACATCAGCTTTAAGCATCAGATGAAGCAAGCAGTGAATAACCATGTCAAAATGCCTGCCACAGGGCAGAGATGAGATAATACCAGCCTCCCAGTCCTCTTGCTGTAGTAGTTCAAAACTCGGAGGGGGCTCATATGTCCCACAGGGACAGCAAGGCAGGAACGGGCAATCCGGCACACCATGTCTCTGCTGGAAGGTTCAAACTCCCACCAAGACCAAGGGAGGACACTGGGCTTCAGGGTGGCTTGCATCAAGGCAAAGAGGACCTTGCGTCTCCTCTCCCTGTTCTTGCCCCTTGGGATCACACAGTCTCTCAGTCTCTTGATACAACACAGAAATAAATGAAAAAGCTTACCATTTCTATCACTACTACATTTTTGGTTTTATTTCTGCAGTAAATGATAAGCAGGCTTTAAGAGGTTTTACTCTGAATGAAGGGTCATCACCATGAATAGATTGAGAAAAGCCAATGTGATGGCCACATGAGAGTAAGAAGACAAGAAAAAAAAAGGATAAGATCACCTGACAACAGGTGATAAATGATAATTTTTCACAACAGAGTCATGATGATGCATCTTGTTTCATATGAACAGGTCTCTGCTGTGAAGCACACAATTGTAGTCAGCCAGCCTCTCAGTGAACAGAGATTCAGTCAATGGACCAACACACTTAGAAACTGGGAAAACTGACTGGTGCCAGGATTACCACACCTTTTTTCAACTTCTCCCCAAAATTACTCCAACTATCCAGAATGGCTCCAGTCAATGTTTCAATTTTTTCCAACAGTTCTTTCCAAAACTTGGTATAAATCCTCAAAATGGGCAAGTTGTGCTGAGAGCACACACAGCCTGATGTTTTTACATATTTTAAAGACAGTTTTTCATGGCTGGCTCTTTTTTATTTTTTCCTTTTGGTCATGATCTTGTTTCTACACAGACTGGACCCAAAATACAAAGTAAAAAGGTGTCTTCCCCATTGATTACAGCAGACATCAAATCAGACCCTAACCATGCAGACACAAGAAAGACTTCCTATCCTGTTATTCTTAGACATTAGAAATATTTCCTTTCTAGCTGGACTGCACTTATAACACATCATTCTCATAAATTGGCCTCTGCTGTTGCCACTGCAGTAACACTCAGTTACAATTTGCTTCCCTGTCTTTTACTCCCTGACAGCCATAAATAACCTAGAACATTTTGTCAAAGATCTCTAGGAGTTCAAAGCCTATCCAGTCTGAGTGCTGGAAAACACACAGACTAGGATAACTGATTTTTATTAAGGTAGAAACAAGGAATTAATGTATGCTGCTTTTTGTACAGTATCAATGATTATGCGTGGGCGCTCTTTTAAAATTAATTGTTATCCCTAGCTTTTTGCTTTCCACACAGTGAACTCCCTCTGAGAAAGGTCAAATAATCTCCTTGACAACACAGCATTAATGGTCAGATCATTTTATCACAGCTGAAATGATGTTAAATAGTGAAATACATATAGCTAAGGCTCATGGAGGCTGTGTGGATTTTCTACGTACCTGTAACCCATTGAAACATGCATCCTCTGAAATTTGTATGGGCATGAAGGCAGCAGGTTCCAGAAGCTTTAATCTTGCTTCACAAGGGAGCTTCATGGAGGCAGAGCCACCAAATCCAGGGGGCTCTGAAGCCGCATGTTCAAGGCTGGAACAAAAATGGGTATGAACAGAGATACAATAGTTTTAGGCATCACATCTCTTATATTTCAAAAATAAAAGTGCAGCAGCTATCTGTCAGACTTGCCCTCTCTATGTGGCCAGTGATCCTGCGGACATCCTGCTTGCCCGTGCAGCGTTGAGAAGCTGTTTCCCCTCACAATGAATGAGTCAGTTTGGAAAAGGTGCTCTTTCTCAAGAAACATCACTCAGTTTTCAGAGTCCCCAGACAAAAGAAACTGCCATTTTTGTTTACAACAAGATTTTATTATGCAAACATAATAGACATAGCCAAAGCTGGAAGCATTCCTATCTGCCTGTTGTTTGAACACCAGTCAAACAGCAGATAAAATAGATGAGAGCTACCAAAAGGATTCAAAAACTCAAGGTTAAAATTCTTAGAATGAAGATGCAACTGTATGTGGATGTGCAACTGGGCACAGTGTTGCCATACCATAACTTTTTGAAAAGCTGCCCAAGCTAGAGCAGAGCAGGAATCTTCACAGATCTGAATTTCTCTGAATCTTTAGCTTTGTTGGGAGTCTGTAGTTATGAAGTACCAAAGGGATTGTTTTTTTTTCATTGTCACATCTCCCTGCATTATTTCATTAGAGCTGCACCAGAGTTTTTCCAAAATACGATCAGCTTGTGGTGAATAGGCAGGCTGGCACTGTGAAGGCTCTAGCGAGTAGTGTGTAGAGGGGTCCCTTTCAGCAACTGTAATCTTCTGAGAGTCCTTACCCTAAAACCATGGTGAATTCCCCAAGACCGATCTCATCAGTAGAGACAAGGGGTCTGAACAGACCATCGGTCCTGGCACAGGAGCACTTCCATTAATCCTAACTCAGAACTGCAAACACCATCACTTGCATGGGACAAAGGATAAACCATGAGAAAGCTCTCTCAACAGGTCATGGCTACACCAAAGGAGTTTCCAGAATGCTCTAGAAATTGCCCCATAGCATGTCTGAGATCCTTGCGCAGACCACAGCTTTGTTTTGCTGACAAGAATAAGCACTTTCATCATAAAGGACTCAAAACTTATTTAGCAAGCTATTTACAGTACACATATCATTAATTTTACAGAATAAATGATCTGAGAACGGCAATTTCAGACAGAATTGATCAAACTGTTTCAGAGGAGTTTCAATTGCTACTAAAAAATCTTCTGCAAAGTCTATTTCATGTTGCTTATCATGCAACAATAAGTCGATTAGGATAATGCTTTGTTTGGATGCAAAGAGGAGGCATTAGAATAAATTAAAAAGAAGTCCAGAGAAGTCTCCAGAATATCATTTATATATTTTATCTTGTCCATCTGTATCAACATCTCTTACCCATGAAATGCAACTACCTGTGACTCGTTCAAAGCAAATAAGGAAAAGACAAAATTCAGTGTCAAAGCAAAGTAAAGGGTCTACAGCAGACATCCTCCATGGCTTTGCACTCAGGACTTTAGTCAAAAAATACAGGAAAGGAAAACAACAGAGTTGTTAACAGACAACAGTTCTCATGTCAAGGTAAAAAACCCCAAACAACAAAACAGAGTTTCAGGGTATTGTAGAAAAAAAAAAGTTTTGAAAAGAAAGAAAGCCCTGGAGTGAAATTCAAGGGCTATGCAATTACAGAAAAGAAAAACGGAAATGATTTATTGGCCTCAAGTCAATGAAGATATTATCATGCAGAATGAGTCACAGCTGAAGAGATGCCCTTCTAAAACACGTCTTCTTTTATGGGAGAAGCACAGCCTGCCAGAAAAATAAGAAACCTGTGAAAATGTAATAGGTAGCTGTTACGACTTTTTTGCTATGTATTAAAGGTGTTTGGAAACACTTCAGTGACACTTCCATCAGTCAAAAAAGTTGTTATTTCTTCTAAACAAAAAAAAAGAAAAAAACACACATGAAAATGTACTACAAGAGAGTGGCCAGGGATTGTGCTGGAGACCTAGACTCAGCCTCCTCACAGAGACTTGCATTTCTCCATGTCCACTTCACACGGGCTGCAGCAATTTGTACTAAAAAAATAGACCCAGGGAGAGTGACCCACCAGCTTTCTGCTTACTACCTCTTCTTAGTTCACTAATTTTAACACTAGATTCTGCTGTTTCCCTAAAATATGAAGATTTTAGTCCCTGCTCTGCTTAACTTTGTGGAGAAGCAGGTCTTGCTGTCAGTGATCTACTTATGTGGTGAAATAGAAGTAACAAGAAGAATCTCTAATTTTTTTCTGGAGATAAACAATATTTATCATGCAGTTCTATCATGTATTACCCTGTAACAAAGAGAAATAGCTTTTTCTTGTTCTATTGGATGCTGTCATTTCTATATCTAGACTTAATGGTGTTTAGCTGTAACCAGATATTGATGAAATACACTGGGGGCCTGATCTCATAAGGATCAGGAGATTGTTGAGTAGAGTCAGTGCTGACAGTTCTTAGATTGTTATTTTCCTAAAACTAAATAAATGTCTTTCTGGTTAAAAGTGCAACAATATCAGACTTGGTTTCTGTGCATCCATAAACCTCAGATAAATAAAATACCCCTCATAGAAAAATTTGAATGACATAAAAACTTCCAAGGGCAGTGAGGAATAATACATGATTATAAGCTACTGTAGATATTTTTCCATGTGACGTGTCAGCTTGATGTGAGAATTGAAGTAGTAACTTTCTCAACCCCTTGTGGAAAACAAAAGAGTTCTACACATCGGTTCTGCACTCTGATTTCCTCCAGGGAGGAAATGTCTTGAGGAAAATTTGAAATTTGCTCACATACTGTGAGCTAGATCTCCTTTGTTGTGTTTTTTTTTGTTTTTTTTTTTTTTTTTTTTTAGAAAACAGAACTAAGGTGGTTTCTTATTTTAAAATTGAACTATATTTAAAAATATCATGTATAAGAGAGGTCTGAAAGAAATGGAAATAACCGTTCCCTTTGCAACAGTTCCTGTAACAAGGGAAAACACTCATGCTATGTGAGCAGAAGTTAGCAAAGTAATACAGCCTTTGTGGTTATAAAGACATTGTTACATTTGTAAATGCATATTTTCCTGGAAATAATAGTACATATCAATGAGAACTTTAAAAAAAAAAAATTTTAAAAGCAATCATTTGTTTGATTCCTCCTCCCTCCCTACATACATACATTTCTCCAAGAACTATAAAACAAACAAGGATAGAATAGAATGGTTTGAGTTGGAAGGGACCTTTAAAGGTCATCATATCCAACCCTCCTGCAGTGAGCAGGGATAATTTCAATGAGATCAGGTTCCTCATCCAATCTAGTCGGGAATGTTTCCAGGGATGGGGCATCCACCACCTCTCTGGGCAATCTGTTCCAGTTTTACAATACCCTCATTGTAAAAAATTTTTCTTATATCTAGTCTGAATCTACACTTTTTTAGTCTAAAACCATTACCCTTTGTTCTACCACTGCAGGCCCTATTAAAAAGTCTCCATCTTTCTTATAAACCCCCTTCAAGTACTGGAAGTCTGCTGTAATGTCTCCCCAGAGCCTTCTCTTCTCCAGCCTGAACATCCCCAACTCTCTCAGCTTGTCCACACAGGGGAGGTGCTCCAGCCCCCTGATCATCTTTGTGGCCTCCTCTGGACCCACTCCAACTGGTCGATCTCTTGTGTGTACCAAGGACCCCAGAGCTGGACACAGCACTGCAGGTGGGGTCTTGCAAGAGCAGAACAGAGGGGCAGAATGACCTCCCTTGACTTGCTGGCCACATTGCTCTTGATGCACCCAGGATACAGTTGGCTTTCTGGGCTGTGAGTACCCACTGCCAGCTCATGTCCAGTATTTCATCCATAGCAATAACCCATTTAGACATTTTTACCTCTGATCCTTGCCTTCTTTCTGTGCGTCTACACATTTCTTCCCTTGTTTTTATGCTGTTGAGCCACTTCATTTACAGCAGCTTTATCTCATTGTAAGATATTTCCTCCAAATACACTTTAAAACTTGAAATACAGCTTTGAATGTTTCATGTTGAATTAGGTTATAATCTAATATGAGATCAATCATACTAGGTGAAACCATCATGAGAAAAAATACATCCAACTGTTTTGAATGTTCCAGCTGCTACCTTCATCTGATCCTCTTTACTTCTCTTTACAGGAAAGGCAATGAACAACTATTCCTTTTTTTTTTCCTGCATTCTGTTCATCATTTGATAGACTTTTAGCATCCCACTTCAACTGCCTTTTCTCTTATTGAAATATATTAATCTATTTATTGGTTCCCTGTACCTTATATCCTTCTTTCAGCTGTTCTCTAGCCCTTTTGTTTTGTTTTGTTTTACCTCTTCCTTTTTGAGATCAAAGCATCAGGATTATGCATAGTCTTCAAAGTGTACACTATCAATTTGTGTAGTGGCATAACGACAATTAACTCTTCCTAACCACTGAAACGGAACATAAAATGATCTATTATAATACCAAAATCTCCCTCGTGAATATAAGTAGCCAGCTCAGAGATTTTCATGATGTGTGCAGAGTTAGGGTTGCTTTCATGTATGCATCACTTCACATTTATCGACAGAAGTCAACACTGACTTTCACACGACAATTTTTTTCAGCACTGTGGGTTCCTTATGCAACTCTTCTCAGTCAGCCTTTGTTTCAATTGCACAAAGAAGTTTAGAATTGTCAGCAAAATATGTCACTTTACTCTTCTCCTTTTCTAAACTTACCAATACATCAGCACATATCCCTGGGGAATTCTGAAAGCAACTTCCCTGCTTAAACTGACCATTTATTCCTGCCTTTTAATTAATTTTGTATTCATAAGAAGACATTCCTTCCTACACCAGAGCAGCTCCCTTGCATCCTGGAGGTCACCCTGCACAAAGCATGCAGTTTGGGATCGGTAGTTCTGGGTACAATCTCCAGCTCTGGCAGTGATTTGTCATGTGATCTTGGGCAGTCTTTAACATACTTTTAAATATCCATTCATAAACTGAAATCTTTCCAATGATCCTACAAACCATTATGAGTGTGCTTACCTTTATACCCCTAGCTTGTCCTATGTAGTCAAAGAGTACTGTTCTCAAGAAAAGAAAGAGAAACAAAGTATTGAGAGAATAAATCCTTGTTACAAAAACATTTCAGCCTGTTATTTTTGATCTTTTTGCTCTGAATCTGACTACTGCCCATTGCTTTTTGTGTGTGACTTATTATCAGAGTCTCATGGCAAACTTCCTGCTCCCTGATGAAGTGACAGAAATTGAGTAAACACAAGTGCAGTAAGAAGCACTGGAAATGGCCCCTCATTTTCTCTATGTGAGAACCTTTATACAGACAGATTTATATGAGTAATCCTAAGATTTTTTTGCAGCTCATTAATATGTTATTGATCAAAGGAATCACAGGCATGAACGTTTATGGAAATCAAAGACAAACCTCATGATGAATACTTTATGCAGATGAATAGTTTCTGGTTTTATGTTGTTTTGGTTTGTTTGGTTGGTTGGTTTTTTTTTGGGGGGGGGGGTGGTGGGGTGAGGGGGAGGCACAGATTTTTCAGTTCCAAGAATGAGGGTGAATAACTGAGACTGAAGCCTGAATCACTCATTAAAATTAGAAGCAGAGATGGAGAAAAGGTCTGAAAGAGTGTTTTTTGCATGTAGCTTCAGAATCTCTGATTTTCTGGAATCATTCAAGAGTTGAGAGTTTTTCAGTGGAACCTCAGGACTTAAGGGGTATTCATTGTTTTTGGAGATTTTGTGAGGAAATGGCAAAGGAAGGCTATATTAAAGATATTTTTGTTTACAAGCACCCATTAGTTGAAAGGACTTTGAGTGAGACACAAATTTACTACAGATAATGTTTTCATGAGTTCTCAGTAAAACATTGTATCATTGTTGACGTAGTAACAAAGTTGTCTAATTAGAAGAAAAGATTAACCTAAGTAACCTTAAACATGCAAGTCTGTCTGAGAAAACTTGTCTTGTAAACAACACATTTTCAGCAGGAGTGGGTTTTGGCCAGATGAAATTGGCATTACTGAACTGACAAGAACAATGCAAACCAGTTTTCCAGCCAAGATGGAGTCAACAGAGTTAAAACTGAAGTAACTTTAAAACTGTGAGCAGAGTAGCGATATTCAAATTGTAATCCTTACAGCTCTTAAAAAGAAAATAGTATCCCCATTGACTTTTAGAAACCGTAGATAATGACCATTTTATCATTCCAGTAAATATTTTTGACTTGCTAACGAAATTTCAACAGTAGGAATTTGCAAACTCCTTCTGATTGTATGGGTGTACTCCACAGACCTCATTAAGCAATATTTGAACCTCTTTGCAGAAATACTTAGAATTCTGTCTCTCTTCTGACTTTAGATCTCTTATGATAGACCTTGACAATGTGTGATCAATACTGATTCTCTCAAGTTTTCCCAGATCCAATTAGAAGTGCAGGGTTTCAGTGTGTTAATCATTATAATATAAGGGATGGTAACTCTTGTATATATGTATATATACATAAAAAAAGGAATAATGTAGTCTAAAAAGGTAGTGCCATGAATCTAACATGTTAGAATGGAATCAGTGAACTGAATATCATCAAGCTTGGATTTTCTTCCTGCTAATTTGATAACATGCATATTTGAGAATGAGAGGGAACACAGCATTTTTTTTCTTTCATATGACAAAACTACAATACTCAGCTATTTAATGAGTTATGCATGAGACCAGGAGTTCATCTCTGCATCCACAGATGCATCATTTATGCAATTGTTAAATGATAAATATAAGGACAGACCTGAATTTTTTTGCTCATTGGCTTTCTGCAAGAAGACCAGCTAATATGCAATTACTCAGGCTTGTTTCATCTCTTTTCAAAAACACAAAAATGCTCATAAAAGCCTAGGAGGATACACTTGCACTAGGGCACTAGATGACTTCTAATTAGCTGAAACCTATATATTACATTTTGAAAGTCTAGTAAAAGCAAATATCTACCATGGAAGTAAAGAGAACATCTGACATTAAATAAGTTAGAACACATTTAATGTATTTCATCTGCTCCTGGATCCACTGTCAACATCATGATTTTACAGACAGCATTTTTCTGCTTTGTTTTGCTTTATTTTTAACCTGTGAATATGCAAGAGAGTCAGGAAAAGAACAAAAAGACATTTGAGTCATTCCAAATCGTCATCTGTTCTGAAGTGATTACACAAAACACAGTGAAACGTACTAAATAAACTTCAGCCACTTAGTGATTCACTCTGCATTACACAGCACATGCTACATGGCTGTGTCATGGGACTGAATTGTCCCTGAGAAGTAAATAATCAATAAGAAATTGACTTTTTTTGCCATCTGTTGCCTTCTTTGATGTTCTTCCTAAGATAAAAACATGATCAACATTGACCTTCTGAGCTTAAATGTCTTTGCTTACATATGTCTTTTGCTATTTTTTTGGTGTACTGCTAAAGAATATTTTGCATCACTAAAAGAAATACACCACTGTAGCTCCTCAGGAGCTGATGATGGCAAAGAGAACAATTGCTTTCTGTTCAGCCAGAGGATAGAAGTCTGCCACCTTCATGGTTCTTGGTGGTGGAGAGGGCCACCCTTGGACCCCACTGCTGCTTTCCCTGCTCCAGGCCACTCTGCACAGCCTGGCCCAGCCCAGCCACCTGCTTTGACGCTTGCCTGGTCTCTGAATAAACTGTCCTGTTTCAAGTACATTTATTTTTTTTTTAATCTGAACTAGTTTACTGGTGGTTGAGTGAGTCAAACTGTCTCATGTGGTGAAAGGAAGGCAGGTGCATGACAAGAGAGGAGGCTGGAGTGCGGGGTGGGGGCAGAGCGATGCTGTGGGCTCAGCTATACTGGCTAACTGCTCCTGAAGGAAGGTGAAACTTTGGCAAAGTGGAGACTGAAAAGAGGCAAAAAACCCCCAAACTAAAACCAAATCCCGGGAGAAAATTCTTACTTTTGCCTGATTCCTCTGTGCTCAGGAGAACAAGACTGTCTTTTTTGGTGTACAGGCATTATACTGAAGGTGAACTAGGCTCCAGAATCGGTTTCTTCCTCTGACAGAATAAATCTGCAGGATCTCAAATGCTGGTTGGCCTCTTGGGCTAAAAAGAAATTAAAAATTACTTTCTACTGTTTTTCTGCTCCTTAAATAAAGTTGCAAGTGTACTTTCTAGTTTGACTGTAAAAACTCCTGGAAAGGATCTATCTTTTCCTCCTGATTCATAGAGCTTAAACCATTCAAATTTGTCAGTTTCCAGACTTTCTAGCAATATGAATACATAATAGAGTGGTTCAGAAGATGAATTATCAATATCTCAAGGACTCTGAACTGTCTGATTCATCAAATATGAAGTAGTCCAGGAGAAAAAAAAAAAAAAAAAAAAACACAACAACAAACAACAAATTGGATCTTATTCCCTTTTTTCCATGTTTTTCTTGTTTAGCTTTAGTCCAGATGCCTTGAGGTTACTCTAGTTCTTTGAAAAGGGTTAAATGATTCTGGTTTTGGTGATAAAGGTGGCGATTTATCCAAGAAGCTCCGGTTCAGCAGATTTACTGACTTAGAGAATATGTGCAGTTTCTGGTGAGAAAATATTAATAGGTGGTACCCAGTGCTCTGGGATAGTTCACTTTCACCTCAGAGACCCTGAGCTGAGTGACATGTTTGTAACAAAACCCACCACATTTCATGCAGTTTAGAGGCAAAGGAATGAATTAGAATTTGCTCACTCTACTTAAAAACTTATTCACGGTCCTGCAAAAAATGGTCTGAATTTTGTGTCATTTGTCCAAGGAAACATTAATGGATCACACTTCTGTGTTCAGCAACTTTCCCCTCATCTGTTTGCAACTAGAAAGAAAAGAACCCCTGCAACTTCACCAAAGAGGTAACACAGTATTGCTTCTGTCTTAGTACACATGTAAAGGATGTATTTGGAATGCCAGAATCTGTTTAGATGAGTAACAAGATTTGAGTTTTTTTAGTCTGATTTCTTTCATCTTTCATTGAGACTTTAAAAAATTTTTTATTTTAATTTCTTTAACGTGTGGTACTCTTGCAAATGGACCCTGCCCAGTCTGTTACAGCATGATATAAGCAATGCCTTCCCCACCCCTGTCTGCTAAGGGTGGTACAAAATCAACAGGAATCAAAAAAGATGCAGAGAGGTGGAAATGGAATCAAAAAAGACTTCAGAAGTCAAGGGTATATGAAGACTACCCATGTCTCTGGGTCCCTAAAAAGGAGCTCTAACGCAGCCATGGCCCTTTTCACCTTGGAGCTTGGCTGATGGGGGCAGTGGGTGATTTCTCAGTGGAGCAGGGGCCCTTCAGCCCCAGGCAGGTCAGCCTGCCTGGTCCTTCTTCTGCACGTCTGAGCCAGGGCAGAGTGGCACAGAGCTTTGATATGGGAGATACCAGTTACTCACACCCTTTAAATACAGGACTTGAATGCAAAGTCTCAAAGCTTATGGACTATCTGGTTTGTCTATCAACACTGATGAGTTTATGAAGTCTCCCCAACCTGTATTGATAGCTATTACATCCTCACATCTGTTATTTCCTTTCTTTATTCTAATTTCAATAAAAATTATTTCAACTGGTGATATTTCACCAAATGAGGAATATAACCCCTACACTGGCCTTTTATTTTTAAAATTAGTCAAAAAAAAACCACAGGTCTTGCTAAACTTCTCAGCTTCCAGCCAGAGAAGTCAGAGGTCTCCTGTGATGACAAATTTCAATTCCTTCAGCTTGGTCATATGTATTTGCTTCAAGTATTGGCTCATCAGCATTCAATTCAGTATCACATTGGAAAAGCATTGGAGGGGAGGAAAAAATAGGGAAAAAATGGCAAAGAGAAAAAACAGTTTCTCAAATAAATTGTGCTTCCTTCCTGTCTTAATGTGCTCTCTCATATGACTCAAAAGATACTGTGAGCACTGGCTTTGAACCTTTAGCAACTTTAATTTTCTTAATAATAGCTTTAGCTTAATAATAGCTTTAGCAACTTTAATTTTCTTCTGCCTTAGTAAGACACTTCTGAAAATCCAGTGAAGTATTTTTTTTTTCTATAAAATACTACTTTTTTGTACATAATACAAATCAGTGTTTTATATACTACTGATTTTTCTCAGGCAGATAAGATAGACACATTCATTACCATTTTCTACCTCCCAGGACAGAATAATTGTGGTTCGAATACTTCTTGCTTTAAAGGGAAAATGGTTCTAATCACAAAAACAGTATTTATGATAATGTCTGAAAAACGTATGACCACCCAAGACTATATCCCATTACACCAAGTCAACAGGAAAAAATGATCTGGTAATAATACTTCTGTTCCAAAAACTTCTAACTTAATCTCACTAATCTATTGTACTAAATTATCACTCTTAAAAATCATTTATGATAATTTGTACATAAATCTAATGTATAAGGCACTGGACTAAGATCTGAACAGGATCAAGAAACGTTTATCCATACCATCCATGACCTGAGCAAATGATTTAGCTGTTCTGTGCCTTGGTCCCCAGCTATAACTGAGGATACTACCTCCCACTTTTGGTCTCTGTTGTCTCTTTAGACCACTGAGAGGCAGGGATTGACCCTTACTATGTGTTTGTATAGCATCAAGAACCAAGTGGGGTTGCTCTAAGAGTTAATCTAATGAATGGATAATAGAAGTGTGAGAAATTCACACCTGTTACTGCATTTTGCATTTGCTAATTAAACTAACTACATATTTTTGGGAGCGGAAAGGATCACATCTTTTTCGTCAGTTTAAGAATGCAAAAATATTGACTAAAGCTACTCTAGTCCCCTCTCTGGAAGAAGCAATCACTTATTTCTGTCCTCAAGACATGACATTTATTAAGGTAAGTAACTTACATAGCAGCTATTGCGATACAGACAGTCCTTTCTAGTCCAGCTCAGTAAAACTGTTGTCAGCTCTCAGCTTCATTTATAATAAAAGGATTTTACTTGAGATCAAGGTGAAGACCCACACCTAGATGTACACATTCTGCAGATGGGTACCTCCATCATAGTCATTGCACTGCCAGTATTGAATGCTTCAGTGAGTTTTCTTTTCTCTTTAAGCTACAGCTGTGTGCAACTGATAACAAAAGCTTCTTCCACAATAATGTTACATTGCTGTTTTGTTTAGCAGGCAAATTCAAAAAAAAAAAAAAAAAACCAACAACAACAACAACAACAAAAAAAAAAAAAAAAAAAAAAAAAACAACAGAAAAACAATCCAACACATTTGTGCATTGCAGATGGAGCAAATGCTATTTTGTTGATTTGTCTGCAGAATTATTACTGTCTCTAAGTCTCACTTTCATTCCAGCGGCCCCTTAGAGTGCAGCAAACCATACAGGTATGGCATATACTGGGCACACATCAGGCACAGTGAGCTGTGGGTTAAGCATCCTGTTATTTCCACTGTCTGCAGAGAAGCTGGCTCAGTGGTTACGGAAGCAACTTTCCATACTGTTCTTCTGCATGGAGAAGGGCACCTCTGATTCCCACCATCTGCCCCTCATTGTACCTTTCCCTCTTGGGCTGGCACGAGCATGGTAAGCAAGATGCTCAGGTGCCACCCTGCTCTGCCTCCCAGCATGGGATCTACCCATTGGAGAAGAGGCTCAGCAATGCAAGGTGGCCTCCATCTGACAGTATTCCTCTCTCCTGGCTGCCAGGGCAGGCAGAAGTCCACCTGCTCCTCCTTTGCACTAGATTGATGAAGATGAGGGAACCTGGGAGCATGGGTAGTCTTCTCTTGGTGAAGGCCATGTTCCTGTTTATTCCACATCTGTAGAGATATTTGACAGGCTGATCTGACCAGTAGGTCTTAATCTTTTCAGCTGCCATTTTCTTGGACATGTTCCCACCATCTGTCATGGCCAATAGAGGCGGGCAATTCAGCCCTCTTCTCCTACAGAATCTGGTCATTCTCATGGAAGCAAATCCCTGCCTTCCTGACCGCCATAGTGTGGTGAAACAGCAGTCTCTTCCAGATCCCAAATGGTCCCTCAGTATGCCTGCAACTGAGACTGGGAGAGAAGATGGGACATTTCCTTTTTCTGGAGGGTAAGAAGCAAAAGGAAATGATGGATAACTCCAACCACCAAAAGGAAAGGAATACTAAGATGTAGGAGTGGGAAATTCTGAACTGCAAAGTACAACAAATGCCCGAAGTGATATGGCTGCTTCATAGTACCCAAGTTCTAGGTCTCTACAACATGTGTTCAGTGGTTCTTGTAAGAAGTGAAGCATCTTGTGATCTTTCTGGACTACCCTTTGAAGAATCTGAAAGGTTATTTCACCTATTCTCAGAAGAGAAAGAGACTGATTTTTCAACCATGCTGCCGTGCATTTCTTAAAGAGTCAGTTCAGAGGGAGAAACTGTCCTCTGAGCTGTGCAGTGTTTATGTCTGTAGCAGATGCTCTTCTTCCACTGCAAGGAGCAAAGCAGAGTAGGAGGCAAAGATAAATGTGCAAGATGTGGGGAGCCAGGAATCAACATGAAGCAGATACCTTTACAAATTGCTAGTATAGGCACAAATTATTCTCCTTGTCTCTCGGTTTCCCAATAGTGAAAGAAAAAAAATTATTGAAATTATAATAAGCTTCTTTAATGTATTAAATTTTAACATGGAAAAAACAGATGAAAATAAAAATTTATTGAAATTATAATAATTTTCATTAATGTATTTATTTTTAAATACAGGTAAAATAGGGTTGAGAAGGCTTTTGTCTTTCCTGGATTACACTGATCAGCTTCAGTTTTGTATAAGGCCATCCTGGGTCCTCAGTTTACTTGGCACTGATGTTGCCATTGCTTGCTTGACTCAGTTCTTACCTTTTTGGAGAACTGGAATGGAAATGTTTGGTTATATAATTTACCTGATCTTGGAGAAAAAGAAGATCATCCACCCTAGTGGATAGTTGTTGTCATTTGAGCCTACTCAGCAGCTAAACACCCTGCAGTCACTCACCCACCCTCCCCCCAACTTGGGAATGGGGAGGGAATCGGAGGGGCAAAGGGAGACTCATGGGTTGAGATAAAAACAGTTCAATAACAGTAACAGAATAACACGCTGACAGCAGCATCAGCAGGTAATGTACCATACAGCTGCTCACCACCCACCAACCAACACCCACCTGCTCCCAGCCAGCAATCCCAAACACAAAGACACCACAGCAACACTCCAACAAGTGAGAGCCTCTCCCAGCCCTCTCCTGCCTTTATATAGTGAGCACAATGTCACGTGACATGGACTATTGGCCAATCGGGGCCCAGCCCTCCAGCTGTGCTCCCCCCGCCCCCGCACACAGGTGAGGGCACTGGGCCCTGGGGAGCCCCTGGGGTCTCAGGGTGCTGCAGCTCCTCCCGCTGCCAGACCAACCGGAACTCTAGTCCAGCCCCAACCAGGACAATAGTGCAGAAGGTTTTCAAGTGTACTTGGAAAACAAGGAAAGCCGTTAAAAAATCATAACTGTTCTGTACAGGACAGCAAAACACTGTGTCATGAATTCATAATTATTACATTAATGAACTACACTTAAATCGATGTATCTAGCCAGAGACAGCTGAAAGTGTCATTTGACCTAACACTCATATTTCCCCAGGAATATAAAACACTGTAAAACATCCTCACACCCTGTGCACTGAGTATGATGTGTGGAGCCCTTGGAGGGAGGCAAAGGCCAGAGAGTCAAGAGGATGATGAGCCGTGCAACCTGCCTGAATCCTGGGCTGCAGGACTCTAGCTTCCATCACAGATATTGTACAGAAGTAACCACTCACTCAGATAGCCACTGCCACCAAGTAATTTAATGAGTCTCTTAATCATTATTCTCTCAAGCACTGAGGCCAGAAAAGGTGTACACAGGTGCATCATACATCAGAAGCATCTCCTTATGGTTTCAGGTTTCCATGAAAATCAGGACTGTTTGACCTTACATTTCAGATTATTATTTCAATAAACCCAGCTTCAGGCCATCAACACTGACAGTTATATTTTGGAGAAAGTATAATGGAAAAATAGCTAATATGTTGAGCAGTTTTCTATCTGGAGAAAAATATATTGTTTCTTGAGTTCTAATACAGCCTTGCAGTACCTAAAAGTATAATGACAGATTATTCTTAATTTATTAAATTTGTCTGTAAAGCTACTAGGCATTAAAATTGTTCTGCCCTTTTCACAGTACACCTGTAGTGTTTGAAGTAATGTTCTCCTCCACTGGTAAAGTTAGAGGTTAATCATGTGCAACATAAGGACATGTTTTCTTTCATTTCTCTAAATCTTCAGGTCATCAATTGCAACACATTTTGGGGAGTGTAGAGGAGGCAAGTAGGAGGAGAGAAACAAATCCATCATTTGGGACACAAGAAAAATATTTAACAACAGCTTAGAGATTTAGGAAAATTCAATATTCTGTAACCTTGCTGCCTTGGTTCAGAAAATGAATGAAATAATTTCAGACAACATGTGACAATAGCAAGTGTTTGTGTGGGCTGGAAGCATGATCCCTCTGAGGGATGACAGAGACACATGTTGCCTAAGCATGCTGTACAATACTTATATGTTAGACATTGAGCTGCCCTGTAGAAAACATACACTTTCACATTTGCCTGCTCAAGCAATTCCTGAGCAAAGCCTTTGTTCAAACAATAGTTAGAGAGCATTGCAAAGGGCAGCTGAGAGCAGAAAGTGCAAACAAATACAGCTTTTGGTCATTTGACACAGCATTTGATCTGACTAAGCAGTCCAGCCAGCGGGCTTACACACGGGGCAAATGAAAGATCTTGTGAAAGAGAATGATGTATTTATTTGTAGAAATTAAACACGGTCAAGAAATTCCCTTCTCCCTTCCTGTATTTTGCTTTTTAAATCAGTAGATGATCAAAGCCTCCACCCCTTTCCAGTGTGCTCTTAGTAGGATGCTGCATGACTTGCCAAAATCCCTTTGTCTAATGCACACTCAGCTCACCTGGGAGTTAGCTTGCAGGTGGTGGAGTTTGCTTGCTTCAAAGTAAAGAAAATCTGTTCAGATTGTAAAACCCAAAAATATTAGTATTACATTTTACCAAGTGCCAGGTTTGCCTGTAGCATGGAACTACAATGATTCATTTATTGGACAAGGATGGGATAAAGTGATATACTGGTTATTACAAAAAAAATATAAAGAAGCTATTTTGGGGGGTTACAGTAGTCAGTCACAGGTGACAACAGCTCAGTAACGAATTGCCATCTGTTGTAGCCATTGTGTGTAGCTTCATATTCTCCTCCTTGCTGTCTGGGACTTGAATGATCTGTAATTAGCAATAAGACTGCATTTAAATGAAACAGAATAGATAAAATTCTAATAAATTAGAATACCAATCTAGTTTATTTAGGATTTTTATTATAGAATTCATGAGGCTACAATGACATCACTGTTCATTTTGTTAGCAAAACATGGGTGAGGTCTGTAAAGCTGTGCTGGTTGCAGGCAGCTCAGCACTCAAGTTTTCAATAACCCGGGTCCCTAGGTCATTTTTCCCTCCAACCTGATGGCTGAGACATCCATGTGACAGCAACATACTCCATTCAGCTGAGGGCACATCTGCATTAGCTGCTGTGCTGGGTGAGCCAGCAACACTCTCGTTTGACCTTGTTTTCCATGCTTTGGGAATGATTTTGAAGCACTGAGTTCTTTCTGCATGAAACTGATTTCATCTGGATGAAATTAAAGCACAAGAAATGCTCCAGGAGTGCAGCCACAGCCCTCCTGCTGCCCATGGGCATTCCGTACACAAGGTCCAGCTAGACACACACTGAGGCAAAACCTCCTGACAGTGTCCTGAAAATTAAGATGGTATCAGTAATATTCACAATGCCAGACACTTAATGAGGTGTTAATAAATGTGTAAATGTCAGCACCCTGTGAGTTTATGTTTGAATGCTGCAGGTAGGGGTCCCCCAGAGTGCTGCTGTCCTGTGTCTTGCCAGCAGGGCACAGACACCCCATAGCACCCCACAACACCCACAGGGATGATGCTCTGTCTGGCCTGGGAAGAAGTGGTGATGCTAGTGGGGCAACTCCTGGCAGTGTCAAACCCAGCCTGACTGCAGCTCTGTACTCTCTTCGTTTACAAAACAGTAAGTGTTTTTAATTTGTTCATGAAACATGTTGTCTAAGAGATAAACGTGCTCTAATCTGAGGTTCTGCTGTCTCCAGCATCCTGCGCACCTGTCTTATTTGAGTTGTTAACAGTTGCAGAGGTCCCTTGTTCATATATTTTTCAGAGACATGGGATAACATGTATCTTTCAGGTTCTGGATTTCAAGAATGGGTTTTGCACTATTTATCTATGCAATAAAATCAAAGAAAAATAAGTATCAGAGGTAAGAGTCCCATCTATTGGCCGGAAGAGGAAAATGATAACCAAAAGATTTCTAAATACTGAGAATATTCTATCTGTGATGAAAAAAAACATAAACAGGCTTATGCCCTGCTGTGTTGTCCCTCCAACAGAAATCGGGGTTCTTCAAGTTCCCCATGAGGACCAGGACTTGTGAACATGAGGCTGCTCCTATGTCTGTATAGAGGCCCTTATCCGCTTGGTCTTCCTGTGTGTGTGCTCTGTAGCAGATCCCCACTCTAATGTCACCTGTCACCACCCTCTGTTTATTCCTGACCCATAAGACTTCAGTCAGCTCCTCATCCATCCCCAGGCAGAGATCCATGCACTCCAGCTAGTCATTGACATACAGGGCAATATCCCTACCTCATCTCCCCTACTTACTGGCTGGAGTAGCTGGAATTCCTTTGTGCTGCTCTTCAGGTGGTGTCCTGCTGACCTGTTATCCGTCTCCAGGCTCTGGACATCTATTGCTGGCAGTGGCATCAGACTGGTAGTAGCGGGATGGATTGAGGTTCCAATGCCCAGCAACTTTAGTTTAAAGACCTCTTCAGCAATTTAGCATCTTCTGAATGCTAATAACTGATATTAGTAAAGGCAGAATATAATTTTTTCTTGTATAGAGGAAAGAAAAGGAAGAGAATCTATTATTTGGGAGAACTAAAAAGTGAAGAAAAAGTAATGAAAAAGTAGCTAAAATGCACTACAGACCACAAAAAAAAAAAAATGCAGAACTTTTTTTTTTTTTTTGAAGTGCAATAGTTACGTCACTTTGCATACAAATCAGTAGGTCCCAGACCTGAGTTAAAGAGATTTTTATCTTTGCTTTCAAAAGAGCTGTCTTTTTACCCTTGAAGAAGGGTTGATGTGTCCATAGCCTGCCATTTCTGCAATAGGTGACACTGATGACTAGCTGAAGGGCCACCCTTGTGTTATCTTCACTCTTTCTACATACATAAAAGTGTTCAGATTGAACACTTCCCTGTGATTGAAAAACCACTTGAAGGCATACCTCGGGTTCAGCTAATTAAAGGTTGCCTCAGGAAGAAGCAGTTCCAAGGCAGATCAACCACTTTTCAGCCTTGTAAGCTTTTAAACACACCTGTGTCTTTACTTCTGCACTCCCTGCTCCAGCCTGCTGCTCCCTGCCCTGCTCTCCTGGTACCTGAAACCCTTTCCACAAAGACAACTAACTGGCTTTTAAGCATCACTAGTACAAAACTTGACCTCATTGCTGCAAGGATTTAGGAACTATTAAAAGAAATTTATATTAAAATAAATAAATAATAACAGTACACGAATCTCAAAGTTATATATTACTATGTCCCATTTCTCTGTTTGTTACTCATGAGGTGAGATTTATCCTTGGCTTGTACACATCTATGTGTTTAAATATAGGACGAACATGTGAGCCAAGTGTCTAAGCTCCTGCTCCAGACAGTTGACAGCATCCCATGCACAGGTGCCTAATGCCATCTGGGACATCATCAGGTACCCAACTGCTGTCCCAGAAGAGCATGGAGCTTCCTGCAGGTCCTGCACTGTCCTCTTATGTGACCCATGCTGAAGTCTTCAGCAGCCCATGGCATCTCAAATAGCACTAAACGTTGATGCTTGGAGCATAGCAGCAGCCTGTAGTTCATAGGCAGACACTTACAAGCAGAGGTATGGAGTTGGGACTGTTTGGTCCAGAGCTGAATCTATCCTAGATGATCCCTAAGGACTGAAGAGCAGCTCTGGGACAGGGCTGAGCTGCCCCAGTTCCAGTTCAGTAGGTGGTACAGATGCAGACTTTCACTCTGGATATTTTCACTTAAAGTACTGCACTGGCTCAACTCAGATCCAGAATTCCTCTGTTAGCTTCGTTAACATTGAATTTAGATTGCATTATGTATTCACTGCCAGAAGACGACACTATCTACAGTAACCTTGGATACAGTCTCCTGAAATGTAGTTTTCTCTGACTGTGCACTAATAGCTGTAGCAATGGCAAGGTGAAAGGGACAACTGCCACAGGCAGCCTCCAAGGGTTTCAGGAGCTCCAAATGGGGGTTGTACCTCTGCACCCCTCTGCCAGCTGCTGCTATCACCCACGAAGAGGGGCTGTGGGTCAGCAGCAGCAACAGCCAAGCCTGGCAGGGGTGGGAGGTTAATGGAGGCCTTACCTGTACCAGAGTAATGGATGAGGGTGACTCCAATGCCCAAACGCATCACTTTGTCTTGGTGTATACAGCTGGAATTTCATGTTTTAATAACAACAGTAGTGCTGCTCAGCCCTGATAGTACACGGCTACTGAGAAACCACACTGAGCCTATGACTAAGCCTGCTCTTCCAGTGCAGCACTGAGTAGCAGGATCTTTCTCATCTGATGATCGTAATGGTTAAACCCAAGAACAAAGAGAGAGATATTTTCTTTTTCAATTGAGAGAAACATATATATTGATTCAGGATAGTAATTGATGAGTTCATCCATTTTTCAACATTTGTGTGTATTTACAAGGTCAAAAGCAAAAGCAATGCTAAACTAATAATAAGGAGGGAGTCTTTGTTGCCATTACTTTGATTATGCATGCAGTTGAGATAGTTTCTACAGGAAAGTTTCTAGAAGAACAGTCACTTTTTAATAAATCCTATTGTTTTCCTTGAGTTTCAGTTCAGGAAATTTTATTCAAAGTAAATCCATAGTCTGTTGTTTATGAGTTCTAGCACAATCTCATCATTGTAACACGAGACAGTTGTTTTTGATAGTGTGTTAAGTAACATGACCAAAACCTATCAATCCATATTTTCTGAAGTTTATCTCAGAGAGAAATGTTTGTTTTCCATGTAAATACCTTAATTTGGGAATGCACAAAATAGTTTGGTTTGAGCAGGCTGCTGCTGGGTTAGGATTAGAGTAAGAATTCCAGGGGATTGGAACTAGACGATCTTGAAGGTCCTTTCCAATCCAAACCTATTCTATGATTTTATGGAGCTGTTTTCTACTATCCACTCCCTTTGGATGGTTGCACTATGCTTCATGCTCCTGGAAAAGGTCCTTCTTCTGTCTTGGAGTGGCTCTCCATAAACTTCTCTGTGTAAGAATATAAAATCAAATATACTGGATAGATAGATCTAAAGCCAGAAATGGATGTCTAGACAAAATCACAAGAACATGACAAACACACATGCCATTACGTAGGGGTCTTCTCCAGTCATTTGCAACTCGTGAGTTTCACAAGTCTGGTGATTTCTGTGCATTTAGGAAATGCCAATGGATTTCTCTTCCATTAAGTTGTCAAATCAACCCTTAATCCACATAAACTCTTAGCATCTGCAACAGCCTGTTGCAAGAGATGAACATAAAACTACTTCCAGGATGCTATAAGAATATCTTAACTTTCCTGGAGCTTTTGATATTTTAGTTAAATGATTCAAGTGGTTGGATATCTCGAAAGCACGAGACTTGCATTCTTTGATATTCTACTAAAAAGCCAGAGTAAATGAAAAGGTGCTTAATCTTAAGTAAGTTGGGGGGTTTTATTTTGCTTTATGAAATGAGATTATACTAACGGAAACAGTTTAGCACATGATGGTTTGGACATAAAATGACTGTATTGCTATGTAATGAATATGTCCTAGTCTCCCTTCATCCAGGTGAAAGTCCTGGGAGTGAGTTTCAGTGCTCAGTAAAGACAGTTCACTGCAATTACAAAGCTGTACTCTGGAATCCTCTTTTTCACCTTTCTGATGAAAACACATTTGCAAAAAAAGCAAATATGGAGAAAATAAACCAAATGAAAACTGAGAAGGTTGTGTGTACTATGTGAGATATTGGAAGCAGGAGGAGAAAACCAAAGTCACTGAAATTCCCTGCCCGGGCTGACTGGCAGACCAACCTGCATCGGGGAGCTGTCATGCCTATGGAGAAGAGGGATAATAAGGTAAAAATTGAGGACAGGCCCCCTGCATAAATATGGTGTGCTGTAACCTTGCCACCTCTTGCAGACCATTACCATGGCTCTGTCTTGCTGAGAGGAGTGCCTGTTTCAGGCATGGCCAAGAGGAGCACTTATTGCAGGTGCACTCCCACCAGCTGCAGAAGGCATCCAAAACCCTTTTACACAAGTGATCTGTACTGCCACAGAGCCCAGATACATGATGTGGAGGAAAATTAAGAAAAAAGAAAAAAAAGGTTGTTCTTTTCCCCTTATGAGCACCAGCACAGCAAAAGACAGAGACCAACGCTCTTCTCATCCATAAACTTGGTCACATAAATGCAGTTGTAATATTTTCTATTTTAGAAGTTACCGATTCACAAAAATCTGAATGTTTCATTGTGATGATGAAAAAAAACCTCCATACCCTAACACACTTCCTTCTTCAAAATTTATACAACAGGGTTAGCAGCAGACTGTTTAGGACCATTTAGTACAGCAGCGTTCAAAACAGAAGGTCCTGCATTATGGATCTCTGACATCTTCCTAAGCAACAAGGAACAAAATGTTTTTAAAGGTAATGTAACAAAAATGTGTATGCAAAAGAATGCTTTTAAAGGATTTAAATATGTATGTAAACATAGGGTTGACCTCTAGTTTTCCATGAAAATTGCCACAGCTGTTTTCTCCAGAAGGCTTATTAAAATTGCATCTTTCTTGGAGAAAGATTATGTTTGCTCTTATCCTGATCATACGATATCAGGTGATGTAAATTGATACAAAATCCAATGCTTGGATCAATACTGTGATAATAATGCTAAGAGAACTGAAAAAATTGATGAAAGCATCACTCTCCACAGAAATGTTGATCCACTGACCATCTGTCTTACTTCAGTTAAGTGCTTCACCACTTAGCTTGGCATTAGACAAGTCGGCCCATAAATTAAATAACTGAAGTCATACTATAATTCTTGGCTACTGTGGTCTATTTTTTTAAGCTGACAACATCTAAAATGTCACATGTATTTCTTTTTGGGTAGATAGTGAGCATCTGCCAAGTCCTGTCTATGCATCTTAAGCATGAACACAGACAAGTAACAATTACAGTCTTGGTTTCTATTAGTCACCCAAACTGAAATCAGAGCTCTTCAGACATTAAATATGTGCATTAAATATATTTTTACTAATTTGCTTACCTACTTATATTAACAACATCTGACTAAAGACACCTGTGAAATACATATTGAGATATAAGAAGGTGTTAACAAGAAACAAATTCACTTGATGTGTTAGAGCACTGTCCCCATATTCTGCACTCAGACAGCAACAGAAGAACCCATTAAGAACTTTAAAATATCACAATAAAAGGTTCATTTTTACAGGCCATTAGGATTCCATTAGTCTCCTCTATCCATTTCCAGGCTGCCCTCAGACTGAAAAATGAGTATCTAATTGGATGCTTTCATTAGATTTAAAATAAAATAAATAGCAATATGATTTTAACAAAAAGAACATAGCGGATGGCTGCCCACTCAACTGGAAGGCTAAGAAGAATCTCAGAATGATGTTGATGTGTGTTTTGGACAAATTTAAAGCATATACTGCAGATAGTGACATCTCAGATAAACAAATATTTCAACGATGTGACGAAGGATATATTGTTGATTTTAGAGTAATAGTAGCTGTTGACATATTTTACACCCTCACTGCATAAGGAAGCTATACCTAAATACAGGAGATAAAGGTTTACATTATTTTTCTAGATGACAATATTTCCATGTTGATCACTTAAATAATGCCAGTGAATAGATAAGATCAGAAAGCAAAGATTAAAAGCTTTCTTCTGTAGACGCCAAAGGCTCCAGTCCAGCAATGCCCATAAGTAGTTGATTAAGAAGAAGTTCAAGTTTAAGACTTCTCATCTTTAGCAAGTTGCACAGGTCTGTGCCTGGTGGGATCTAAGTGCCCTCCTGCAGTTTAGCATGTGCTTAAAGCCCTCATTTGGCAAAGTGTGGGATGTCCCTCCCCTTAAGACTTATGTAACATATTGTCCTGGGTTTGAGTGAATGGTGGGGTTTCTGGCTAGCAGGGGAGGGGGTTAGAGTGGTGGCCCCTGTGAGAAGCTTCTCGAAGCTCCCCCAGCTCCAAGTCGGACTCACCTCTGCACCAAGGCTGAGCCAATCAGCTGTGCCTCTGTGATAACGTATTTAAGAAGGCACCTGGGAGGAGGAGTTGGACTTGTGAGGAAGAGCTGCAACATCTACGTGAACACCAAGGTCAGTGGAGGAACAGAGGAAAAAAGAGGGGAAAGTCTGCTGGAGTAGAGAACCTCCTGTGGTGAGATGGCAGGGTGGTCCCCCCTACTAGGTCTATGGTGGAGCAAACACTGATATATGGCCAGTGGGGGGCCCCAAAAGAAAATTAAGGTGACTGAACCCAAAGGAGGCCAGGATCCTGTGGGAAGAAGCAGCCCCCCGCTGTTGTAGTTTGGCTCTGGGAGGACTGCAGCATGCAGGGGTGTCCCACGCTGGAGCAGCTCAGAAAGGGCTGCAGCCTGTGGGAGGGACTCCAGTTGGAGAAAAGATGTGGTTAACTGTCTCTGTCTCCTGTGAGAGGGGCACCTCACTGGAGCAGGGGGAAGAAGTTACAGAAGTTCCCCTGATGAAGGTGGAAGAAATAGCAGCACTGACTGCACACACCCCACACACCCTGCCCCCCCCGCCCCCCCCCCCCCCCCCCCCCCCCCCCATTCCCTGCCCCCTGTTCTGCTGGGGGGAGGAAGTAGAGATATCGGGAGCAGAACTGAGCCTGGGAAGGAGGGAGAAGTGGGGGGGAAGGTGTTTTCAAGATGTGGTACTGCTTCTCACTGTCCTCCTCTGTCTGTTAAGTGTTGGTGTTGTTAGTGTCTGTAATAAATTTATGTCCTTCCTTTGTTCCCCTAACAAGTCTGTCTTTTGTCTGTGATGGTAATGGGTGATTTATCCCTCCCTGCACTACCTTGAATCCGAAGCCTGGCTTATTTTCTCCTCATTGCTGAGGGGGAAGGAGAAGTGAGTGTCTGAGTGGTGCTCAGTTGCCCTCTGAGCTCAAACCACAACACATATGTAGAAGTTCTTACTGTCAAGCCCTCAGTGCTATTCTTAGCTCACACAAGCCAGATTTTAACAAACCACCCAAGCATAGGCTGTATCTTCATGTGCATCCATAGGAGTAGGCTTAAAGGTGAACCCATTAACAGACAGACAGAAGATTTTGTGTGTTATCCAAGCGTGACTGTGGCAAGATCCCAGAGACCAAGAATGAGGCAAAATGCCAAAAGAGGTTGGTAGTACATATAATCATCAGGAATACTTAGAGATGTATGAGTCAATGCAAAAGATGTTCTGGAAAGGATAGAAGTGCTGTTTTAGGGCTTAATCAGTCTCTTGTGAGGTGAGCATGACACCTTTTAAGGAGACCAAATTTCCCTCTCTAAACTAGCAGAAGGTTCTACATCTTCTTTTGAGGCCCAGGGACCCTGTTGCAGGCAGGCAGGAACAGCTCTGATCATGGGCTGAATCCTACATTCCTCAGCACAAGATAAATTCTGCACTGGAAAAAAAATGTGAATGAACCCAGAGACTAAACACTGCTCTCATTCCGAAGAAATGGTACTTGTAGGAACAAGAGGTAGAGGATATTTTGTGAAAAAATAATAGAACATGTCAGCTGGGTTCAAATAAACTTTCAAAATCATTTTACAGGATAACAAGAAAAAAATCCAGAAACTAGCTAAGCTTCAGAAACTAACTGAGCCTCACATTCACAAGCTCTGGTTCTCATGGGGGACTTCAAGCACCCAGATTTCTGTTGGAGGAACAACACAGCAGGGCATAAGCAATTCAGGAGGTTACCGGAATGCGTTGATGATAACATCCTTCTCCAAGTGATAGAGGAGCCAACAAGGAGAGGTGCTGTGCTGGACCTTGTTCTCACCTCAAGGAGAGATTTGGAGTGAATGTGAAGCTCCAGGGCAGCCTTGGCAGCAGTGGCCACAAGCTGGTGGAGTTCATGATGCTTAGGGTAGCGAGGATTGGGCTCAGCAAGCTCACCACCCTGGACTTCAGGAGAGCAGACTTTGGCCTCTTGAGCTAAGGGATGTGCTTGATGCAGTAGCATGGGATAAATCCCTGGAGGCAAGAGGGGACCCAGAAATCTAGTTTATATTCAAGGATCTCCACCTCCAAGCTCAGAGGTGATGCATCTCAACAGAGAGGAAGTCAGGCAAAAACACCAGGAGGCCTGCATGGATGAACAAGGAGCTCCTGGACAAGCTCAAACACAAAAGGGAAGCCTACAGAAGTTGGAAGCAAAGACAGGTAGCCAGGGAGGAATACACAGAGATTGTCCTAGCAGCCAGGGATCAAGTTAGGAAGGCCAAAGCCCTGGTAGAATTAAATCTGGGGAGGGACATCAAGGGCAACAAGAAATGCTTCTATAGGTACATTGGTTGACTTTGTCAACAACATGGACGGTGGGATTGAAGGAAGCCTCAATAGGTTTGTTGACAGCACCAAGCTCTGTGATGTGATCCACATGATGGAGGGAAGGGATGCCATCCAGAGGGACTCTGAGAAACTTGATAGGTGGGCCCATGTGAACATCATGAATTTCATCAAAGCCAAGTGCAAGGTCCTGCACAGGAGTTGAGGCAATCCTAAACAGAAATATAGGCTGGGTGATGAATGGATTGAGAGCAGCCCAACAGAGAAGGACTTGGGGGTATTAGTGGATGAAAAACTGAATACGACCCAGCAATGTGTGTTTGCAGCCCAGAAAGCCAACCGTCACCTCTGGGCTGCATCAAGAGCAGTGTGGCCAGCAGGTTGAGGGAGGTGATTCTCCCCCTCTACTCTGCTCTCCTGAGACCCCACCTGCAGTGTTGTGTCCATCTCTGGTTCCCCCCCACATGAGAAGGACATGGATCTGCCTGAGTAGGTCCAGAGGATGGACATGAAAATTATCAGAGAACCAGAGCACCTCCCCTGTGAGGATGAACTGAGAGAGTTGGGGTTGTTCAGCCTGCAGAAGAAAAGGTTCCAGGGAAACCTTATAGCAACCTCCCAGTACTTAAAGAGGGTCTTCAGGAATCATGGGGAGGGATTCTTTATCAGGAATTGCAGTGATAGGATGAGGGGTAGTGGTTTTAAACTGAAAGAGGGTAGTTTTAGATTAGATATAAGGAAGAAATTCTTTCCTGTGAGGGTGGTGAGACACTGGCACAGGTTGCCCAGAGAAGCTGTGGCTGCCCCCTCCCTGGAAGGGTTCAAGGCCAGGCTGGACGGGGCTTTGAGAAACCTGGTCTAGTGGAAGGTGTCCCTGCCCTTGGCAGGGGGGTTGGAACTAGGTGATCTTGAAGGTCCCTTCCATCCCAAACCTTTTTATATTTATACTATTTTATGATTTTTGGAGAAAACCAAGAATAATAATTCAGCATCAGGAGCAGAAAGCTTAGTGGCTTCCCAGAAAAAAAAAAAAAAATCCCACATTAACATGATACATTTTTTATATTTAACTGGTAAACCAATTTTTATTTCTACCTTTTGTAGCCATAATAATTCATATAGGGTTATTCCCTTATAAGGGATTTCTGTATTTATGATAGAACATTAAGTACATCAGTATTTATGCTACAGATGTGTCTAGAGAACAGTCGGTATACATAAAAGATTAGAAACAAACCACTCCAGATATCCAGAAAAAAAAAAAAAGAGAAGGGATGTGTTATTTTAAGATGTGGCAGTTGTTGTGAAACCAGCATTTGCAGATTCTGACATCTTGTGGCAAGCCTGGGTAACTACAAAACGCTTTATTTTATGTTTTTGTTGTTGTTGTTTGTTTGGGGGTTTTTATTTGTTTTGTTTTGTTTGTTTGTTTGGGGTTTTTTAATTTGCTTTATTGATATAAAGATCTGGTTTTGGTTTGTTTTCCTTTATTTTTGAGGAGTGTCTGGAACAAATGTTGATGTAAAGATCTGTTTTTAACAGAAGTTCAGAAGTGGGAAGCTTTGAAAATAGAAGATGTATACAGCTGGACGGCAACCTGGGAAAGAATTATCAGGTGGCTATTCCCATGCTCATAGGTGCTGCACAAGATACCTTTAATTGCACTGTGAAATACTCTAATTTTAACAATTTGTAAAATAACATGTATGTGGTTTTAGTATTTCCTAAATCCACCGCTTTTAAACATAAAATCTTTTAATCATAAAATCTACTCCTATGAGTAAGAGTCTGTATGATCTTTTCTGTGTTCAGACTGTGATATTTTAATCCTGTAGATCTCCTGATTGCAAACACCACTTTGTAGTTTGGGATTCTGCAAACCATTTCCTACCCTTGTCCACAGTATCTATGTGGTTGCCAAACTTTTGGGGCAGACCCTGCCCCTTGCGAGCCACACAGCACAGTGTATTTGCTCACTGGCTTCCCATATGGCCCAGCATAGCAACCATACCTCGTGCTTATTCATATTAGACCCTGCATTTGGTTATCTATGGATATGTTATTCTCCATGGATACCAAGCCATTCTTCTGCATACTGCCACCCAAATTTAATCCAGTGCTCCACTTTAAGCTTGTGCTTAAATACTGTAGAGAATTGGGACTTTGTATTTCTTGCTCTTCAAAATGCAAAAAGTACGTAAGTAATTATTGCTCTAAGTACAGCAGAAACATATTTGTTCACAATACCTTTAATTTCTAAGAGATTTTCATTTTCATTATTATTCATTGTTTCACCAGTTTTGTCTTTATTAGGCATTCATGAAAAATCCTTCATTATCATCCATAAAGCACAGTTCATTAGCATAGCTTCTCTGTGAAGTCAATTGTTCCTTCATTAGCACAGCTCCTCAGAAATTCAGGCCTTTGATGCTTGTTTGAATTACTTGTATCTTTTAATTTCCTCAGTTGTGTTTCTGAAAGATTTCATTTTTTTTACAGCTATTTACATTTATGAATATCCTTGTGAGCTCTGCACTTCTAATTTGTGATGTATTTTGCTTTCAACTACATTAGCTGTTCATACAAATGCAATGGCATAGAGAGTTTATTCATTGGCTTCATTCTGCATTTGTGGGTGCTAATCTATTAACTCTCTCTATTCCTTTAGGCAGGAATGAAAACATTTATCCCCTAGCATGTTCCAGTGAAGAAAGTATAATTCTGAAAGCCCCACACTTTCACTGCCTTTCTCTTGGATGCCTGGCAAAACCTATAACGAGAATCAAATATGTATAGGGTGCGTGAGACGCAGAGGTTGCAAATATCATCAAGTTTTGCAAATATCATCAAATGAATCAAATCAAATTGTTGCAGTTACCTTAATAAAATAGCTTAAATCCTAGAAAATTATTTTGATTTTAGTTTAGAATATGATTTTGATTTTAAAATGGAGTTATAGCAGTCATGAGAACATAAAGCACACTAAGGCCCTTAGGAATAGGCAGCTAGTATGGTGTGTGCCTTGAACACTGTACAAATCGTTATGGACTCTGAATTAAAACAGTGGGTACTGGTTATGGATCTTGAGTCAAAACAATAGGTACCAGAAGATACTGGGATTGGTTTGGAAGATCAGCCAAAGAAGAAATGAGCACTGGCCAAAGATGAATTGATCATGTGCAAGGATGGAGTTCAATCAGCAGACACAGTGAGGAAGACTTTCGACGACCACCACAGGACCCCCATCTAACATAACCACGCATGCATTAGAGACATTTGCATATGATAATGATTTCCAGGAAATAACATGAATATGCTAATCATTACCCTCCCCTCATTCTATTAAAATCAATTAGTAAAGATGACCAATGATTTCTGTAGAATAGGAATATAGGTAAGGTGAGGTAACTGAAAGACAATCATTATTAAGTTCAAATTAAACTTTATGAATTTTGTTGATTTTATGTAACCATGACTCTGCTGAAAAAGTGTTTAATTATGTTGTGCTTTGTACCTGTCGGTGAGCACATCTTTGGTGGAGCTATCCCCCGTGTTCCCCCGCGCTGGAATAAAGAAGTGTCTGCTTATCTGCTTTGTGTAGATAAGTTCTATTCGTGATTGCGACTGCTAACAAAATGAATGCAGAATGGTTAAAAAAAAAAAAAAAAAGAAAAGAAAATCTTTTCTTTGCTTGAGTATTACCTTTTACTTTGTTAGACTGTAAACCACATGGCACTTTCCCTCCTAGACTACTGCCCTTCCCACCAAGCTGTGGTGCCCAGATGTTCCTCCTGCTTCATGGTCAGCTGGGAGCTGGCGAGGACCTGTAGTGCCAGAGGACCTCCCATGTGCCCTGCTGCACCACTGAACCTCCTTAGCCTCCAGCACCTCTCACCTGCCCTAGCCTTGTTCTCCAACTTGCTGTCCACATTTGGTTTTTAATATACCATTTGGTTACAAATGAAATTATTATTTTCCTGATTGTAAATCCCTGATCCAACATTGACTGGAAATTGGTTTCTTTCAAGACCTGTTGACCTCAGAAAAAGAGACTCAGAAACATTTCTGAGTGTATTTTTTTTTATGCCATCACTCTTGGTATTTTTAAAGGCTCATTTCTAGAATGGAGAATGTTTCTTATGGGACAGATGGTTCAAAAATTTTAGAATTACATAAAACAGGGAGGACAGATTTGTTGAACTTTTTCTGTATACGTATCTCACTTTTTATAAAGAACTTAAGCACAGTTAGAGCTCCTCACACTCTTGGGTGCAAGATAGCTCCTCTTTTCTGGATACTACAGTGGTAAATAAACTTCAAATATATGGTTGAAGCCAAGGCTGAAAGATATTACCTATGTCCTTTGCTTATTACAAATATTTACTATAAAGAAATATACCTACATTTACAACAATTCAATAATCCTCCATGGAAATAGTTAAGAAAGTAATACAAGCCTTCTACTTTCACCACTAACTCAGGCCAAGGTAATAAAACAAAGCCAGCTGACCAGTTTTCAAGAAGAGCTCATTTGCTGAATGGAAAGAGAGGAACTTTGTTGACATGGAAACCTATAATTTCAATATATATCTATAATTAACAGATAAAATAACAAGACGAGATAGATATCAAAAAGCCATGATAAACTATAGTTGTAAGAGAAATTTTAATATCCAAATATCAGAGGTGAAAGAGTGAAAACGGCGACAAGGAAGTTGTTAAAACAAATTGTTGTTCCAGGCTGATATTAGAGGGCTCAATGGGAATGTGAAAAATGAAACAACAGTAATCTGATGCTGGAGCATGTTTCCGTATCTGTGCTCTGTTGCTGCTATAAAAAGAAGCTTCATGTGAATTTTGTCTGTGCACATTCAAATGAGAGCTGCTACCCTGAAAATTTCCAATCAGAATAGATAACAGAGAGGGAAAAAAGTGTAAAGTATTTAAAGAGAAGTGCAGAGAGACAAAAGATGCAGCCACAATACAAATGCAGAGGTTGCACAACCACAGTCATATCAGATGTCACAGGAGGACACTAAATAGCTGAAATTTGGGAACAATCCTTGGGACAAGGAGGTGGTAACAACCCTTTAGTCATCAGACTACACCATACCAGAGGTGACCTGGACAAAGCAGAGGGAATGAGACTTTTTGGACATTGCTGTACATGGTAGAAAGAAATCTTCCACTGCAGCTTTCCTCTCTTTCTGAGGCATTTCATGGCTACCAAAGACCAAGTAATTGTACAGGACATTTCTACACATTGTGTGCATTATTAGTTCAGGTTTTGATAGCATCTCAGCAATAAACCTTACTTCCTTGGACAGAAACCTCTAAATAGGTATGTGGCCCATGTATCAGTCCAAAAATAGAAGGGCACATATCACTAGAGCAAGCTAACACTTTCACATTCAGAAGTGACAGGTTCAGTCCCTCTAAAGAGAAAATGACGGTTGTTGTTATACTACTATCTTTGCTTGATATTTACCATTAAAATATTTTCTCTTCTTGAATTCAGGTGTTTCATTAAAAGATCTGGGCATGCAACATCCTTCAGAGATAGACAAGCACTGTTACAAGGACAAGGACAGAGATCTAACTAATCTTTCCATGTCCCACCTGAAATGAGGTGAGGTTCACAGCAGGATTCATTTATGGTAGCAAATATTGCCTGTAACGCAAAGTCATTTGTATTTCTCCAGTCACCAAGTATGGGCAGAGTTGGTAATGAAAAAAACAAAACAAAACAAAAAAGAATCCATTCATTTGTATGTAAATAAACATAAAAAAGAGTAGCTGGAGTTACCATCTGTTGCACAGCTTTTTCATATAGATATAGTAACTGCATGGGGGCAATGTAACTCATCTCTTGGTGTTTGATGGTTATTGGTCTACTCACTTTTCCAAAAGTCATTGCAAATTTGAGTCACTTTAAAACTTGCAGTAATCATTTAATTTTTTTTCTCTCCATTATATGGTAATACACTTGTGAGAGCCAAGGGAGAAGAGCAAGATATATGTTTGAGATCACCCTATGTATAATAAAACCCAGGAGTTATATGACAAGCTCTATTTCATTTTGGAACTTTTCATTTTTAACTGCACCTTTTTAATATTCTCCATCTCCTATTTTGTAAAATACAAAAGGCCAGAGGCTCCCTCACTGGGAAAAAAAGTTAATTGTAACTGGATCGCTGATCTCTTTATCATTTTTATGGGCCTTGAGAAATTACAGGGAGATAAAACTGTAGAAAAATAAAATAACTGCCTTTCTTCCTCTCTGTATACCTGCTGATCATCAGGAAGGAAAGGCACAACTTGCTGTATAACTGCTCCTGTTCTCCAACTCACTACAGAGCCCCAGGTGTGAATCTCTGGGCAAAAAATGCAAACAACTGTCAGGCTTTTAAGTGTGGAGGGTATTTTTAATACAATTCTTACTTTAGCAGAAGTTAAACCTTGAGGCACAAATACAACATTCTTTTTCACATCATTTAAGCTAGTTGAATGCTTTAGTGCTCAGTACATAGAAATGTATTTTGCTGCAGAGCCAGAACATGCTGCAAAGAGGTATTGTTCTACTTAGGATGAAAATCAAGCATGGATTTAAAAGTCTTCCGCAGATAGATACCCTGTTTAATTGGTAGAATTTACATGAAGCCTAGAAACTTTTCTGCCTTGCCATGTACAAGTTTTCTAACTGCCCAGCTTAGAGGCTGTCATTACTTCAAACACAAGCTCTATATACTATGAAAAGGTTGTACTTGTTGAGTTGGCCATGTCTGGGTGAGGTGATGGAGATGGTGGTGGGACCAAGAGGAGAAGAGTGGTGGCCCCATGCTCCACACTGGGGTTTTTAACCTCTCACTGTGTGCCTTCGCCCTCCTGCCTAGGTAGACCAGCCAGCCTGAGCATCAAAAATAGTTCGTTTGGGCTAAAGAGGTCAGAATGTGATGAGATACATCCCAGGGTAAAACCTGAGATAGTTAAAGCTTCCTCAGTTATCGTTAGCTAATATCTTCAGTTAATAAACTTTGGTTAATCACTGGGCCTTAGAAATAGCAAGTGTTTTAAAGCAAATGTGACAGCTATGGGTAAGCACATAAAATATTGCATGAGTTCTAAAAAAAAAAATTAATGGTATTCACACATTGTATAACCACTAAAACATCACAGGCACAAATGTGATCAAGTCCTCAGTCTGTGTTGACTTTGTCTCCTTGTTTGCTGACAGGACAGTGATTTGTTGTGCCATTGGTAGTCCAACAACTGAAACAGGCATGGACAGTGAATAGATATCAGTGCCTGCACTATAGAACATGGCTCAGATAATCTGTCTCAGAGGTAAATGAAGTGAAATACCACATTGATCCTCCCTTCTCATGCTAGACAAACTTCTCCTAATGAAAATGTTGAAAATCACTGTCTTTCAATCAGCATATCTTGAGCCACTGCTGATTATATGATTCTGAAAGGGTATTTTGGGAAGCCTGGTAAATTTAGTCAGTGGGTGAAATATGCTGAAATTGATAAAAAAAACCACAACCTCTTCTGTTCTTCAAGACAAGTCTTTCTCTATGCATATTTAAATACAATGAGTATCTCAGAAAAACATCCTTTATATTTTCCTTCTTTTCAGAATAATTCCCTTTGGCCCTCCCAGGAAACAGTGTTAGAAAATATATTCAAAGCCTGATTACCTTTTCTGTCCCTTTTATAGTCTTTTAATTAGCAAAAGTAGGTTTATGGATGCCTTACAAATCAGATTCTGCTTATTCTCACTAATTTCTGAGCTGTATTACTCTGTCACCTGCCAACCCTGAGGACATCAAGCCCTCCCTGAACTACGTGCTGCACAGCCTGATACGCAGCCCCTTTCCGAAGGGTGGCAATGCTTTCCTCTTCGAAGTCTACAGGAGTTTTGTCAGTCATTGCAGCAAGTCACAGATCCTCCCCATAACTAGCTAAATGGACAGAGGATCCAAAAAAGGACTAACACGCTCCCTCCCCACCCAGCACGTTTTGAGCTTAGGCAAAAATACATTATCATCTTTTCCTGATCCATCCATTGCCATCTTTTCTGTCATATGGTTTTTCACCCACATTTTTAACTGTCACCCTGGGTGCGTATTGCCAGCCCCTGATGCAAACCTCCTCATTTAGAATCAGACAGAAAATAGTTTTTCTCAGAGGGGTTATCTAAATTGCCTTTTCTCTTAAATGCCTATCTTTATCTTAGGAGCTGTTTCAGAGAGGGTTTTCTCATACAGAATTGGAGTTCAATGAGTTACTCTCTGAGCTAGTCAGCAGACAGACATTTCTCCATGACATTCGGATTATATTTCCCTGTCCTTATTTCTTTCATTTTGCATGCAGCATTTCAGGATAATCAGCTTTATTTGTTTATTTGTTTGTTTTTGTACTGGTTTATGCAGAATTCTGTAAGTCCCATTTCTATGTTGGTGAAATACTGAGCAGGTGCAGATGTGGTCCATCTGTGAAATGTGCAGTTTATATCGGGCAGAGGGAGAGGAGGAGAGGAAAAAAAGTACTATTTGCCTTCTTTCTAGAAGGAGGAGATAGAGGGAATAAAGAAGAGAAAAGTTACTGCTGGTAGCTGGGGCTGGAAGGCATCGTTTTTGGGCATGCTTCATCCTGAACATGTGATAGTCATGTTATGACATTTTCTGATTTTGACAAAAAACTGTCAAAATTTTGCTATTCTAAGTGATCCTGCAAAGTGACAAAGAAAGACTGTATTGAAAAATGTATTGAAAACTCAGTTATTTTTAGTTGTCACAGAGAGTGACTATTCAGAGACCTGAGCTCTCAAATAACCCAGAGTACTGCTTTTTCTTTCATGTGAAAATGTGAAAAGAAGAATGTGCAGCAAAGGTAGCTAAGTAAAAAAGTGTTTGTTAATGGTAGGAGGCCAAATGTTCATTGCTGTGGCCCTTTTTAGGAAGCACATAGACAAAATTTGCATCTCGTTGTTCCCAGCAAGCTTGTATATGCATGTTTTGCATATTTAATCCCAGAACATGTACTGAAGTGGGCTCGGCACTTTGCTCATCTGCAACTGATGCATCAGCTTATGATGTGAAGAAGCACAACAGCACTCTAGCAGATGGGTCTAAGCATGCTCATGCCAGAAAATCAGCATGCGAAGTTTGAAAAAGACAAGTAGACAATTCAAAGGCCAATAGAAACCTCTCAGTAGTCCCTGCTCAATTAGCTTTGAAAGCAAAAGCTGGTATGTAAGGCATGCTCTGTCCTCAGGTATCTAGTTCAATTAGGCCATTTCCAGTGTTTTCAAGATTTTCTGTAGTACAGAGAGATCCTGTTGACAAAGTCCTCAACTAAACTTTATTTTTAATTCCAGTGAGTGTTTAGTCAGTTCGTAGTCACGCAACATCCATGCAATTTATCTAATTCAGCACATTTTTAGCAAACGTTGGGTGCTGTTTGGGTTTTGACTTAGCTTTCTGTATCTGTCCCTGGTTACCAGAATAAATGAACCTTGATGCAAAAAAGTATTAAAACTATACTTTAGTAAAGAGTTTAAGTACCAGGCAGGCTCTCTGTAGAATCTAAACAGTCTGAAGACTATCACCTACAAAGGAATAAACAACTTACCCAGCTACAGAAAATAATTTTTATCTGTGACAAATCTGTCTTGCTGTTTTTTACAAAAAAAAATGAAGTGCTATTTAACAATTTTTATGATAATGTTTCTCACTGCAAAAAGCCCTTAACCTAACTGTAGCTTTTTCCTAAAGAAACATATATATATATAATTTCTGCTAACCATGCCCAAATCTTAATTTCATAAAGAATTTTTAAATATATCATCGCATTAATTTCTTTTAGCTGAAAAATGTTTTACAGAGGATATCATTATATAGCCTTCTTTAAAAAAATATCATTTTTATCTGGAAGACTAAAAAAAGGATGCTGGAAGTACCCTCAATTCCCTTTTGAAATTACAGTAAAGCATGCATTTGGACACCATATCACCAGTCTGAAGATTTCCAGGAGAGATGGTAAGAATATTCTTTTGGCATCGATGGCAATACATATAAATCACATCCCATATCTGACTTTGATAAAAGAATTTCATTGCCAATTAATTCTATTAAGGCACCATTCCATTTTTTATCAGTGAATTACCTATTACTAACTTGAAGTCATTACATTTTTCAAGGAAAATCTATTTATAAGTGCTCATAAAACAAACTAATTGAAAACATAATTAAATAGAAACCAGAATCTTAAATAAATGACAGATGCTTACTCCCTAGATTAAGCACACTAAGCAGGCAATGCTTCTCAGATAACTTTTCCAAATAGTCCTGTATTACCATTTTGTCCTTGACACTGACTACTGAAACCATGTCATCCTCTGATAAGAAGCAGTATTTCAGTCCTACCTGGGGGCAAGAGGAGAGCCCACATCCCCTGTGGCTGGTGCTGGCCCCTGGCCATTGTGGAGGTCTTCTGCCAGTCTCAGCCAGCACCCCGCAGGCAGCGGGTGCATTGACCCTGGCACTGCCTCACACAAGGCGCTGGATAATTTTATCGTGTAATACTCACAGCCTCCCCTCCAACCCTCGGTTTTCCTCTGGTTATCCTCTGCTCTGAGTTCCCCCTCATTGCAGAAGTCTCAATTTCATGTGTTTAAGATAACGTTAAATGGCAGAGTCCCTTGGGTGGGACCGGGGATAGCAAACCTCCTCCTCCAGCCCCGGGAACAGCCTTGCCACGGCGGCACAGGGTTTGCACCGGACGGCTTGCCGGGGTTGGCATGGCTGTGCCGGAGAGGTGGCGATTTAAGGAGATGATGGCTGGGAGTGATGGGTTCAGGGAGATGGTGGCTGGGAAAGTCATCCCCCACAGGTACGATGCCAGGGGGATGCTGTGCAGGATCCTGCTCTCCCCGCCGAGGGAGCATCCCCCCCCCTCGCAGCACCATCTTCCCCGGTGGCCCCCACCGTGTCAAGCTGGTGGGCAACAGCCTTGCCTGAGGCAGCCCACCCACCTCTCAGCTTTGGAAATGTAGGGACTGGGATTTTCTAGAACAAATACTAAGAATAAATAGTATTTAGTAATAAGTTTAATATTTTATCTAATTTATATGATAACTAATTATTATACTTCATTTAACTTCTGAATATAGTAACTAATACATTTAGTCTTTTCAGCCTCCCTCATTATTTTCTGCATTTCCCAATATTTTCATTCCCTGAACACTTAAGTAAATAACAAAAACTATTTCTAACAAGGTTAACTTTTTCAAACTAGCTAGTACCAAAGTCCATCATTTGCTTCCTAAATCTGCTGCCTTTGTGAAATGCTGAACCATGCCAGCACCTATTAACGTCAGGCCTAAATGTGGCAGTATTGTCTAAAATGCCATATGTATCTCTCAAATGTCTGTCGAGAACAACTTTTCCACAAATGACATAGTGATGCCGCCTAACCAGCTACTTACTCCGGAGCTGGGAGTCAAGTCCATGCACACTGCATCTGCTGTCGCCGCAGTGGCACCAGCAGCCATGTCCCTGCAGAACATTTGTGCGGAGATTACATGGGTCACTGCGCAGGAGCTAAACAGTGACATGGTCATAATGTCACTTCACTCCAGCGTAAGTGAATTTCTAAACGGTGGCCCTTCTGATGTTTGTATGTGTATAATCAAAGAGGCAGAAATAATTGTAGCATATGTTCAAAATGGCACTGCCATCCAGAATGCCCTATATGTTCAGCTGGTCTGTGATTTCATGCTCCATATAAATTTAGGCTAAACAATTCTCTTCCTCTCCAGCTAATCCGACATGAATTGACTTCATTGTCTCAGACCAGTGCTGAACAATATTGTGGCTTTCCTCTCCACCTCAGATTCTCTCTCCTTAGCACCATCCCCTATATGCAGCTCACGGGACAGGGCTGTGTGTGCCGCATCCCCTCCCCGGCGCACAGCACAGTGCGCTCCTCCCTGCACCCCTGTTTGCCAGTGGCTGAGGCTACGAGCACACAGTAAAATCTGAGTGAGGTCCACCACGCACAACAGCAACAGGAGCCCAGATGAAGCCAGCTGAAATCCTCCCAAAATATTTGTGCCTGTTTTTTATTGACTGACTCTCAACTATTCGAGGTACCTAATAGACATGGGAAAAAAAGGCTTAGAGACTGAACCAGAGCCTGCAGGTGCTCAGGATCCTCAAGCCTTTAGGAGAAAACCAGTCTCTAGTGTTATTGTACAAAGCTCTTAGGAATAGAACCCTATTTCAGAACCCCAATGGAAACAAAGCTAGAAGTTTCACAGTAGTGTATAAATTCTCAAATGTGTCAGTATAGAAAAATAAACAGGTAGATCAAACAATCTCTTCATTTTGCCAAAGCAATCTCCAAATTTCCTGTTAAGTCTTGTGGTAGCTTCACAGTACAGACATCATCCCTAAAAATATGCAAGTTACGCTGTGACCAATAGGCATCCTCTTCTTCCAAGAAGACCTTGTTCTGCACTTTGCAGAAACAGACATATCAGTGGAATAAGTGTTCAGGCAATGGATGGATTTGGGGATTAGAAGAAAGGTTGACTGGTGGTAGAAGTACCATGTTTGAGCATTTCTATTGCTCAGAGTGACTGTCAGCAGCATGTGTTCAGCTTCTCATTCTGAGCTCGTTCAGAACACCCAGCAACTGAAAAATAAAATCTTCCAATGTGAAAAATATACACTTGTCATTGCTGAATTAGAAGCTGGCAATAACAACCCTAGCAGATTTTCTTTTTTTTTTTTTTTTTTAAATGCCATTCTATCTTTTGTGTGATTAATTTGTCACCTGAAAAAATGTCAACATGAAATTTTCTGGACTGAAAAATATCAGCCATTCCAATCCTAAACAGTAGTATTGATGTATCTTCTTGAATAGAATAACATTCTTTTTCAGGACATAGACATAAATGTTATTGTAAAGGCTTACTGAGGATGAAGACAAGCACATCAAAATCAAAATGTGTTTGAATCATTGGTTAGTTAACAAATAGCAAATATATAGATTTAAGTTGAAATAACTCAATGGCTGCAGTGAAATAACTCTGAATTTATATTAGTATAGAAGTGGTAGAGGTAAATTCTAAATTTTCTGTTAGTCATTTATTTGGGCATTTTTATCCTGATTTGTCTTCATTATAATAAATAAATTACAACTAGAAATCCACACATCAGTAACATTGCACAAAGATTACAAAAATGTAACCTTCAGCTTATTATATCCAAACTGGTAGTGGCATTGGAATGATCACACAGCATTAAAATGTGCATGCATACGTAATTCTTTTATTTTGGTTTGGGTTTGGGGGGCGGGGGGAGATAGAAAAAGAAAACAGGACAATCTTTTGTGTAATTTGCTAGTGCTAACATATGCTTATAGTTCTAGGAGTCAAATGTAGAGAGAAATGAGGAAAACATGAGGGTCTGAGGAAGGGTGTAAAGGACATTCCCGTCTACATCATATTGATCCTATCAGCAATCACATGAATTGCTTCCTTCTCCCCTTGTGCCCATTCTCCCCTCCTCCTGTCATCTCATTTCTACCCAGCTGACGTGTCTCTAGCTACCACAATCACAGACTTTGCCCTGGATGATTTTCTGTACCATCAATTAAGCTCAGGTGAGGTTTTCAAAGGTGCAGATTTTGGATCACCATTGTCAAAAAATCCAGTGGCCTCTCTCTTCTTCTCTAAGAGAACACTGCTTTTCCTAGCCATGCAGATCCAGGGAAGGACACCGTTTCTACAGCATGTAAAGGTGCTCTTGGATATCTGGTGCATCTTCTCCAAGTATTTTTTTTTCTGTCCTTTGCAACCCCAATGATGCACATGAGGATCTTCACATCTGGCTTCTGCCTGACCTCAACATCCCATGTTGTGTTAGACATCTGTGCCTTGCTATGGATAAAAAATATACTTTTTTTTCCACACAGGATTTATCATCTATGAGAAGACAGTGATGGTTAAGACAGATAGATATTCTGTGGGAATTTTTCTTTTGCTTTAGCATAAGAGGTCAGCATGACACTTTGCCAGATGATTTACGCTGCTTACTCCTCTTTAATGGAAAATCACCTTGCTCCATCAAATAAGGTAGCGTTTACTTATTTCCATTTTAAAATTCCATGCTGCAGAATGCCCAGTTAGTGCTCTAAATAGCCTTGACAAGTATTAAAAATAACAATAAAGAAACACTTCATCCAAACAAAACAGCAGCAGCAGAACTTTTTTCATAGCTATTTAAACCTTCAGCTAGATTAATTCCTCTCTCTTAGGTATGCTTCAGTCTTTTACTGCATCAACCCATCAGGTATGTAAAAAACAATAATTTCTGAGGACAAGTTTTGGTTTCTCCCTATCTTATCAAGGAAATAATTTAGGATTCTTCAAGCAAAAAGAGAAATCTTTGTGAGGAGGGTATGAGCACATTCAGGCACTTGGTCACAATGGCAGGAGATGCTACTGAGGCCTCAGGCATGTCTCAATTTCTTGCATCACTGGTTAAATGAATCTTCTGGTTTTACAGCCTCCAGATTTCCTCCAGCTATTCAGACAACAATAATCATTGTGACACATGATTACAAGAACTTGTTTTTACCTCGAGCAGAAGAGATCTCCAGTACAAATGTGATCCTTTAGCTACTTAAATCTGTTTTCTAAACTGACATTGGAATATTTTTATCAAATCAAAGTAGGCTCTGCAGGTGGGATTCAGTTGCCTGAGCATGGGTGTCTAGTGCCATTTTAGATGCTTTAGGGTGTTACACCTGGCTGTTGTTCTAGACAGCTGGGAGTTTTCTGTCATATCTGCTGTTCGGTATCTAAAACAACACTAAATGTCTGTATTTAGATACCTGAACGACTCATTCTGTCCTTTCCCTTAACATCAATTTAAATGTTATTTAAACATCACCATAAAGCTACTTTACCCTGCATCTCTGTATTAGTGTTCTCTTTCTTCTGTTCTGTATAGTATTATTCCATTTTATTATCAGCATGCCTCTCTGTAAAGGGTGAAAACCTAGTTAGAGTTCTCCAGTGAAACTGTAACTGGAGAATGGTTGCAATTTTCCTGTCTTATAAAAGATTTTCTCCTTAACACATCAAAACACATGTATCTTTTCTCGACAGAAAGAATTTATTTTTTAATATCCTAAAACATTGTAAGAATCCATTTTAAATCACTTTTTAAGTGTCCATGAGGCTTGAAAGAATCATACCTTACAATCTATCTAAATACATGATGATCATTCCTGAAAGTTTCTACAGAAAGTTATTTTCTGAACCCCAATTATTTCTCCAAATTCTTGACATCTCGCATGACAGATGATACCTAAAGAAGCATGGTCCAAAATGAAGAGAATTCAAGGATAGGGACTTAATTTTATACTGAAGTTTTTAACCAGCTTGCAAGTTTATAAATTAATTCCTGAAATTTATAATGACTGGACACAACAGTAACATGTCTTCAAACAATATTCAGATAATCTCATGGTCTCAAGATCAGCTTTACTTAGCAGCGTTTTTCCACAATAGCAAATGAATTTATTCTCAGAAGAAGAATGGGTAAACATTACACAGGGTAGACTGGACAAGGAGAGTGATGCATCCACTTGGCTACCTCTACTTTCTAGTTATTAAGCATTATTTGTAAAGTTAAAGTCAACAGCTGAAAGTAAGGTTATTTTCTCCAGTAACTGGTGTTAGAATAGACCCTGGAGACAGAAGTTAAATCAAGCTGCTGTTATGATGCAGCCAAAGCTACAAACAGCATGCATTGGAATGAGCAGGCATTTGGCATTACCTCCAGACTAGCAGAAAATGAAGTGTTTTCTTTTCTAGATATGTGTAAATCATCTTTACCATACCTGCATGCAGGCTTTAAAAGAATAACAATATTTGTGATATAACATTATCTATAACAAACTATATTCAGAATTTTTTCTTTCCAATAATAATTTTCAACATTTTCTTACATATTCTTGCCCAAAACAAGTTGCAAGATGTTTGCACGTTTTCAGTATACCTTGATTAAATCACTGTTTGTCCATATTTATAGAAAATCTCAGAACAAGCTTCAGCATGTAAGTTTTATGTGGTACTGGCTCATCATAATACACATTCATAATTAAAAGGAGCCCTTTTCAATTCTGGTTATAGGAAAAAAATCAAGAGCTAAAGATGTAAGCAGAAACAATATCATTAAACAGAAATGTAATTTAGTATAAGAAAATGTATTTCATATGAAATTTAATTTATAGACCCATTTCCAACAGGCACTTAAACTCGTAAATCGAGTGACATTACACATATGCTGACAGGTATACATGTATGTTTTAACACCTTGCCTAATTGACAGCCTCCACTGTTTAATGGTCACATCTACAAAATTACATTTCTACATCTGCACACAAAATTCATGCGCTTATTTTTGCTGTAAGAGCAAATAATGCAAATTTGTCATTGCATGTGACTTTGTGAGAGCATTGACCACTGTTCTTCTTAGCTGCCTCTATGCTCTGCATAAAAAGGAGGTCCCTGAGGACTGAATATGAATGAACAATAAATATAAACTAAGAGAGCAAAGTAGTTGGGTAACTGACCTCTTTCACCTATCCACCTACCCATCTTGTAGAGTGAGATGTGGATGTTGGGTTGGATGAGGAATACAAACCTTACACTTGTCCTGAGGATTACACAGTCTCAGCAGATGAACAGGCAGTGAGTGCAACACAAGTCCTTGGTCAATCAAATATATTCACTACAAAGATGTGAAACAAGTTTACCACTACTATTTCTTACGCATATTTCTAAGACTCTGGGGGAACTGACACCCATTTCACCATTGAGCTGATCCCTTACTCAAAGCAATGCTTCAGATACGAGAACAAAATAGACCAAGTTCAGCAAAAAGGTCTGTCCTGTAGTGGTGGCTCAGGTGAAGTGAAAACATTACTCCTTTGCCGCCATAAAGTCATATTCAGTACATAAGGGAAGCATGGAAGAAGAGGAAGCATGGAAGAAGCAACAAGGAGACGAACAGGGAAAACCAACAAGACATGAGGAAGAGAAGACAAGTTATGAGAGAGAGAAACAGAAATCTCCTCACTCCAGATCAGGCATAGAGTTTTTGGAGCCTTACTGGCAAGGGAGAAGGTATAATTTTTTAAACAAGATTGTTACACTGATCCCACTGAAAATCAATGACAGCTGCTCACTTAGCATGGAATTAATCTCAATGCACCTGTCTACAGTGAGAATGTCAGTGTGTGGCACAGCCAACGTGAACTACAATCACAGTCAACTGAGTTCAGTGCATGATTCACTTCATCCTAAGTAAATGCCTACATTTAGTCACATGAATCTCATCTTAAACTCTGCTGACTGTGTTGAATTGATCTTCCAAGCTACAGTGGTAGCCAAGACAGCTGGTTCAGATGTAGACATCTATGTTGCATAGTTCCACATTTAGTCAGGTGAATGCCAAACCTGACTCTATTGGATGGACTTGAATAATTGCAATGAAACAGATTACTTCTGATGAGGAGTGCTAGAGCAAGTCAGGGAAAAATCCAGACTTAGAAATACATGATCAGAAATTTGGAGTAGGAAAAAGAAGACAGTCTTAGCTGCAGTGTTCTGCGCAGAATGAACATACCCGAAGAGGGAGAAACATCTGGAGGCCAGAGGAACATCTTGTCCTAATGCACAAACTACATTTCACGGCTTTTAACGTGCTAAATAGAAACAATGTCATTTTCAAACTTTATTAATGTTAGGAATAAAATTAGATTTTCTCCTGAACACTCATTCTCTTGATGCTTGAAGTAAGTTCCCTAAATTTAGACTAACATAGATATTGTATTATTAAGTTATTTAAGTAATGGTGTTAGGGCAGAGTAAAGAAATAACTTCATAATAACCTAAATATCAGATCCATAATCTTTTCTCCCCCTGCCCCAGCTTCTGGCCAATTTGGGGAGTGATTCACTCTAAGCCCAGATGTTGCCTCATGCAGCAATGTTAGCATCTTTTACTCACATTGAATCAGTTAGCTCCTGTTTGCAATGGGAGACATATGTTCCCTTCGCCTTTGGTTTCACACTTGCAGAGTTACCGTTTGCTTGTTTCTCCTCCAGCATGAAAAGTGTATAATTTCTGTTTAACCATGAGTTGTCTTTTTATTATAAGATCTCAACATCTATTAAAACATTAATAGAAGTGTTACAGATTCCATATGAGGAAGGAAAAATACAAGACAGATTTGTACCAATGGAAAAAACCATGGGACTTTATTCCAGGATGTAAAAACACCCTCTCAGATTGAAACTCATGATATAAGTTTCAGCAGACAAGAAGGATATGTGGATATATATGGATATAGAAAGATATATCTGTTCTGAGATAAACTGAATAAAATCTTTCGTGGTCACAAGTATCCTTTGATTTCTCCTGTCATCCAAAACCAGGGATGTAAATGCTCCTGGATAAAAATATAACAAGAAAACCAGATGAAGAAGCAAATTAGTTAGAAAGTGATAATATTTCTCAAAGATTGAAAAGCAATGCAATTCAAACAGTCCTCACACACTTTCTATTTCAAGACTGCAGAAGACAGGCAGAAAATTCAGTCCCCAGTGTTATCATATGTTTTATTACCTTCTGATGCTCAGATAGCAAAAAGGGTACTCACATTGTAAATGGACAGATAGCTAAACTCCTATATTATGTGCACCAAACCAGATGGATACTAATTTCCTTGTTTCCTCCTGAGAAGTTATCCCTATTATTTGATTAGGTGGAAAGAATCTATGATTCAGAATGCACACAAATTTTTCTTTTTCTTCTGTCATTATCCTTTCTTGCTAGCTCTGCTTGAATAAAAGAGAATTCTTTTAAATTAATAAAATTAATCAATAAAACTAACTGAAAATGTTTTAAATATTTGTTTCCCAGTCTGAATTTATTTTTATAAATCTATGGCAGATGATCTTTATTAATCTTTTGGAAGTATAACCATGGGTACTTCTTCCCCTGTAGGATTAGTCCTTTCAACATGAACAAATTGTTGGTCTCTCTGTTCATTTTTTATTTTCTATGTTAATTAAAAACTTGTCCAGATGGCACTGTACAAATGTCTTTCATGCAGATTTCTGGCTTTGAAACACAGCTACCCACCTCAAAATACAGCATTTCCGTCTGCTTGGGAAAATAGCTCTCCATGGTTCATTTTATGCATAGTATTTTGCGGGGGAGAGTTGTGTCACTTGGAGTAAAAGGAGGGGAGATCCATCTCCAAACTTCCCACTTTTCATTGAAATCTCCATATAACCATTTGTGTGTGCATATGTTTTGTACATGTGTGTGTGTGTGTGTGTGTGTGTGTGTGTGTGTATGCACACATAGATGCCTCAGAAGTAAGAATAATCAAAAGATTCATATAGCCTTAATATAATGTCTACCTATAATCCTCAGCCAGGTGGTTAATAAAAGCAGAAACCAGTAGCATCGATGTATTTCACATCTCTTGAGGCAAATTATAAAATCAAGTCTAAATCCCCATCCAAGAAGTGCCAGAAAAATCACATGCCCTCACTAGGTCAGATTTCCCCACTCAGGAGGACTCTGAGAAAGCATACAAGCAGATAAATCTTTATTCAGAGCAAGACAAAATGGTGATACATTTAGCACACAGTAAGAGTAAATCCCCCACACTTGTTCAGCCATCTCAAGACGGCACTTGTCTAGGAGAAGCTATCTATCTGCAGGGGCCCCTTGGCGCACCCAAGCTGCTCTCTCTGCCTCGCCAGGCACTGCCCTGTCCCCCCCAACTCATGGACTCCCCTATGGGCACTTAGATCACTGCAGTCCTCTCCTGGGCAAGGTAGGTGTCTTGCCATCCTCCACACAAATACTCCTCTCTCGATTGCACTCAAGGAGGTCTCACTCTAAGGCACTTCTCACCAAAAAGCCTGCTACATGTCATTGTCTCTTACACTGAAATCCCCATCACAATGGAAAGAGCATTCAGGGCTGTGTAACATAGACCTTCTTGCCCAGGAATGAGGTCTTTGTCACAAGTTAAAATAAACCTCCTCTTTTTCAAGAGCCAACCCCTCTGCAAAAACCAACCTCTCTGTGGTGGCTCCCTAGAGGAACTGTTTGTAGTCAATGTAAACTAAGGCCTCTACTGTCCTGCTTTCTGCTTTTCACCAACAGTGAGATAGAGACCTCTTTGCTTTTCTGAATGGATAGATAGACATGTATACATAGTTATTACAAGCAAATATTGATTTCCCATAAATAATATATTATGAGCTCTTCAACTGCTCAAGTAAACAACTGGTTTTTTTCATATGGTGCCCACAGTCCTGTCTGTGTGTTGCAGATTTTACTATCATTGCAGTTCTGTTCCATGCATAACATATTATTCAGATAAAAATGACTCTGACGTGTCAAGAACAGAAAACTGTAAAACATTTTCTTTAGCAGCATGTGACTCTCTAAGACTTGTTTGTGAAAGAGCTGATGCAGTGTGCTATCCCTATTTGAATATACAGCTTCAAAACACACTGCAATTAAAAGCTATAAAAAGAATCGGTTTAATATGGAGGTTGACATCATATTTCCTTCCATGCCTCCTGACTAAAGAAAAACAAAACCATCAGGCCAAGTTTTATTTTCCTCTGTTGATTCCAGATACCTCCATTAAGCCCAGCCTTAAGAAGAGGCGTTAATCCCTCCTCCGAGGCTATCAAAGGAGGACAGCAAATAGAAAGTCCTTAGGAATATGAACAGTGGCTATGTGACAAGAAAAAAAAACATTAACAACCTTAACCTTATCACATGAATTAAATGTTTACTGCTCTGTGGGTGTTTGGTCTGCAATGCCTGCCACTGATATCAATAGAGGTCTTGTTTAAAAACCTCAAGTTGCATTCTCAAAATTCAGGGGACAGGCTGGACTTTAAAAGCTTGACTGTTAAAAAAGATGAAGTGGTTTTCCTCCTAGTTTCACTCTGAACACACCCCCTTGGAAAGCAAACAGGATCAAATCACTGGACGTCAGAGAAGAAAATGCCTAGATAGATGGTCCAGCTCATTCATGCGGCCCCGTGAAGGACTGCTCCTCACACTTTATTTTCTAGTACTTTGTTCAGATTGTTTTTCAGTATTTGAACAAGAAATGTTGCCCTTTGGAAGAGTCTTCCAAATCTGTCAGGGCTTGTATTACTGTGATTAGTCTTACATTTCCCCCTTTGTTCACCTACTCCAGGTTTTAAGCCATTGCATGCCATCAGCTTTTTTCCATTCCTTGCAGAAAACATTCTACAAGGAATCTTATTGCTACTGGGAGATGGGGAAGGACAGTGAGAAATCCTGGTGTGTTTAAAGTTGATTACAAAAATGATATAGTGATGGTAATGGGGCCAGGACCAGACACATGGGCAAGGCTTTGCTCCACACATAGATTCAGCATGATACTCAGCTTAAGGGACTGGGAGAGAGAGGAAGAGAAATGGGAGTAAAGCTCTGCCTTGTGCCCTTTTGAATCTGGGCTGATGTGGCTGCAAATTTGGATACAAATCCCACCATCAGTAGTCTGCATGGACACTAGCATTGTTTCAAAATCCTACTGAGATACCTTTCTGGCTTGTCATACCCTGGTGCTGTTACTTCCGAGCTTAATATAGCTCCACGGCTCTCTTCCCTCGTGCCAATGGCTCTCCCTCAGTTGGGTATAAAGATTTTAGTTCCCTCATAAGTCACAGGCTGCCCATTTCAGCTGGCTCAAAGGGGTGGAATGAGGAACAGGGATCAAGACCCTACTCTTTTGTCTTAATTTTGGTGTCTTGATATTGGAGCTAATGTGTTGTCTGGCTTGTAACAAATTACACAAGTTCGCTATGTTTCACCTTTTTCACCTTTAAAATGGGAATAATGATTTCAGCTTTTTAATGCATTTTGAAACATGTGGACATAAAGCACTACCAAGAGAAGAGGGGTTTTTATTTTTTTTATATTTTGTCTTTTCAGTACAGGCTTATTCCATAAATTACCAGTACTACCTCTCTAATGTGAACACATTTTCATTGTTGCTGTTGAAGATACTCTTCAACACTTTACTGATAATATAGAATTTCTGTCTACTATCCTGATAATTTCTATAAAACCTCATTCTGTCACCAGCAATATATATTTCACTGAATGCTGTGTGTCCTTGTCTTGTCAGAAACTCCAGCCTTCACTTTCTTCTTTCACCCATAGTTTTATGTGTACTGCAACAGCCATAAGTAATTTTTGTTTCCAGATCCAGCATAAAGAAAAATCACTAGTTCATGGGTCAAGATATTATTTCCCTGTATTATGTTGCACTCCCCTTTTTTTCTGCACTATCCTCTGTCCTTTAAATCCCTTGCTTAAAACCTCCTTGGTGACTTCTTTGTTTCTCCCCTAAGCAGACTCTGATTTTCAGGTTGGCTTCCCTGCAGGGTAGTCTATCATCTCACTTTTCCTTTACATTCCTCTGTTCTGCAATCAGTATTTTGCAGTCTGTGCTGGACATATGGTGGACTACAACTCCCAGATCTAACACGTGATTACTGGAGGTGAATCACTGTTGTTCCACATAAGTGCGCAGGAAGGGGATGAGAATAGCCACCCAGGAAAGCGCCTGGAAAAGGCAACGACAGGAATCAGTTGTGTGCATGACGTCTGGCGCTCAGCAGCCACAGAGCATTCAGGGCTGCAGTCTCTGGTCTGTGGGGTGACCTGGGGAGAAATGGGTCCTTAATGTCCCAGGCGTGGCCATAGCGAGAAACAAATGGAGACTTTGCCTATTGCAGGTGAGTGACAGCACGGTGCTGGTATTTCCCTATCAGTGGGAAGACATCTGTGGGGACATGTGGTGACTGCGGGCCCATTGGCAAGGAGGAGCTGTTTGGGCTCTGCCAAGGCTCCGTCAGAGCACACTGCACAGCTCAGGGTTCAGCCTTCTGGAGGCATGCAGGGAGGCAGGAGGCATCTCCACCATGCCAGCGTCCAACAGCTTGGGCGCTTACAGTGGTGCCCGGGTGCCTGGCACTAGGCAGCCAGTCTGCTTTGGACACAGCAGGGCCAGCTCGGGTATGTCCCACTGTGCAACCTGAGCCCAGACTGCTGAGAAAGAGCAGTGAAAAAGTCAGTGGGACACTAGAAAAATAAAGGTACAGTCAAGAGTAGGTGTGTTGAGATGGGGGTGGCCAGTTGCTCAAGGATTCAGGAGGGAAAGTGGCCGAGTATGAGCTTCTGAAGGAGGAAAGCTGGGAGGCTGCTCAGGATGAATGACAAAGCCTGGGGTAGTGGGATCAGTCAGGTCGCCAGCTTGGGTCACTGGTGTGGGCAGAGTGGGTGGGAGAAAGCAGCTCTGGGACACCCAGACCTGGCCCTTCCCCTCCTGGTGCCGCTGAGGCCAGCAAAGGCTCCACAGGTGCCGCACTGGGGAGCAGACCTCAGCCTGACAGCTCATTAAATCCTACTTTCATGTCTATTAGCCCATAGGTAATTGATTTACCCTTCTAAGGTGCATGTCTTCTAGTTGCAGAGTCTTTTTGCACATAGCTAAAAATGTCCAAACAAGTTGACCTAAAAGACTGGGCTATAGCACCCATGCTTTTCAAGCGTTCAACAGCTCACTCTTCCAGCCCTGCTCCTCCAGGTGACCCTTTGCTCTAAGACCAAGGAGTGACTTCTTTTGTTCTTCCTCAGAAGCCCTTGTTACCCAAACCATGATTTCACATACTCAGACATGGGAAGCAGAAGGCTTTAGCAAGGATTTAATCTCCACTTGACAATTCTGGTACATCATATCAAACATCTACAGTTTCTTCGTCTCTCTGTAAATTTATTTACTTATTGTATCTTTTATCAATGCACAATGGATGTGCATTAGTGAAGCAACCACATAGAATTAAATTGCTTTCCTATCTACTTTTACTTTATAAATCAATAGATCTGTGACAGTAATGTGTTAGAAACACATGAAAATGCTAGATACTTCTTTTCACAGTGAGTTGTCCAAATATTTGCTTGTTATCCTCAGAATACTTGTATTCTCTAAGCAAAAAAAAAATTACATCACTTTTTCTTTTGCACTTTATATAAAAGCTTAGCTTTGCCTCCTCATTCATTTCTATTACCTTTGTTATTTTTCACAGACCTGTACACAGGACCATATATTTCTTTAATAGGTTTTAAATTTTCCTGCAGCCCCTTGTTTTTGGCACCCTAGCCAATTTACTTTACTCAGAGGTATGATCTGTTTTAGTGGAAATGGGAAGGTTTTGTGATAGTCTCCCTAGATTTCTCTGAATATATTATGCTCGGAGCCACAGTGGCCAGGGTTCACCTTTATCTTGGAATATCTATACCATCTTGCAACACTTGCACAGGGACTGCTGGAAACCCAAGGTCCTGTGACTGTGCAGGGCAGGGAATTGAAGATGCTGTGAACACAAAATCACTGAAGGACTCTGTGTACATTATTAAGATGAAAACAATAAAAAGAATAAAAATGTTTGGGGGAATGCTCCACTGAGGATCCCATTCAGCACTGGAAAATTTCCTGGACTGGTAAGAGCAAGCAGGATATTTCTAAACCCAACCTTCATCAGCCCATGATGGAATGCACCATTCAGAATACTTGTTCTAGTTTTGCCTGGTTTCTCGGATGTCTTCAGGGCTGGTCAGGCCTTCAGCAGGGCTACAAATACACACATAGTTAGATGGGGTGAAATCACTTTTAGATCCTCACAAATCTTCTTCCAGTCTTATACTGAGCATAGCTTACCGTGAACAGAAAAGCCATATACATCTAATTCAGATACTCATTTATAGTAGGACTAACTAGAAGAGAGCTTCCAAGCAGGTCTAGAGCATGACTCAAATTTAATCCTGTATATCACAACTGAGACACCTTTATCAGTCTCCTGTCACATCCCATATTATCACTGTGTTGCTACCATAGCCCTGCTCAGCCTCTGAAAGGACTGTATGATATGGCAGGCTGCAGCAGAGAGAACAAGGCTCATCAACCCTGACAGTCTGCTCCAGTATTTTATTCCGGTACCATTGTGTGTCCATCACTCTGGTTTTTAGCTCCACGTAGCTGTTTTTTTCTTTGACAAATGTTCTTACTTCCTGCCCTTGCTTGATTAATCTTTTCACCAGCTGTATTTGTGTTTGCAGAATATGTGTTGCTATGCATTCATTTCACCACCTCCACACCTCAGAACACTGGCAACAATCACTTACATTCTTTAAACAAAAATGCTGTTAACTCTTTTCATCGAAAGTAGGAAAAAGGGACGTCAGTATTATGGGTTGTGACAAGACAATGACTTCGCTCTAAAGAGTCTGTGCACTGCAGGAGTCAAAGGAAGGACAGATTCACCTGGGAAGACATGTAAGAACAGACAACACTTGGATTGTCAGAGTCATGGTTTCCTCTGTTTGCTCCTTACTTTGTGGGATTGTAATTATTAGCAACAAATTAATGTACTTGCCCAACAGAAGCTGGCACACAATGAGGAGGAGAGTGGGTGGCAGAGCAGCAAGACATTTGTGTGTGGTTAAATAACAAGCAACTAAAGTTCTAGGAAGCACTCAAGAATATGTGCTGCAGCTCCTGGGTTTTGAAAGATCAATGACACGGCCATTTGTTGTGCACTGACAACAATTTCCTGCCTTTGTATCAGCTATCAGAAAGCAACTGCCCACCCAAGGCCTTGGCAGATTGTGCTGAGGCCCAGGAGAGGTGCTTGCTTTCCCCCAGGCTGCATTTCTGGGGCTGAGCACCACATTTTGTCCTGTCAGTCACTTAATTAAGACTTGTCTATCAGTTGTGGCAGGTGCAGCGCAAGGTGCCAGCGGCCAATATCTGCATGTTCCTACCCTGCTGCTTACCGAATGGAAATGTGCAATAGCCTTAAAGAGAGATTGTTTCTGTATTTGCTTTTGCTTTAAAGTATTTGAACAGTTTACAGATAGGCTTTTTTTGTTTCTTTGCTTAGGTTTTATTTGTTCCTTTATATTTATTTCAAAGAGGGCTTTATTACAAAAAGCTCCAAGGACAGTCTGTGCTGTTTTCCCCACTCCATAATTTTCTCCTTACAATTTTTCTTCAAAGAGCGAATAATACACTATTCAATGCATTGAAACACCCCTCTGCTAATGGAAACACCGCCTGGAGCTGCTTTGAAGCAGTGGTCTAAAACAGCCCACAGCACTGAGCAATCTGTGAGATGGGCACGGGGAGTCCCCTGGTATTGCCGTGTCCTGGCAAGTAATTTTGGCATTCATGGGAGTTATTGCCACAAAGATTTGAATCTTCTGTGCTGAGTCTTTTGGGTATCAGCAGGATTTGTCTTCAGAACTTTGATTTGTTTGCCTGATGCAGTGTTTAAGAGCTGGCAAAGAGTCCTTACACGGGATCGCCTTGTCCCCTGATGTCAGGACAACTCCCTCAGGCAGTCTGTCCTTCTCTCTTCTGCCTCGTTTGGTTCCTTCCTGGCTCTCTTTCCCTCTTGTGCCCCTGCTTTCCTGCCCAGCAGCCATGCAAGCAGGTGCTGCTCACTTCTACTTCCCATGGGCATCCTCGTTTCAGGTCCACACCAAGGAACCCTCCCTGGGTGCTCTTTGCCTCCCCAGAGCCAGGTCTCTCCCCAACAGCGCTGTATCTATCTATGATAAATCTTCAGTTCCTCCTCCTCCACAATTTATTCTCACATCCTAGCTTATCACTTCAGAGAAAGCACTGGCAAGGAAAGTCAGAGAAGGTTTATACCAACTGGTCATCCATTTTATTATGTATTCTTGGCAACAGCCTATGTTTTAACAGTCATTTATGCCTGACAAAGTGTGTGGAGAGTCTGCCAACGTGGAGTGAGCTCCTGAGATTTTCCTGTAAGTCTTGAGGCAGTGAGTACGTCCCTTGAAGTCTCAGTTCTGCGAGTGCTGCGATCATGTGAGAACCGGATTTTATCTTTCCACGGAGCAAAGCCGTAAACTCCCGTGATTAAGGAAAAGAAGCCTGGGTGCTGATCGCGCTAGACACACGCACCAGAGCTACCTCCCAAGGCTCGCTCCACCTCGCACCTCTCCAAACCCCGGTGGGGGAACCTGGGGCTCGGCGGGGGACCGCTTGCTAAACTGGGAACAGGGGCAGCGAGAGGCAGGCGGCAGCGGCGGGGTGCCCCGCCGGGAGGAGCGGGCAGGGGCGGCCCCCGGCGCTGCCGCAGCGGCGCGGCCGCCTGCGAACTACAACTCCCAGCGTGCCGCAGCGCCCGCCCGCCCCGGCACTGCCCGCCCGGCACGGCTCGGCTCGGCTCGGCTCGGCTCGGCTCGGCTCGGCTCGGCTCGGCTCGGCTCGGCTCGGCTCGGCTCGGCGCAGCTCGGCTGTGCCCCGGGGCGCTGGCCGCAGCGCGGGCGCGGCGGCGGGCGGGAGGTAGGTGTGCGGAGCCGGGCAGGGGAGAGCCCGGCGGGGAGGAGGAGGAGGAGGAGGAGGAGGAGGAGGGGGAGGAGGAGGAGGAGGAGGAGGAGGAGGAGGAGGCGTGCTCCAGCCGGCCGGGCTGTGCGTGTGTGCCGGTGCGTATCTGCGCGCCTCTAACCTCTGTCACTCGGGTCACACAGTTGCGTGTGGATCCAGCCGGTCCCCGCGCCGGCGGGGGTCGCGTTCCCTAGCGTGGCCGGTACCCGCGCAGGTCCCGAGAAGAGCGTGAGTAAGTCGCGTCTGTTATCGATCACGTATATGCTATAGGCGCACATGTGTTCCCTACGCGTGCAACACATTTGTTGGGCTGCAGGCTTTTCCGAATGGCACCGGGCGTTCGGCCTCGAGGGGGGATGGGGCGCAGAAGAAGGGGGCAATAACGAATTAATTGCAGATGAGAAGTAATATCCGTCTTTGAGTCATCCGTCTTTGAGGCATAATTTCATTCTGAAAGCTCTTAATCGAACAGGAGCTCGGCTATAGGAAAGCACTTATTTTCCCATAGGATTATCAGATTTCCACCAGAGAATACAGATCCGGGATTATTGAGCGACATGGGATTTGTGTGTTTCTCTCTAATTAGTCTGTGAACCTGAGTTTTAAATTCTTCATTTGGAAGGGGGTGGGGGGAGTTACTTGCTTCTAAAAGGGCAGATGTCTCTTTTCTCTGACATTTTACAGTTATTCTGGTTATCCTGTGCTCTATAGATGACCTACTGCCTTAATTGGGTATTGGTGTCAAAGGTTGATTAGACTCCCCAGTAGATTTTGGATCTGCAAGAGGATTGCAGTTTTAAATGTGTGGTTAAAACAATTGTGTTTGCCGTCTCCCCTCGAACAGTTGAGAGGAAGGCTGATGTATTACATTTGCGATATCTTCCCTTCGGTTTATTAATGCATCATCATGAGGTTGTCGGGTTTGTTTTTGTTGCTGTTGCTTTTTTTTTTTCCCCTCTGCTATTTCATTTTCAGACCGAAAAGAAATGAATGTCAGAGAGGATTTGTTTAATCATTTAACAGCTGACACAAGCCATGTCCCTAACAAAACGTTGGTGAAAGAATAGAAGATTTCTGGGATACAGCAGCTCTGGTACCGGGAAGCCGCTTCAGCGGGTCGGGAGCAGCATTCGCTGAAGGATGCGGTAGCCCAGGAGCCGGGACTCACCGGGACGAGGTCGATGGCTTGCATGGAGCTTCTCTACCTGGCCAAGGAGAGCAGGCAGGCGCCCCTGGGCACCGCTGCCGGCTGGAGCCTGCCCTCCCCTCCCTACGAGCAGCAGCAGCGTGAGGGGGGTGAGGTGGACCCCAGAGCAGCCGCTGCTGTGGCAGCCCTGCGCTGCGAAAGGCACTGCAAGCCCTTGCAGAGGAGCCCTGTGGCTGAGCCCCCCCTGGCACCCCAACCCTCCCCGCCAGGCACCTCACCCCAGGAGCACCCTGCACCCCCCGGCACCTCCCAGCCCTACCACCTGCCCGAGCGCTTGCCCGGGGAAGAGGAGGGCGGGAAGAAGAAAGCTTGCTGCTGTGCCCAGGAACTCGAGACATCATTCACCTACGTGGATGAAAATGTAAACCTGGAGCATGCAGGAAGCCCCCCCAGTCCTACAGGCAGCCGCTGCCAGGGAGCCCCTCCACAGCAGCGTTCCTGCAGGGAGCTGCCGCCCGAGTGGGTGCACAATTCTCCCTCGCTGGCCTCCGAGGAGGACGACGCTGCCTCGGAGGCAGCAGCTGGGAAATCTGTGGACTACGGGTTCATTAGTGCCATTTTGTTCCTGGTGAGCGGCATTTTGCTGGTGATCATTTCCTACGTGGTACCCAGAGACGTGACTGTGGATCCCAACACCGTGGCTGCCCGGGAGATGGAGAGGCTGGAGAACGAGAGCGCCAGGATCGGGGCTCACTTGGACCGCTGCGTTATCGCTGGGCTGTGTCTCTTAACCCTGGGGGGAGTGGTGCTCTCCAGCCTGCTGATGATGTCCATGTGGAAAGGGGAGCTGTACCGAAGGAGCAGGTTTGCGTCCTCCAAGGAGTCTGCAAAGCTTTATGGGTCTTTCAATTTCAGGATGAAGTCTGGTGCAAACGATAATATGCTCGAGCTGTCGTTAGTTGAGGAAGATGTGCTTGCCATAGATAATTAGTGTGGTCATGATTTTTAAGGCAGCATTTCTACAGGAAAATATGTTTCATTAAAGAAAACAGATGCGGCTAAAGATAGCTGGTGATGCAGTTTATTTGTCTGACAAGAATGGTTTTTTCTTAAGCTCTATAATCGAATATTTGCAGTATATGAGCACTTGTAAAGGGAAAATGTTCCAGTGAAAACACAACTGATATAAAACAATGAAAACCACTGAATAAAAAGAGATTTGTGATAAGTAGGTTCCTCAGATACTCATTTATCCTAATATAAAACATTCCATTGGTGTCTTGCCTATATAATTTTCTTATTACTCTCATATAGAACAGGAGCGACCTTGACACTTTGGAAGATGTTAATTACTGCAGCCTGCAGGATTATTAACAGTCTACTTGGTAGACTGTTAAGAAGCAGGACCAATAATCAAATAGCAAGGCTAATATTTAATTAAGAGAGATGCTTTTTCATCCTTTAATTTTAAACAGATCCCTTCTATTGAGTGAGAGCTAAGGGAAAAAAGAACAACACTTGGTCATGACTTGCCACAAACCTCCCATATTTTCAAACAATTGTACAATTAGTGATGATTATTTAAAATATAAAGTAGGAGGCAAAGGGCAGGGAACCATATGGCTCATCGTATTGGCAGGAAACAAAAGGCTCTTTCAGCTTGAGGTCAGTGGGTCCATTTCAGTTCAGATTAGTAATGATTGATAGTCATTAACTTCTGATAGCTATAGTGACCCATACAGAAGAAGTTTAATTCCTGGTGGACAGATGTCTTTATATGTAAACTGCCACAACTTGAATTAACTGACCTCTTGTTTGGAGTCTCAAAAGATCCAAAGAGTGAAAGAGCATGAGGGTGCTGAGACTGAACACTTTTCCTTCAGTACGGGTGCCAGAAGAAGTTCAAGCTCAGCTGCAGGGCTTTCCTTGGACTCTGCATCTTACTAGTCCTTTTGAAACTTCAGTTTTATGTCACTAGGCTGTCAGCCTTCTCATAACCAGCCAGGAAAGGTCAGGAAGGAGCTTTTTGGGGTTTGTTCGATAAAAAACAATTTATTTGTAAAAAATAAATTGTCAGGAAATACAAAGGTTAAACATCAGGCAGTTTATTGGCTGACATGAGACTCACTTAACATAGGGGATGATCAAGGGTACATGTTATTGATCACAGTTCTGTGGCACAGTAGCCAAAAACCTGTATCACTGATGCTATTTACTTTATTATCAGCCGGTTTCTGTGGAACTTTAAAGTTGTGTTCTTGCAGTGCTGAGGAAACCAACAAAGATTGTTGTATGCACTGCCGTCAGCTCTTACTGAACAGTGGTTAACATATATATATATATATGTCCTGTTAACATATGTGTATGTTACATATATGCATATGTGTGTCCCCTTCAAAGCCAAACGTGAGTGAAGAGCTCTGTACAGTCCCTGACTGCAGAGTCTTAATAGAAACATGTGATTAGCTGTCACAGCCTTGTCAGTTGTGAGGTAAGTCTCAAATATCAGGAATATCAAATATTTTTAAAATGATACTTTTTTTCCCCACCGTGGCATACCTGAGAAGAGTTCTCTTGGGAAGGGGGGGCGAGATCTCCTTTATGCCCCTTTTACCCAGGAATAAGTGGCAGCAGAAGGTTCAGAATAACAAGTGGTAGGTGGAAGCGTGGGGTCCTCACACTGAGAGGCAATGCTGTTTTGCCACTTGGTTCTTCATTCCCTCTTCTCTGGCGGTTCCTGTCAGGAGGCACGTGCAGCACCTGATTCTGGCACTCACCTAGTTCAGTCCCTCCTGCTTGCCAGCCATGGGTGCCTTTGACCGAGGGCCCGAGGAGCTGCGCTGCTCAAGGTTTATGTCTTCGGTCACTGTAAATAGCGTGATGCGGTACCCAGGCTTTAACGTTGGCCCTGCAAAAGAGATGCTGCTTCAGATGTTATCTGTTCTAACTGCCGCTTTAGTTCAGCATTATTTGGTAATTAAATGAGCAGCTTTATTGGGTGGTGCTGCTGCCCAGTAGATGATTTTGCCAGTTTATGTCATGATATGGAGCATGTTTGCAGGCAGGAACTCAGCAGTGGCCACCACCTCCACAGTCATCTTTGGAGAGTTTACATCACTTTGGATGTGTCATCAGGGACTCGGGATTGAATTTCTAGGGAAAATAAACGGAATAGCTTCCAGATGTAAGGAGGAACCTTCAGCCTGTTGTGATCAGTGATAATGAGGAAAGAAATAGCCCAAGAAGCAGGACATGGAGGAGGAAGGCTCCTCCTTAGCTGGCTTTTGCCTGCTGGTGGGTACGTGGACGCTGCCCGTGGGGTCTGACACACAGCTCGAGGTGTGGCAGCAGGGACAGCACTGCCTCCTGTCCTGCCCCAAGGATGGGAAGGGGCTGGCCATGGCCTCCAGAGGCCCAGGGCCAAGCGAGAGTGCTGAGCTGGGGGCAGCAAGACAGTATGGTGGGGCAGGGGACGGACATTGCAGGGGATGAAAACCCTTTCACCGGCCTGGGCCCTGAATGGGAATCACTGTGCTCACCTGTGCGACAGAAGCTCTAAAACTGAGGCTGGTGGTTTTGAGAACCATTATTCTTGTTTTTTAATGGTACATATGCATAAAATTGTAGTACATTCCATTATCGCAGAAAGATGACAGCTAAGCCTGTAAGGATCACAGGTTTCTTGTAGGAACTGTGGCATGCTTTAATGCTGATTATTAGCACTAGAAAAGGGAACGCTCCCCTGACTGTCAGTATGTTATTATCAAGTGAGAAGTTTTCTGACACTTTGTAAAATGCTTGTCACAGATCATGAGCCTGCAATACTTAAATGAACCCTCAATTTTTCCCTGAGCATTTTAAGGAACAGTAAGTCAACCTAATAATCTAGAAATACACTGCAGAAGTGTGAAGAGTAAAAAAAAAAAATTAATTAACTAGCGCAGTTTCTTTCTTTTGGTGTTAGTGTGCACTATGGAAGAGGTGAAGGAAGGCCTTTAGAGTGCAGGAGTTTGGCAAATAAAAACTCTCAGGACATTTCTCTGATCGCCCAACAAGATATCTTTACAAACTACATGACTGTGTGGGTTGGTGGTGCGATATAAAACCTCTGGACTCTCAGGATCTCGTGTTGTGTGGTGTGGCAGAGACCAAAATACATGTTGTCTGGTGGCTAATGGAAAATGAATGTATTAGCTTGCTGCCCAGTGGACAAGGCTTTGCATTGTCCACCTCGCACAAGGCGGTACCAAAGGCTGAGGCCAAGGAAAATTAATTGCCTTCTCATGCCCCCTCGCAATTTGATTTCCCCTGCTCAAAATTTAAATGCTTTAAGGGTACAAGTGTGAGAAAAATAGTTGGGCTTTTTTTTTGTTGCCTGAGCTAAAGTTGTCTCATGGATCATTGGAGAGCTTTCTTCTTTGGGGATCTAAATTTTGGGGCATACCACCAGGTGGGTTTTAGGTGCTCCCTGGAGTACCCTGGAAACATAGCGGGATTCGTGCTGTCAGTCAGTTTATTTCTGACCGACCCTAACAGCCAAACATGACGCTTGCCCGTTTTCTACCTCAAGACGTGTCCGTGGGCCAGGCCCTGCCCTGGCCTCTGCCTTCCTGCGGGAGGGGACCCGGAGGCCGGCAGCCGCGGCGAGGGGCTGGCAGCCTGCGGCGGGCTCCCCGCTGTTCAAACACCTCCCCGGTGACCGGTTTTCTCAGTTTTTTTTTTTTTTTTCTCAGTTAGACGTTTGTGGCAGAGGCTGGCCATTTGGGAGCTGCCTGGCATTTGCTGGGGACTCTCACCAAAACGGAGGCCCATCACCAGGCAGTCCCAGCCCCGCCGGGATGACGGGTCCCCGGCGCGGCTCCCAGGCAGAGCCCGCCTTGCCTCCTCACCTCCAGCCCGAGCCGGCCCCGCAGCAGAAGTGTCTGAGACTCTCTTCTAGGAAGCTACGCTGGGTTGTTGCTGTTTTTTCATATGTTTACAGTTTTTTAATCTTTGTAATTCTTTTAAAAATCTGTCTGTAATGAATATAAAGTCCACTGACTGGGAAAGCAAGTGGTTTAATCTTGTAAAACTCCTTTTTGACCCACAGCGGGGCAAAATGTCACAGTCCATCGTGAGCTTTTCAATAGTGCATTTGATGCCTTATTATAATAGCGACAGAGTTCTGTACAGATTGAAAAATAAAAGTCTACAAATCTGAGCACCGCTGTCGTGTTCCTCCTTGCTCCTTGCCGAACGGTTGGCTGCAGAGGTTGGCTCTTCCCCTCTGTGCCGTGGGCACAGCCCTTCGTCCTCCGCCGCCGGGAGCCGAGGCCAGGCCGCTGGCGAGAGGCGACACCAGATCCGGCTGCACCGGCGCGCCGAGCTTACCCAGCGACCGTGTCCCTTCCAGGCAGTCCTCCGTCAGAAAGTGCCAGGCAGTGCAGACTTTAAAACTCTGCTGCACCAGTGTCCCGCCTAACTCCGTATAACCAAAAAAATAAAGAGAAAAGTAGGTGGGTGGGACCAGCCAGGGCGGCAGGAGCAGGCAGCTGGCGAGATGCTGTGGCGGGAGGTGGGTGTCAAGCCCCTGTCCACCATAACCACGTGCATCACCACTTCAGTACCGTGTCCTCACCCGGGCCTGGCTTGGCTGTGGCCAGAGCGGGACAGCAGCCACGGTGACACTGGGTGGGCGCAGGGTCCCCAGAAAGGGCTGGCCATGGCAAGTGGTGCAGGGAGAGGTAGGAGAGGTGCTCCTGGAGGGCTGTGGGCCGGGCATGGCCACCTCTGTGGGGGCTTCACCTCCCCTTCCAGAGGGGACACCAGCAAGCCATGGCTGTGCCAGAGTGGGGCGGCGATGGGAGGGTGCTGGTGCAGGGCCATCAGCACCAGCAGCCGAGCAGGACCTCCAGGGAGCTATGCTTTGCTCCTGGCTTGCGTTTTTTTGTTTCTCCCAGATCCCCAGTGTGTATCACTTAAGCAGCTTAGCCACCTTTGACAACCTCTGCTCCCTCCCAAATGCGATATGGTGTGCCGTGCGTGTTATGCCTTGTAAAGTCACTTTTCATCCCAGTGTGAGAGGATCAGGCCCTTTCCTACCACTGTTACGCGAATCAAAGTGTGGGTGGGAGTGCCGCTGTGGGTGTGGGTCCAGGCTAGAGCAGGGGCTGTCTGCTCTCATTACCTGTTTCCACAGGACCAGGTACAACAAGGCCCCGATTCTCAATTCAGGTTTCAGGCTGTTGCCCCAATAACACTAATAAGCGTGTCCCTGAGGTGGCCGAATTGGTGCAGTAACATTGCATGGTGCCAGATGTAGCCTATGGTGTGCAACTGACGGCTATGAAGAAGTTAAGAGAGCAGGTGTATTTATAGAGATGACAATCCATCAGCTTAAAGATCTGGGAGGCTTTCTAACTGAAAGCAAACACTAAATTCCTTGTTACTCTTTTTTAAAGGATTCTTCTTAATCTTATCTTTTTAAATTTCATCATGTACTTTTTTCATAGGGACTTTTTTCCCCCATGTTTTTAAGTCCTGGCAAGGTCAAGAGTCCTGTACACTGCAGAGAGGTGATACTTCTCTGATTTTCTTATCAGTTTAGATTAAAGTGTGGCTGTTATAAATTTACATAAAACCAGACAGGGCAAGAACATCTTGTTTGAAATGAACCTGGTTAATATTTGTTTGTATAAATATAAATGCAGTGCCCACAGTAGAAACCCGGCCAAATAATGCATGCTTTTTATTAGATTCTCAGTATAAATCCACAGATAAAATACTTCTGCATTAGACTTGCTGTATTAAAGACTTATAAAGAGTTTTCTACTCATATATGTGCAGATTTGTCCACCTTTGTGTATGGTAAAAATACTGAGGTGTTACCATTGACTGAGTTGCATTTGGTTGTTGTTGTTGTGAATAAGACCATTGCAATCTAACACATGTATTTTTTATTCATCTACATCCAGTGTATAACCCTCAGACCAACACTGAAAGTACTTCTGTCTGCACTGAGAAGTGAGATACTGTGTGGCACAATACGTAATGTTTTCAAAAAGCCTCCTGCACATAGGTATCAAAGCTCTGTATAGAGTATATAGTGCCCCCATTTTACAGATGAAGTGAGTCACCTCCCTTGCCCAGAGAGCCAGTTGGAGAGCTGAGGACAGAAACCAAGGCCTCTTAAGTCACAGTTCAGCACTGCAGAAAGAGCTTACTTATTACAGAACCCCTAGAATAAATCAATCCAAAATGGATGGGAAATATATATATATATTTCTTTTTTTTCTGAAGAATGCCATTAAAGGTTAATTTCAAGTACAAAATAATTTTAAAAAATCCTAGCAAAGTCAACCCAAACTAAATTTTGCTAATATTTGCAAGAATATGGGGAAGATTTTGCACATTTAAGGCATTTGTATTATAGTAAGGGGTTTTTTTAAGGTTTCAAAAAGTCAATAGACTTCTGTTGAAATAATAGACCACATATCTTTATATCAGCACAAAAGGCTTCTCTTTTCCAATAATAGTCTCTGCTTTGACAGATGTGTATGCAGGGAAGTTTAGCTATTGTTGAATAAAACATTTCCAGAAGCAAAATTGATTAAGTCCCCTTTGTAGAGGAAAAAAATCAATTCTTCCCATTAGAAGTATCTAAAAGATGTTGATCAGCTAGAAATGTAAATAAAGTCCTTTAATCACTCTTCTACAACTGCAGTGTATCCATCTACAGGAGATTGTCTTTTCTCTACATATAGCTTAAAATAAATTTGGTTCAACTCTAACATGAAGCAGCTTCTGACAAACTAGCCAGAGTTACTCTGCTCAAATGTAAATAATATCATGTAGCTATCCTGACATTTTGGTATTGCTTTTCTCAAGGATTAGCTGTTCATGAAATGAATGTGTACTTGATAACAATATATCAAAGCTGGCAACAAAAATATATTCACTGAAAAGCAGAGTAGTAGAAAGTACATGACTATTTTCAGTTTCTGTGTATTATCTTCTGATTTCACGTAATAAAGACCACACTGTCAAGATCTCTTGATTAGTCATTGCTAAGGGCTATTAAGGATCACGGAGGGCTATTAACAAAAAGATGCCAAGTCTCTAGCTCTGTAGGTCCCTAAGCTTCTGATTGCTAAGAGCTGAGAGGGTATGCTGGTGCATGCTCGCCCTACACTTTGTTTTAGATACAGCAGTATCTTCTGCAAGCTACTATCTGAGACAATTTTGTGATAGATGGACCTTTGATTTGATCCAGCCTGACCCAGTGTTCTCAAAACTTTATGCTTTGCCTATAGCGAGAATACCAAGTAGTTGCTTTGCCGCTGTGGCTTCCCAAAGAAGGAACTACGGATCAATAAGTCACAGTCTTACCCTTGTTTTTCCCTCCTTACAAGAATGGTAACCATGTCTGGAGGAGCTCTTGAGAGGTCATCTTCCAGTCTTCTGAAGCTTCATTCACCCTCAATCAATCCTCAAAGATAATTGCTCATGGCTGTAAAATTGCTTTACGCAAGTCCCTGTGCACTCTGGGGTGAATTTTATACGGTTTACATGATTTGAAGATATATAATGTATCTATGTAGCCTCTTTTTCTACTCTTTACCAGCTGAAGTTCTTAATAAGTTCTAAAGTCTATGGATAGTCTGAACTGTTTTAGAATTTAAGGAGGTAAAATAAAAATAATAGGGTGAAGCACTTCAGATTTCACAGCGTCATTTTCAATTATGCTCCTCTCCCTCCTCACAAAGCAGAAAGCCCATTCTTTCTTTGTCTTTTTTTCTTCCTAGTATAAATATAGAGCACTTCCTCATGACCTTTTTTCCTCTTCTAGCAGGATCTCACTTGCTTTCCTTGCTTGTTGTCCCCACAAAAAAAAAAAAAAAACAAAACCCAAACCCCCCTAATTATCAAATATATGTCCTAATTTCCCCAGTGAAGAAATTTCTTAGATTTTAGGTCACTCTCACAATTAGTCAAATCAGTGTTTACAATGCTTATTTTTCTTTCACATTTTCACATTTCACATATGCTTATCTTGTTTCCTTAATTTTAGTTAAGGATCAGCTGAATTTCCTGAATACCTTTTCCTTTAAACTTTTGTTTAGTGGGAGGTCACCCACTAGTGCTTTGAATTCACTGGTTTCTTGTTCCTTGGGACCCCTTGTCTGGAGGCAAAAATAATCTGCTGTACCAGCTCTATACTGTGTTCACTGTCTTTTGGTGCAGGTTAAGTTTGGTGAGCAGCCTGGTGACTGGGTTCCCCACTCCAGCCCACCCCTATTCATTCCTTACTCAGCCTTTCTTCAATGCAGGCAGCAATGGTCCAGGATGAAGATTTTGTGGCACCCTTGCTCTTTGAGCCAAACCATGTTACTAAGGAAAATACTACTGGCTTTTCTATGGTATCAAATGACAGTGCATGGCTGTTGAGATGGGAAATATCTTCACTTAAACTTCACCGGATATTGAAACCAGTTTTAGCAAAGAGGCGAGTTAGAGGCAAAAATCAATATTGGACAGAGCTGAAATGCTTCTGTTCAGCTGCTGTTTTAAGTGGCTTGTACAGACCTTTCAAATCATGTTGCCAACAAATGGAGGAGATGCAGCTTTTAAAAAGTCAGAGAATTATTAATAGTGTGTTTGACCTCCAGTGCTGCATGGTCTACAAAAAGAGCATCATTTGTCATATGCTGCTGCCTTATGACTAATTCTGCAGCCCCTGTTGGGAAGCAGTTGCACATAGAAGTGCATTGCAGAGAGGGAGGGTCAAAGCTTTAGATCCGTGATGGACTGTGGGAGGGAGGAGAGAGGGAACAACTCGCGGTCAACCCCTGAACAAAAAGGGAGTTGTACAGGAACCATTCGCCTCATACATCATTCACACGCTAATGGCATTTCTTGTGCTGGTGTGTCAGAGAAAAACATTGACTGTGCTGAGGTTACACTTTCAGCTTTCCAGCAGGGATAGAGAAGTATGGAGAGAAGCAAATGTCAATGTCTTAATGAGAAAATGAATACTGCAGCCACCACCCTGGCATCCATGGAGTGATCTGGGGCCCAGCACCTCCAGCTGGGCTCCTCGGCAGGCTGGTCTGTTGCACAGCATTTGCAGCACAAAGAAGCAGCCTGAACCTTTATTAACTTTAACCGCTGTCTGAGTAACCTAAAGTGACAATCCATCTCTCTTACTGCTGTTATTAAGTCAGTTTTGGACAATTCCTTATCATCTGTAGGAAAAAGAAGAGGAGATGTAATGTAGACAGCAAGTTTCTAGGTAAAATTAGTCTGTCTGGGAAGGGGAGAAAAATGCCACATACTGAGCTGAACAAATCTTTGCATTGATTTCTGGAACCAGAGTCCTTCTAGGAGCACCACAAATGCATGTCTTTATTTAGTGCTCCGATTCAAAGAGCTGCCAGTCTTTCTCTATCCAGACAACTCCCATTTATGTTTACATCTGGGGTGGTTCAGGGTCATACATTATTTCTGCTTGAGCTATTCTTGCTTTACACTTTGATACCAACTCCACAGTCCTTCATAAGCCGCACGTACGCATGCACACAAACAGACCCACTTGAATATCGCTGCCTTGGTGGCGGCGGGCAGTGTCCGACTGACACATGGCACCACTGCAGCTCCAGGAGTGCATGCGTGAGCCTGGATAATGGAATCTATTTCTGTTCTCATATAGAGTCTTAAGTATCCTTTCAAAGATCCACAGAGATGTCATTTACACACTTTCTTCTGAGAGCCCAAATCTCATATATCAATGTACATGCCTGTGGTGTTCACTCTGTGGGCCAACAAAGAAGTAGTTTCTCCTCTTTGGATGTCCTACCTTTTATCTTTTCTGGATCCAGTGTTGAGGAATAAAAAGGCAATTATTTTATATGTCCTCTCCAGTTCAGATGGGATTAAGTTTACCTTTCAGCTGAGTGGCTGAGGTAGCCTGAGATAAAATTTGAGGCCGGTAATAAGTTACTGCTCCTGCACTAAGCAAGATGAAAGGAAAGGAGTTGTGACTCAAAGAGATAAACAGATCCTGGGGATGCTCCACAGCACAACAATAATAGCTCAAAGCTGTGGCTCAAAGTCACAGTCTTAACCACAGTAAACAGAACAGTTTTTAGTGGCTTTTTTTTTTTTTTTACAGCTGTGAAGGGTAGTATCTAGGCGCATGGAGGACCGACATGGTAAGTTTGTACAATATTTAAGAATTCTTCACTGGAACTGCCCCACATCCCATTTAAACATGCTATGACACAATAACAAACTTACATAAATAACTGTAGCCATTTATTTACATGCAGAATGAGCCAATGCATTGCAAGTAAGGAGGTCTGTATCCAAACACCACAGGATGTGAATCTGTCACAGCTCTGAGGGAGAGAACATCCCTCCTTACTTTGAGCTGTAGCCTCTCTCATGGGATCCCCAAGGTAATTGCTATGTTCATCCAAGATGTTTACTGTCATTTATATAGGACAATGTTGGGATTAGATCCTGTTTTAATGAAGGTATTTGAAGCATACACAGTTACCTGTGCATCTTACTATTTTATCTTGTTGAACAGAAGGTGAAAAAGTAGGGAAAATATTTTTCATTCTTCTTTTGTCAAAGAAAGTATATGGAACAAAAAAGAAGAAAATGGGAGGAAGAGTGAAGGTCTTGTCAGCAAGCAGGTAGGAATATGGATGTCATAATGGAAATAGCTATAATCAATGATTATTGGGGCAATATATTTCACATTTCATACTGAATTGAATTTAGTCAGCGTGATTGATGCTGTTATAATACAAGAAGATAATCAAGAATGTAAATAAAACAAAAACAAAAACAAAAACAAAAACAAAGGCAGGCCCTTACACAGCAATACAAAAGCAATGACTTATGGATATTTTGGTGGTGGTCAACTGTTTTAAGTCTCAAAGTACCTATTTACTAAAATCACCAAATACTTGTTCTTTATACTAGTAAGCCAATTTATCATCAATAATAAATAATCCTGATTTTGAAATCAGTGTTTCCTTTTCATAAAATATGTCCTCTAGTTATGTTCAGTGTGTTCAAAGGTTCCTATCCATTTCTGTTTTAATGGAGGGGACAGTCAATTTCCAGGAGTTTCTTACATTACAGTATATAAGACCAAGTATGTTTCTACTGATGATAATGATAAAGACTTCTATGAATTTAATTGCTTTGAACAGACCTTAAATTATCTCTTACATAATTTTGTCATGTTTCAGAATAAAAGTTGATTTTGCAGGTAATTTGAGGACACTCTACATTCTTCAAGTTTCCTAAAGGGCACAAATCACCCCAAAACCTTGGACAATAGCTTCACGAGGAACTGAACAAAGCCAGCGGTTTTCTGATGTTCCAAAAGGGGGGTCTTGTTTCTCCTCCATTTTTTCTTCTTCACAGATCCCCCACCTCTCCCAGCCATGCAGTCCCTCTCTGCCTTGTGTGCCAACTCTGATGGTTGTCAGTCTCCTTTAGAAGCTGATGCCAGTCTTGACAGAAGACTGTTTCATGATTATTAGAAAAATTTTAGTCTATCCATTTACCTATGTCCTACTTGCTTCCCACCTTGGGAAGAAACTCAGATGCTTCTGTGAATTTGCTCCCCAGGACATACCTCTGTGGGTGGGGGCAGACAGAGCCTTGCTTGAGCTACGCAAGCTTTTGAGCTAACTGGACACAGAGCTGACTCTGGTCCCAGGCAGCGCAGAGCTGCCGTAGCATGGCATAGTGCCCAAGCAATATACTGTGCATCTCAGCATATTAACACAGCATGTTGTTTGTGGAGTAGAAATGCCTCATACATGGTTCATCTAGGTTTGGGCAAAGCGAGCTTGAACTGAACGCGGCTGCCTCCGTAGCCTTACATCCTGAAATGTGTCGACTGTCCTCGCTGCTCTGCCAGCCCTGCCTGTATCCTCACCCCTCTCCTCCTTCAGCATCTCCTCTCCTGGTAGTTCTATATCTCTTGTATTATTCACAGTCTTTTTGCTGTCATGAGCTGCATGCAAATGCTGGGCTTATTGTTCAAGATAATGCATTTCTGCTATCTCAATGAAATATGCATATTCCATTCAGTTTATTAGCTAATTAATCTAGTATCTAGAAAACCTTCAAAATATCTTCTGCTCTTCTGCAGTGAAACTGATTTATCTTTTCAGTGCTGGCAGTAGGAAAATGGGCTACATGCCCTGAAGAAAAGTTTGGTTTGCATATGTTTTTACTCAAAGTGTTTCAAAATAATAATCTAAAAGTCAGAGTCAGATATTCAGGAACCTTTGGCTGAATGATCTTCAGCAAAAAAAGATATGGAAACACATATGGAAAGTACAGGCATTGTTTGATCTTATCCTTCAGGCTGACAGAGAAATAATTTGCCAAAACAGAGATTGCTTAGAAGTTAAGAAATAATTTTCTTTGCTCAGAAACGTGTCCCAATGACTATCAACTTCCTTTGAGTTTATCACTGGATGACAGTGTGTCATCTTTCAGAGTTTCATAAAAACTACTGGTAGAGATGTCATTTCACAGAATCACAGTGGAGGCTGGTGGACACCTCTGGAGCTCATCTGGTCCAGCCCCTGCTCAAGCAGGGTCAGCAAGAGCAGATTGCCCATAGTTTGTCCAGTTGAGTTTTGAATATTTCCGCAGATGGATACTCCATAGCATCTCTGGGCAACATGTTCCAGTGTTTGAGCACCTGCACGTTAAAAAAAGTATTTCTGATCATGACACAGAATTTTACATATTTCAGTTTGTGCCTATTGCCCTGTCAGTGGGCACCACTGAGAAGGGTCCAGCCTTGTCTTCTTTATCCCCCTCCTCAATTATTTATGCACATGGATAAGATCCCCCTGAGCCTTCTCTTCTCCAGGCTGAGCAGTTGAATATGATAAAGCCAGAGCATGGTGCTTTAAAGCTACCATGCACCAAGGAGCACAGACTTTCCAGCAATTACAACTTGTAGCACATTCTTACTAGTTGTAGAGATCTCTGCCTCTAGACAGATGAAAGGGGAAACACTGTTCGAAGACAGATGTCTCCTAAAGGGAAAAGGTATTTTTCCTCAACACAAGCAAGCACTACAAGATGCTCTAGGAGTTTCAGTCTTTTTCCTCCCCCTAGTAAAACCAAAATATTTTGCTTAGCAATATCAGTTTGAAATTAAAATATATGAAATGAGAAGCTGAAGGCTTTTGCACAAACATGTTAAAATTAAATTTTATCATTTTGTGAATTCCCCCCTGTCTTTAGTTCATCTAAAACTAGTCATGAACTACAGTCTTCGACAATTTTACTTTGCATCACAACACTATTAATCATCTCCATCTCAGTTCTACATCTATCTGGTGCATTTCAATCTCCTCATTTTTGTGTGGGTTTGATTCATGAGCACCAGAAATAAAATGCAGACACTGGGCATTTTAACATTTTTTTCAGCTGAAGAAAGCAACTTCTAAATTAATAGTCAGATATCTGAGTTGTATATCAGTTCATGCTTCCCATCAGCAAAGGCATTTCATTATTTTGCCACTTGCTTAGCTCATAAATGATGTCATGAACTTTCTTATTTACTTTTTACAGTGCAGGAGGTGACTACATGATAAAATCTCTCCTCTAAAATTTTAAGTGTCGTGGCTTTTTTTTTTTTTTTTTCTTTTTTTTTGCCAGAGGAGATGCTCAGACTCTTTTGGATTAATACCAGTTTTCCTGACCTAAGATAAAACAAAGCAGGAAATAATAAAAAACTATATCCTCCAGCTGAATTGTTAGTATGACTTAAAAACGCAAACAGCTTGTAATTAACTACACTGTGTGAAGAGGTTTTGTCTTTGGCGCTGAATCAATGGGAGCTTTGCCAACGGCAGAGGCCCACGTTCTGCAAAATTCTCTGACAGGAAAAAGTATTTCTTCCATAGCTGTGAAAACAGATATAGCACTAATGATATTTGAGGTTACAGTTGCAATTGATCTTACTGATACGGAGGCCCAACTTGTGCTTGCTTGGTATGACAGCATCTCCACTGCAGTGATTCTGTGAGCGCCTTCTCTTTCCTGCCCCTCTGGCAAAGCCCTGGGGATGCACTGCGCTAAGCAGTCCTCCCAACACCAGGATGAAGCAAGTGCTGCTTCCAGCAGATTTATGTCTCATCATTAATTGAAGCTTTTCCAAAGATGCGGTCATTGTTTCTGCCTCTTTGTATTGTCTGGCGTCTAATAAGGTGTGAGCTGTCACTACACTTTTCGCTCAGCTGGAGCACTTAAAAGGTCCCTGTCTCCTATTCAGTTGCTAATGTTCATCGAATGTAACAATATATATGGCACTTATCCCCCTGTCAAATTAGATTGGGACTGGTTAATGGGATCAAAATTTATGGAAGAAAGGTTTCCGACAGACATGTACATGTGAACATATATATATAGGGTAAGTACAGGAGCCTCATTTTGCTGTGTGGAAGTGGCCTACTGAAAATACACTACCTATAACTAGGAAAAAACAGGCTGGGATCTTCTTAATGGTTTTGTGAATTGATAATTTCACAGTTCTAACAGTTCTGGATTTCAAAAACATTTTAGTAACAATTCTTGGCCGCTCAATGTGATTATAATATTTTAAAGCTTGATTTTTTTATGTGCATGCTTTTAGCATTCCCCATTCTGATAGGATATTTGATTTGTTAATACATCTTGTATGGAGGTGAAGCTGTATTTTTCTATAGTAATTACCCATTAAAGTTATATCAGTGCAGGCAAGAATAAAGTAGAGATTAAACAAGGTCTAAAACAAAGACACTTTGAAGACCAAGTTTCTTACATTAGTCCCTCCTGGGAAATTTATAGGCACATTAATTACCACCTTTTGCCTCTAAGTTCTACTGCAGTCTAATGGTGTATAACCATATACAAAGACACTGAGAGGATCTCTGTATTATTCTATACCGAACATGGAAAGCAGGGCATACTGCTATTTGCAGTTCAACAGAAAATGATACATTGATCTTTGACAAGCAAAGGACAAAGGGAGGGTTATGATCTGGTGTTTTCAAGCAGCACCAGTAAAGCAAAGCCTTATGAACAGCACCATTATCAGCTCAAGCCCTTTGTCAAGACAGAGTGAAGACCTTTGCTCTGTATTGTTTAATCACAGGTACACACACAAAAGTACAGGATGTTCTCACCCCAGTATATAAATACTTACTGGGGACCATAAATTGGTGGTAGAGGGTTCCTGGTTTTAGCAGATGGATTTATAGCTTGACCAGCACTGGTAGTTTAAACAAAGTGTAATAAGGCACCATGTGAACACTTTACTGAGAATTTTGCCTTGAAGTTTTGAAGAACAGATGGATGGTTTTCCTAAAATAATAGTAATAATAATTATAACGATTATAAGTTTAATTATAATAGAAGCCCTATGTGCCTTGTAATACAGATCGGAGAGTTAATTGCAATCTCTTGTGACCTTAGATGCAGTAATTGATTGTAACTACTCTTCTTTGAAGTTTTAGCATGCTTTACTGGCCTTAATTAGAGCTGTTGGGTCATCTTGTGCAGGTCAAGTACCATAACCACTCTGCTTCAATTCTCCACACATATTGTTTCCCCCACCTTGTATCCCTGCTTCACATTGAAAGGCTGCAGAACGAGCAGCCTGAGCACCTCTTCCCTGCTCCTGTGCATCAGCCAAAGGAGCTAGTAGGCACAAAGAGTAGAGTAAGCCCTTCCCTCTGCAGGGAGAAGTACAATATGCATGCCCTTGTTTCCCAGAGGTAAAGGGAAGGAGAAGATATTCCCCAAGGAACTGCCTCTCGGTAACAGTGTCCCCAGGTTAACTTGAAGCCAGGACTTTTATGTATCAGACTTACTTGGGCCTATGGTTAACGAGGCAAATTAGCCCTACATGAATAAAATATCTGTCAGGCAAAACAGAAGCGCGTACATTCCCTCTGAAACGCTCGCGTGTGCGTGTGCCAAGAAAGGCAATCTGCTGGTACTGAGCATGCACAGAGTGGCCTTACAAAAGGCCAATTCTTTGAGTGAGCAGGGCAGGAGGGTGCCATGTCCCATAAAACAAATTGCTACTGTTCAAACCCCTGAGAACAGGCAGAAGGAGAGGCTGCTATTGAGTGCTCTGACTATCTTGCACTCTCTCAGGATAAATGGCTGTTATAGAAAAGTCTACTTCAGTATTTCTGGAATGCAGCAACATAGTACATCAGGTTAGTGGGAACAGGTAAATGAACCTTGTTTACTTATATCAGAAAGACTCTGCATTGTTAGATTCTGTTTTTCTTCCAGTGGGCGATCAGATTTTTACAAGGTCAAGTGGCATTTGACTCCAAGCATTCAATCTATTAGGAATGGAAAGGAGGGAATTAGCCTAATGTCAGCTCAGGAAAAAATGCTTTTAATGCAGACATCTTTTTTCTACAGAAAGAAGACTTCTGTACTGTCTCTGCTGCAGTTTTATATTAGTTATTTTTTAACTTCTTGAGAAATGCAGAACTTGAACTGACAGATGATTCTCATTTGATTAAGCACAATTATTATATAACATTACTTACTTATTGCTTCTTAGTTCAATTCAGTGATTAGCATTTACTGTACCTTTTGAAGCAATGCAATAGAAATGAGAGCCAAAGGCAGCAGAGAAGCACTTCCAACCTCCTTCCTTCTTCTGCGCAAGCATTCACTTGCAAATGCCAAACACAAACTGGGTGTTTTCTCCCTTTGCCTAGTGTGAAATGCAGAAAGAACGAACAGAAACTTCTTGGATTCATCTCTTACTTGATAAACGGATGATCCCGTTTCAAACCTAGAGTTCAAACCTATGCTATGTTCTTCCAAGCAAGCACAGAGAGGTAGAGGCTTCTGCTGAGCCTCTCACAGCTTTTTCTGTTAGAGTTGTCCTGCTATAGCCCCTTTCTCCCATTCTGCAAGTGTATCTACACTAAACCCAGAACTAAGATGACATCCACTGCACTGCCCACCTTACCTGCTTCTGCGTGACACTGATTTCTCAGCACAGGATCATGAACAGACAGCAAAAGCGGCCTCTGAGATGCCTGTCTCTGAGCAGTAGGCTGGTGCATGAGTTCTCCTTGGAGAAATGAAAAGCTGAAAGGTACTGCTTAGAGTAGCTTGAGAGACAAATTAGGAGTTGGGGATAGAAATTAGTGCGAAGGAATTCTCAGTAGACTACTAGAACGTTACGAGACGCAGATGTCTCTTAGATGAAGAACAGTCCTGCAAAGCAATTACCAGGAGCCTCAGCACTTAAGCCACATGATATTAGATAAGAGACTTAAGGGAACTATTTTTCACAGTCAAGAGGGAGAAACATAATCAAATGATATCTTTTCCATCGAAATGGATCTAATGTTATATGTCATCTATATGTCCAGGGAATTAGTTTCAATTATTTAGGATACAAAACTGGCCAACTGCATGACAAAGCCCTTTTAAACCCTCCTACACTGTTTGTGAGGTGCAGGTAGAGAGAGCGCCACTGAAAGCCCGAAGATAAACACTGCAACCAAAACCAAAAACAAGAACAAAAACAAGCACACACTCTTACTAAAAGAAAATGCCTGTGATGAAAGGAGCTGATGGTGGTGAGTAGGCGGGTAGGTGTTAAAGCATCTCTTATTAAATTGTTTATCCTATGTCTAACTCATACTGGGCTGTTAGGCTTTTTTTAATATCCCCAATTAATTATAATCCAGTCCCAGCATGATCACGCTAACAGAACTGACTAAAGAAACATGCCAATAAAATATTAATAGACATGAAAAATTAAATCTCATCCCTATATTCATTACTCTTGCCTTTGTATAAGGTAAGGAAGAAGCCAGGTACATAATGAACTGCAGTCTTGCACCTTGAGCATTAAGAATGAAGCAAAATAGTCTTTTTGAAGTGCTACAAAAGGAAATCACCTAATTATATATTCAGAAAGCAGTGATCCTGGCAATGTGAAGGGAAAAAAAAAAAAAAAAAAAAAGAAATGAAGAAAAAAGTATAAAAGAACTTGCAAAAGAGAATACCCCAAATGAACAGTGTAATTTTCCCAACTTTTCAGTTTTTCTTACAGTTTATATTAATTCATAGAACAGAGTTCATAATTCATGTGATGCACATATGTGCTCACACATTTCTGAAGGCTGTTCTTTAGCTTCTACAATTCACTTTTTGCTCTAATATTAAAGCAAACATCTTAGATCATCCAATATACCTCCTTAAAAAAGTAGGATGAATCTCTTCAATACTTTTGCTGGTGTCACGTCCAGTCCATTTGTAGTGATATTCTCAGTTGCCTCACAAATCTCCGGTTAAGAGGGCTTCCTGGTCTTTCCTACGATCCAAGCCTTATCTTCATCTTACTGTTGTTAGTCTTGTCTCCAGAAATAATTCAGGATAATTACTTTCATCAACTACTTTCATCAACAAATTCAGGCAGTATCTTGTATTTGAATTGGATGCATAAATATCACACAAGAATTTACGATCCTTAGCTTGAGGTTTTATTTTGAATGTATTCTCCTCTGAGCCATGTTTAATTTCAGGAATCCAATGTCCTTCTTTTGTCCCTTCACCCCCAAGTCATGTCCGTGTTGCTTCCTTCATGTTCCACTTTAATCTAATCTCTTTCCACCTTACTTTTACCTGTAATTGGTAGGTCAGGTAAAGGTATTCCAGAGTGGATGCCTGGTTTATGTAGGATATATGACAGAATAATAGCATTACAGAATGATTTGCATTAGCAGGGACATCTTGAGGTTATTCTGGCCAAGATCTTCCTGAAAGAAGGGTTGACTTCAAAGTTACATCAGGCAGCTCAGGATCATGTCCAGCTGAGTTTTGAAGATGGACATTCCCTAACCACTCTGGGCAGCTAGTTCCAGTGTTTGACCACTGGACCATATAAAAAGAATATTTTTCCTTATATATAACCAGAATTTCCCATGTTGCAAGTTGTGACAGCTAACTCTGTCCCTTTGTCTGCCTCCTCCCTAACCACCCCTCTAGGTAGCTGCAGAGAGAAATTAGGTCCCCTTTTACACAAACCAGCTCCATAGGTCTAGGAGCGAAAGCATCTACAAGAAGCAGCTGCAAGATGTATAGCTCACACCTCTTTTGAGCTTGGCAGGAGCTGCTGCATCTCACAGGGGAAAGGAGTGTCAGAAGAGTGATCAGTATCATCTTGCCCTCCCTAAGGGGCATCATCTCCCATCTCTACAGAGACACTTCAGTTCTAATTTGGAACAGAAAATGTTAATCATATATATAATTTATAAATAGTTTCTGATGTTGAATGACAGGGTCTAGCTGTTCAGTGGTAGAACCCAAAACATACCAAAAACATTTATATGGCCATCAGCACAGCCATTTGTCCTGGGTTTGAGTGAGTGGTGGGTTTTTTTGGTAGCAGAGGAGGGGGCTATAGGGGCGTGCCCCTGTGAGAAACTTCTCAAAGCTCCCCCAGCTCCACGTCAGCTCCACCTCTGCTTGAAAACTGAGCCAATCATCTGCCCCTCTGCGATAACGTATTTAGAGAAGGGATGTGGTGATGAGCAGTGGGACTTGTGAGGATTTGGCGGCAGCTGCGTGAACACCAAGGTCAGTGGAGGAACAGAGGAAGAAAGGAGGGGGGAGGTGTGCCGGAGCAGAGACCCCCCCTGTATCCTGTGGTGAGACGGCAGGGCAGCCCCCCCCTGCCACCCATGAAGATCTACGGTGGAGCAGACATTGATTTATGGCCTGTGTTTTTCACCTGGATGATCAAGGTTCTGTGCCCAAAGAAGGCCGGGGTCTTGTGGGAAAAGGTAGACCCCACTGTTGTAGTTCAGCACTGGGAGGATTGCAGCATGCGGGAGTGTCCAATGCTGGAGCAGCTCGGGAAGGGCTGCAATCATGGGAGGGATTCCAGTTGGAGAAAGTTAATGACCCACGATGGAGCAGTGTGGGGAACGCTGCAGCCCGTGGGAGGGACTCACGTTGGAGAAAGTTTGTGGAGGACTGTCTCCTGTGAGAGGGGGACCACAATGGAACAGGAGGAACAAGTTCCAGAAGCTCCCCACACCAAAGATGGAAGAAAAAGCAGCACTGAATGCACCCCCCCATTCCCTGCTCCTGCACCGCTGGGGGAAGAGATTGAGATATCGGGAGCAGAACTGAGCTCGGGAAGAAGGGAGGGGTGGGAGGAAGGTGTTCTCAAGATGTGGCAATGCTTCTCACTGTCCTACTCTGTTAAGTGTTGTTAGTGTCTGTAATAAATGTATGTTCTTTTTCTTCCCCTAACGAGTCTGCCTTTTGCTTGTGACCATAAAGGGTCATTTTTCCCCATCCCAGTCCTATCTCGAATGCCAAGCCTGGCTCTCTGTCTCTTCTTATTGCCGGAAGAGAAGGGAGAGAGAGTGGCTGCGTGGTGGTTGCCTACCAACCAAGCTCAAACCACAACACCATGTCATCCCATTGTCTCCAATCCTACTAAAACACAAAATAGCAACCTTACCTCAATAAAAATGACTTATTGTAGTGCTTCAGAAGGTCCTGTCCTATACCACCACCTCTAACCTTTCTGTTCTTGAACATTTAATTCTGACTGAAGCTCGTGAGCTCTCTCTCCTCCCTACTGTGAACATCAGTTCTGGACCCTCACAGTTTCCATGCCACTCCAGTGCTCTTCAGAAAAAAACATTTCTCTGCTGCTCTTGTACTTTCTTTGAATTTGTCTTCATTTATCTGTGTTTTAATTACCACAAATGAAACAGGAAACAGTTCAGGCTGAGTGGCATTGATGTCAAATTAATAACTATCTCTCAAACATATATTTCTCCATAAAAATTTTTGTGGGTAATTTTATTTAACAATGAGATTTTAACATTTCACTTGACATTGTATCTTGCAAAATTGTTTAAAGCTGTAATTATTCTTCTATAAAAATGTTAATTAAATGGCAAGTGAAAAAAAAAAAAAAAAGAAAAAGCAGAAAATGCTCACCCTTTTTTGTCTACATTCTGTCCTCGTTTCTATTTGAGTCAGTCAGTAATCACTTTCTACCTTTCCACTATTAATAAACATTTACTTTAAAAAGATGTTACTGTGCATTAAGGAGGAAGAAGATAAAAATGCTCAGATGCTGCACTGACGGGTATTACACTAAAGACAAAATCCCAACTGAAAGCTGACAGAGACATTAAACACATAACATAATTGCTTTCCTGATGCAGAAATCTTATGTATTCCATAGACATTGCTCCCTCTAATGGGAAGTTAGTGTTAAAGTTGCAGGTAGAGCCTGACTAATATGATCCATAAACATTTGTGGGTATGGTTCACACCACTTTCTGGAGAATTTCTGGTAACGCTTCGAAAAGAAGTTACCAGAAGTTGCACAGGGAAAGAGAAGGTGAATGCCATAGCAGGTGAAAAGAGCTTAGGTCAGGATTGACTGGACAATGGTTAACAGAAGTGAAATTATGCAAGTTGCATGAACAGGAGAGACAACTACAAACAGCACCCACAGATGGGAGCCTTGTGAAGAGGACACAGAAGATGCGAATGTCCACAAAAGTGGTTGCAGAGGGGTAAAGCTAAATTTTGGGGAGAACCAGGAAATAGGTGAAAGAGAGAAAGAAGTGTAACATGCTCAGGCCCAGTATTTTGTAGTTTCAGTGTACAATATCACAATGATGCACCTACTTCTCTTTATTTTCTCTTTCAAGTTGCAGATCAGTTGGAAGCCTGATGTATTCAAGTGAAGTCCTTTGTTTTTCTTGGACTTCAGGAAAAATATTAACTGAGGGGACTTGGTTACGCTTGTTCCTCTAACTCTGTTTTTGCTGGGAAAGCTCATAATACATCATTGGATCTCACCTCTGATTCATCCTTTCCAACCTGACCTCAGAGGAACCAGGGACTGAGACCCAACTCGGGAGCTATAACTCTGTCCTGAAACTAACAACAATTACCACAATTACCGTCTGCTTCCCGCAAAACTGGAAAAACAGAACCTCAGCTTTCTTCCATATTGCCTTGGCCGCCTTCCCTCCAGCGTGGTAAGTCTTCTCCACGTTTTGTTGCGGGAACTGAACAGGCAAGGCTCACAGTCGGGAACACATTGGCTTCCACGCTGATATTCCATCACTTAAGAAAAGGGTTAAGAAATAAAATTAGTATTGTAATTCACATAGAAAATGTGTTCCAAAGTCCTCTGAAGACTGTGGAATGAATCCCACCAACGTCACCAAGTACTGGCTTAGGGCCTTAGTAAATACAGTACTTATAAAGGAATCATTGTACATAGTGGGTGCAAAAAAAGATGTCTCAATAATTCAGAAACCACAACTGAGGAAGAAGTAGAGGCAAAGACTGAAGTAATTATTGCTAGAGGTAAGGGATTAAAATACATAGATCTTAGACCAAAGTGAGATATGGAAGGGAGGTTGAAAGACATGAAAGCTAGACTGAAGTTGGTCCACTATCACCTACTGCTAGAAGGCAGCAAGCATGATATCATACTGTGATGTGCCTTCTATTCCTTGAAACACTGTTTTCCTCTGCAAATTTCTTTATCCTTACCTCATGATTACTACTTCATTTCCTGACTGCAGCTGTACTATACATGCTGTTAAATTAACACCTTAATTCACATAATCTGCATAAGAAGAGTTGGCCCACTCTTTTCAGTGCTTCACAGGTATAGGCACATCTAAGCACACTGACACCACAGCCCTTCTCTTGTGAAGAGAAACAGCCTATGGAGAGATGAGATGCAAGTACTGTGAGTGCTAAGATGTAACAGCCGCCAGATCTGAGAGCTCCTAGACCCAATTTAATAACGATTTCTCTGTACTTTGTGAATGTATCTGAGTACACTGTAGCTTCCCATGAAGAGCTAGAGGGTACTGCTCCTATCACCTTATGCGAAGTCCAGTCAAGTGGGCTGGAACACATGTTCAGGATTTGGCCTAGTCCAGGACAGCATTTGAATGTGTTTGCTGCTTAAATTAACCTGCATAAAGTGAGTTCGCATGACAGCTTGTCAAGCTAGCCTACTTATGAGATCTATGGTTTTGTTATGGCTTTGTGTCCTTCCAGTAAGATCCGCCACATGGCATTCAGGTATCAATGGGCATAAATGTCACAGCTTTAGGGTCCAAGTTCATAGCTGCTGGTAATGTTCATTGGTCACAGAAGAAACACTTTCTCTTTGCCTGCTTCTCTGCACTTATATGCTAAATATAAGATAGGCAGTGAAGCATTCATTCGTTTGCTAGAGAAGGCGGCTCTTTATGCAGTAAGTCAATAGGAACAGCTCTACGTCTGCAGGCATGCAGATGTGTTGGATTTCACCTGAGGTACGAGAGCAGCTAACAAGTGGTCTCTGTATGGCTTCTTGCATTTCTCTTTTGTGTTGCCAAGTTCTTGGAAGAGAGGGTACCCCAGCGCTTGTGGTTACATTTTCAGCATTGCAGAAGATCCACCCTGCCGAACAGGAGGGGCAATACGAGATCTGACAGCACTGCGCCAGCATTGCTCCATGCAAAGTTTGCTGCCTGGGGTACTGCACTTGCCTTATTTTTTAAGAGATGCAGTTTCCATCACCTTCCTTTCATAAGGAAAATATCAGCAGACTGCAAAGTACTGGGAGTTTCCAGCAGGGAGCAGCATTTGTTCATTTGTGAAAGAGAAGATGCTGCAGCCTGAAAGGCTCAAACACCCAAAGCTGAAATACAGACTCAGAAATCCCTTGCTTAAGAAAAAGATGTTTGCAGATGGGTGGACAGCCAGCAGTGTGAGGGGTGGAGGAGGGAGGGCAGGTTAAACAATTGGCACTAGGCCTCTTGCAGCCTGTTCCTTGGTGAAATGCCTCTGCCGAGCATAGCTTGGTATTAGGACTGGAGAGGTTGGATGCTCAGAGGCAGTGCCAGCAGATGAGCTGGATCAAAACATTCTCATTTAGGGAAAAAATTTCATCAGAAAGTTCACAGTGTTCTCCCTGGTTCACAATTATTACTTCAGGTACTGGAAATCCAGATTAAGCTCTCACTAATAATGTATGCATAATATTATCACAATTTTAATTATACAGTATATTTTGCTCTTAGAAGATTAAGAGGGTTCTTAATTCATCTAGGCTACCGTGTGTTCTGAAAGCTTTCAATTTTAAAAATATCCTTCTAAGGATGTTTTTTACCATGAAATTTTAACAATTTCAAATCCAGTCTCAGAATATCACAACTTTGAAGTCAGCCTTCCACAGGGACAGAGGGTAAGGCAGTCAACAAGTACAAAGGAGAATATTTTAGTGCTTGGAAACTGTAGTAAAAAAAAACCGTCTTCGCTACATAAGTGAATTTCTACTAAAACCAATTTTATAAAAAACATATACCTCATATACCTCATTGACAGCACTTGTGGTACTGTCACAATGCTTCTGACCTATCCTTGTGGCAGTCAACCCACTCCAGCTCTGCACAGGAGCCCCCTGAGAAGTGGCCGCGTCCCAGAGGTGGAGTCTCAGAGTGGGTGAATCAGTCCATGCAGAGTAAGGTAACTACTACAGTCTATGTAGACATACCCTCAGGCTAGATTACAACAGGAGTGAAGCTAAAACAGTATGTGCTTGTGTGATCCTCTACAGGATCCAGGGACTCTCGCTGTGTGCAGCACAGGTAAAGCCTGTGCCACTGACACCTCAGGCTTTCAATCTCCAAGTTAAGATGAAAGCAAGTTCCATCTTACCTCTATCTAAAATGTTATATAATATTCTAGCACCTTGGCCTTCCCTGCAGTCAGAAATGTGCATAGTCACAAATTAGATTAAAGTGACTTTTACAGACACACTTTACTTTAATCATCTTTTTTTCTCTTCACGTTGGGGCTAAAGGTTTGTTTTAGTAAGATTGTTATCATCATTCAGTTGTCTTAAATATGTATTCCCACATCTTCATTTGCTTAGATTTATTTTTTAAGTATAAACTTACTTTGTGTAAACTTAACTTTGCATGTCCTGGATTCATAAGGCTTGGTTCTGAGATAATAGCAACATTCCTGTAATATTTTTTTACTCCTCAAATTACTATATTCTTTTAGCAGTAACTACAGATTAATGTAGCTTTGTTTCCTGGCATCTCTTACGTGTTTTTAAATAATTAAAACTGCATATATGTTCTTTGTGTGAGAAGTCCAAATCCAGTACCAACAGTGTTTTTTCACTGTTTGAAAACTAGTACACTTAGCATTAAATTCCTTTTAAAATTTCAACTTTGAGAAGTAGATTTGTCAGTACAGAAGAGTCTCCACAAAGCATCATCCAACATGACTCAGATGTCAGCAACTGTGCAACACTGATGTTATGCAGCAACCAATGTACCTTGGTAAATCTTTCTCTTAATTTTCTATGTGGAAACGAAGTATGCACACCTGAGTTAACTAAGAAGCTTATGAACAATAAAGGTAACATATGACTTGAAAGTGGGTAGGAGCAAGGGACACATCCATCACAAATGGGGGAATAACTATTCTGAGTGGATGAAGAGTCTAGCCCATTGCCTTCATTCCATCACTCAGATTTTGCAGATTTCTGGGGAAGAGCATAGGAGCAGCAGAAGTAGTGTTACCTACCCACATACTCTCATAGCCTCCAGCATCATATAGCTTGGGAACTTTCTGAGGAAGAGACACTGTCTTCATAGCTTCAGCATTTTTTTTCATCAATAATGGATCCAGCTTCCCCTTAAACTCATGAGAACTGTGGTTTTAGTCTCACGTGGCAAGGAGCCCCACAACTCCCTTGCACCCTGAGCAATGAGCTGCCTCCCTTCATCTGTCTGAACACATGTCCTGGGTTGAGTGAGTGGTGGGTTTTTTGGTGTCAGGGGAGGGGCTATAGGGGCAACCCCCTGTGAGAAACTTCTCGAAGCTCCCCCAGCTCCAAGTCAGCTCCACCTCAGCTCAAAAACTGAGCCAATCAGCTGCGCCTCTGCAATAACGTATTTAAGAAGGGACATGGTGATTAGCAGTGGGACTTGTGAGGAGTTGGTGGCAGCTGCGTGAACACCAAGGTCAGTGGAGGAACGGAGGAAGAAAGGAGGGAGGAGGTGTGCCAGAGCAGAGACCCCCCTGTATCCTGTGGTAAGACTGCAGGGCGGCCCCCCCCGCCACCCATGAAGATCTACGGTGGAGCAGACATTGATTTATGGCCTGTGTTTTTCACCTGGATGATCAAGGTTCTGTGCCCAAAGAAGGCCAGGGTCTTGTGGGAAAAAGTAGCCCCACTGCTGTAATTCAGCACTGGGAGGATTGCAGCATGCGGGAGTGTCCCATGCTGGAGCAGCTGTGGGAGGGAATCCAGTTGGAGAAAGTTAGTGACCCATGCTGGAGCAGTGTGGGGAACACTGTGGCCCGTGGGAGGGACTCACATTGGAGAAAGTTTGTGGAGGACTGTCTCCTGTGAGAGGGGGACCACGATGGAACAGGAGGAACAAGTTCCAGAAGCTCCCCACACCAAGGGTGGAAGAAAAGGCAGCACTGAATGCACCCCCCATTCCCTGCTCCTGCACTGCTGGGGGAGGAGGTAGAGATATCGGGAGCAGAGCTGAGCCCAGGAGGAAGGGAGGGGTAGGGGGAAGGTGTTCTCAAGAAGGGGCAATGTTTCTCACTGTCCTCCTCTGTTATGTGTTGTTAGTGTCTGTAATAAATGTATGTTCTTCTTTTTCTTCCCCTAACGAGTCTGCCTTTTGCTTGTGACCATAAAGGGGGATTTTTCCCCATCCCAGTCCTATCTTGAACCCCAAGCCTGGCTCTCTGTCCCTTCTTATTGCCGGAAGAGAAGGGAGAGTGGCTGCATGGTGGTTGCCTGCTGACCAGGCTCAAACCATGACAACACATCACATGCTAGCTTCGTTTGATACCTCCAGTTATTGCACCAGGAAAAGAGACAAAAGGTATCTGCCACTTGACAGCTCTCCAACACCCGCTTCACTGGTCCCCTTGCTTTGCTGAAGATGCTTAGCTGTTCCTTCATGAGACTCACTCCCTGCAGAGACCAGCCACTAAGAAAAGGATGGCCAAGGACACTGACCTCACTTAGGGCTACCAAAGCCATCAGGGCTATGACCATGACCAGCCCCTAAGGATCTGCCCCCTGTGCAAAGCAGAGTCAAGCCAACAACTCTCGAGGAACCCTTCAAGCCCCGCTGTCCAAGCTGCACGAAACCCCATGTTTCTTTGTCTGCAGCATATGTTGCAGTGTGGTGTGGTAATAACTGAACTCAATTTAAATGAACCACAGCTTAGCCACAGCAGCACAGAGCTCAGCAGAGGGTAATTTACTCTGCCTCTTAGCAGGGATCCTTAAAGAGTCATGACAGGTCCAAGTAATCTGTCAAAGACCAGACTGAGGAGCCAGCAGTCTCTGGATGCTAATCCCTTACAAACAATAGGCTCATTATAAGCAAATTAACAGGAGAAGTGGTGATTGGCCACTACATCTACTGAGACAACCACTCCATTTAAAAGGAACTTTAACTACCCTGAAATCTATAAGTTAAAAAAATTAAGTGACCACAGTCTGCGTCTTTGTTTAAAAACAACCTGATTTCCTCAGACAGTCTGTGCAAAGATTCTGTGAATGCTGCCGACACGGCAAGCTGGATATAGTGCTCAGTGACAGACATCCATGGGGAAAATAACAAATTGATGCACACACCGAATTCCTTAAACAACCCTGGTTTTAATTAATTTTAATTCCCAACTCCATTACAGATTTACTTGTTAAATACCAGAAAATCCATCTGAATCCAGGGAGTGATTTGTGAGTTTGTGGAACAGATATATGGGTAATTTTTATACATTACTGCTTTTTACAGAGGAGTCAAAGCTGAACCTGAGGAGCAGGGCAGCAGCTAGACACTGCCTGACAAACTGGAGCAGGTTCCCACCTTGGTTCAAGGTTAAGCAACAGTTCTGTAGTCAACTGCTTACTGCTTTCTTCAGCTGATATTTGATTGTGGGAAGGTTATGAGTTTTCTGATGCCAGTATGCAAAGCTGATCTTAATTAAAATATTTCATTGAAAATGTTTCATAAGATAGGAATACAAGACTGACGCCAGTCTGTCACAATTCACTAGACTGCCTGAAATCTGGAATTGGCCTGGCAGGTCAGGAGCTGCTGTTGCTGTACTGGGGCCAAATGGAGTCCCGGACAGAAGGCTTGGCTTCAAGATGGGTGGTTTGTTCTGTTTTTTGTTTTTTAAAAGCACACCATGTCAAATGTGTTTATGGTGCTTTTAGATAGATAAGAAGCCTTTAGAGTCTTTACAACACTGTTTTGCTTATGGTACCAACATGTAGGCTATGTAAATATTAACTTCCATAGACGTGGTAGTAGACGCAGCATTTTTAAAAAATAGGCTTATAGGGATGGATCTAATTTCTCAAATATACACAACTATCTGAAAATCTCATCCAGAGTTCAACAGAAGTTGACTTTCCAACTCACCTCTCCCTTTTATAGCTGAAAATCCCATCCTCACTTTCAGCTTCAGTTTGAAGAGACAATCTGACACACTTGATCCCACCAAAGCACAGCTAATTTCCTACGCCAGTCAATGGATAAAGCGAAAGAGCTGAAGCTCGTGTGATAATGTGGCTGTTGCAGTTATAGTGTGATTCAGAAGTGATAGGGTGTAGTTATCCAGCTGCTCATTTTAGTTCTCTGTGCTGTCAGATGTTTTCATAATTGGTATCTTTTTATTATATGTCATCAATTTAAACAAAAAAAAAAAAATCACAACCCTCTTGCCTGTTAAAAAATCTACATATTTGGCAGGCTCAAGGCATCTGCAGCAGATGTATGCATTGGTAAATATGGGGTTCACCTGTGTTCCTGTTCTGTTCCCATTTTTGAGGGTTTTCTTCATAAGAAAGTATTCAGCACACAGGACCTCAAGCACCAGTACTGTTACATCAGTGATGATCATACCATACAGCACACAGAACACTTTGCAGTCTTTTCCTAATTAAGACTAATACTAAACAGCTATTTCAGCTGTACAATTAGGATAGGGGAATGTGACTCAGCCTACATAAAAAAATACTTAGCACTTACATTGTGCTCTCCTTCCAAGGATTTTAGTGTGCTTTCCAAAAGAACTCATTTAGCCTCGCAATATCCCTGGGTGCTTATTGAAGGAACAATTTCCCCACACTTCCTGATGGAAACATTGGCAAAGAGGTCATAAGCCCAATTTTCACATGTTTTCAGTTCAGAAATATGCATGCACAATGCAGGCATATCTCTGAAAACAATTCTTAATTTCACTAACTACACGTACAGATGACCAGCCAGACATATGAAATGGTCACTTTAATCCACATCTAGCTGTTGTTTGGCCAAAACAAACATAAAAATTATGTGTGTATATTTGTAACCCCTAAACTCCTGAACTTCAGGCTTTAAGGTCATGAAGGAAATCAGTAGGTTTATTTGGTGCAGCCTTGCAAACAGCTTCAGTGACCCTGCCTGTTTTACCATCAAAATAAGCTTTTTTCACCAAAGCCATACGTGTTCTGGAATCTACTGAAGCAAACCTTTAACAGAGATCTTTGATGATGCTGTTACCAATGAGTGCAGCAAGGATCTTTGTGATGAGCAGGAAGCACACACATTGAGAAGTCCCACACCCTGGTGTACCCACACCAAATTCACAGGAAAGTATGAGCTGGAAAGACATAATACCTTTTTATTTTGCAAAGTTTTGCAGATGAAAATATTTTCCTATAATGCAAAGAGTTGTCCTTTTTTCTTTTTGCACGGCTCATTTTTTATTATATTATGAGTAATTTCCCATTTAAAATTCTTTTTCTTCCCTCCACAGGTCACCATCCCCAAAAGTATCATATTCATCCTTCTTCTGACTGGATTTTTGAATGATTGTTTTGGAGTCTGGCTTTATCTCCCTCGAGTCTCATATCTAGGGATCAGCAAACTGGCTCATATAACTTACAAACTGACCTGAACCATAATTCAGAACCAAGGCAATGTTTTGAGGTTAAAAAAATAAATAAAAAATCAGTGTACTTTTCACATTCATACACCTCTCTACATCCACCTCCTAGAATCAGCTGGAATGCCAAATGATGCTGGGTTACCTGCTGCCTTAGGAGTTTGGATACAGTTTTGAAAGCCCCATGGGTATACAAAGCAACTGATCTCTTTAATTCTTGTTTCTATACCAAATTGCCAATTGTTAGTGACTGTTGTTTAGGTTTTGTTTTGTTTTTTTCCCACCCTCTTTTTCTTTGATTCAGTTGTGCAATAATGTCTAATTCCTTTTGTGTTTGGAACCAGGGCATGGGGGAGGGGAGCAGTTGGAAGAGAATGTTCGGAAAGGAGTAGGAAACCCAAAGAAATGAATGAAAAAAGAACTCTGTATTTGTTCTTGACTTCTAAATCTACCCCACAAAAAAAACACAATCCCCTCCAATATTCTTGCAGCATTCACTGTGTCTTTTATCTCAGATGAGAAATTTTGTGTGGTTTTCTGCTGTGTCTCCCTGTTGCAAACATGTAAAGGTATGCAGTCCATTGCATTTTTTATTGAGACCGCACCTATAAATATACCAAATCTAAAGGCTTTCTATATATGCTTTCTATCTTCATCCTTACATTAGGTGGATCTAAGCTGATGCAGCTCCACACCTCTCAGAAGACACAGATGCCTCACAGGATCAATGGCTGTGTTTTGCCAGGGTGCCATTTGTTTTGCCTGATTTACCTGACATCCAACCTATGTTGCTCATAGAGTAAGACAGTGTAAACATGCAGGCTCCTTCTCTAATGGTGAAGAGAGGTAGTGGAGAATCAACAGAGTAGTTTTGTGGGGCTTATTTCTTCAGAAAATATGAGGTGGCCTTTCATTTTTGTTAGTTATATTTCAGTTAGCAATGACACTGCTAAAATTCTCTTGTTACACTATGTACAAGTCCTTTTCATGATACAGAGTGTTTCTTAAACAAAGGACATTTGCAGACACAGTTTCATCAAAACAAAAATAAATACTCAATTTTGTAAGTTCCTGGCATAGAACTTATTTCTGCTTTCACTGAAAGGCACAGGAGTTTTGCCATTGATTTTAAGGGAAGTAGTTTCAGGTCCTCAGCTACCACAGCAGTTTCAATGTCTTCTAGCATGTCATTTTTTTTAACAGAAGTGCATCTGTTTTCATGTCAGATTGTGTATACCAAGTTAACAGGGCTTATTTGGAATGCATAGATGGGTGGATGTGGTATTGTCGAAATAACAGATGTTCCAGTAGTTGAAGCAGGCATCCAAAGTGATAAAATCAAAACTCACTTGTCAGCTGAAACCTGTTTCAAGCATGGAAGTCTGATAAAACATTACCCTGCTGCCTGTCTTTCTCTGGCCTTGGCTTTAAAATCATAATAAAATCTGAATAAAATAAAACAACAAACCTGATTGATGTCCAGTGTCTACAAATTATTCTTTAAGATATCCCTCCTGCTTTAACTATTCATCTAACTTCACACGCCTGCTGTTGTGTTCATCAGCTGTGTTCAGGTGTTTTCCTTTCTATATCATCTACCCCTAGAGCAACACTTTAAAATTTACAGACGTGTGTCAAAACTATTGGACATGGCCTTGCCAGAGGGTATATGTCTAATACGAAAAGACTGCTCACCTAAATGGAGGTACTCCTATTGGCAACTTTTTTCAAGGGTTGAAGGCCCAGGATCAGGACTTACTGAATATTCATTTGATTTAACAATTTTAGGATTTAACTTCACCATTTGTAAGTGAAGCATCTTTTTATACATTAAAATGTGCTGTTGGGTTTTGACTTTGATATTTGAAGAAAAATACGGAAGTTCACAAATTTAATAGAACAACTGTAAGATTGAAGTGTTTTTCAGGTTAACTCACCCACGGATATTTCTACATTTCATCAGTGTTAATTCAATTAGTCTGAAACTAATTCGAATAGAGCATTAATGTCCACAATGGTGGAAGTTCTAGGATCTTCCTTTGAAAGCATTTTTATCCCCATGAAAACTGAATGCCAAAAGCTAACAAATTTTCCTGAAGCAGTTTACAGAGCCTGATCCAATTCCCTCTGAAGCTAACAGAGCCATTTCAATTACTCCTCCAGTAAGAACAATTTATTATGACAGTGTCTCACTTTTCATTGACCCCTGTTCAATTCATCTTCAGCAATAGTCCCCCACTCCCAATCTCTGTGTTAAACTACTATTGAACCAATATCCCTCTCTTCACCTATTCTTATCTATATCATGATTTTTTTCTCCTTCAAACCACTTCATATTGGCCTTTGCTGGGTCCCATTGATGGATTTCAGCTCAATTTGTCAAGATGTAATTCTGAAGTTGATTAGATTTTCAGTCCTCCTAGATCTCCTTTACCCACAATTTGAAGTCTGCTATTGTCGGCAAGGCAAATATTGGGACTTTAAGTTGCTGGCAAATGAAGTAGAAAAATGTATAGAGTCTGGGATTACTGGAACATTGGGAGCTTTTTTTTCTCTCATCTTTGCTTTATAGATGGCAGGAATAATGTAAGAAGAAACTCAGAGCCACTTTATCATTCACACCTTTTTCATTTCTTTAGAAAAGCAGCTGCTACCACCAAAATTTTTTATTGCTGGTGAGTATCACTAAGAGAATTACTGGAGGTGCAGGGTGTAGGGGAAGAATAGGTACACTATTTCTTGACTTACAAATGGTATAATTCTATTTGCAGTTAACTAAGGACTACCAAAGAAAATACCTTGGCATGATGATTTAGTAATCACTTAGACACACTGTTGAATTAGGTGTCACAAATGACAAGCAGCATTAACTCAGCTATAAATTGAAGGGAATTTTAATGGTTAGAAGCCTCTTATGACCAATATTAACAAAGAATTTTAGGTCCTCAAAGTCCTGGGCAAACAACTGATAGTCTTAGAGTTGCCCATAAATCTGTTTCAGTATAGTTTCATGGATATCACTATTAATGTAATGATCTGCTGTGAACAAACACTGTGCTCACATTGAGAACATTGTAGGTTTATGCTCATATTAAGGTGTTCCAGCTGAAGACGTTTATAGAGGCCACAGTGACAGGTCCAACAGTGCTGCTGGTCTCTGTGCAGTGGTGTAAGAACAGCTGTCAGGAGTCAAACAAAATATCTGGTGGCCAAACTCTGTCAACAGCCAGTAACAGAGGCCAAGAGAAGAGTCCAAGGGCAGGTCAAGCATGTAGTGATGATTCCCCAGCCTCCCCTTCCAGCCTACAGCAGTCTGCAGCTCAGCAACCTCCTTTCCAGAAGAGGGATCTATGTATTCAATAGCCCTTGAGGGATTTCTTTCCTTTTCTTTTCCCACAAATTTGGCTACTCAAGTTAGAAGCTATGTAAACCTTTTGGCATCCACCACTGACCATACAACTGTGCGTTCCACAGCTTCACTAGCAAGGGATGAAAAATCTCATCTTCCCTTTAATTGAAACTATCACTCAGGCATTTAATTTGATGTTCTCCATGTCTAATGTAGAGAGACTGTGAACAGCCATTTTCCTCTTACATCATTCATTGTTTTATAGACATAGGTCCTATCTATGATCATTTATCTCTTTTCCAAGCTGAAGAGTCCTAGACCATTTGTTCCTGATGTTAAAAATCTTCCACACATTTGATCATCTTTGCTGCCATTCTCTGAATCTTTAGTTTTACTGTTACATCCTCTTGAGATGGGACATCTGAACCGCATGAATTCCTCTGTAGATGTACCGTGCACTTACACTGTAGAAAAAATTAGGACTTTTCTTATTCTTATTTTCCTGACATTTCATTTGGTTTTGACAGCACTCAGGCCATGCTTCTCTTGCTTTTATTTGGAGCCTTGCTATTCTTACATACATCTACAATGAAAGATGATGCATTTTAAATAATTTTATTTATTTTGATTAACTGGCATTAAAATAACAGTGAGAATAAAATTTCAGTTCCTTCTGACATCTTGAGTTCGCCCTCTGGCTTCCCTGTTGTCTCCAAGTCAAGCCTCTGACCTAAATTGCCCTTTATTCATTCTCATTTTAACCTAAGGTAGCCAAGAGTTTGCCACTCCAAATAAAGAATGTGAGTTTCTCAACACACACCTTCGACCAATGTCAAACATTTTTGTTTTCTCACTTCAAAAGCTCACAATAACAATACTGATAGAGGACCTTTTTACAATAAAGAATTTTAAATTGACAGTTGAAACGATGCATTGGAGGCATAAAGATGTTAAAATAACAAGCAGTTGGCATACATAATTAGTCTCATTATTATTTTGTTGCTTCACAATGTAAATTGTGTTCTACATCCCCAAGATTTTAGCTAGGAGGAACATTTTTTTTCAGCAGGGTTTGGCTGGTAGAGGCTCTACCATAGACTATGTTAATGTATTTAGTCTTTAAATAAATTATTCAAACTATTTCAAGGCAGGATTAAATTATAGCAAAGTAAGCATTTTTATGTATTCTTGCACACTTAGACTCTAACTGAGAGGCCTTTTGCGTCAGCTAAACTATATTCATCTTTCAAATCAAGAACACAAATTCTATGAATCAAAGAACACGAGTATAATGCCCTCTGAACAAGATGTGTCACTAACCAAATGAAAACATCTGGCAATAGCTGTGGATTTTGAGTGATGTTGAGGTGAGGCCCAAGAGAATTCAAACCTGGATATCATCTGTAGGTTAGAGACAACACAACCTAATTGCCTCACTGTGTTTCTCAGCAGCCTGAGCGTGAGAAGGAACTAGGGGAACAAAGTGTTGAAGCACAGCAGTGAACCTTTGAAACTGACGATGAATTTTACAATAGTACCATCTGGTCCTGTGGGTGAGGAAAAAATGTAATCATTCTGCTTCTTTCCCACTTGGAGAAATGCAGACTTTGGTGTAAAAATGACTGATGACAGACAGAAAGGTGGTTTCCTCTGAAAGGAGAATTTTTGTATTCAGGCTACATCTTTTCTAAGTTCAGTTTCATTAGTGAGATATGTTTCCGTTTTCAGCAAGTGGTGTGAAGCTCCCAAAGGTTACAGGACATCCAGGGGAAGCACAGGCCCACCTCATGTCGAATACCTTGCCTTTGTCTTCCACAAAGGGCAGCCAGTGTTCTGAATTTGAAAGCTGTCCATGTCAATTTAAAATTAATACTTCCTTCGTGCAAAAAATACTCAATTCTTCTTTCAAATACTGAAGCATTAAAAATACAATTGGTGAAGATACAACATGAAAGTAAAACAACCTTTTAAAAAGATAATTAAGATTAAATATTTGAATGTAAAGCCCAAGTCACACTACTACAGATACTATTTCCTTGTCTGATATCAGACAGCTCTGAGCAGCTATCAGTCTTGACGGCAGTCATCTGCACCAAATGGACACTGAATTTTCAATAAGCTGGAAGCAAAAGCCAACATCTCTCCAGTGCTGTCTGTTCTCTGGGGGGATCTCTCCTTGCTCAGACTTGGCATTGGTTCTCTCTTCCATTACTACAAGAATTACAAGAGTGAAATAGAGTGGAAAACATCAGATCACCAAGGCCATGTGATGAATGAGGCTATTAGAGCAATTAGATGAACAGTTACTGAGTTTTATCTGTTTTGCTTGGTAAAATAAAATTTTAAGTAGGTTCATCTATCTCACCACACCTGATTACTCTGGAGGTCAGGCTTGCAGAAAACATTTAGAATAGTAACAGCATGAAATCTGCACATATGGGCATCAGATTACTCATAAACACATTTTGCCTAGCCTATACAAGAGAAGACTGCAAAAACCCTTCAGTAAGGGTAAGATTCGCTTGACCTAAGAAAATCTATCAAATGATTAGGAGTTTAGTTTAAGCCAAATTTCCAGGCGTATTCCATAACCAAAGAAAAGAGCCAGACCCCTCCAATAAGACATCATTCCCTCATAAAATAAGGCTCTAAAATAGGTGAGAAGAATCAATCTCTGCAGATTTCTCTCTCTCTTTCCCTTGCCCATAGAGCAACCACAGATGTTTAGCTCAGTCATGACACCTAACATCTTGATGCCTGAAATTATCCCACTCCCAGTAACTGAGCAATGGCATTTAGTATTTCATGTTGATTCACATGAACTGATTCATGCTGGAAGACACAACTGGAATTATATCAAATGAGGTCTGCAGTAACTACACCCAACCTGAAAAGGACCCGGGTTTCATATCCCACAGCTCTAGGAATGCTTTGCTTAGAGCAAAGTTCTTGCAGTCAGGAAAGCCAAGCTCACAAGGGGCTGTATTAGCAAAAGCACGGCCAGCAGGTTGAGGGAAGTGTTTATTCCCTCTGGTTCCAGAGGGGGAGCTCATCTCAAGTGCTGTGTCCCGCTCTGGACTCCTCTGCACAAGCAACGCCAACAAACTGGAGGAAGTCCAGCAGAGGGCTATGAAGGTGATTAAGGGGCTAGAGCAAGGAGGGACGTACAAGAAGAGGCTGAGCGAAGTGGGATTTTTCTGTTTTAGGAAGGCTAAGAGAAGACCTTATTGCTGTTTACAACTACCTAATGAAAGGATACAGAGAAGTTGAGCCAGACTCTTCTCAGTGGTGCACACTGGAAGAATAAGACACAAGGGGCATAAATAGCAGCAAGGGAAATCTAAATTAGTTATAAGGAAAATATCTTTGTAATGGGAGTAGTCAAGCACTGGAACAGGCTATCTAGAGAGGCTGAGGAGTATCCATCCTTGGGGATATTAAATATTCAACTAATCCAGGCTCTGAGCATCCTGACATAAGTTTGCTCTGCTTTGAGAAGAAGGTTGTGCTAGATGATCTCCAGACATCCCATCTAATCTAAATGTTTTTCTGACTCTATGCAATGGTTGTCAAAAAAAAAAAAAAAAAAAAAAAAAAAAAAAAAAAATGTGAATTTTATGTTTTTAAAGAATGGTATGGAATGTGATACTGAAAAGATTGGGTGATATACAAATCCATGATAGTGATTCAGGTTTGGTTATGTGTGTAGGATCGATCTCACCTAACTTTAGCTGTCCAAAATGTCGGTGTGCAGTATCATAACGGAGACTACACTTCCCTCTATAATTAAAAGACAGACATACCTTGAGAATGAGAATTTTCTGAGATATATCAAACACTCATTTTACAATGCAGTGAGATTCTCCCTGGATGCCAGTCTTCCTATTGAGAGATTCTAGGTGACTATCTTGGACTAGACACTATCTTTTAGGTAGTTATTTGGGAGGATAAAACCCATTCTTATGTCAAACAACAGTAATATAAATATATTCAAAGAAATAGAAATGAGCAACAACAGTTGTTAAAAGGAAAAATCATTTTAAGAGAGAAGAGTGTTAAAATAATAAACACGAAGGGACACAAATATTTTAAATCCTTTCACATCCTATAGTGTATTTTCACCAAAACCAAAGAGCAAGATTCAAACTGTTAAGAGATATGTCATCTTCCCAAAGTGCATAACACAGTGGAGTTCACTGCCAACAGGCACCATCAGGCCAAAGAGGAAACATAAATTAAATATTAACAACATCTTTTATTTTTTGAGATTATATGTTCTTAAAATAATCCCAAACACAATTACTTTGACAATTCTGAAATTAAGAGAAAACCAGAAACCAATCCAATATATATTAGCATAATATACTATCCAAGGTTACTTTACAAGACAGCAACACAAAATAATCACTTTAAGATAATGTGCTTTGGCTAATAAATAAAACTAGAAGAGAACCCAGACTAGGCACAGGAAAATACACTTAGCCTCTTTTCAACAGCTATATCGAATAAACAGCAGACTGGCAGTTACATTCAATTAAAAACAAAAAGCCAAAAATTATCCATCACAGTACAAGTGACGTATTGATATGAGCTAGGAAATTCCTTGTATTTTATCCTATAGATGGTCTGCTCCTCAACGTATGTGCTACTGACCACTCTGTTGTTAAAGCTAAATACTAAATTAAATGGACTAAAATTTAAAGGTGTGATCTAGAATAAAAATTGTTGTTTCTGTGTCTAAATCCATTTTAAATAACCCTCAGTATTTTAATCTCTCCCTTTTCACTAAGAATGTCTTTCAGTCATATCGCTTTCCAATTAAAAAAAAAAATCTTTTCCATATATACTTTGTATTTTGTAAATTGTATGGACAATTCAAATCAGCTAGGCCATTATAATAATCTAATCCTTCCACCATACAAAAATCTGCACCAGTTCTTGGGTCTAGACAAATGTTGTCCTTGACATGGGCTGGTCAACCCAGACCTGGTCTAGTTTGCCAGATTTTTCCACCAAGTGATCTGATTCCTGTTTCCATCCTCCCTGTGGTCCCTCAGCTGTAGTTAAGGGCCCAGAGCAGCTCATGCTTCACTGTCTGCTGCCTCCTTTTAACAGATGTGGGGGTTCCTCTTCTGTCATATGACTCCTCTTCTGTCAAAAGCACATTCAAATGAAATTAAATGAATAGAGTTAGGTACATGAACCTCAGGCCCACTAAACTGCGGGAGAATATCGATTTTTTCAGTGATACAGCAGATGCAAGTCCTCCATAAGGTGAGACATGTGAACAGCCTTCAGCTGCATGGCACACATATCCTCCACATGGCTGGAAATACTCACAGCATGGTGGAGGACACCTGGATTTTGGTTGTGTGACCAGTACCTGTCCTGTCACAAAAGGAAAAGTGGCTTATTTAAATACTTCAGGCTGGAAATAATTTATTAGGAATTTGTGTAAACTCTTTCTATGACTAAAATCCTCACCATTAATATGATCTTATTACCTGCTTGCATTCTGTTCACTTCAGCTTCCTGGTCCTGGTTCTATTAGAGATCTCCATCTGCTATCAAAACTTTTTACGAATAGGATTATTTACCAAAAAAAATCATTTGACTGCCCCTAAACTTTATTTCTTAGTAAGTTAAATATATGCAGCTCTTCTAGGGAACCAATTTTAATTTACTGGTTTTTAACTCAGTGCCGTCTTTGCAGTTCTTCAAACTGTCTCCAGTTTTTCGAAGCCCTTTCTGAAGTGTAGATGCTGAGACAGTGCTCTCTGTATCTGTATTGGTGTGGTGGGTTGACCCTGGTGGACGCTGAATGGTCATCAAAGCAGGTCTATCACTTCCCTCCTCAGCTGGACAGAGGAGAGAAAATATAACAAAAGATTCGTGGGTCGAGATAAGGACAGGGAGAGATCACTCACCAATTACTGTCACTGGCAAAATAGACTCGACTTGGGGAAATTAATTTAATTTATTACCAATCAGATCAGAATAGGATAGTGATAAATAAAACGTACATCTTAAAACACCTTCCCCCCACCCCTCCCTTCTTCCCGGCTCAACTTCACTCCAAATTTCTCTACCTTTTCTCTCTGAGTGACGTAGTGGGGCAGAGAATGGCGGTTATGGCCATTTTATTTTACTTTTGTAAAATAAATGGAGGTTGTGGTCATTTTACTTTTTCATTCTATTCTTTCCTTTTGTCCTGTTGAGGAGAGGGAGTGAGATTGCAGCTGGATGGGTGCCTGGCAGCCAGCCAAGATCAAACCCACCAAAACATCATTTAGCATCTGGTTGTGTTTCCTGAAACCTACCCTATAATCACCTTTTTCCTAGTCCTGTTTGCCCATTAAGTTTTGTTATGAATTTTTCCAAATATTACAGTATCTCTCTCTGTCACAGGATCACAGTGGGACAGAGGGTAAACATCTTTTCAGGACTACTTTCCAAAATACCGTTTTCCCGAATGCAGCCTCCCACCCTGCGAGTATGAGATCCCTTTTCCTAATCAGCCTGTGGCCTTCTGTTACAGCACAGTAGCTGGACTGTATCTAGTTTACAACATGAATCATGATGTCCTGTAGACACCAGTATCACTGAAGAAGGAGGGGGAGGAGGTGCTCCAGGCGCCAGAGCAGAGAGTCTCCTGCAGCCTGTGGTGAAGACCACGGTGAGGCAGGCTGTGCCCTGCACCCATGGAGGTTAACGGTGGGGCAGATCTCCACCTGAACCCATGGAGGTTAACGGTGGGGCAGATATCCACCTGAACCCATGGAGGTTAATGGTGGGGCAGATCTCCACCTGAACCCATGGAGGTTAACGGTGGGGCAGATCTCCACCTGCAGCCCGTGGAGGTTAACGGTGGGGCAGATCTCCACCTGCACCCATGGAGGTTAACGGTGGGGCAGATCTCCACCTGCAGCCCGTGGAGGTTAACGGTGGGGCAAATATCCACCTGCAGCCCGTGGAGGTTAATGGTGGGGCAGATATTCACCTGCAGCCGTGGAGGTTAACGGTGGGGCAGATCTCCACCTGCAGCCCGTGGAGGTTAACGGTGGGGCAGCTATCCACCTGCAGCCCGTGGAGGACCCCACTCCAGAGCAGGTGGATGTGCCTGAAGGAGGCTGTGACCCTGTAGGAAGCCCACACTGGAGCAGGCTCCTGTCAGGACCTGTGGACTCATGGAGAGAGAGGAGCCCACGCTGGAGCAGGTTTGCTGGCAGGACTGGTGACCCCATGGGAGACCCACGCTGGAGCAGTTAGTAAAGAACAGTAGCCCGTGGGAACGACTCACATTGGAGAAGTTCGTAGAGGACTGTCTCCTGTGGGAGGGACCCCACGCCGGAGCAGGGGAAGAGTGTGAGGAGTCCTCCTCCTTAAGAGGAAGGATTGGCAGAGACAGTTTGTGATAAACTGACTGCAACCCTCATTCCCCGTCCCCCTGTGCTGCTGGGGGGAAGGAAGTAGAGAAATGGGGAGCAAAGCTGAGACCAGAAAGAAGAGAGTGGTGAGGGGGAAGGTGTTTTAAGATTTAGTTTTTATTTATCACTATTGTACTCCAGCTTGATTGGTAATAAATTATATTAATTTTTCCAAGTCAAGTCTGTTTTGTCCGTGACGGTAATTGGTGAGTGATGTCTCCCTGTCCCTATCTTGACCCACAAACCTTTTGTTATATTTTCTCTCCCCTGTTCAGCTGAGGAGGGTAGTGACAGAGCTGCTTTACTGGGCAACTGGTATCCAGCCAGGGCCAACCCATCACATCATGTAAACAGCAGCCTGAATATCCTACACAGTCTGTAGAGAAAGTTAGTCAACTCTACAGATGAGTAGGTTGACTATGGTATCAGGACCTCTTAGATGTGAAGAAAACAAGGTGCAACACAAACTTCTGCATCGCTTATTTCTAATTGATTTCTGTCTATTCTCTTCCAGGCTCTTCTAGGCACTTGGTATGAAACTCAGTGTTGCTCAGTAGCGTGCCGTTGTGCTTTGGAACACTCCACTGTAAGAAATTATTTCAAAGATAGAAAAAGGAAAACCATATGAAGTTTCAATATTAATAATCTGCTGGATAAATTAAGGTTAAGGGAGTGGAAGAAAGATTTACTCATCACCTTTTACTATAAAGCCTGTGACAAACCCTTCTTGGATATGAGGCTATTCCTATCATTTTTTTATGCCTAGGTAACATTAATAATTGGGGCAGTCTTCTCACTCATAACAGCCTTGAAGACCCTCTGTAACTTATTCTTTTTAGTCTGTTATGTCCTCATTTTTGGGGCAAAATTTGAAGAGGCAGCAACGAGTACAAAATAAGCTGCGGCTTGGATAATACCTAGTCTGACATGATGTTTATCAAACTGCAATTTTTATTTTAATAAAAATTGTAGAAAAACAAATTTGGTGTCTGCTACACATTAGAGAAGATATGAGTTGCTTATAAGTAACCAGTATATTTTCTAATTCTAATAGTTGCTGTAATTCACACAATAGGCTGATAGCTCTGTAACCTCTTTGGATACTTTTAAACACATTGATGTTTGTGGGGTTTTTTAAGTCTGTCATGCACGTCACAGGAATTTTGCAAAGCCAAATAGGCAGGCTAGAACGCTGCTGACTGTATTTTATTTGGCATATCGTTCACAAGTCCATGCACTACTTTTTCTCTTCCTCAGCTAACAAGTATGTCAAAAAACTGTGTTTTACATCATATTTTGACTAACAAAGCATCCATATTCTGTGGAATCTTAAAGCTTATCCCCAGACGAGAGTCACTTTGATTCAGTTTTTTAACATCCTGCATCAACGTAGGGGCTCAGATGTTGCTGATCCCCATTATAGACAATGCTGTATAAGAATATTCTCCACACTCCTCGTATTTGCCAACATTTAACCATTTCAAGTAGTACTGTTTAACTAAGGTTTTAAAAATGTTGATTAAAATTAAAATTATTAAATATAAACTGGAAAAAGGGTTGGAAAAATCCACAAAACTTTCTGTATTTGTCTTTCCATCTAATTTATTGAAAAGTTTCAAATAACAATATTTGGTATTTCAAAATTTGAAAATTTGGATGGTTATTTATTAATATTTGAGGAAAAGAGAAATGTAAAAAATAACTTTGTGTAGTGATAATTGACGATGGATGACTAGGACCATTAACCATTTGCAACCCAGAAAACAAGTATGACTGCAGCATGTATAGTGCCCAAATGGAACAGAAAAACATTAACGCCATTATATTCCTGTGAGACCTTAGCCATAACAATCAGACATGTTCTACCCTCCCTGTTCAAAAAAGATCAATCCAGGCTGTAGCAGACAATGAATGTATCCAGAACATTTGGGTTAATGAGGAAAATGGCGTCTCTACCTTCCAAGAATAAAATACAAATTTACTTCAGCAGAATAAATGAAAAAATAATATGGTTTATTTATGATGATATGATTGTTGCCTAGAAGTTCTTTAAGAGAGGAAAGGAAAAACAAGGGAAAATATTTAAGATACCAGGCAACACTCCCATTAAAACTAGGAAAGTTAACTTGCCATGAATATGTTCTGAAGAAAATTAGAAGGTTTTTCACCACAAGACGAAAGAAATTCTGACACAATTCCTATTAGGAAGCCTAGGAACAAAATCTACCTGCTTTTAAGTTGCAGATTCAGCAGTTTGGAATGCATGCTGTCTTTGACATTAAAGGACTGTATGCAGTGCTCTGAGGATGTACAATCTTCTGTAGTCCTATGAAATTGTTTGTACTCAGAAAACTGCATTGCTTCTGCGCTATATTGAAAATAAAACCGTTCAACCATTTCTTATTGCTTTTGCTACAGAAGTCATTTGATGGGAAAAGTGATACCTAAATAGGACTACCACAATAGCAGAGTCAATCTTGAAGAAAATGCGATTACTGTAATCATTTGTGCTGCCATCATTCACTCAGTGTTACTCAGAAAACTCACAGGTCTCTAAGCCTTTGTCTTGGGAGTCTTCGCACATATAAGATTGTTTGCCTGTAGGGGAAAGTTCTCATGGACTTTACATCACTACAGAAAGACTATAATTAGGTTTTGGAGAACAACTACTCAAAAATCAGTCACTAAGGTACCGATACCATTGTTAATAATTCTTGCACATGAATATATTGAAATTACTGTTTTGCAATTCCATGTTAGCACAATGTGAGCATCATTTTTCACTGAATCAAGTATTATATAATTCCTTATGTCTGTTACATTATTACTGTGGCAAAGTGAGAAACTGTCACGGGGAATTACTATAGTTCTGGAAAAGGACAGTGTTTCAAAGTATGTGCAGGTAGATCCATTGAGTGCAATGTAAAGGTCTGGTCACTTTGACTAGGATCCCTAGGCACTAGTAGAAATACTTTTGATTCAAGTTAACTGGGAAAACTTAGTGGGCAGTCCCATGCCTGACCACTGTGTCTGTGAATGCAAGTGTCACAAGCTGCAGGTGCCACAGCAGTTTCCCACCTGGGATGGGGAAGAACTTTGATCAGGCAGCCCTGGACCCAAGAGTCCACAAGGTAAAAGAAGAGATCCAAAAGACAATAAAATTGTTTATAGCAAGCAGAGAAAAAACTCAGAAATCTCCTTCCGTGACTATTTGAGAAATAATAAAAAACTCTTCATAGGGCTGGGGCAAGATAATGTCTATGGGTAGAGAAAATACTCTTTCTGGGCCATGAGATATATCTGGACCAAATAGAGAGGCTTCATGAGGTCTGAAACAGAAGAGCAAACTTCAAGTTCAGTATTGGCTGAGAACCTGACAGGACAAGCAGACTCATGTCCACTAATAGTAAGACTTCAAAAACAAAACACATCCACATAGTCATATTTCTGGCAAAACAACAAAGGGACCAGCCTTTCAACAGCAGTATCTAGTGGAGGCTGAGCCATTGGGGAATATGGTTTTAAATCATTCATTTAAACAAGACAAGATTCTGATCTCGTTAGACTGGTGAAAATCCAAAGTAAGTCCAAAACCTTCTAGACTGGGGTTCAAAAACATTAATGTCAAGGAAAAAAAAAAAAAAAAAAAAAGGAAAGGAGATCTCCTTTTTCAATAATATTGACATAAGAATTCTGTTTGATCTTTGTGGACATATGCTTCAAACATTGTTTCTTTTTATTAAGTAGGAAGCTTTTTAATTTTTTATATTTTTTAAGTGACTGTCTTTATTACTTCTTCACTTTTGCTGTTTCACTATTCCAAGTTATTTGGAGTTATTTATTTTCTGGTTCCACCCTTGTCAATAGATTTATAACAAAGTTTGCTGTATATGAAGGTCAAAGCATTTATCCATAATCTAGCACAGTTGTCAGATGTGAAAAACAGTGTAGAAAAAAAAAAAAAAAAAAAAACACAAACAAACAAACAAACAAAAAAAAAAAACAAATAAAAAGGTTTCTTAAAAAGCATGGTGAGAAAGATGAAGACCAATTTTGCATTTCGAAGTACGACACAGACTTTCAGCTGCCTTTGCACTACGGAATAGTAGTTATATAAAGGACGAGTTCTTCCAGAACCTCTGAAAAAGCAGTTCTCTAGGCACCCCTCTACCACCCCTTAGACACACCAGACACTCGCTTCCAGCCCTGCCCTAAACGCCCTGATCTTGCAAACAGTGCCTGGGAGTGATTGCATTGAAATTTTCCGCGTGCGTATCTGTGAGTGCTCTACAAGGTATCCGTGCAAGGTTGGACCCAAACCCCATTTGCTGCAAGCTCTTTGCCTGCCTAAGGTATATATGAAATGCTGGAACATCCACAGGAGCTGGGGAACAGTGGCTGCAGCCAGGCCACGTGCCCTGAGGCAAGGTGAGGGGCTGCCCGGCACTGACCTGGCAGCTCCCACCAGCAACAGTCTCTGCCGCTCCAGCGTGTCCCACTCCTCCCCAGTCTCTCTGCCCAGCCCCAGAAGCAGAGGCCAGCCTGTAGGCACCAGGTCGGCTCTGCAGGCTGGAGTCCCACTTGTATCTCTGACGAGCTACTTGAAAATGAGACAGCCGTCTCTACAAACCCGTCCTCAATTTCTAATGAATGATTGATTGTTTTTAAACTAGTGCATTGTATATTTTGGGAAAGAATTTATGTTTTACCAAAAAATTTCCTGCTGAAATAAAGCCAAATGGAGACTGGTCTGGGCCAAGTTGCTCAATGTTCATGAACAAGAACATGTTTTTCTTTTTCTTCCTTTCTTGTTTTATGCATGTTTCTGGACTCATTTCATCAGCTGTCAGTAGTTAAATACCATTTCAGAAAAGGGTTTATTATTGTATTTTCCTCTATTATTCTGTTTGTTTCTGCTATGGTCTCTTGAAATGAAATCAGCCAGCTAAAGTACTAATAGAATATTTTCCCCTGCTGTTCCTTGCAAAGGGCCTAAGCCTTCAAGGTGCTGTATTTCCTGAGCTGGTTTGCACCTTGAAGACCATGATTTTAAATGAGAGCTTTTTTCTGTGTGCTGCATTACTGCTTTCCAAGAGACAGCACTGACTTCAGTTCACAGCCAGCTCATGTCCCCAGGTCATACACAACAGCATGGCAGTGCATGATAACCAAGAAAGGAAACATACAAGAAATAAAATGTAAAGCAAGAGCTCTTTTTCATCACATCAGCAAAGAAGAAAAACAGAACAGATGTGGTAAGTGGTGAAAGCAATGCAGCTTAAATGTATAGCTAAGTAATGGATTAGTTTAGGCAACTGTAGGTGCTTATCTAACAGCATGCCTCTTTTGAAATGTTAAATTACATGTACATTAAAATATTTGGAAATTTTGGGATTTAAAGCTATATTCTTTAAAGGAGAGAAAAGCAATTGTTTTCCATGTAAGGGCTAAGCAGAGCAGAACCCAGCCTCTGGCAAATGGGATGTGCTAGGCACGCAGGGCCTGTTCTGACACCATGGAGGTCAGTGAAAGGGTCTCATGGGGCTTTGGATGCAGAACCTGGCCATAAATGATACTGGAAAATGACAACACACAGCGACATCAGGCAGCCCTGGTGCTCCCTTGCCACTCCCCCCCAAAGCAAGACTGGAACACACTGCGTGACAAAGGCACAGAATGAGGCAGCCAAAAAATCATGAGCCTCAGATGTTTAGAGTATGACATCTGCTTCTGGCTCAAGCAATTCTTATGTTGAATTCAGTTGCCTTTCCTCCAAGACACCCAACAGCAGATAACCTCAATTTATCGGTTCCCATTTCCAATACCGTTTGTCTTAAATACAAACAGAAATTATTTGGCGCACAGTGGAAATGCAACTATTTAAAAATCAAAACTAAGCAAAATCTATTTACAGCTTTGTAATTTCCCTGTGAATCATGAATAACTAGGCAAATGCTTCCAGCATCAGACATTCAAAATCATGAATCAAACCTTGAAAACAAGTATTTGGCTTTAAGAACTCAGATTTTTAAAAATAATAAAAGCTGGAAATTTTTTTATTAATTTCTCTACATTTTGGCATTCATACCTCTGAAGTCATTAGAACTGGAAATTTACGTCTTTAAAACACAGCTGACAGTCTCCCTTGTTCACCTGATGGCAGGGGATGGGGCTTTAAAAGACCAGTCAACAGTTATAAGTCCAGCAACAAATTTCCAAGATTGTTTTGTGTTTTGTTTTCACTACCCCACATGGGCATGTTAATCATAGAATCATAGAATGGGTTGGGTTGGAAGGGACCTTAAAGACGATCTAGTTCCAACCCCCCTGCCATGGGCAGGGACACCTTCCACTAGGCCAGGTTGCTCCCAGCCCCGTCCAACCTGGCCTTGAACCCTTCCAGGGAGGGGGCAGCCACAGCTTCTCTGGGCACCCTGTGCCAGGGCCTCACCACTCTCACAGTGAAGAATTTCTTCCTTATATCTAATCTAAATCTACCCTCTTTCAGTTTAAGACTGTTACCCCTCATTCTATACCTACGTTCCCTGATAAAGAGTCCCTCCCCATCTTTCCTGTAGCCCCCTTTAAGCACTGGAAGACCGCCATAAGGTCTCCCTGGAGCCTTCTCTTCTCCAGGCTAAACAGGTATCAAGCACAGATTCTCATATTAGAAACAGGTTGCACTGAAACAGCTCAGTGTTTTGGTGCTTCAGCATATGCGTTTCACATATATAACTTTGCTGTCATCCAGAGATGGGATAATGAAGTGTCTGTTGAAATCATCAGGAATCTTCCATGGTGTCTCAGGGCTTTGCATCATTCATACATTCTGCTTGGATTTAATATTTAAAAATCAATAAAAAAAAATAAATAAATTGTGCACTTTACTGCAAAAATAGAGAACTGCAGAATTTTCAAAACATTTGTAAATCAACACCTATCCACTCTGCGCAATGCAACCCTCTCTCATTTCCTTTGTAGATGGTGAAATCACTGAGGCAAGCAAAGCTTTCTGTGCCTTTATGTTTGTACAGTGTCTAGCACAGAGGAGATCTGATGGGGGCTGTGTTTGGTCCACTACTTTCAATTTGCTCTCACATCTGCACTTCAAGGCTGCAGCAGGCAATAAAAGCAAAAGTGCCAAAATACTGCAAGTGTGTATAGTCTCAGTTCATTTCTAGCCTACCTGGAAGCAGAGTTACCAGGGACTCTGTGAACTCTTAGAAAACTTCCAACAGTCCTAAATCATCCAGATTAGATAAACTGCAGATAAACACCTGAACACTGTGATCTTTATCCATATGAAATCAAACCTTTTGAAGTTCATCTATCCCTTTCTCTAAGTACTATTATCTGTTGCTTTGAGATCCTGCATCCATCCCTATCAAGGTTAGGTAAGCTTCCTGTGATGCTCATAAACAGTCCCTCTATCATTTGTAAAAATGCAGCCTCTCATTAAATGCATTTATGACTTCAGCACTTGATAAACACAATATTTTATTGGCTTTTTCTCAGAAATACACATTTATTTTATCATCTGATACTTAAAATAACTATTGCAAATAAATAAAGAAAAAATGTTTGTACCACAGGGAAAAAACAAAAAAAAAAAAACATACAAAAGCTTTAGCTATGCCAAGATTGCTTAATTCTGATTAGCAATGACCATTAAGCAATCATTTATGGATTTACTGTGAGTGTTCATAGATACTAATGGGTTTTAGAATTCCTTGGGAATCCTCAAAGGTCAAAGGAAGAAAATGAACTATGAAGTGATAAAAAATGTATTAGGTGACTAATGGACAGGTTGTATATAGAATGGTTCCAGCAGAAAATGTTGAGTTTTACCACTCAAATTTAAGCAAAGTAAATCTTGGGAGCAGTGGCCCTTCTCCACTGAAGTTACTAATGAATTGAAGATTAAAACGCTTCATGGGGAGGCATTACACAGTGTGCTTTTCCCTGTCACTAATAATACATAGGACATGGCAAGGTCATTGATATGAAGTTAAAACCTATTAGATTTTTCATTAGAGAGGTACCTTCTTGCTCTTTATTTAGCTTCAAGTTTTTAATCATATACTTACATATTTTTAATATTTTTGCACTATTGCATTCTATGTAGCTCAAGACTGAAAGCTCTTCCCGATTTAATGAATTTATCTTTATAGCACTTAGATTAACACTTCGGTCCCCACAGCAGGAAAGGGAGTAGGAAAAGCTGGAAGGGACTTGCATGCCTCACTGTAAGCTTGCTCTCAGGATCTAAGCCCAGGCTCGTGCATCTGCCCCAGACCCTGACCCTGTCTTGTGCGCCACAGGGCAGTCCCACACCTCCAGGGCAAACCCAGGTCCCAGGGCCCTCCGATGAGAATCAAACCACTAAGGGCACATGAGTCCAAGTGTTCAACCAACACAAACTTATTTTGGGCGGTCAGATACATTCAAAAATTTCTGACAGGGTGCATTCATCTCAGCAGACCTCAGGCCAGATCAGATACCGCATGCTGGGGCTGCCGAGCGCCGGTGCCAGCTCCAGCACTGCTTTGTCTTCCCACGGCTGGCGGAAAGCCAGAAGCCGGCACGCAGCCTGCATAAACACCATAGCCTGGGCTCTGGCTAATTTGACAGAAATGCAGGCCTGGTCCACAGCAGATTTATACGGGTGGGTGAGTCAGCCATGCACAGATATGTTATTAATGACCGTGGAGCCATGTGTGGAGCGAACATCCAGCTTGCGAGTGGCCCACAGAGTTTACTCGGCCTTCCTCCTGGCTGAAGTCACCTCAACCATGAAGTATTCTTCCCGGTACCATCACTCAAAGAGTGATGACAAATCCAAAGGGTTTTTTGGAGGTAATTTTAGTGTATTTCTGTATAGTGAATGGCAGTTTCTCTGTGCAGGGAAATAGATTTGGATTCTTGTTAGAAATACTTTCATTCAGAGCAGAAGAAAGCAATCAGAAGTAAATACAACCTGCAATGTGATATATGCCTGTTGCCCACATGAGTTCTGAGGATTGATACCACACTACATACCTTTAAAGTTATGTTATTAAAATGAAGTAATTCCATTCCAGTTTTTCAAGAACTGATTCAATCAGGTGGATAAATAGAGGCCTAACTTTTCACTTGTCATCAAAGTTACTAATCTATATAAGATTGTCCACATATAAGAACAGTTAGTACTTGTTGTTGTTGTTGTTCATAACTGGTCATTTTCTGCAAAAAAAAACACTGGTTGGGGCTGAGTAGTTTTTAAATTTCGATTACATACATTTATATGAAGGGAAGGGAAGGGAAGGGAAGGGAAGGGAAGGGAAGGGAAGGGAAGGGAAGGGAAGGGAAGGGAAGGGAAGGGAAGGGAAGGGAAGGGAAGGGAAGGGAAGGGAAGGGAAGGGAAGGGAAGGGAAGGGAAGGGAAGGGAAGGGAAGGGAAGGGAAGGGAAGGGAAGGGAAGGGAAGGGAAGGGAAGGGAAGGGAAGGGAAGGGAAGGGAAGGGAAGGGAAGGGAAGGGAAGGGAAGGGAAGGGAAGGGAAGGGAAGGGAAGGGAAGGGAAGGGAAGGGAAGGGAAGGGAAGGGAAGGGAAGGGAAGGGAAGGGAAGGGAAGGGAAGGGAAGGGAAGGGAAGGGAAGGGAAGGGAAGGGAAAGGCTGTTGACATCAACTTTTCTAAATCAGCTCTGTTGATTTCAGAGGCTGAATGCACAGGAGCAGAGCAAGCATGCAGTGTTGCCAACTTCCCCCTCCTTCCCCCTGCTTGTCCTCTCCAGCCCAGTAGTTAATAACATGCACATGGGTTGTGAGAGATCCAAGTTCCTGTCCTCCTTCTGCCTGATTCAGTACAGGGGGCTGATGCAAAGTCTCCCACTCTCCATGTGGGTGTCCTACCTGCTAGACAAGGAGGTACACAGAGGAGGAGCGCCTCTTCTCAGCCTTTTTCACTCCAAACTGCTTGCACATTGACTGAATGAGGAAGAAAAAGCTGTGGTAGATAGTGATTGAGGAGAGAGTTGAGGCAGTCAACATACTGAACAACTACAAAAATTCAGAATTGTTTATGCAAAGGACAATATCTTTATCCAGAATGTAACCTTGTGGTGCACTATCACATCCTACTCCTAGAGAACACAGAAGAGACTCTTAGCTAATCACTGTAAATATGGAGTCATGTATGGGAAGACTATTACCTCTGACTAGCTTTATGAATGCAAATTTTGAGTTTATTAAGTGTGCCTAAAAATTACTTCAAAATATTTACTTACTGACCAAAATTAACTGTTTCAATACTATGAAAAAACTGAGTGAATATTGAGTGATTTGACTTTTATTTTTAAATTACAATTTATATAAGGAAGGAGGAAAAGAATAGAAAAACTGTCAAGGTGAGTGGATCCAGCAGACCAAAGCAATTGAGGATTTACTGTGGATAATATTGTAGGTATAAGTACTTCTTTTGCAGGAGAAAGATCACACTGGAGGAGCCAGTTTGCTAGACTTCAGTATACGTAGGGTAGAGGAAATTATTGACCAGTTCTACTAGTTAGGAAAACAGGCAAGGTGTTTCTTTTCTTTAATCTCAGCCAATAGCAATAAATAAAATATTACTGAAAATGGCCCAAGGAGTCATTGTACTACTGGATGTTCATATCTAGAAGGAGAATAGAGTGTAACTGATCAATGGTTGTCTCCATCAAGATGTATTTAGCTGGGATTTTTCCCTTCCAAATTGTCATGTCTGAGGCTAGTAAAAGTTGAAAGGAGGATAGATATCTGCAAGAATAATCTTTAAGGTGTGTGTATGGTTTTCACAGCTATTAGATCAAAGCCCTTTACTGAACTATTTTATTATCAGACTTATAAATCAGCCTCAGTTCATTTTACAAACATTAGTACTGCCATCAATTACATGCATTTAGCACTAATGGTTTTACAGGAATGTTAATAGTACAACATTATTTCCTGAAAACCAGCACTGAAGACTACTAAAAAGCTATTAATTGTTATATGTACCATGCAGAATTATTTGTTTCTGGTTTTAAACAATCAGTGAGTTGGCATGTAAGTACATTTCCAACCAGTTAAACTTCATGGATATCAAATTTAGTAAAAGCAAAACCATTTATAAGCTATCCTTATCTGGCTTTCCTTCATAGGCACAGTCTGAGTAGACCACGGACAATTCTGCTGCTGCCCTTTAAAGCCCCTACCGTCTTGTTACAGCACTCCAGACATTGTCACCATCCCTGTAGGGTGATGATTAAGGCAGACACTGTCCCCAAGCAGAAGACATTTTACCAGGTGGGGACAGTTGTCTTGTCTCAGGCTATTTGCTCAGGTAGCAGGGATGGGTGCAGTACTGAGACCTGAACAAAACATGAATAGCACAAGCAGATGCTTGAGGAGTGAGGGGTCTGCGGGAGAGAAATTTTCCTATGTAGGGTGTGAATCCCATTGCTGCTAATCTTTGGGCTTTGGCTCATCCCATACCTCAGAAATTATGAAGCACCTCCTACATTTAATCAGACACCTCCCATTTCACTATCGAGCCACCTGCTAATGCAGTAGACCTCCTCTCCAGACGCACAGATTTAGAACCAGGAGTACATAATACAAATTTCTAAATATGGTGTCTCTCCTTTGTGCTAAAATTGACTGCCCACCCCATCCAAACCTACCTTTAGCCCATACTGCGTGCTGTAGTTCTGTTACTGATATATTAAATAATAAGACAATTGAGGCTCAAGATGTGAATGTTACACAAGTTTGTCTTATCTCCTTTCCCTTTCTAACTGTGTCATGAACCTGAGATCTCTGTTCATTAGTTTAAGAGGCTGTTTACACATAAGAAGAGAAAGGAAGGAAAGACAGATCTTTTGAAGCGTGTGGAGCTCCACCAGTTTGCATCATCTGAGGAGATGGTCCTGAGAGAGCTGTCAGACAATCTGTAATGAACAACTATTTGGAGTGCAAAGCAAACTTCGGATCTCAAAGACTGAGCATTGTTCAGCTTCCATTAGGTCAGATATTTATGATTACCTCAAATGTTTGCAAAGTAGGAATAGAAAATATCCAAGAAAAATAATAATTACCTTTCATAACCCATTCCTAGGATACAGCCTCTAGCCTTGTCAAGCAGTGGATATTCACTGTTTCATTCACAGTTCTCAGTAAACTATGCTGCTTAAAGGAATTTCAGTAACTTGCAGGTACCATTTTACAGCTGAACCTTTATGTCAACCCTTCATTTCAGAGTGGTTCAACATTGCACTGACCTTCACATCCCCCATCAGATTGAATCTGTTACCCTCAGTGAGTATAAAGGCTATAAAGAAGCACCTGATCATAAAATCCACTTGGAATGCTTTCTTAAATCTCCACCAATTACCCATTAAAAAAATCTGCTTTTTACAGGCTTACTCTCTTAATGAAAACTAAATATTACTATATTTTTAAAAGATTTTTTCTAGTTGTCTGGAGAAAAGTCTTGACAACTTGAAATAATGATTGATTGATATGACTAAATAAAATCATCTGAGTACTTCTATGGATAATAAGAGACAGTAACTGTTGCTTTATAAGCAAGGATCTGACCTAAAAGAAAAGATGTGGATGGCCTCCTTGGGTCAGCCACCAATCAGCCTTGGAAAAGAAATATAGATATGATGTTGAAAATATAGAAAAAAATGGATTTAATTCAGAGGAGACTGAGAATGCATCAGGATTAGGTCTTCAGCAGGAAGCCTTTTAATTTGCAAGGTGCTCTTACACTGTAAGGAAAACCACACCAGAAGTAGCTGAAGCAGAGTCATCCTGTGAAAGCTGAGTGTAACAAGTTGCTGCAAGGCTTTGGCAGGCTTAAATCAGCCCAAGGCAAGAAACTGGACCATGAGGACAAACCAGGATCTCATGGGGAGATTTTAATGCAGTACTGTAGCCTTCCTCTAAAATAGACAAAATATGGATATTTTTTTCTTTGTCATTTTCACTTGCTTCCTTCCTCTCAAAATAAAATGAGAGATAATCTCTCTGCTTTTAAAGAATACTTCACTTGATTCTGCAGCTACCGTCTCATTGCCCTTTCCTCCCAAGGAGCAGTGGCAGCTCTGTTTGCAGCCACTGTCTGGAGTTTTTTTCCCAATTTTCTTGTAAACTGCTCTAAGTGCAGCATCTGCCCTCACTGCCCCTGACACCACGCTCACGGCTGTCTGTAATGACCTGCCTCACAGAGATCTCTGACCTTACCGTCTTGCCTCATCATCTTCAATTTATCTGAAACTCTCACACAGCTGACCATGATCTTTTTCTCATAATGTCGACCTCTCCCTCATGACCCTTTGGAATAAATTCTCTCTATCATTAAGCAGAGAGAAAACCTCCAAGGCAGCTTCTTTCCCTGGTGCCTGTTCTCAAGTCAAGGAGTGCTACAGAACAGCATAAATCAGTCATCTCCCCTTGTTCATACGTCATCTACAGAGTTTCTTCCTCAAAGTTTGCTCTCAAGTAGCTTCAAACAGGCAGCAAAAGCTCTCATAGCTAACTAAATATATGAGGAGTGACAAGACAAATCACACAACCCTTGGCTGCAACCTTTCCCCTGGCCCTCTCACACAATTAGCTGTTTCCACTTACTTAATGCATTAATTTATCTACTAATAATTTAATCTGTGCCATGGAAACTCATGTCATGTTTTGTAAAAGAGATCCCAGTGTGAAAATTACATCACTTTGTAGTATGCACAGGCCTTTGCACCTCACCCTTTGCAATTGTTAACCAAAAAGGGCAACCCTCACGTAAAGCATCTTTATTACCACAGGCATGATGTCACACTTCGTTTCAAGATGTATGAAGTTCCTACAGATTCAAAATCTCAAGAATTAGTTATGGCTAGCGGTTTCAGAAAAGAACAAAACAAGTAAAGATAACTTGATGAGTTTAAATTAGAGAGTGGCACTACACAGAGAAGAGGACGAATTCTTCTTCAATACCAGCCAAAATACCTAAGAGCAAAACTGAAATTAGACTACTGCCTGTCCCAGGAAGCACTGACATTTTATAAGTTCTTCAGTTTTCACAGGGCTAAAGGTTTGCTGAGGGGCGGCTGCACAGTCCTGCTGAGGCGCAGTGAGGCCCCTTGCTCGTGTCAGGGTGTGACAGGACCTGCAGACCAGGACAGTCCATGCCTGTAGCCTCCCTGCCAGCCTCCCACTGCTTATTTCCTCGTCTTGTCCCACCAAAGAGAGAAAGCGCTCCCTCTGCCAGGATATAGGAGAGCAGAGCTCAACTCCTCCTCTTAGACACGAACTGGAGCCTGCGAACAGAGCAGCCATATTTTGAAACAAGGGAATGGCCCCAGCCTTGCTGGCACTGACTCTCAGGGGAGAGTTGAAGGCCTCATACAGGAGAGAGATTAGTATTCACACTGCAGGGTGAGGGATCTGCTCAAGGCAACAGTCAGCTTTGTGGCTGCCTATCCTCATTCCATGCTTTGGAGGAGAACCTAGGGATTTGATATGGGGATGTTATTATGATTTGGAGATGCTTTTATAGTCCTGTGGTTATGGGGTCTTCAGTGGAGATTAGAGCGAAAATAATTAAATTCAAAAGGATTACAGAATCCATGAAGAGCCAAATACCTTCCTTAGCTGGGGGCATCCAAATTGTACTTAGAGCTTACTTGTCCAAGTCACTATTACAGCAAACAAAAACAGATATATTTTTGATCTAGGAGCTTTAAAAGGAAAGTCAACAGCTGAGAGACAAAAGATATTAATTCTGAGACTAGTTTTTGGCAGGACTGGGAAGACTACTGAGATTGCCTGAAAAGTCTCTGGAAGTTCGGTGCTGTCCTAGCAACCATGAGAATGACATTAAAAAGAGCACATACAAACCCTGTCCAGACCACAAACCCCACATGTACCGATTCCCAGGTCCACTGGGATCTTTTAAAACAGTTATTTGACTGTTTTAAATATGACATTATTTCCAGCTTTTTAAATTATCCCAGCTTTTCTGAGCTGACATAAATCTCAACAGTGAGCTGAGCCTGGAGTCAGAAGAAACATCCAGATCTCCAATTCCCTGCTGAATGCTGTGATGGGACTTAAACTGGCAAGAGGTTTGATGTGAAGCTGATCCAGACTTTTTGTAAAGCCAGCATACCAGAAGACCTGCAATCCCTAAAGCATTTTTTTATTACAGAACAAAATAACGAACTTAACATTACATTCAGTAAATAGGAGAAAACTTGGAATGTCTGGATGAGACTGATCAAGTAAAAAAGCTTTAAATCGAAGCTCTTTGGTCTCCTTGCAGGATGAAATAGGTCCTCCAGCCCTGTGCCTCGGAGGTTATCTGAGCCATGCTAGTTTATGTCATCCCCACTGATGCTCACAGCTCCTTTTGAACAAGAGCCTCTGGGACCTTACTTTGCTGCAGACATGTCCATTGCCCCTCGCTGAGCCTCTAGACCCCAGTTGCAGGCCTCCTGTGCACCCCTTCTAGAAGTTGCATGGTGGCAGCTAGCAACAGGAACCCCCACCCTGCGTCCTGGCCATTTGCCCTGGTGGGATGGCAGTCACAGCAGAGCAGTGGTTCACACCTACTCCCACGTTAGGAGACCTCTCATTTTGCTTCTGTCTGATTCAGGATTGCTGGGCTAAAGCAGCGTGATGTGGAGGAGGGTTTAGCTCTCTGCTTCACCAACTTCTTGTCCAAGCAGATTGCATACCTGTAAAACAGCATGGGAGGGTAAAAGAGGGCACAAACCCTTGCGGGTTGTTCCTGCTACAGATCCTCTGGTAACCAGATGATTTTGCACACACATGTAGTGCTGATAGGGCAAAACGCGGTCACTGGTACTCCTGATACCTGCAGCCCATGGTCACTGTCATTGTGCCTCTGTCCCTGTGTCCCCATCACAGCTTCCCCAGCAGGCAAAGAGCCAGGACCAGCAGGCATGGATGTGTTGCTTGTTAATCCCTCCTGGTGCTGCTGTTCCCCCTCTGGGCTGTGGTCCATACTGCCTTCAGCAGCAAATGGGGAGGATTCAGGTGTCTCAGCACTGAGCTTCAAATCCCAGATCCAATACACGCTTAATATAACAGAAAAAGTGGTAGAAAAGGGTATAGACTAATCTTCATCCCTCAGAAAAATTAATGGGGGGATGTCTGTTTCTTCTGGGGAGCCACAGAATGAATATAAGTGATTCTTAAGACATTTCCTTTCTTCCCCAAGGGAAACAGAAAGGAAGGAGAGTTCTGTGCCTTTTATATGCAATAGTAGAACTGCTGATTTTCTCACCCTGAAATCAAGAGAAAACATCAAATCCATCTTCTGATTCTATTTGTATTAGTCATAGTCAGAAGAAGCTGGGGGAGACAAAGGAGAAAAAAAAAGCAGGACTGGCTTTAATCTTAGCAGGGAGACTTCTAGTGGAATATAAAAGTCACCAGAGTCCAGGCTTTATGCTAATGACTATTTAGTAAATGGATAGAAAGTGGAACACCACGAATATGAAAAATAGGAACTCTCAGAGTACCTAGTGAGATAGAAAACACTGGGCTATGTCCAGTTGAGCAGACACAGATTTGCATGCCAGAGGCCCACGTCCCAGGTGATAGGATGTCCAGGTGCTACAGTGGCTGGGACAAGAGGGAAGGATTTTGTGGGTGGGAGAGAATTGGGTGTTCTCAGACAGTGCCTGAGTGGGAAAACAGGTAAGGGAAAGGAAGTGCCCAGTCTGGGATATGAGAGGTGTCACACATCCCAACACAGCAGATACCTGACGTAAAACATTAGGCACCCACCAGGTGCTACTAGCAGTGTGAATTCAAACAGCTCCCAGATGGGATTTGAAGGAAGGAAATTTTGGCATTCAGGTCTGAAGCAGCCACTGTGGACTGTACTTTAGCTGTGAGGATGCAGAGAGGTACCATCTCCAGCCATAGCTCCAGTTCATCTCAGAAGGCTTTCTGTGAAAAGATGGACAAGAGAAAACCAACCCCCATCAGCCCATCTGAGTGCCAGTGGAGGCTTACATCCCATACCCCAAATTACAGCTTTGTGTCATCAGACAGTGATGACTGAGGAAGATAAATATGATGTGTATTCCTCTGGCTTCTAACTGCCTGTCTGCTTCATTGAGCAACCTTGATTCAGCTCCTGAGAGTTTTTTAGTACAGACAGTGCAAAAGCCAGATTTGAATTAAATTCACTGTAATGAGTAAAAACACTTCAAGAATTTGGTCTGGTGACATTAATGAATAGCTGAACAATATGTGTCTTGGAAGACATCTCAGGATTACCTGAAGGAGGATTAGTTCATTCCACAGCTCATGCACATCAATAATTTATCTCCTCATGGATCCCTTAGCAAAGTAATTTTCATGACCCTTGATTTCTACTTTCTGTATGAATTTATTAGCACAACAGAATAATTAATTCAGTGCATTATCCAGAGAAATCCTCTAAAACAAGTGGTCACACTTTTGCATCTTTTCAGTATTTCAAAGATGTTTGAAAGATGTATATGGTTTTTAAATATAAAAAGTTCAGGAAAAAGATACAGCAAGTATTCACCATGCCATTTGGACTCAGTTTGGTACAGCAGGCCTTCACAGCACAGCTCAGAGCTGTCCGAGGCCACCATCCTTCCTAATACTTGAAGAGAAATGAGGCCGTTCTGCTCCACAGGGAAACTCAGTATTGACGGAGGAATCCAAAGTCTTTCGGAGAAAGAAAACCTATATGTATCATCACAGCAAAGAGACAGATTTATTCTTCACATTTGATGTAAGAGTCTAGCTTATGGACTGCAGTTTCATCTGCAGAATAGGTCATCATTCGTGACAGCTTACATACGCTATGGGCTAAACGTACAAATAGACACCATCTACATCAGGATGGAGAGCAGAGGGTGAATATCAGATCTTGTTTCTGCCTTTTCCTTGGGAAAGTTGATATGATACAATAAGAATATTAACTAAAATGTTTGTAGTTTATACACTGCTAGAACACTGCCATTACTGTCACATGTAAGCTATAATTCTGCTAAAATGAACTGTGGTGATGAATTAATTAACTTCTGCTATGTGAAGAACTGGGAGTCACATCTGTGCAGGATGTTTATAATACAAAGAAAGATTTGAGGAATTTGGCACCAATTACCACATCCTAACAATGATATTAAGAGGAAACCCAGTCATTTTCCACAGGCTCAGCTGCACACCTCCTTCTTGCACCTGCGCAGGGCAGTGAGTGGGCACCACAAGCAAAGGCAGCAGCAGAGACAGACACAGAGGAACAAGAGCTAGTAGAGCTTTGACTGAGCATCCCCAAAGCTTCAGCTGATGCAGCTGAGAGGGTGGGAGCAAGTAATAAACTGACCCAGAAAAATAGGTGGTGGTAACCTTGTTCCTCCCGCCAGGAGCAATAGGGAGCAGGAACTGAATTGTGACTTTCATTGGCAATTTGATCTTTGCTATGTTCCCGAGGCAGCGAGACCATGCCCTGCCCCTCACCTTAGTGTGGATTGCAAAGTCAGTGCTAAAGGAGATAACTGGCTGTAGGTCTTTCAGAAAGCCTGAATTTAATCCCCCCAGTGAGAGCATTCAGTTATGTATTTAGAAAGGAAAAAAGTTTCTACACGGTATAAATCCTTGCTTGATAATCCCAGAGCTAATGGGGAAGGCATTCGGTAGTAAACTACAGTCCTTGGACAAAGACATCTGTAACCAGACCGGAGCTCTATGATTAAACTCAAATTCACAGATTGGTTACATGCAGCTAATTTTGTTCACTGAGAATACATGACCCCCCTAAGCGGATGTTTAAATTAAATAAGAATATTGATGACAAATGTTCAAAATGTAAGACAGATGCCTGCAACTTTTGGCATGAAATTTGGAACTGCCAAGAGGTTTGGGAATACTACTCTGGGGTCATTAGGAATTTGGATATCCAAAATGTTCCCCAGCTGCTGATCTCTTCAGAGGCTGCTATACTTGGTCCTGTAAAAATATAAAATCGGTGCGGTAAATGATGCCATATACATTGCTGTACTGGTAGAATGCATAAGGAATTGAAGAAACTTTCTTCCTTTTCTAGGAAAAGTGCACTAAAGAAAAGGCTGCTGATCTGGGTCTGGGTTTAAAAAAACCAATGTAATTAAAAAAAAAAAAAAAAAAAAAAAAGAAAATCCCTGTTTCTTTAACAAATTGGTGTTTGAACTGCCTGGATCTGACCTTTCTCACTGTTTCTGAGCCTGGGCATGACCACTGGGAGTTCAGTTGTCTGTTGTGGTTTTGTTTCCCATAGACACATACAGATCTTGTCTGCTACAGTCACTGTCACCACTGCACCAGTGCTGCCTGCCCCTCGCTGCTCAGTTGGTATCTGTGGAAGGCTCTTTCTCAGGTAAATAAACAGAATTAAAACAGAAAGAAAAGAGGATGAGAGTTTACTGTTTACCCCACAACAGATAGGAGGTAGAAATCCCCAGGGTATATGTGTGCGTCTGATTTGATGCCCAGAAAGTTAAGGGAAAGAATCTCATGTTATATTAATTAGATTCACACTAGATTCATTATTGCAATGCTATAAATAGAGACACTTTGCATGGATCAGACATCAGACCAAAATTGGGAATAGACTCTATGTTTCCTGACTCCACTCCTAACCACCAGACAATACAGTTTTTCCAGTGCTGAGTCCCATAGCTCCTTCACCTAGGGATTTGATGGGAGCTCCAGATTCTGCTTCACCATGCCAAGCTGCCATAGGTGGGGCCTTCAATCACAACCCAACATGTACCACTGCTTGCCCAACTGACCTGGGAAAATCTTGCTTCAGTTTATGGAGTTATGTGATCCGGCTACACTAGAGCGAGGAATTCTAGAAGAACATTGAGGTGTTTGATGTCTCATTTTCCTGCCAACAGCAAGAACAATTTATCCACTCATAACTGTTTCATAGCTAGACTGATAACTGGGGACAAAAAAGGTGTGTGTTACTAATACTGTGTTTTTCCTAAGGTTGTATGAATACAGGCCAGAATTACAGAAAAAAAAAAAAAAAAACAAAAACAAAAAACCAAAACAAAACAAAACTTGAATTTAATTAAAAAAAAAAAAAAAAAAGGCAAAATGTCTCTTCTCTAAACTACTAGGAAGTTTAATTTTCCACAATGGCCACTGGCAGCTTTCTCAGCAATTCATTTTAATAGTACACACTTTCTGGCAATAAAAAGGAGATAGCAACTAATATAATTAAGTCTGCAAAACAACCTCTAAACTGAAATGTGTCTCCCGGCAGAACAAGCATAGGATTGTTCATTACAGTACTCTCCAGGAATAACAAAAACAATTCCCAAAAATGCATTATTAATGGACATTCCCAGAATTAATGATAAAACAAACCAGATGTTCTCTTACATTTGTCTCATAAATGCAAAGTTAATATGCCAAACCAAAAACCCATCTTTGGAAAGCTATAGGCTATTTATGAAGGCACTTTAAGTGTATTTCCCTTTACTGTAACAGACAGAATTCCTTATCTATAGGCTAAGACAACCTAGTTATGATTTCATATCTATTTATGAAAAAAAGGCTCATGCTCAAGAGGAAATGTAGGTGAAATGTATGATTTTACTTAGCCTGCATTTACTATAGAGCTGTCTATTTAAATTAGACACATTTTTTATAAAACAGAAAAATACAATATTCTTCCATGAAGAGCACTCCAGTCACAGTCACAACTCCATACTATAGCAAATCTGCTTGAAATATGGCATAAGATTAAAAAACCCTTCACAAAATACATTTTAGCTGTATTAGTAGGTAATACTTTGATATTTATCCGTTACAGAACACGATTACTCACATGGAATGGATTTTATTCCCCTGAGTAAAGGTTGAAAAAGTGCACTGGAGCTGATAGAAAGCAAATACTACTGATAAAGAAAAGTACAAAGTAAATTATACATATGCTAATACCTTAATGTAATAATATCAAACATGGTGGGCCATCTGGTGTAAATCATCATAGTTCTGATGAAGTCAATGGACCTGGAGCAATTTGCATCAGCTGAGGACTTGGACTTGTGTACAATATTTCTTACGGGAGTTTTTTTAAGAAAACCATTACTAAGAAGAATTTCTTTTGAAAAATTACAAGTGTGTGTTATGAGTAAAGAGTGAACAGTTATCAAGCACATGAGCTTGTAGAAGAAATTTGGTATCTTTAGTTAGTAAATAACATTAGAAGAATGTACAAGATTTTCAAGCAAACATTAGGTTGCTATTTTATATAAATACTTGAGTCTAACTGCTGTTATTTTTAATTATTGAACAGTGAGTGGTTTTCATTTCCATCACTAACACTTTAAGCTGCCAAATGACACAGAGAAGGAAACAGCAGCATTTATGCTGAGGGATGCTGTAATGACAGGCTCTGGTGCAATACCATGTGCAGACAGTTGCAGAGGCAAAGCCATTGAGGAAAAGGTAAAGGTAATTTTTGAGTTTGTGAACTTCATTAACATGACAGGTTGCTGGGTTTTTTTCAACACCATTATTCTAATCTCTGTAATGATCACGAGATATTGCCAAGATTGTGTCCAAAAATTCAGAGACTTTTAAAACCCTTTGGGCCTTTCACAAAGCAGCAATGCTGTGGGGTGTCACCTGCCCTACTGCTCCACCTGGCTGGGGCACTGTCCCCTCTGCACTGATACCCAAATACCCAGTCTGAGTAACACTGCAGGCTCACCTTACCATTATCGCTCCTCCACTTGTCAGGTTCATGAGATGAACTGCTAGTTCAAGCCTTTCATTAATCCTGGATTACACTGTTGCACCCTAGCAGAGGCAAACAGTCTTGCTGACCTTGCAGGAGCAGATATGACCATCTCCACAAGATAATTTTCCAGATCTTGGAGAGCTGGACAGTTCTGCGCTCCAGGACAGCTCAAACACATGCTCTTCGTTGAGGGCCAAACACTGCACAACCCACTTTGGGTTCAAGGAGGGTCCAGATAGATGCACCACATCTCCTTCCCAGACCACAGCCATCTTTCCTTCCAGCAGGGCTGGCACAAGAGAGGCACGGGTATATGCTCAGGTCTTACCCTGATAAGGGGCTGACATGCTGCCAGAATGCATGCCTGGACCTAGACATGCAGATATTCCATTTTATTTCCTATGTAAGCATGATCTACTGCTCCTCAGACACCCAGTCTCTCCATTGCAGGCTGGGATAGACTGCAGGGCAAACGGTGACTTGAGGAATAGCAGATCCTGATGACTGATCTCCCTCCAAACCTGGGGCTGGGGTCAGCCAGCAGCCTGTCAGCTGTGGGATGCAGCTGGGGCAGAGAGCTGTGTGGAGGAGCCACATGCTGTGTTTCTGCCCTGCTTCCTCGGCCACAAGGCCCACAGCAAGTGCTGGGCCTCCTCAGTTTCCCAAAATACTGACTAGGTGAGGCTGAGACACCTCTGGGACTCCCTTGAACACTTTGCAACTCTGCTCGTAGAGACAACAGAAAAACCAGCAGCAAGACTAATGTTCGGTTGTGCAGATGACGAGGTCCTCTTGAAGCCCATTTTCCTACCGCATATTAAAGGCCACGGACCCCACAACTCCCAAATGAATCACAAACAGCAGCTTTCCTGACAGATGGGTCATCTTCAGCCTTCCTCTTCCAAATGCCACAGAGTGCTGTAGATACTCATAACAAATACACAGATGGCCTTTATCCATACAGATGGGAACAAGGATGGGAAGATGCTAGTCCCTATGTCTCCAGAGCTCAGAGACTGAAGTGAGAAAAGTGGGAAAAACTGCTAAACAGAGAATAGCAATTAAAAGAGCGTTCCACCTTGGTTTGTATACTTAGGATCAGTGAAGAAAAACAGGAAGCAGAGGTAGATGCACTTCTAAGTAGGCATATATATACACATTAAATGAAAATATTAAATATTAAATAAAAGCAATTTAACTAAAAGAAAGAAATAATAAAATCTTGTTTCTCATTTCACAGCTACTGAATACTGCTCAGTTATAACAAAGGTTGAAAGGAACTATGACAGTCACCTTGTCCAAACTCTTGCTTAAAACAATGATTATGCAATGGCAAATATCCTTCGTGGTTAGTGAGGATGGATATTTAAAGCAGATTAAGAAAATAACAAAATAATACTAGGAGGGTGCATCCTGCAGTTCTATGGAAGGCCACAGGAAAATAATTTGGGATTGTTTTTTCAAGCTAGTCCATTTCTGTTAGTCACCTGTTTTCCAGTGATTTTACATTCTATTTTTTATCCATTAGCAATTTTGTTAAGGAAAACATGTAAAATACGTTCAAATAGTGTTTGGGGAAAGCTGTTCACAGAAAACAACAAAGTGGTTAGTTTTGACCAGCCTAACTGGCCAAATTAGCCGAAAGCATATTTCTAAATCAAATGGAGGAATACAGCTGGAAAACAAAATTTGAACTGATGCTTAAATGTTGGCAACCAAGTCTTCAAATTTGGCAGACAGTGGCAACAAAGTGGCAAAAAATGTAAATATTTAAGAGCTATCCACAAGAGTTAAAAAGAAATTGAGCAATGAATACATACAAGGAGGTTGAGTGACCACATATAAAGCGAGTGAGACACAAGGGTGAAACATCTGCTCACCGTGGGAGCTAATATACTACAGTCCTAAAACAGCTCCAGTGGAAGTTGTAGGCTATTTACACAAATTTGCTAAAATCCATTTAGCAAGATCTTTCACAATTTGGGTAGCACAACCCCAAGAGAATAACTATCTTGAGAAGAATTTTAAGCTGATGCTGCTGAATTTGTCTCTCTTGCTGCACACACCAAGTACAGATTTTAAAAAGCCCTCATTCTTATTTGCATGATACTATAATTCAGAGGGGCTTCAAAAATGTTTTTGGTGCATTTCCTTGTGGCACCAAGAACATCCAGCACTTTGCAACTGACTCTACCTTAATGAAGTCACACACATAACTGATACGTGAAGTAATCACAGGCAAGTGAAAACCTTCCTTTTGTTTTACACCATCACATTTTTTTAAATGGCAGCTTTGGAAATAAGTCAGCTTCACTGACTTTCAAACGGGTGGCAGTATCATGCCTACCAAAGATGTTTTTATAAGTACAATGCCTATGGGACAGTTTGTAGTATTTTAGTGTTACTAATGTACATGGGATCTGACCTTAGGGAATCTAGTGTAAGCACAGGATAACCTAGGGATGAATCAGGACCTGCATGTACCCGTGGCCAGGATGCAGATCGTTAGGTCTGTCACGTGCAGTCTGCCAGGATGACTGGTTTAGCAGGAGAATAAATTTTTATTAAAACACATTAATGTATTTTTCATGCTGTAATGTCCTAATTCTTGTTCTCTCAGTTGCATCCTGTGCAAAGTCTCTCTCTGATCCTTTCTCTCATGTGCTGACATTACTTTCGTGTTTTTACATGAATCCCCCAGGCCTAGCGATAATTAAGAACAAATTATTTGGCAGAAGCCCAAATCTGTAATTAGATCTATTAAAGCTTAAAATGTCTCAATTATTCTTTATTGTAAAACATGCAGTCAAAGCACTTTTAAGCAAAGAAATGTATCATTCCCCTCAAAAAATGTGAAATATTTAACACAGTGTACCATCAACAACAGGTGCGTTGAAGCCTTCCACTAAACCTTCAGTAAGAAAGAAGATCTCTGGAGAAAGAGAGGAGCAGCAGATAAACTTCAGAGGAGGAGAACATCCCGTTGTAGCGGCAGTGGTGGCTGCCGTCAGAGCCCGCCTTGACCCACAGCCTGCTTAACCCTTCGGTTTCGGCGGGAACGCGCACGGCCTAATCTAACCCATATGATTAATGAGCTTCTGTGCACGGCTGCACACCCGCCTCAGATATCTACCCAACACCTATTAATTTTAAGATAAAGCAACACATGGAATACTTGTTTCTCATGTGTCACTGCAATGTGTAATTGACAGGCACGGAGAACTGCAGAACTAAGTAACGCGTCGCTCTTTGTGCTACAGTGGCTCCCAAAAGCCCCTTTGGGCTCGCTCTCCCACCCATCCACCACCCCCACCCCCCCCCCCATTGCTCCCCAGCAGCCGCTGCCCCGGCTCCCACCTTCTCTGCTGGCACCTCAGCAGTCAGGGCAGTGCTCGCTGCAGGCGGCCCAGGCACTGCCACCCCCCGTACCCCACACGCCGCACGTCCCACCCCTTCATGGAGCGGCTGGGGCGGGAAGGGGCTGGGGATGTCCCCTGGCCCCAGCCCCCGGCTCTGGCAGGGCCACCCCGAGCCGGCTGGCCAGCACCGCCAGCCCCCCGCCGCCCCGGGGGCACAGCCCGGTGGGGGCACCGACCAGCACTGGCAACATTTGCTCTTTGTTCGGGGTTACTGCATGGCCACCAGAGAAATGACAGGTAGCAGTCTGCATCTGCCTGGTTTTGTGGGAAAACTTGTATGACCAGAATTAACATTTTCTGATTGCAGCCTGCTGGCTTATTTTAATAAACAAAGGCTGGAAACATTTCAGTTCCAAGGTTAACCGTTGCTATTCTCTGCAGTGTGAAAAGCAGAGGTGCAATGTTCTTCATGTGCAACAGTGCGAAGTTTCCTTGCCCTTGGTGTATGCCCCTCCCTCTGGTTATGGCTTAGCAAAGACAGTGCAGGGGCTTTGTTCCCTCTTTTAAATAGAGATTACAAACATATAGAATTTGTACTCCTTATACAGACTTCACTATTTCATCACTGCTGCATGTATTCAAATATCAATCTCCAGCATAACATTTGCATTGTCCTGCATATCAGACTCCTTCTTCTCTAAAGTGTCAGAGATAATTCTTCAGTCTCAAGAGTATGAACGTATTACACAGCCCCAGACTTTTCCGCTTGATAAAAATGATCTCCATTCTTACTCAAATGTTTCAGAACTCTGTCAGCAACCAAAGAGTAAATCTTCACAGTCCCCAGCCTTCAGCCCCAAGGTATTAACTAAAGCCACATCTGTACCTAAAGGGGCAGAGCATTAGGATCAAAGTATTAATGGGGCTTTCCCTGGATCTCTCTCCAGCTGTTTGCAAACTTCCACCAGAAAGATTGTCCCTGCGTCTGGGACCAAGGAGAGTGTAACAGCTCGGGGGACACCTGCACCTCATGGCCCCTGGAAGGAGGGCATGTTCCCTCCCCACGCCTGCCCCCGGGCCCGTGACACACCACTCACACCGGAGGGCTGGGCAGGGCGGGCCAAGCTCCTAAACCGCACGGAGGTTGCACCACTGGCTCATCCATGGCTCCCAGGTGAGACTAGACTGTGGCAGGAGGTGCCAGGGCAAGGGTACGTGAAGGGTGGCGTGCAGGATTTATCTCGTGTTTGTGCATTTGCTCCTCTCTCTGCCTTACCCTCGCTCTCGTTAGCGCCAGGCACAGGCAGCGGCTGAGCGTCTGTCAGGCAGATTGCGCATATGGCACATTCCTGAACAACTTCAAACATCGTTTCCAAGCATGTGCAATAGCTTCTACGCCATATTCCTGGCTGGTGTTGTATCACCGTAGGTGGGCTGCTCAGGGTCTTTCTGCAGGTGTTTGGAGACAAAGCATATTCAGAGAAACATCTACATCTTATTATTACTGCTTCTCTCCCCTTTTTGTCTGGTGCCAAAGCGGAAAGAATGCAAAGATTAAAATATAGGAATTATGTTTATAATATCAAGGCATATTCATGCAACCATTCGGTCAAGCCTGGGATCTGTGGCTGGTCAAAATTCAGTAATGTGTATGTTTGCAAAGCAACGCTAGACTTAGAGAACACATATGACCAATGTAGATGGACACTAAGAAAGCAATCAGGGGTAAAGAAAGGTAAGGGTTAAAATAACATGACAGTTTAGTGGCTGGAGATGTTATTTACAACTTTGGAATAGCATTTTTTATTTATCATTTTAGGCATCTAAAAGTGAGTAGTTTATGATGCAGAACTCCAGAATAGAAAGTAATTACATGTATTACTCTAATCTAGATGAGGAATTTTGCAGTACCCATAATTAAGGAGAGTGACAGCATGCTAAATACTAGCTAACTAACCTCTGGCAGGGAAGCCTGTTCCTGGAACTTGGGGAACCCAGTAGTGATCCATCTCCTACGTGCTTTTAAAACAATAATAGAAAGGCTCTAACTTTTCCAGATTCTTGTAATGAAATTTTGCACTACAAAAATGCTTCTTGCAGCACACCCTGCACTTACAAAAATCACTTTTGTCAGTGCTTTGGAATGAGAATTAGCACTACAGTGACCAGAAGGAAAGCATTTGAGTATGCAGAAAAATTGTATTTAATAAACCACCAAGAAAAAAAGTGATCTTCAGAAGTACCAAAGATTGACCTACATATATTTGCTCTTCTAGAAGCAAAAAAGAGGTGCTTTGGAAGACTTCAGAAATGGCTCATGGCAATCTGACTTTAACTGTGTGATTCAAATTCATGCAGAAGAGATTCAGTTCTTAATCGAAACTGAGCCACAGTTTCTTTTGACTGGTCTTGGGATTCATCAGGTCATCTGCACACTGACCTATTACCCAGCAGGCAGACACCCCAAATCCTTCTGCAATCAAGGGTGAGCTGCAAGAAACCAGCATAGGTTTTGGTCTTGAAAATGGAAGAGAAACCTTAATTTGTTCTGTGGACAATAAATGTGCTCCCCTGGCTGGGGCAAGTAGTGGATAAAACCCTAAGGTATAAACACTGACTTTATTAGATGCTTTTGCTGTCTGTGAAGATGGTATGTGATATGACGAATATCAACGTAAATGTGTCTGGGTGTGCTCTCCGGCACTGAGACCAGCAGGCACTGGACAGTCGCTGCACCATCGAACTCCCACACCCTCACCCCAGGCAACATGGGCTGCAGCTGGGCTGTGCGCTGGGGGAAATACCCAGCCTGTGACAACTCCCACACCAGTTGAAGGGACCCACCAAAATTTCCAGAGGCAGAGAGGGCCCTGGCTACTACCTAGTTTACTTGCATAGAGATAACTGTACACACAGTACGCTGCTCCGAAAACACAGCATACTTCACCTTTGCAGGCGATGGTGGTGTGCACAAAGGCACTCAGCACTGAGCAGCCAAACCATCCTTGCTCACTTGTCAACTCCCTTGCAGATGTGGCCAGGGTCAGGGCATGTGAAGGGAAGATTTAAGCCAGCATCACATCAGGACTCAGCATCACACCACAACCTGGGTGTCTGTGCGCTCCGCCTAAGCCAACGAGAGTAATATGAGTAAGGGGTGTAAAGTATCATTTCAAAACACGAGTGTCAGAAAACACAGGGCTAGCCAAGGAGCAGCAGAGGGGAAGTGCATCACCCCCACTGCTTCCTCCTCAGTTCTATGCCCTGTCTCTGGTGGGATCCAATGCAGCAACACTCACTACAGCTATACGGGAAAATCAAACCTGGCCAGGACCCAGGCTCAAGCGCTGTCGTGCATGTGTCCGTGGTGTTTAATGGCTGCTCCCACCCCAGGCAGCACTTCCCTGGCAACGTCTGGGCACACTGTGGGGGCAATACACACCAAGGACTTTTCCCAGTAGGCAGCAGTCTGGGGGATGAAAAGAGCTGAGCTACCTGGGCCATGGTGCTTGCACTTGGGCCGTTTGACTCGCAGATGCCAGCCAAGGACGTGGGCACATTGTGGGGATGAGAGAGCAGCGTGTGGGGCACTGTTAGTGAGAGAGAAAGCATTACAGCCCCATAACCCTCCTGCCTCTGGTCCCACTGTTAGTGAGAGAGAAAGCATTACAGCCCCATAACCCTCCTGCCTCTGGTCCCACTGTTAGTGAGAGAGAAAGCATTACAGCCCCATAACCCTCCTGCCTCTGGTCCCCGAGCCTCTTGCAAGTCCAACGCAAAGAAGAGAAAATGCTCATCCTGACATTTACAAGGAAGCAAACAAAATGTCTTCAACTTCTTAATGCACTTCAATTTGGCTTTGTTAGTCATGCGGTGCTGGCGTAAGGCATGTTTTTACAAAGAAACTTTATTTTTAAAAGTAGCAATAACTCTATTCTAATTAGTGATCTTACATTTATTAAAGCCACTTTCTGAATAAATTGCATTTTAGACATGATAGAATGTCAGACTTCAGGGGGAAAAAGTTTAAATGATCCAATACCTTGCTAAACTCAGTGATGACTTTTATGACTCTTTGGGAATGAAAATGACTAAACCCTTCTTTCCTCCTGTTATAAGCCAAAGTTCAAAAATTGGAACAAGGTCACTTTTAAACAGACACATTCCACCCGATCATCGTTTAGGTGAAACAAAATGTGAAAGTCGTCACAGATTTATGCAGTAGCCACCAATGAAATTCTATTCGATATAAATCAATGAAATTGGATCTATTCAGATTGATGGGGATAGGGGTCAGGGAAGCATGCCCGTTCCTCAGCAGTCAAAGTGACAGACTGTGTAGGTTTTCCACAAATCTGACGTGGTTTCTTAATTAGAAACATAAAGGAAGCGGATATACAAATCCCACTGGTATCCGGTGGAAATGAGAGGAGAATGTCAAATGATAAACCAATATTTATAGGGGATTGTTTCCAAGAATTTATTACATTGTTTTTCCATTTAATTGCCTTGAACTGGTCCTATAGAAATACTATAAAGAATATAAATGTGCTCTTCTTTTAAGAAAATAGCAAATTCCTGTTTAAAATGAGCTAATTAGTCTTACTAAATACATTTGAGATCTGCTGTGAAATCCCAAGGCTTAGTCTGCTTACAGCCTAATCACCTTAGCTGACATCTCTCAGTGGAAAAGTCTAACCTTTATGGGGCACTGGGAAAGACGATCTCATATATTATTCCAACATTTACAAATCTCTAAGGCAGCTGGATCCATTTTTAGAATAAAATCATACATATTGTATGAATTGTGGTTCATTATTTGCATTGAAGAAATTAATTGTGTGTTTGTAAAAGAAGGAAGCAAGCAGCAAGAAAACTGTTTGCCACAAAATTAATCTTGATTTATTTTATTTTAGGTAACTTTTTCTAAAGGAAATTTTTAGGGAGAGACTGGCTTTAGATTTTTTTTTTTTTTTTCTAGCAGTCTTCAGAATTAAACAGGGGCAAATATGTACCGTTTCCTCTCAGTCTTGAAACAGATTCTGTTTTGATTTTAACTTTAAAAAAGTCATCTTAGGTAATTGCTGGAATCAACAGCTACTTTGAAATCAGAAATAGTAGTCAGGAGCTACTATTCCAGACCAATAAAAGTGTAACATCACATATGAAAACAGGCAAACACTGTGAGGCAGCAGAAGATAGGGTATATTTCCTGCAGAAAGAAGTAGGGTCAGGCATTTTTCCAAGTACCATTATTTTTGAAAAGTACACTGTACTAAAATAACACCTAAGAGTTTTATTCATAGGCCTGTCTCATTAAAAAAATATATCATCTCTCCTCCAGAAGAATTAAAACCCAAATTCACAAAAAACATTGAGCTTCATATGTCCTATTAAAATTCATAGGTCTGTCAAGCTTAAACATATTTGCAACCTTGGCTTTTCAATCAAATTTAAAACAAAAGGCAATGGCTAGATATGGATCAGCAAGACAGTATAAATGAATATGAGCTATCAATAGTCAGTGACACTTCGTATTTGCCTAGTTTTCCATAGGCAGCAGGTAAAATGAAGATGTGCATATGGCTGTAAGGAATGGGGATGTGGACAGAGGTCCTGCCCACGCTGCAGGACAGCAAGGGGGGAGAGCCTGGCAGCATCTGTCTGAAAATCTACTGAGTGGGTAATGGAAGCTGGAGTCAAACCTTTATACTGAACGATGGGCAGGATAAAGTTTTGAAAGGTTTTAAGAAAGGAGACAAAGGAGTTTATTTTTGAAATGATAAAGAGGGAGCCAGGGAAGGTTTATAGAGACGTGTCACAGTCAAAGCAACGAGGCAGAAAGATGACCCATGCAGCAATATGGTTGATGGAATTGAAGGGCAAGACTGCATTTATCAAAACTGGAAAAAGTGTGTAGAGAAATCAAGATATGAGCTGATGAAAGCTATAGGGCAAGCTTTAGCTGTGCAGTTAGGTAGGAAAGGCCGTGTATTAGAGATGCTAGGTAGGCTTCTTTTTTTCTCACTCCTCTTTCCAGATGTGAAAACTTTGAAAGATGTGGGAAGATGATTTGTCAGTTAGGTGGAGTGACAGACACATCATGTTGCTATCTGCAGGAATGATGATGGAGGGGAGGGATAGAGGCTGGGAGCCTGGCATGCCACTTCCAAGTATAAAGGTGACAAGATATCTTAGCTATATATGGACCCTCAGTGAACAGAACTGGGTTACAACCAGAGAACAATTTTTTGTCCCCCTTCACCAGATGCACACCTACCTGTCATTATTTTCTTACATAAAATATGCCAGACTGTTTTCTGGCTTTGCACAGCACAGCTCGTGTCTATGCATCTGTACCATCCTCTCTCCTCCAAGAGGGTGTTCTTGTCCATGCTGGGTCTTGGAACAGTCCCTTGGCCATCCTCTTCCCTGGAATGTTGGGGATGCCCTTTCCATGGGCATCCTTCCATGGATAAACGATGATTGTCACAGCCCAAACCATGCTAGAAAGTGTGCTACCAGTTATGCCACACAACTGGCTGCACAGCAGTGCTGTGCCTTGTTTAGTTTACTAGAAGTTGTGAAGACTAATTTAGTTTACCAGACTAGTGCTACTTTACTATAGCTTACCTGAAAGTGTCCCTATTGCTTGGTGGAATGGGGGTGGGGGGTGGGGGGGTGGGGGGGTGGGGGTAGAAGGAAATGTGTCTGCAAAAGAAACTTCCTGAACAAATCCCAATCCTAATTCACATAATCTCAAGAAACAACACTACCAAAAGCTTCCCCCACTGCACATTAACTTCTAGTTGGAAAAATTCTGCAAGGGGCAATTTTCTACATTATGCTATGGGCCTGGCATTCTACCCACTGTAGTCTGTGGGGTGGATTGGATGCATTTTATCTGTTATATAGCACTTGATATATATTAATCAATCAACCTAGTACTAGTGAGATGCAAACAAAACCACTGCCCCTGTTTTACCAGGAAAATTAGGGACAGATTATTTCATGAAGCTGTATGGCCATTCAAAAGTCACACCTTAAAGCTCTCCTGATTATTAGTAATTATTATCTGTACTGTAGTACAGTTTATACACCCCTAGCCTCAGTGTATGAGGTGCTATATACAAACCCAGAACAAAAAGACGTTCCCATGCTCCAATGAGCTTATTCTGATCTGGCTGCTTAGCAATATTGAAATGTTTTGTTGAATATTAAAATTGACTAAACAGACAAGGTATGTGGCATGTACTCAAATATTTTTTAATGAAAATTTCTGACCTAAATGACCCTTGAAAGGTAGAAGCTGTCATTCTGAAAAATGCGTAGGGGCAGGAGTCATCTTTTACGATGCAGAACCTGACACATTTTCAAAGCGCTGGCACCAAAAGTAAGAGAGACTTGGGGACAATTTTTGGCATAAACATTAAGGAAAACTGCCTAAACGCTGGAAGAAACTGAAAAGTTTACACCTTTTTGAGAGCTGAAACTAATCTATGGTGCTTCAGGGTATTTTCCTTTAGAATATGTATTCTGTCTTCTGTGGCGCTGCACTATGGCGCTATGCCGCATACATCAGAGGATACCATTTTTGAGAAAGAAAATAAACCTCATGACACAAATCCTGTTCACCGCACTTAAGCAAACATTCTTCATATTGAATCCAATAGGGCAACTTATGAAAAGTAGAGAAGAGAATTTGGTCCATTATGTGGCTATCAGATTTAAATTACACCAATAACTGAGATGCATGGGGTATCAGTGACAGGAATACTGGACCCAGAGTGTATGATTACTCAATTACTCCAATGTCTGTTGGATGCTTAAAGGCTAAAACAATTTTGGGTTCCTTCCAGTCAGTGCATATCACTGTCAGCTCTTCAGCCAGTTTACCTTTCCCAAGAAGCTTTTGCGTACCTTATCACCTTCCCAGATCTGCTGCCTGCATTCTCCAATTACTGCACTTAACTGCAAGCCACGTTACATATACTTTACACTTCATCTTTATCTGTTCCATTTCGGTGATGTGATATTAGGCAAACATCTTAAACTTACAGCACTGGGCTTTAAGTCACTGACATCTTAGATTTATTTCCCCTAAAGCTTTCAGTTTTAACAGGAGCTCAAATGGAGCACTGAGAAAGCAGAGCATGGAGCCGTAGCCACAAATGTGGAGGCAGTTTGGCAAATGAAAATATTTTTAAAATACAAGGCAAAACGGAGGAAAAGTCTGCAATACTCTCTAGTTCTGACTCATGAAGGAGATCACCAAATTGAAAGTTGAAAAGAAAGCTGAAACAGAAGATAATCTAAATCAAAAAGGAGAAACATGTGAAGAAAGGGGTCTAATTAACCTAAGTTAAAAGAAATCTACAAAAGAGAATATATTAGTTGGAAATATTTCTTAATATTATTGTTATTCCTATTTAAAAAATCTTAAAGGAAAACAGCTATTCACAGAGTGAGCCAGAAAGATCTATTTCCTCCATTAAACAGTTTTATCTGATTTAGGTTTACCCTGCAGTACCACTATTTGAAATGTAATGCATCATGCAGGGAAATAACAGCCAACCCATAGATCACTCATAAAAGGAACGTGGATAATACTTAATATCCAAAATCAGACTTGTTTGCTCATGTTAATTTGTCACATGGGTCTTAAACTGTGTGCTGATAAAATTAATCCATACCCAAACGTCTTATTCCATCGATTACACATTTGGAGCATCAGTCATTGTTTCTTACAAATATTCATTAATATTTTCCTTGGTTTTCTGTTTCTATGGGTACTTTTCTGCTCCAAAACCAAAGGAATAGTTTTGTAATGCAAAGAAAAAATTTCATCAAAGACAAATGAGACAAATTTATGACAGCCAATATATGCAGAAAATTCATGTACCAATAAAGGGAAATAGTAAGAAAATCAACGACTACAAAATAACCAAATTATTTAAACTGCTTTTCTAATATTTTTTATATTAAAATACAATTGTAATATGAGATAATAATGGACACATTGAAAATGCTGTCTAAAGAAAGTGGAGCCCTTCACATAACTTCAGAGTATTTCTAATCATTTTGCTTTCAGGGTAAGGGCTCAGGCCCACAAAGCTATTCAAGGAGGGATAGAAACATAAATACCTCTTCAGAGTCAGGCTACAGTCAGAACTGGGTCTCTGAGAGAGACTTTACAGGCACTGAATGGAGTGATTTAAAACCATCTTTGGGTCACTGACATATTCTTCAGGGAAACACTTAAGCATTCACTTGACCATAAGCAAATGTTTAAATGTTGCTGACTGAAAAAATGTGCTTTTTTCAGAGGGTACCATCAGCACTCCTGGTTTCTTAGCAGCCCTGTAAATCATATTTTTCCTGGAGGTGACCCTACTTAAAATTAAAGGCATGAAATTTTAAAATACCAAGTCCAAGTCACACACACCTCCCCCACCCATCTGCACATAAAACTAAATAATATAAATTCATGAAGTACCTTGCCCAATAAGGCCATATAAACACACTCCATTACTCACAATTTAAGAAAAAAACCCTCTCTAGATAGTTATATTAATCACTGATTGGAACTTTGCAGACTTCAGAGCTAGTAACCCAAAACCTGCCTCAAATTAGAAAGAAATGGATGTGGTAGTAGTTAATGCTAAGGTGGAACTCTTCTGATTGAACTATTTATCTGGTAGTGTTTCAGATAATTAAACTGAGCTCTGGGTAATATGAAAGGGTATAGTTATGGTCAGTTTTTATCTTCTAGCACTGCAGGGCTGTTGGGACCTGAAAATTATATGCAGGCAGGTTTGGAATAGGTCCAAGGTAGACCACACTGGACTAAGTAACATCTGGTGTATAGGGCTTAGTTTTTTTAAAAGTGTGTCTGGACAGCTGTAAAATAGAAATGACATACATCTCTGACTAAAGGCTATACGTAAAGTTGGCAGCAAGTTAACTGTATGCTATTTGAAAAGGTACTGTTCTTGTCTCAAAGCTGGGTACAACCATCCCGGAATATGTGCAAAGACATTCCAGTTATGCTGTAAAGGATTTATTTTACATCAAGTGAATGAGAAATACTTGTAAAACCTTCATCTTTGACTAGCAGTTTTCCTGCCTCTCTTTCATGTTTAACAAGTTGAAAAAAAGCCCCAAACAAAACAGTTCTAAGACCTTCATCCAACTCCAATACATTACCAACACAGACAATATATAGATGACTTCAGAAACTTTTAATGTGGTATGAAGTGTTGATATATATCAATCTAGTCATTGCTGAATTTAAACAAGTGTATTTTTTACTCTAAGTTTTCAGATAAGAAAGGCCCTTCTGTAAAAGATAATGTACAAGGAACGTCCGCCATAAATTGTCTCCATACTTTTCTCCATTCTAATGTTTAAACATGATGATGCTTTCTCATGTAAATATAGAAAATTGCCTTCCTGCAGATTAGAGCCGAAGCCAGGGGACAAGAGATGCTGTCCTGACCCCTGCCCTGGGCAAGTACTTTATGGTGGGGAAGGCTGTCAATGGTGGAAGGAAGGCAGCGGAGGCTAAAGTTTATCACCATCTGTTTCTGGTCAACTCCAGTGCCAAAATGCATATTTGTGCATTTTCTAAAAACAAAAGCAAAACAGCTCCCAAGTGATTATAGTCACTCTTGGAAACAACGGCCAATGCCCACTCGTGTGTTTATCACCACCAGCCTGCTCTCCTTTCTTCTCTCCAAATGTTTGCTGCGTTTCCCTGTTGCATGCTGTCTTAAATAGAAATGCCCCTGGGACAGGTCATGTATCACGACGTATGTCTACAGAGCACCTTAGCAATCCAGTGCCTCTGAGCTTTGCTGCAGTGATACTGTGTAGGCAGGAAAGAGCATCTGACCTAACATCAGGAAAATTCCCCAGAAAGGCTTATCCATGTGGAAAGAGGTGGAGGGAAGACAAGAGATGCATCTAAGAAATTAAAGAACTAATGTGTTTGACCACAAGTCAGAACTTTTTTTTTTTTTTAAAAAAAGGAAAAAAAAAAAAAACAAAACAAACCAAAAAAAAGAAAAAACAAACAAACAAAAAAAAAAAACACAAAACCAAGTAAATGACATTTTCATGATTTCAACCAAAATATCAAAACCAATTTTCTATCATTTGCAATGTTAATTTTTGTTGAATAAAAAAAAGATTTTGGCAGAAAAAAAAAAGTAATTTATCTTTGCTGAAACAAGTAAAAGGCAGAAAAGCAATCATAAGCTGTCTTTAAGTTATGTATTTGGGTCATTTCAGATGTGTGTACAGTCAGTTTTACCATTCTTCAAGGAGAGCTGGCTGTTCCTGGGAGTGACTATAAGACTGTGCAGCAGTAAGGGATAGCCCAGACCTCAGCTTTCCAGGATAACTTCCACCTCGCAGCTACATGGGCTGAAACCTCAGAGCATGCAACCAAGCAGTAGGTTGGGGTTTTTTTAATAGAAGCAGTTGAAATGTCTGTAGATCAAATTTGCCTTGTCTGTATGAGGACAGAGTCCCTGCCTATTTTGAAGTGACAGAAAAAACGCTGGTGGTCTCTGATGGAGGAGCTCTCACCACCAGATTTCAGCATTTCAGCCATTTCATTGCTGTGACTTGAAGCGTGAGCACAGCATGGAGAGTGGGCTCTCGGTGGAGGTAGGGCAGCGTGGCTCACACTGAGGACTCTGCCTTTTCATTCAGAGGGAGAGGAAAAATAAGGAGAAGAGCTTCCTCTTAATTAGAATCACCATGAAAAAGATTCTTTTTCTTTTTAATGAAGCTCATAGCTGACCTAAATACAAGCCTGAGACAGTAAGAATAATATATTGTGTTATATGTATATGTATAAAATAAAAAATGTCTGAGACAGTAACAACTTTTTTTTTTTTTTTTTTTTAATTAAATCCCATTATATATAAAACATTCTCTCCTACACATCACTTGAGAGGCCCATGGGCTCCTGCAGAGAGCAAACCTCTCTCAGCTAGCTCCTGGTTTGGGTGCCCAGCGAAGTTCCAGTTGTGTAATTAAGTCCAGTCAATACTTCAGTTACGATTGGGCTGCATATGTGCAACATGCTGAGTCACCAGTAGTCCTTGAGACTATAAGAACTAAATTATTTTTCTTCTTCGCATGCAATACAACACACTTTTTTCCCAAAGGAATCACTACATGCTGTCACCTACTGCAACCACCCACCCAGCAAGGGAAAACGCTGGGCTGGGGTGACACCCTGCAAGGGCAGCTGTACTCCCGCACACACCAGCACCCATGGCTGCTGACTCCTGGCTGGCTGGAGGACACTTTATGAAGCTTTGTGACCTGTTGCTTTCACAAATAGACATACTGTAAAACTCCAAGAGACACCCCAGGACAAAGCACCTGCAAAATACACTTACTCCAGAAATATTTTTTTCATTTAACAGCATCTGAAACCATTAAGTCAGCAAATAATAGTGTTCCTGAAAGTGGAAAAAAATAAGCCAAGCCATTTTCCTTCCAAAGTCTGAAACATAATTCCTAGGCTGCAAACATCACCAATTTTTATCCTGTAATTACATTTTTGCTCGTTTTAAATCTAAATCTATTGCTAACTGAGACTGAGATTTTACAGCTTATCAACTCTGTATTTAAAACTCAGTCACTGATTCCAATATGACAGATTTTTTACAATAGGCAAAACAGATCTTTAATGGTAATGGTTTATATTAAAAAAGGACTTTAAAGGGCTAAGGAACTCTTTTAAATAGTAATGTTCATTGCAAAGGTAAAGCAGAGAGAAGTTAAAATGCAAGAGCTAGAAATAGTATGATTTTGTTTTCAGAGCAGAAGATTGCCTATGGAGATACATCATTGCCCACCAAAACTTTTCGAGTGACCAGGGTAAAGGATGAGCAAAATTTCACTATCAAGAAATGAGACTTGGTCTGGCAGATGCTGAAATGACAGCTGAGCTGTGCCACCTTACACCCACTGCCTGTTCAAGAGATAAAGAAATGCAGAGAGGCGAAGGACTGGAAAAGTGAAAGACTGGGCACACAAAAGCTTCTGTGCAACAGTGTCACCTTTCAAAACTCTGTTTTCTCTTCAAAATTCTGCCTCGCTTGAAGCAACATTCCCACTTTATTAAATGGTTGCAGCCATTTCAGTGAGGGAGATATTACCACCATGGCCATGTAGCAGTGTGTAGTGGCATACTGAGCCATAGATTATTTGTTAACATTATGCTCTTGATTCACCATCTTGCACTGTGCACTTACACTGGATACTCTAAATTCAGTCTCAGATCAAAATATTCTTTCAGCAGAGACAGCTACCTCCACCGTGCCTCAGAGCTGTTTCTGCAGTGCCAGTGCTGTAAGCTGCTTCCCTCCAAGCTTCTTCTGTGATGGCATCTCAAATGGGGGGAGGAAACTCATCCCTCCTTTGAGCTCCCCATATGCACCATCTAAAAGAAGGTCATGCTTTAAAATACTAACAGATTATTATTTCACTACTTTTTCACTTTTACATGGAAAATACGATTACTTGCGAAGTATTCACAGCTTTTATTCTCCATCTGAAAATATTCTCTCTTATTTGAAATATAGGGAGCATGGAAGAAGACAAGCTACCATGTGAAACTCAGACCAGCTTCTAAGTAACACCATGGCCAGGGGTGGCTTCACACTGAGCTGTAATTCAAGAAAAGCTTGATCAATTTTCATAAGACCCCAAAAGGTCAAGAAACAGGCAAACATACTTTCTATAATAAATTTTGGAAGGAGTAAAAATAAAGGCATAAAACTGCATCCCTCTGTGATCTGTAAGTGGATTCACTCAGGAGCTATAAAATGCAGCTGTGGGCTACTGGAGGGAGCAACAGCGTACCTCTGCAGCGAACATCCAAGGTATGGCTGAGCCCACTCACAAGCCTGAACTTGCCTCACAGCCACGCAGGATGGACACAAGCAACACTTTTTCGTGACTGAGCAAAACTTTTTTGTCAGGAGCAAAACCTTGGGCTCTCAGTAGCGTGGGTCGAAGCACACATCAGCGTGTACCTGCCACACGTGGACACAGCGTTGCAGACCAGCAGTTGATCCGGGCTTCCAGGATGCCTTCATCTACTGCCCATGGTTAGAGACAATTTAGATCGCATCTCTAACCAGCTTCCGTAGAGTAACTGTTTCCATGTCTTGGTGTTTTTCTAGCTACCTTCCTGACAGTGCTTCTCTTTCCAGTGCTGTCCTTGCTCCACCTGGCTGACCTTGGCTCCTCTCACCATCCTACAAAGGAGAAGGCCAAACCCTTCCCTCCTGGCTGCTTACCTGGCCAGAGCAGTACAGAGGAGGGTGCCTGTCATTGCAGATTTGCTCCTTTCCTAAAGACAGGAGTGGCTTTTGCTACTCCCTACAAGAAGGATTGTAACTTTCACCTGCAGAAAGTTACACTCGTGTGACAACTCCAGACACAGCCGAACCACAGCTACTGCTCCAGAGCATATCTCCAGCCACACTATGCGCTTAACCAAAACCTGTTTCAAGTCGACATAAACTGAACTGGAAACCATGCAGTAGTTTATCCAATGTAATTACAGAGGGTTAGGTTTAATTTCCCATTTAGCTTACCATGGCGAATGCTCACCACCACCACTACAGCAGCCTCCACCCATGAAAAAAGCACCTCACTGCTGGTTCTTCTCCCAGCATAGTTCTCTGCGTGCGCAGCTGTGGTTGGTGATTTCCTTGGCTGACCTGGCTACTGCATGAACAATTTGACCAGATTACCAGGGTGAGTAATGCCCTAGCTTCACCTCTCTCAACATCTATACTTACAGTCATTAATAACAACATTTAAATAGAAGACTTGCATCTGAGTTTTCAAAAAACTTTTACTCTCTGCAAACCTGAATACCATGTTTTCAAACTAGCCGCATGGAGAAACCATGCAGCAGGTGACACAATGAGAACCCAGCAACTTCTCTGACTGACTTTTGCAGAAAGACTCTCTTTAGAACTGAAGATTGCTATTCATTTCCTGCTGAAGCAATATTCCCAATAAAAAAAGCATATGATAGGAGGAGGAAGGTAATACAGCACCAGAAATAATGCATTGTAGAAACTTATGGTTGGAGCCGTAACTGTACAACCTTCACAAACAGGTGATGAGGCTTAGCCACAATTTAGCCTGAAAAGCATTAGGCCTTCATTACAGCCTTGATGAACCTCTCCAGTTCCCAGTGAATCCTGAGATGCCATGAGCAGGCACAGAGAAATATCTCCAGCCCAGCATGCAGCGTACGGGCCGCCACTGTTTGCACATACTTTGACAGGCACCTTTGGGGCACATTCTGCATTGGGTTTGCTTTTGAACGTAGCAGAAGCATTTGAAAGAATCCTGCGTCTCCAAGCTTCACAAGCTCATGTGGGGTTTGTCCCCCAGACAAAAATCTTCTTTATAGCTTGGTTCTGGGGAGAGCTCTCTCACAATGAACAAGCACAGCAAGTTTGGATATACTATACCTCATCAAGTAGATGGTTTATCAGGACTTAAACCTGACTATACCTCATAAACATGTCCTTTCAAAGAGCCACTCATAAACTAGAAACAACACATCCTGCAAAGGGGAAAGTGTGGCCTACAGTTAACTTATTTATTCCTATCTAACATACTACAGACATCCTGATTTTTACAGCATTACATGTTTTGAACCTTTTCAGTAAAGTGGAGGTTTCTCATTTCAGCCTAACTGCTGTTAATCTCTTCCAAATGTTAACATTGCAAATAAGGTCTGGTTACCATCTCTGCCCCAAGTCGATAATAGGAACAGAGCTGATCAGCATCTGGTTTAGTTCAGAGTACAACTTGCTGCCTAATACTGCAGAGTTTGGGTTGGAATATTGTTGCATTTCATGAACACCACAAAAAAATTAAACTAACAACACTCACATACAGTCATGTGTCATTATTTATTGCTCTATAGGCTTGCTAAAGATGGAATATCGCATTACTAATTTTGGCAAATTCCAGCACACATAAACAGGCCAAAACCTCTTAACATAAATTATACCAGAGCTGCCTAATGATAATTAAAAAAAATTCAGTCGCTTACTTTCCAGACTTGTGATGGAAAAATAATGTAAAAATAAGCGAGAATTTTAAATCGGTTTCTTATTTTGTCATGTATTTTGAACACTTGAACTATTATGTGTTTCATTCATTGCAAGGTACTTGGCAATACAGCACTTTCAATATACAGAAAACTACGGTTATAAATGAAAATAGTCTCAAATTTATTTATAAAATACAAATTAGTATTTTAATGGAATATAATCATTGACCTAAAACTCACAACATCAAGTTCACATTTACATCAAAATAAAACCTCCTGCTGAGTGAAATCAGAGCTGAAACCAACTCTCAGTATACAGAATAATTCATCTCAGGATTAACTGTGGCCTCTCTAATATTCAGAACCACTTCTTTTTTCCTTCAAGTACTTTTTATACTTTTTTCCAAATTCCTTTACTGAGTGATCTATCATTTTGCAGTTGATCATATAAAAATTCTGCATAAAACATATTTCAATTACATTTCTTTGGTTAATCTAAATGGCAGATTATCCTTTATAAATTAGAAGGCTACAGGATCAAAAGCTCTTGACACATATAGGAAATAAACCAAGAAAAATTAATGAAAATTATAGGTTAGCAAGACATGCTAACTTATATCCATCAACTATTCATATTAAAGCTCAGTTTGAGTAAAAAACATTAATAGCCACTTCAAATATTAAAAGACCATTTTTAAAATGAATGCATAGAATGCTTAAAACATCTGGAGCCTGTATAAAATGTACATGAATTCTGCCAAATTTACCCCACACTTTCCTGTCAGTTGAAGCACTGACTGGGGTGACCCACATGACATAAATTTCTTGTTACCTATGAGAAATGACTGGACATAGAAATTACTTCTTTCCCCAGACAGATATAGCTGGTCGATCAGGCAACTAGTAATACAATATTTATGAAGTTAAGCAGGATAAAACTGATAGGCACTGTATTAATTTCATGGTGACACCTATGAGCGCTGATTTTTTGGGGCACAACAGATTCCACTGATCCTATTTTACATTTGAGAAATTTGAAGAAGAAAAATCCTAAATTACTGAATCGCATCATGTCACAGAGCCAAGTCAGTAACAAAACTCAAGAGGTGGCGGGCTGCTTCATGCTAGTCGTAAAAACTATACCATTGCCCACATTTTAGCAAGATTTCTCTAATTGTAACAGATTGAGTAACTCCCTTTCCACTCCACAGGGGGAAGAATAATCAAAGATAACTTCCAGCAAACTTACCTGTTTTCTGCATACAGATGTCATCAGAGAGATTTTAAACTACTGAAGAGGGAAAAAAAAAAGGAATAACCCCACAGATTGAATGACTCAGGAGACAAGACACATTACACAAAGATCAGCATTTACAGGTGTTTTTTTTACAGAAAGATCAGCATAATAAGGAAACCTATCTACTCAACATAGCTACAGTAATATACAAAAAAACAAACGCCACCAACTTTAAGCAGGTAAGGAAAATAAGCTAATGTTTTAGATCTGCCTTTGCTGAAATGGCATGCAACTTCCTCAGCAGCACAAGTTACATCATTTGTCCTCTGAGCCAAGCAATGTGCTAAGTTAATTGATTGTAAAGACGTGAAGATGCGGCTGGATGTCTGAAAGATAATTCACTTTATTCAAGCTCAGTTATCACTTCAGTAATTTGCTGATATATAAAATTCTCCATGAAAGAAAGCCAAAGTGTCTAAGCAAGGTTCCTTCTCCTTTCAAACTGCCAGGAGAAGCAAGACTTAACTATGTTTGCCCACCTATCCAGCTCCTGCTGACTTGTACAGAAGCAAAGACCTCTCTTCTCATCTTTCTCTTCCTTTATGCTTCTTAAAGTAATTTTCCATATATTATTTATAGAATACAGAACTTAAGTTATCAGAAGCACCAAAATAATTTCTTTTCATTCTTTCTCTGTGTTCCTCCTTAAAAAGAAATCTCTACCAGGCCAACTTACTTCCTGGCTTCTCCCTTTATTTCATGGCCATTAACTGAGCTGCAGCTCGCCCCTGCAAATGTCCACATGTGTAATGACTTTCTTGAGCAACCGTCAGTGGATAAAGCTGGGAACTGGGCTCTGCAGACAACAAGGATTTCAGAAGTTTCTTCACCTGGTTTATCTGCACCCGAGGAGCCTGGGCTGAATTTGGTCCCCATGGGTAGCTGAGTCCATACTGTCCTTTCTCAGATTTTCACCTGGGGCTCCCTCCTTTACTTGGTCTTTAGGACAGAACCAGTTGTTCACGAGCTTCCTCTCACCAGTCACCACTCCCTCCTACCTCCACCTTCACACTACTCTGAAAAAAGAGGTGATGCTGCCCCTCATGCCTCCTCCCAAGAGCAGCCACAACTCAGGAGGTGTCTCTTCCTCCAGAGAGGAAAAAAGATGGCCAGGATGAACAGCTGGGTGCTGCTCTCACAGGGAGCTACAAAGGAGAAGGGGGAAGGCTACAAGGAACAGAGCTGCCCCAATCTGCTCGAGAACCCTGACCTTTCCCTCGCAGAATTCTGTTAGAATGGAAAACTGTGCACAGAGAAGGCAGAAAGGCTGCTCAGAGTAAAAAAAAAAAAGTCCACCTTCACCTTTTCAGACACAAAGCTCCATAAAATTGCCTGTTTTGTGCAGCTGCCTGCTGTCCTGAGTTGCTTTGAACCTCAGAGAAATCATTCACATCCATACAGCACAAAGTGCATTAGCAAAGAAAGGGAGCAAGCACTGAGAGCAGATTCGTGTTCTACTTTTGCTATAAAGTTCCAGATTTGTTAGCTGAAAAAAACAGAAGTTACATGGTTATTTTTAAATGCCTCTGAGCCACTGTATATTAGATAAATGGTAAAGTCCATATCTTGGATGTGAAAGATTGCAATTAATAGTATAGTCATTAGGACCCATAAAAGCCACAGAAAAGCATTTATTTCATTGGAGATTTCTCAGGTTTGGGTTCATTTTAGGGGATTTTAGTGAGAGAGACACACAACCTATCATACCTAATTGGCCAATCTCTCCCAGTGACTTCTCCCACTTTTCCAACCGTTCGTGGGCCAGAGACTGACTCAGCAACACGATGGTTAGGTCACTTGCTGGGAATACGAGAAAATGAAGTTCAAAGTCTCTCTCTTAATCAGGTAAACATATAACCCAGGGAAATGACTCAGTTGTTAGGTTACTGGTAATCCAATGTGGAGTCAACTTTGTGGGTATGGCTTTTTCAGCACTGAAAAGGTTTCTGTTTTTCTCTAATATGGAACAAGCCCAGAAGTAAAACCTCAATTTTATTGTAAAACAAAATTCTTGCATTCTGGCCAGTCCTTAGTAATATCACTTCCCATTTAAATAGTCTTCTTCATTCAGGGTGTTTGTGCTCCCCTCCCTCTCACCCCCACAGTGGCACTGAATCCTTGGTTCCACAGCTTTCTTCAGATCACTGGGGACCTGACAGCAGATGGACATCCTCCTGACACCATCGATTCCTCTGTTTCATTTACCTGAAGTGATCAGAAATAAGTGAACATAGGCAGTATCTGGCAGCCTTCTGGTATTTTTCTGTTCACTGCCAAAGAACACACCCGCAGTTCTCACCCACCACTAAAGAGGAAACAGGACAAAACAACAGAAAAACCACCACCCTGGCGTGACCAGATGTCATCCCTCAATTCTCATGCATGTCATGGTTGGCCACAGCATACAGACAGAAACCCTGCCCCAAAGAACCACCACAAAAGATATTACTGGGGGAGGCAACAGGCAAGAGACTGCAGGAATGGATGGAGCATGAAATAAAAAGACCACGTGGCTGCGGAGCCCAGCAGAGCACAGGCTTTCTTATATCTCCTCTATTTCAAGCAGAACTTTTACCTCACTAAATTCTACCATTTCCAGTCTCTGCAGCCTTCCTTGCATTAATTTCATTTAAAATGTTCTTCTGACTAATGCATTAGTCAGCAATCACTTTTGTTGATTTCTTCCTGATTTTACACATAGATGTCCATCTATGAAAAGGCACTTTTCAGTTGCTTACAAATACACAGCCAGGGCGATTTAGGCAACTATCTATTCTGCTTCCACTTAGGAGTCTGGCACATGAAGGATACAAAAGAAAAGAAAAAAAGTTGGTGCCTAAATTTAAGAATCGAATCCACGTCTAAGCACTTAAGCACTTAAATATGTGAAAATTTGGAATCCAAAAAGCGCCAGCAAGGCCAAACGGGAGATCATGACTTTGAGAAATCCATCCCTTATTTTGTTGCCTAAATAGCAATCCAGGAATAGGGCCCAGGGCCTCATTTTAAACAAAATATTTGTATGTATGCTGGCTAGAGCTGGAGGGAATAAATCAGATCACTGATCCTCTCTGAACTGGCAAATCACTGGAATTTTTGAAAAGGTACTATTCACATTATACAGGCACTCAGAAGATGGCATACGACAGCTGGGCACTGAAAGGACAAGAGAAAGGTTGTTATCCTACAGGCAGACGTTAGAGCTGGGCAAGGGGCACCACCGCTGGGGCACAGAAGGCCCAGGTGCTCTCAACCTGGAACCCGCATAAGACGCTGCTCCTTGCGCTAACCTCAGCCACCCACCAGCCTGTCAGGCTCCTAGCCCTAAAAATTCACTTTTTATGCAGCTAGACAGCTCAAACACAGGTATCAGCCAGCCTAAATGAACGTTCTTCACAGAGAGCTTTTTCTTCAGCAAACTTCATGTAAAAAAAAGAGGGCCTAAGGAAAAACAGACATAAATCTCTTGCTAGGCTTCTTTATCCAATTCCCTCCCAAAGCGATGGTATCACATATCGATTTGCTCTCAGACTTGATCCCAAATGATCACCTCTACATCTCTGCTTTACTGAGAAGATGGTTTGTACGTGGAAAAGCCCTAATGTTCCTTGAAACCACTCTGATAATAGGTGTAGCTATTTCTTTCATATGGCTAATCAGGCTCAGAATTACCTGAATATGGGAGCTTCCCAAGAGGAGTAAATTATCTGCACTAGCAAAGTCTCCTTTCTCAGTCTGGGCGGTGCCTACACTTAACTAAATCAAAGTTTACTTAAAATCTTATTAGAACTTTTGGCTCCATACAGACATCACATTTCTGGGAAGTTTTGATCAAAAACCTTGGCGCGGCTACAATTACAATATTGTTACAAGTCAGTAAATGTTATTGATATGTTTAAAACAGAAATTCTGTATTCATTTTATATACAATTTGTCCCAACTGCAGTCATCAAGACCAAGGTATTTATAGGTTTTTTTAGCATTTCCATCCTGCCTTCGAATCTTTCAAACATATTTTCAGCTTACAGTAGAGCCTGCTAATAATGCCCAAGCAGCCCATACAATAATCATGCAGTGAAAAAGAAGGAATAACAATGTTGATTACAGAATTAAAAGGATGCAGCAGCTATTGACTTCTACTAGACCTACTACTAATTCTTCATGGGTTTCAGTCTTGATTCTAACTTAAACAGAATAAACTGCAGCAGTTGTCCAGGGAAAGATACTGTTCCACCAGGTAGTTTTCTTATGCCACTGCCCACATCATGATCTATCCACATTTACGTGATTTCCAAAGTCTAAACTGAAACAAAAATTCTCAGATGGCCAGTGACAGCTTTGAGTGTTGTACCTGTATTTAATAGAATAAGAAACACAAACCAACTTGGCAGACACACCACTGTGTCAAGCTCAATTACCCAAATAAACAGAGGTAATGGTTAATTTTACTTGCTGCTCACTTTTTTGAAAGTGTCTCAGTGTTATTTTTTGCAGTCTCTTCTCGGGAGGATTACATCTGCCTGGTTTAAAATTTCACTTCTAAACATCATGTCCAAAACCTAAAAGCTTGTTACAGAAAAACTGTATAAATTTGGGAAAAGATCCTTTATTCTTTGGGGAAAATTAGCCTTGATCCTAGGAGGAATCTTACTGAAGTAAGCCCCGTCTGTGGGACAAGCAGCGCTTCTATTGACGATGCAAATAGGTCATGACCTGCCATGATGGAAGCCCATCAGGAACTTTTCACAAGTGAGCAGCTGCTCTAAATGTGTCTTTCTCCACTGGTAGCCCTGAGGCAGACGCCTATGTGCTAGCCAAATGACACAAGGAACCCTAACATCAACAAGGTCACACTGAAAGCAGTTAAAATACATAGGGATGAAGAGAAAAACATTTCTGCACTATTTCAAATAATTTTAAAATTAATTTCAATTTTAAACACAGCCTTATACCTCTCATTATTTATGCAATGCAAAACTGCAGCATATTTTGTCGTCTTTTACAGGGAAGAGAAATATTGGACCTATGCTGACTCACACAAGCCCGAAAGGTGGCTCTTCTCCCCAGCCATCCCTTTGACCTTGGATAAAGGGCCTCCCATCTGGAAGTGTTTTCCCTACGTTATTCACTCCCTGCTCTCTCGCACTCACACATACAAAAAGGCCCAGTGACTGCGAGAACTGAACTGCAGTCACCAAGACACCGTGAGTAATAGATCTTTCTATACATTTGCACGTCGTTCAGCATGGATAAAATCCACCCTCTTACATTCCTTGTCAACCACCCACGGAGGAGCTAGGCAGACTGCAGATGTTCAGCAGGGCGGGTCTGTTGTCCGATGTCCTTCCACCCCAAGGCAAAGACATAGATGCTGACCTTTAGTTGTGCACCAGTAATTGTGTGCACCAAAGCTAAGAACGTGCAAAACCTTCACAGATCCAGGATCACTCCAGCCTCAGTGAAAGTGGAACGGTAGCACTTTGGCACGAATCTTCTGCAAGGTTCCTGCTGTGCAGAGGCCAAGGGGAGAAAAGTAAAATAGGGAGGGCAGTCCCTAGTACCTGCAGGCAGATTTTCACGCCAATGTGCAGCCCTACCAACAGCTGGGTGAAGACTCACGTGCTGGTTTGGGTCTCCAAGCACATGTATCTGAGCACCTACTCTGTAGGCTCTGGGCCCAGTCTTATTTAGCCCTTCTCAGTTGCAGTGGTGCCTGCTCAGCAGGAATGCTCACCTCGGGGAGCCCGAGTGCAGGAGAACGGCACTTGCTTTGTAACTCACCCTAGGAAGTCCTACTACAGCATATGGGTTGAACAGGACTTTGTGCTGCTCTCCAGCCTTTCTTCCTTCCAGACAAGCATCAAATGGATTGCACTGCTTTATACAGGGGATTTCCTCATCACAGAACAAAATTAATTCACCTATGAAGTGCACTGATAAAGGTTTTCCATTTCACAGCCAACAGCTGAAAAACAGCTTTCTCCACCAGAGGTGGTTTTGGGGGGGGTTGTTTGTTGGGTTTTGTTTGTCTTTTGTAGTTTTTTTGTTTGGCTGTATTTTTTAAGTGGTGGGTAGATTAATGACCATTTACTTCTGAAAACTAGTCTCTGGGTTGAATCCAACTTCCAGCTGATGCCAATCAAGAGGATACAGATCTATAAGGATGCAGAGCCCTTCCAGATAAGATGACTAATTTCAAGTACTTTATTCTCCACGTAGACTCCAGTATCTGTACTTAAGCAATAATTAGTCCTAAAATCCTATTCATGCACTGGGCAATGCAAGTAATAAGCAGTATAACGAGACATAATAAGCAGTACTAGTTTTCTAGACAAAACCACATTCAAGAACTGTTCTAGCACTCTTCCACTCTGACACCACCTTGAGGGAGGGTGAGAGATCTGTCCTCTCCCTGCACACTGGAGTGCCTGCACATTGCACAGCACTGTTTAACTGGAATATGTATGGTTTAGATTTTAATGGAGTGTTGGTTTTAGGGCTGAATATAAGGAAGCTCTTGAGTTACAAGAAGAAGAATTATTATTGCAAACCTGACTACAGCTACAGTTGGTGTTCTTGGAAGATGAGGGTGCAAGTAACAAGAAGCTAACAAATTCATGCCAGTAAGTCAAGTTTAATTTGCTTTCCTTTCCCCTCCCTTCCAAAGCTGGCTGAAATACAAGTTCCACTGTAAATGCAGTGACTAGCAAACATGGATGCCATCACAAATACAGCGCTGCCAGGAGGAAGTCCTCCGTTGACTAATAACAGAGTTTCCAATAGCAACTGCAAGATATTCTGGGCACTGAACTGAAAAGATTTAGGGACATATTCTAAACAAAGATGTGCTTTTTGCAGCTACATAATACGAATTGTATAACATTTGGACAAAAGGTTTTTAAGAAGTCACCAGTAACTTCTATTACAAAGGCAGAATTGAAGGTTTTGTTGGCTCTTAATGACTTTTACATCAACAGATAACACTAAGCTCTCCCTATCAAGCCTATTAACAAAGTAGGGCTGCAAAAAAAATAAAGACACAAGTCATAGGTACACATGCTTGGCATTGCAAAGGTCTCAAGTTTTTGCTGTGAACTAAAACAATATGAAAACATAGCCTTTTATTTTGGACAGAGACTACATGCTTGATAATAATATTTTTGTGTAGCATCTGTCACTGTCAGAGCACAATACAGAACATAATCAAGTTCATTTGTTAACTAAGTAACCCATTCTTTGAAAACCTATTCTTTAATGCAAGACAGTATCACTGATCTATTACAAAGTCATTTGCTAGAACTGGAAAATTAATTTTATAAAGATCACATTATATAACAGCTTCTTTTCTGTACCCTTTCCTTGCTGAGAGTGCCAGGCATTTAATACAGTTACTTCCCCTGCAGACACCGGATTTCTTAATTTTTTATTTTTTTTCATTTGAATATGGAAAAACCCCTGAATTTCCATTGCTGCAATTCAATACTTCTACGAAGGACTGCTCATGCATTTTCATAGAATAACTTATTTTACCTTTGAAGTAAATACAAATTTGTCAGAATTATTTGCTATGTAAATTTGGAAGTTCTATTATCTGGGAATTATGCCAAAATATAAGCACAAATCAGAGTGCTAAATAGTAAATTTGAAAAGATACTAAGCAGTAGTGAAAACTATAAGGTTCTAAGCAGCCAAATGAGATGAAATTTGTCATCAAATCACCGAAAACAAGAAATAGAACAAACTTCCTTACAGAGAAACTAATGAACTATATGCCCATGTCTGACATTGTTATATTAAACATTACCTCTGAATAAAATATTATTTACAACAATTTCCAGCAGCATAGAAGCCTGTTGCACAAGAATACTGCACTGCTGTTTCTTAATACCTTGGAGGTGAAATGTTATGCACTGATAAATAATTTTAGTCTACAGTACAGCTTCCCACCATTTTTACTTTTAGAATGCAACCAAGTTATTTGAGGTGTAGGTAAAATAAAAAAAGGACTAATGAGGGTTTAAAACTCTAGATGGCACACTCATACAGTAAAAGACTATAAATCTGAACAGAAATACATAGGTTCACCTATGATATTTTCTTGGTTTTCCGCGTGAAACATACATAATCTATCTGGAAATACTGTTCCAAGGCCAGTTTGTGCATTACTATTATAAAAGGATCTGCACTATTTCCCCAAGTTAGAATTGCGTGATTTAATATAATACTATGCAGTATTTGCAGTTTCATATTTCAACAGTACTGATTTAAGTTTATTTAAGATTCCATATACAATTAATTCTCATGGCAGAGCACCCATCCTGTCAAACTATTGTACTCCAACCTACTTCATGGATAATGGGAATGAGATCTTACACGTTTCTTAAAGGCACAGTCTCATGCAACAACTAGTTCAGTTATACACAATTTCAAGCTTTGAAGTCACAAGCAAAGTTTTTGTTGCTGCTTCGTTTTTTAAGCAGGAGATCAATTTTGGTTTATTACATCAAGTCCACGGTCATAAAAAGGCCATTTTGATACACAGCCTTTAGCCTACCCATCTATACAGAGTAGGCAGTATAATATACGAAACTCAAATCAGTTTGCATGGTGATAACAGTCACAAAAATGACATTGCAATATTCTTATTAGAATTTGTCAAGGATATGTTGTTGCTGTTGTGCTACCTTACTAAAGCCAGAACAAATTAAATGATAGCTGTGCAACTGAATTGCCACAATACACATGTGAACAACATCCAGAATGACCAGAACTGCAAAATGCATGAATTAGGGTGTTTGAATAAACAAATGTCTAAAGACAAATAAAATACCGATTTACAGTGTGTTAGATGCTTCATGCTAATGGTGTAAAAACACTTTTATCCTCCAGTAAGTACAAGGCAGTTGAAGAAGCTATCTTGTCTTTGCAGTGCAGTAACACTTGGTTACTGTGGAAAAGCTAATATACCACAGCTTACACAACAGTGAAGGGGTACCCATACCATAGGTACAAATTAGTACAGACTGGCACGCATTCAGATGGCTCTGAAATCCACGATGTGGAACATATGTACAACAAAGAACACACAGAAGGAATAAAAAAGTGCATACACGTATACTGACTGGAGAACTACGTGGATATGGAAGCATTTGCCCACACAGTCACAGGGAAGAATGCCTTTGGCCTCGAGCCAGTACACAAGCACCTCTGAAGCAAAGTACACGAGTAGGTTTTCTCCATTTCTACAGTACTGGATAGCAACTCAGTAATAAAACCATTAACACCAACTTTTTTCTCTAATAAAGTGTCTTCATAATCACTCCTTGTTGTATGGTAAATATTTACCAGAAAGTGGACATCTGTAGCATGCTTTTACTCTTAAATATGAAAATAAGATAAAAATTTCTAACATACGTTACTCAACTACATACATAAATCTGTCATTTCCATTTGCAAGTCCAATAAATCACTGTAATTTCTTAAAATCATTTAACAAGTTTATTTCTACAAATTATGGCTTAAAAGCAGGTACTGTAGATACAAAAATCTGAAGAGACTGATGTGCAGCACATGTCATTTCTTTATGTTGTCTATGTGGATAAGTTGTGCATTTCAGTGGGTATTCATCATACTTATAGCAGCAATAAATAGGCATTTTACTTTCCATAAAGCATTATTTTAGATAGTACATTAATCGATATAAAATTGACTTTTAAGAGCACTAGATTAACATAACCCAGAGGTCATTACAAGTTGATCATGGAATTGGAAAATCTAATACTGGATCTCTGTGCTAATCTAAGACTGAGTGATTTGCAGGGTCTCCAACATGTCTTCCACTGCCTTCAAAGAGTATTTAGTTTCTTTCTTACTGCGACCTGCAAACTAAACACAACAAAAAAGGATTGTTATTTGTCATATATCATAAATTCTGTGCATAAATCCTGTGCAAAGAAGTCCTGAACATTATAAGTACCAAAATCTAACTCTATTTACTACAAACTTAAAAGCCCAGTCTCTTTAATTTCACTAAAACTCAGCATTTTACTAGAATACAAGCTATATCACCCTTCCTCTAATAAGTAATGAAAACAAACAACAAAACTTCATTTCACTCATTTGCTCTGAATTTGAATATTCAACACTAATAAATATTCCACTTTGAAAACATTCCTGCTGTTCTGTTCGCTCTGTAAACATCATTTCAAACATTTCAGACGATTTTTTTATGTGATCGAAATTAGATTATATATGTAGTTTAAATAGTAGCAAGTCTTGGACCTGTTACTGAAGCTATTTTATTTTCTATTTTTGTTATAGTGAGACAGAGAAAGTTTTACATAACAAAACCTACTACAAAATAATCCATTCATCATATAATTATATCTTATTGTTCAAAGTAACTGTGAGTAATGACCTTGTATTTGATTGTAACCTACTATTACAACTGTAATTTCAGAGAGCATTTGAAATAAAGTCTGTCTCAGTAACACAGAAAGAAACAGCTTAATAAATACAACTTTAAATTCCCTAAGACACATGCAGCCAAGTTTGGGAAAGGAAGGGGTAGAAGGGCAGGAGATGCTGATCACCCCACGCTGACCTCAAAAGGTTTTTTTTCTGACTGTACTGACGATTCCCATCACTCATCAGCCATATCTAACAGTGGATTTATTGACTAGGTTAGTCTTCAGTCAAATGAAACTCTCAACCATTTGTAATGCACCTGCATTAGAAAGTTTCACATTTGGGGTTTGGAGGGGTGGTAAAGAAATTACAAAAGCAGTAACTATCACTTGCTGCTAGTAAAAATAGCCTATTCTCTACCTCAATGTTAACATCTAAACACTCAATAAATTTTCAATTTAATGTTTTTTATTTCAAATACCACCGGTGTCTCGCATAGTTAGTCCTTGATTTATAACGTGTCCCTTCTCTCTTGTAATTAACTTAATTTAGCAAACTCTTCATGACCTGTTAAGAAAGATTAAGTCATCAAATCCAGGTAATATCACACCAGCAACAAGCTGCAGGACCTGTTAACCTGCTTTTGACCCCCAGGCTACAATCTAACACTGGGATTCCCAATCAGTACTGAGTTCTTAAAAAAATAGTTGTGGCACAGTAAATGAAAAGCTATTTCAAATTAAATAGCAGAATGAAATGCTGTTATTGTGACAGCATTTTATAGTTAAGAGACATACTGAAAACACCATCTTTTCATATTTCATATTTCCAGATGATGGACTGATATGCCATGTTTTGACTCCAGTAGTATGTATAAACCCATTCATCAGGCTGTACAGTTTCCATAGTGACCAGCAGTAGTCAACTTCTGAGGAAAATCAAAGATTTCTTAACACTCTCCCAGGTGAGAGAAGTAAATTTTGCTTAGATCTGACTTAATACAATATCCTCTTTTTATTCACACTACACAAGAATAGTCCCAAGCAGATACTTGGGGAGTCCAAATCCTTTCATAAAACCAAGCAAATGAAAAAATAGAACTCAAAATCCTTGACTGAAAAATTGTTTTGCATTCAGAGATTTCAATAAGAAGTACAGAAGCCTGAATATACTGTGGTCAGAAAGCACGCTTGGCAAGACACACAGAAAGCACGCAGAGGCAAGCTTCAAAATAAGAATTTTTTACTTCTCTTCAGGGACACTGAAAGCAAAACTGACATAACACATTAGTTCAAAAAATGTTACTTGCTAATTTCAAGACTGGTTGCCTTCATGATACTGACATGTACTTTAAGCTGAACAAATAAAACCAAACTCTGCGTCATAACAAAAAGAAGTATACTTGGAAATGTAATCACTTCAAATTTGCCCTGACGAACAATTATTTTGTCTATTCTGCCATTACACAGCAATTTGACTGATTGAGCCGGAATCCATTTCTTAAAATCATGATTTAATTTTCTGTTTCCCAAATGGTTTGTAACAAAATCACCTCCCTCCAACCATAAATAACATGTGGATTGCTAACACAGAAGAATTTAGCAGTGTACTCAAGAAGCATGTATCTGGAAAATTACTATGAGTACGATCACATTAAAGATTTTTGTGAGCATTAATCAAACTTGCCTGCCTCTGCTGAAACACTTCTACCAGAGAACATGCTAAACCAATTACCTAATTGAAGAGCACTAGGTAGTCATATTTTGTTTCGATGTTAAAGTAACTGTGACTTATGTCCTCAGTCAGAACCGATACATGTTCTTCACAGGGTCTACACAGAGAGAATAACCCAGTTTCCCAGTGATAAGGTAAAACTAACCTTATAATAATAAAAAATTTAAAATAATTGTTTGAATAATGAGTACTTCTCTACGTCTGATTTTTTTTTTTTTTTTCCCACTCAGTGAATTAAATTTAAGTGGCCTAGGGAATAATGATTTTTTTTTCAGAGCATGCGTTAGCAGCCAGGAATTCCAGCTTTGTACAGCCCTAGCTGCAAAACCTTTCTGTCTTCCTGCAGAAGTTTACATTTCTCCTAGATTAGGCACGGATGAGAAGTACCAATCAGCACAGAGGGTTACATATTTAACACAAAAATACGTATATTAACCAGATGGAGTGTCAAATATCTGTGCTTTTCAGAAAATTATTTAATTCAACTATTCTTTATCACCATGTTTTCCTGTAAAGAAACTGTTGTACAGTCTAGTCAACACTGGTGAAAGTAAAGTTTTCTTTTTACACCCAAAAACTGTTTCCTTTAAATGATAATAAACTAAGAAGTTCCTCTAAATTTCATACAGGAATGCACAGGAAAAGCAAAAATCAAGTGCCAAAACAAACTGCCTGAATGAGAGAATGAACTGAAAGAAGAGGAGCAGTAAAAATATTTCAAATAAATTGCATATAAAACTTATAACGCAACTATAGCCAGTGCTGAATTTGAAAAAAATAAAGGCCATTTTCCAAAATTACTGTGCAAACTGTTGGTAATTCAAGTTCAAATCCAGACTGAAAATGGGAAAATATCTCACTGCAAGACAATTGCTCGAAAGTCACTTTTTGAGTTAATAACTTAATATTTTAAAGTCACAAATTCATATAATTTGTCTAGGCACTCAAGTCAGGATTATAAAAGTATCTCATTTTCTAGAACATGTCTACAGGACAAATTGCATTTAACAGTATAAGAAGGCCCAACCAATAAAACAAGTCAATGCCAAACTCAACAAGCTCTTAAGGCTCTTATTACACTTTACAAGTGCTTTGGATAATGCAAGGAAAGTGGGGAGGATTTATAGAGATAATATAAGCATCTAGCTTAAAACCTGGCTAGATGACCCTCCACTAATGGAAGAATGCTGTAAGGGCTTCCACTGGCACAAGCAACCAAGGTTTCATCCTTGGGTCCAAAAGATGACAATTTCCAACTGCTCAACATGCTAAGGGAGCAATAAATCAATACTGACTCACAGGGGAAACTGCCACCTACTACATCACCAAGCACCATTTGCTATAGCTGTTGGATGTTGTAAGGCTCTGACATACACCCTGGAGTGGCCAAACCCTTCTGTGGTCATGTAGCAAGTTTGGCAGGGTTGGGCTGGGGCAGTCCTGTCCAGCTGTAGTCACTACAGCTCCCTGTGGTCCTTCTGTGAAGAGGAAGGGGGTGGTCACGCCATTTGCTTACCAAATCCTAGCCTGAGCACTTACATTTTCTGTATAGCTAAATTCCCTCTATGATTTTAGCCAGATACGGTGTTTGTCACTTTATGTCCCACAGAGCTAAAAAGAGCAACGGAAGTATGCAACATATCACAAAAGTATGAAGTCACAAAGAAGTTATGTCATGTGTTTTAAATATATGTTAGTTGTGTTAACACGATCTGTTCTGGTAAGCATCAACCAAAAATGCTTATCGTAGCCTCCAAAGCAGCCTCACAGAAACAGAGGAACCGTACTTTCCAGTAAAAAAAAAAACAAAACAAAACAATAAATAAACCAAAACAAAACAAAGAACAACCACACACCCAGAAACCCCCACAACACCACCACCACTCCCAGCACCAGTAACATTTTGTTACAGCTATTGTGATGTTAACAGAAAGCCATGTGGAAAGGAAGAAAAAAGGAAACAAGAGATACGCTTATCTGGCTGTGACTCAAAAAACTACCAATTGTCATAATTAAGCTTTCATTACATTTAGATCCAGGAGATGCTTATTTTTAGATCCTGGTATGCCACCATTCCACAGCCAACACTGGTTTTACGTTTCCATCCTGATGCACCCTAAAAGGGGCTGTTTCCCAGAAGCGCTAACAGGACTTTACTGGTGCTCTGAACTGGAAACTTCAGTTGAAATACTCACTTAAAACATGTGTTCAAAACCCCTTTAATCTAAGCAGCTAATTTTATTAAGATGTAAAACTTGGAATAAGTTTTCATTCAAATTTCACACATCTGTTAAAAACTGTTTTGTTCTATTAATGGTGAATCCACTGTATCTTCTGTTCTTCAAGGGGGGTTTTTGGATTGCTTTATGTTTTGTTTTGTTTTTTTTAACCCTGAAACACTTGGGTATTCCACCAATATTGTGCTTACAGGTATGTCAGACATACTAAGGTCAAGGTCAAAAGAAGTCCTGCTTATCTATTGGAAAACAGACAAAGTTGGTAATTCATACACACCTTACTGTAATGAGCAGATAAATGGTAGATTAATGAAAAGCAGGGAGTCACTTAAACAGCAAAACAGATAAATAAACTTTAAGCACACAAGTATAAAATGCTTAATTATGTCCTCAGGGATACAACATTCTTCACTGCAAAGTACAGTCAGAAGCTACAGGGCCAACCAGGGCAAACGGAAAATACTTCAAAGTTCTTATACATCAAAAACACGTCAGCCACAAGAAGCTGCACTCTTGGCAATGAATTGACATACAGTGTACTAAGAAAACTGAATTGGCCATAAAAGAAAATTGTAATTTTATTCCATAAAAGATGGAGCTGGCCAAAAAGCCATTTGGTAGTATGAACTATGAAACAGTAGCAGCAGGGAAAAATTAAATATTGGGTTCTGATACTGAAATATTACAGAGAGACAGGAGCATTATATATATGTAGAATCTCTGCATTTAATACCAACATTTTTGCTTGAAAAAAGTTCTGGGGAGAACTGGATAGTACGACATTGATGTTCAGGATTACTTACACATCTACTTTGATTGGTAGTTAATTACAAATAGCTATAAGGGAGTCAGATAGACATACTATGTTTGGGATGCAGACAACAGAAGCTATGAGCTAAAACCTGTTTTCATTCATAGTTATAGAAAACAGTATAGACACTTATAATACAAAAGCAAATATAAATGTTTATGTGTAACTTTTTGAATAGCTTGAAAAGACTCCTAAGACTTCAGTAAGCTTTGACTGTGGCCTAGTAAGTCTACATTTTCTCAACGGGCATTTTCTATAAAAATATGCAAAACCAAACTCAGTCACAATAACTATGGTAATTATTAGGAACGTCATTAAACATGATTTTGAAATGTCAGAATAAACTGAAGGAAAATAAAATTCTAGAATTTTAATTTGTTTTCTAGTAAAATAGAAGTAGAAAACCAAGTCACTCTAAGAATTAAGACATACCAAGTTTTAATAAAATATTTTGCTGTAGAACTGTCTTGGAGGTCAACATTCCACTAACGTACATTCAGCTAACGTTAGTATAAAAAGTCAGTTTAAAGTTATTAAATAAATAATACTAATTAATAACTGCTAATTATCAACCTTACATTAAGGCTTCCAGGAAATCAAACAGAAGTAAAATGCATAAAATCCAAGCAAATTATGCTGATTTACATATAATATCTAACCTCTTGAACAGGAGTTGATACAAGTGCAGAAAAGAAATACAGCGCATGTTAAAAGTATCATAAAACAATAATATACTAACCTGGTATGCTCTATTTATTTGGTTAGCTGCCCAGCTGGCATATTTCATATTATCTTTTTTCATTTTTGCACTTGCTTTTGGATTGGAAGCAATATGGCTGGCAGACTAGGAATAAAAAAATAAAACCAGTGTAACTATAAAATATATGTGCATTAAATAAACAGAGCATTCAGTACCTCTGAATTCAGAGCCCCATGCACAGTGATATCAGGAAAAGAAAAAAAAATAACAAGTTACTGGTAAACAGCATCTAACTAAGAATTAGCTAAACTTTTTAAACAACTGTTTGTTCTAATTAAAGCTAAACAAGACTTCAGATCAGCCGTGTACCTAGTTAGGAACCAAACCTGGACATGATCAGCTAATCCAATTTCCTTTTCCTGAAGTGAGAGTTATGAGTTAGTTTTCCCCATTATACTTGTTACCAGAGACAATAAAAAATACACAACTTGTTTGTCAAAACTACCACTAAAAACATGACATTCTTCCCTGTGGCATTAGAAAACACATTTTAAAAGCAGGTAAGACTCTATACACAAACTCTGCCCATCCCCACTCAAAAAAAATAAAAAAGATTACTTAAGAACCAAACTCATCTCTGACTTTTTCACTTAGATAAATAAATCCACTTCACAAAGAATCATTGCTACTCCCTCCCAGAACATCTTTGAGTGCAAAAGTACTTGAATGGGAAGAACCACAGAAACCTACTCTTACCCATCAATGAAAAACCTCCAGAGAAGATTTTAAAAATAAGCATGGAAGCAAATGTCTACAAGAACACTACATTTCAAACTCAAAGAACATTCCTCTACAGCTAATTCCCTGAAACTACCTCCAGAAATGGGAGAGAAGTGGGATTGCCAAAGAAACTGCCTCCACAAACTCAGGAATGCATTCTCTGAAGCCATGCCCACATTAATTGAATTTGTGATCTAGTACAGGTTGAGGGTCCTAAGGTGAGGCATCATTCTCTGGTTTCCTGAATTTGATGAAGTACTGACCAGTTTCCTGGGCAGATATGGCTGAAAGCCTTTGTGGAGAATTTACCAGGGCTATGCATGTCTGTCAAGTACAGTAGCAGCAGCCACAGCAAAACCAGATCCTAAAGCCTGGAAAGAGCATTACAAACAAATTAGGAGCCCAATGGTAGATACAGAAGCAGCGATGGCAAGCTGTGCTTGCAAAAACCATCTAGTGAAATGTGACAGCAGCCAGCTGAGCAAAACTGAAGAACCGAAACAGAATGTACACGCATGTTTTGCAGTAATGAACTTGCAACATGCAAGTCAGGGTTTATGAGTATGACTTTCAGGCACTGCCAAAACAAAACATTTCTCAAATGCTTGAGTTATATTAGCTCAAGGTTGCCAGCCAGATCATCATAGGTAACAGGCTCTAAATGTACTTTACAGACTGAAAAAAACAGGCAGGACATAAGATCTGACAGAGGACAAGTTAAGATTGGCCACAATAAACCCCCAGGCCTGCTGTAGCACCAGTGCAGAAGACTGTATGTATATACACTTTAAAAATCAGTTTAGGCCAATAAACAGATTTGCTACAAAACTCTTAAAAAGCTAAGTGACCTAAGGAACAGCAAGAGACCAGTCTGTTCTCCTTCTTGAATGTACAATCACCAACCTAAAAATCTTCGCAGATGGGCTAAGAAGATTAGGTCCAAGACTCTTTGAGTCTTGAAGATGATGCCTGACAAGTCCTTGAAAGGAATTTCTTGTTGCCTTGTACTTATAGGAAGCCTCAAAATTATCTGCCTGATGCATCTCTGTAAACTGCCAGTCTCTCAACAGACAAAAGGGTGGACTAGAATTCTTAAACAATATAATATATGTTACCTTTCTGGCTTTGTTCCTAAAAAAGGTCTTTTAAATGATCTAAGATCTACAGGAAGATCTTCCATAGAGGCTTCAGTACCTTTGGGAAACTGAAGAACTGGTGCCAATACATGCTACCCATAGATACTGTAGTCATGGTCACACTCAAGCCAGCAATGCTGTAAAAGCTAAAGGCTTATTTTGAAATTGAAGGTGGAAAGTTATAACTAGAAATTGCAAAAAAAAATTTAGAAATTTGTATTTAGAAATTGAAAAAGCTGAAAAGAAAAAAAAAACCCTACACTCATTAAAAAAAAAAAAAAAGAGAGAAAAAAAAAAAGCAGCCATCATACTGTGCTGGTACTCTTTAGCAGTTCCTGTAGAGAGGAGTATGACTTAAAATCCTTTTTCAAGGAGTTACTTTCATGTGCAAATAATTATATTTCTTTGGAAAACATGGGCAAGACTTACAGGTTAAGAGCACTTCCAAGTAAGGACTACTTACTGGCATAAAATTGTCCACACTCAGTATTTAAAGCAGTGTTAGGAATCTGAGCTATTAAATTAAACCAAAAGAAAAAAAAAAAAACACAAAACCAAAACAACCTGCAAATGGTAAAGGATAATATACATGCATAAAAGCATATTCAAATTGATAACATGAAAAATATATAATCATGCTTACCATGTAAAGTCCAAACAAAGCTCTCATATTTCTGTTGTTAAGCTTCAGTGCTTGTGCAAAATACTTCCTTGATAGCTCAAGGTTTTCAAGTCCCCCTTGAGTGTATTTAACCTGTAAAAATTATAAGCTCCTGAAATTTACGCATGTCATCCATACCTATGGCATTCACTCCTGAAGCAAAGATATTAGGAAACTTCACTTCAGGTTTGTTTCACATGATAGTTCAAATCAGGTGAGTCCTACCAAAGGCCAAATACTGGCTTCGTAGAAATCCGACCTCTTTTCAATACACAAATTTTAAAATATTTAACTACAGGAGAAAAAAAGACAGCACTACTTTAATTAATTTATTGATACAAGAATAAAAAGTGATTATTTTGAACCTATACATACTTATAACCTGGGGATAGTCTCTTATGAAAAGTAGCACAAACTAAATCTAAAGGTAAATTCTGACTGCTATAAATCCATACTAACTCTGTATTCCTTCAGCACAGCATTACACCAGCACACAAAATAACATGCCTTTCATTATCTATTCAACTGCAAAAAAGCACACAAAGCTTAGAAGATTACTCCACTGTGTTTCTATTCCTCTTGCCTATTATTATGTCAACAGAAAGAGAGATAAATACTGTAAGTCATGTTTCACAGTCTTTAGACCAGAAAGTTATTTAGAATTGAGAGTTCTAATGTTAACCCAATTTTATCCACATTAACAAAACAAAATAAATCCACTCTAAGCAGTTAACACTGTAATTTAGGAAAGAAACAAAATCTGAAAAAAAAAGAGTGCAAATGGCTATAAACCTTGAGCTAAAACTTCTAAGGGCCTTCTCACCTCCCAGTGCTCTTTCAGGCAAAATTTCCTACGTGGATTCCATGATCTGGCTCCACAATAACAGGCAATATATCATAAACTCCTAGGCAGCATTGTTGTGGAAAAGTGTAACTTCTCATGCACTTAATTTGAAAAGTGCATAAACACTTCAACAAGAATAGCTCATTTAAAACAAATTTTTATCTTCAATAACACCTGCCCTTATTCTTATATTTAGCTCAGTCAACACTGAGTAAGAAAACATATTTTTCTTTACATGTTAAGTTCTATGAGATGTTAACATTCTCTGTGTACTCTCTCCTAGGGAAAAATTAAAGAAACCATTTTTATTCCATTTTCACCACTTCAGTAACATTAAAGCAGAATACGTATTCAAACAATTGATTTTTCTGAAAATACTTACTTCAGCATATTGCTGACAATATAAGTGGTTGTGTGGATTAGTCATCATAAGCTCCTCTAAGCAGAAGGCTGCCTTTGCATAGCTGAGAAATATGAAAAACACTGACAAAATGAAACAGAGTATACAATTCTTTGCTTCAGTTTCCTTATAGCACAATAAAAAAGTCTCTTTTCCCCCATAACTTCACATGATTCACAATTAATAAAAACGTTTTATTTTTAAATGATGCTTGAAACCTCAAGTTACTATTTTTACATCATAGATAGTGAAAAACATGGAAAATGTAATAGTCTAGGTATAGATGGAACAGCTCATGGGAAGTATTTAATACACTAATTTCTTATTAATAAGTGTCATTTCTTATCAAGAAGAGCGGTAAGTAGAAACAGGCATTGGGTACTATAAGACATTTAATGCAAAATTATTCATTTTTTTCCAGAAGAACATTCAGCTACCTGTGGATTCACATACCTGGCTACAGACCAGAGCACTTACTGTCAGTTAACTTTACCTGCTCATAGTCAACCGCAGGTTGAAACCACAGATTGAAAAACCATACTAAGAACAGTGCTAGAAAAATCAAACAGTTCAAATCCATATATGAAAATAGGATCATATGCATCCAAATGGGCAACTACTTATCATTGCAAAAGAAAAGGCTAGTACTTGTTCTTTAAATTAAAGCTTTCAGAAAGAATTATGAAGTCAAGTTCAAAACGTAGGTTTATTTAATTATAAAAATCTTAGCTTCATAATATTTCAACTAACAGGGTTTCCTGCATAATCTGCATCTCCTACAGATATGTGATAGAACTGCTGCACAGTGTTTACATAATAGGATCCCAAAATTCAGAGATATAATGTTTATAATGACAGTGTGGGTAGATATTTAATATCAGAGTAAAAGGAATTTTAGCAATTACAAGAGAGTATTAAACCTTAAAATCTGTAAAACCTTATTTCTTAAAATAAATATATTGTGGTTTTCTCCTGTGCACATTATAATAGTCACATATGTTTTTCAAATATTAATTTGGAGATAAAAGGATAGTCACCTCATTCTCCAAAAGCAGAACCCACAGTCTTCGTAACGGAACACAGCACAGAATGGAGTATATAAACCTTGTACATCTACATGTGTTCATGAACAGTGGTAACAGCATTGTGATTTCAGAAGTGAGACTAAATTTGTGACATTGATAAAACAAGTAAGCTGATGAATTGTTTCCTTTTTAAAAAAAGTAACTTTTAGTTGTTTTTTAGCCAAGATTCCAATTTTTCCCCATTTAATCATCAAAATAATAATAACAATGATGATGCTTATAAAAGTACAGTGAGCACAGTCGATTTTTTCAATGACCTGGAGAAAGTTCTACATATTATTTTTTATTGGAATTACAGACCAAGACAAACACAAGCAAAAGCCATTTCTTTCTCAGGTTTTATTACACAATTTTGTAATAAGGATTATAGCAAAAAAAAACCCCAAAACAGTAATGGAATACGTATGTTTGCACCACTCTATCATTCACTTCTGTACTGACAGATCTGACAAGCTTAAATACCTTTCTAACCATTTTTTTAAAAAATAGCTAGTTTCTTGGAAAAGTGGCTGGTGAATTTCCCAAAACAAATGGAAATCTGGGTATCAAAATTCTAGATTATTCCTTCAGTCAGCATTTGAAAAAGCTTAATAATTACTTTCTTTGAGAATGGGGTGGAAGGAAAGGTGATAGGGGAACAATTTTTTCATCACAGTCAGAACAGCTATTTCTTCCTTGAGAATTTGATTCTTTTACTACTCTCTAGAAAAGAAGGAAGGAAACAATGTGACATAAATCAGGCTGGGCTGAAGAACTAAAAGGGGGGAAAAAAAGATACGCCTTTGGGTGGAGGTTAGAATTAATGCTGTGATATTAGAAAACTTGCACTAAGGCTTTGAGCTAATCCTCTCACACTGGGATTTCCTCCTGTCACTACAGCAATAAAAAACAGCTAACAAAAACATTAAATATCCAATAAGCAAGTTACTACAACATTCAGCATTCTTGATTGCATTGGATTTTGTACCCAGGCGACCAGATGCCTCTAACTCTGGATCCATGTTTTGTTTGGTTGTTTTTTTTGGAAGGTTACTAAAAGTTCTTGCAGAGGTAGGCTAAAAGAAAATCAGAGTATCAGTTGCTGGGATCAATTAATTTTAGAAGTAAAGATTTTAAAATCTGTAACTAGTAAAAACATCACTTGAGTGAAAAATTACGGGAAATAAGTGCTGTTCCTTGCTACATTCAAACCACTTCTTTTAAAGTATCAGATTTGAAAAAGTGACAAACATACTGGTAATTAAGTAAATTGTTTCTGTCTTAAAATCAAATGTCTTCTGAAAACATTTGGTAGTCAAATAGGTTGGTAATTATTTCCTGTTGATGCTTGCTATACTGGAAACGATACAGCGTACTTTCTAACACTAGTCCTTCAAAAAAAAATCACTGAGGTCTTTGACTTACACAGAGTAGATTTCAATTTAACAGTTTTTATGTGGACTTAGCAAACAACTTACTCATGTTCATTGATGTAAAGTTCTGCAAGTTCATGCCAAGCTTCTTGGTCTCCAACAAATCTGTATAGAGAAGACAAGAGAGGAAAAAAAATAAAAAAGAAAGAATGTGCAAGGGATTCTGTAAATGACCAGCATGGAAGCAAAAGCGTAAATCAAATGCAAATTCCATTTTAATTAAAAAGATTTATCAGAATAGCAGAACACAATCCGTATTCTTGTAAGACACTCACTGTTCCAGATACTCATTCAGCTCTCGGATGGCCTCAAGATTTTTCCCCTGGGCTTTTCGAATGGCAATCTTACGCTTTCTTGCTGCCTGTGGGTTGACATTAATAAAGGATTAGGGTCTCATAATTCCCTGGGTTTTTGTAAAGAAAGCAATTTGACTGTGCAAATTATTGTCTCAATACCAGTGGAATTCCACTGCAGAGCAACTGCTAGGTTGAAGTTTATAAACATACCCTATGACATCCCACTGAGAGACTGAAAACCTCTTCTTACAATCACATTATGTATGCTTTTCTTTGGAGGCACAAACTGTATGCATTATTTCATTCAAACAAATGACTGTCCAGATTCTGATAATTACAAAACAGCAGGGGATGCTAATCTTCAGCCATTCCAAAATCCCCCACCTTGTCATTCACAAGATCCATGACTATAGAGTAGGGACGGTGATTGAGTCTTAGAGAATCCCACAGATGCATCTTGGTTGCCACTGTATAAATAGGGCTTTCACATACTTTTAAAGATTCTTATCGGAGTGTTGAACACCATCTTTAATTCATGTTGAATAAACACCGATTTCATAAACAAGTCTCTCATCATTCTTGGGGCACAAAGCAGGCTTTTCAATGTAAAGGGAATACAGAATAGGTATTTCAATGGCAAAACTGTGCAGTACTTAGATATGTGGGTGGAAAATGTATTTCAACATAAACAATAATAAAACAAGTTACAAGAATTAGACTGTATTTAAATTTTGAACTCCATAAAAGTTGTTACAGACCACTGGGAGGAAAAAACACAGAATTTCAATAGCTGATTATTCTGTATTTCAATCCAATATTCCAGTTTCTGAAGTATGTTGGTTATAGTTCTCCAAAACCAGTTTTCAGACCTCTAGGAGTTGTGAATCAAGATACACTTGAGGTGTCATTCAAAACAATGGACATCTTCCCAGCAGTCTGACAGTTTGGAGCAAAGAGCACTATATCTCAGCCAGCCTGAAAGTCATGAGGTCGGGAATCTGACAGAATAGAAGTAAAACCAAATACCAGCATAACATGCCTCAAAGAACGAATGTCACCAGCCTCCTGCCTCACCTACAACCCCTGTTCTCCTGGGTGATCACAACCACTGTAGTCATACATGAGAAGACAGACATTCTGGCGGGCGTGATGTATCTGCCCGTACACACACACACCTACATGCCATTTCTGCACGAGATAATATTAATTAAAAAAAAAAAAAAAAAAACAACAAAAAACCACAACAAAACCAAACCAACAAACCAACACACTTTTCTGGTAAAGTCCCACTGTTTATTCCCTTCAGTTTTCATCCCATTTCGTATCTTATACAGAGGTTATACAGTTGGGTGTCATTTTACAGAAGCCCTGACAGCATGGGAATGGACAACCTTAACAAAACTTTAAACGATTTTAAACTTTAAATTTAAGATAGCTCTGAAATTAGTTTCTTCATGATGTACCTTTCTAAGATCACAGTCACATATACCCAAAAGAGTTCTTGTATTTTTACAGTATTTTAAGCATACTAATCTCTTAAATAATTTATTATCCTTTGATCATTATTTGCATAAATTAATTGCTTCCAGAAGAAGAGGAGAATGCAGCATTTAAGTAAACTAGTTCAAGTTACCAAAACAGCACAGCCGGAAATGCTTTTAACACTAACTGTAGGCTTATTTTTAAACTTTGAGTTCATCTCCTTCATGTCCCTCACAAACATGTATTTGATGAAAATTCAGTGAAAATGACTCAAGTGAAAAAAAAAAAAATCACTCTTCTGCTGAATGCAAGGCACAGGCAGCAAGAAAATTCATCAAACCAACCAGGAGACAAAATTAGGACACAGCATGGTGGGTTTACACACAGGCAGTGTGGTGGGTTTACACACAGTAATTTTGTTTTCCACTGCTTCTTTATCAAAATGCAACCTGTGAAGTTGCATTCACCACTTCACTTTCACTGAGAGACATTTGGCTAAAAGCCATAACCAATTCTGGAAATTTTAACTGCTGACCACATTTATCACTATAACAATAACACAGTTTATTTTATTTCTGAGTTTTTAAAATAAACATAACAGCATAATTAAACTTTTTTTTTTTAACATAAAAAGAATAATCCCACATGCTTATCATACTGCTACTATTACCAAACAAAAAACCAAACCAAAATAAACAAAAAAGCCCAAACCCATTGTTCTCCATCATATTTTACGAAGAGGTATCAAAGCATTTTGTAAAGCAGGTCAGCACCCTTGTTATGGTGGCAACACGAGGGCAGTGTTAAACACACTACCCAAGGCTGATATTATACACAGCCCAGTAACCCGCCCACTGAGCCTGAAACGTGAAAGAAAAGAAAGTGGGGATAAGAGCATGCACAGCCAAAGGAGCATATCACACAATTACAGATTATGAAGACAGAATATTTTTGCAGGTAACAGACTATCTACTTTAGAATGTAGCTTCTGGATTAAAAATTCTGTTGTTATTTTCAAAATCTAAGTTAAAAACAATCAAGAGACCAATCAAAACTAAACTGCTTGCGAACTGAAATAACTGTTTAATTTATAAAAATCAATCAATGCATCTGACAACTTAATCTGCAGTGGCAAACAAGAACAGCCTACATAAGCCACTCTCCTTTTTTTGTTTCTAATGCAACTCCCTCAACCGCGTGCAATTCAGTCCTCCAAAAGTCTGGAAACATATTTTCACCACAGCTGCTTTATTTCTTAACCACAGCACTCCCAAGTAACGTAAATTACTGGAACCTCAAGACATTAATTTATAAAAAGCTACAACTACTTCTAGTCACAAATATAAATTGATGTTTACCTATTACAAGGATGTCATCTAATACAATCAAATAATGATAAATGGATTAGACATAATCAACATGTTCTGATGCTAGCACTTAGAAGCTCAATGAATTACATACATATTTGACAGAGTTCATCTGCTTCTAAATTGCACCAAATACCACAACATTTCTTCAAAACTACACTTTCTGTTTCTTATTTGAGGGGAAAAAAGTATTTTAAACTTCCTCTTTTATCTACCTTCCTTATCACCAAAAATAAAGCAGCATCAGCGCTTGAAATCCGCACCCTCTTCACTCTCCAATAAACCTTCAAAAATGGATAAGTTTATTTACAGAGAACTCTTAATTTACAAAGAAGAGGCTCAGCCACTCAAAAATAGTGCTGACATTCAGAGGCTGAACAAAATGCTGTAGAGCAGCAGAGAATTTTTCTAAGTCTCTTTAAAACCACTGGGAAGAAGTCAATGAGGATATAGGGGTTTTTAAAAGCAATTACTACTATTTTGCCATCACATAAATAAAATAACACAAATATTTTAAATGCATTGCCAAGAGATATACGTGTAGGTGTTCAGTAGATCTGAAGTATTCAAATCTGCGATTCCTAGGAGTGATAAGACTGGCTAATAAATAAAGATATGAAAACAAACTACTATCACTTTTATCTGTGCTCACAGACTACTCTCCCAGCTGACTTTCCAGTTCTTCTTTGAATCATAATGACTACCAGTGTTTTTTTAAATAATAATTTAATGACTCCAGTAGTCAATGCTTTAAGAAAAACATGTATGAGAAGGCCTGCACTAAAACCAAGATATGGGCCACTTTGTGTGATGTAAACTTCTATAACTTATTCTGATTTATATTGTCCCTAAGCCCCTATCTAGCCCCCTGTATCAGCCTCCTCCTCAGTGAGCTGGGGCTTGCACTCAGCATGCTTACTGAGCATCTTGAGTAAAGTGGCATATCCAACAACAATTTACATACATAGCATCATCTTTGATTTCCTTCAGATTAAACAAAACGGTTTATTGTACAGAACCACTCCCAATGCTAATGACCACTTTACCAGACCAAAAAAAAATTGTTACTTGATAAGGTAAATTAGAGTCCCACCAATTCTACAGAAGCTTTACCTAGCATTTATTTCATATATCTGATTTATTACCTGCCTTAGTATCAGCTGATATAAGAAAATTAGGCAATTTCATAGGCTTTATTAGTTTATTAGTTATTAGTTTAGGCCTTTTTTTAAGTAAAAAGCTCACATTTCACAATATAAGCTCATTTTTAGGGGACTTTCTGCAAGATACCAAAAAACCTGTAAAATGCAGCATACAAATACATTCATTACTTTCAAGTCCATTCATGAGAAAATTATTTTTAACTACAAGATTTGACATTATTTTGAAATCCACAAAGCCTACTAAAATAGTCCTAAAAAATACATTAATAAAGATAAAGAAATAATGTTCAAGAGCTACATTTCTTTGTATCATAGCAGTAAGATTAAGAACAAGCCTGATACAAAAAATGAACTCAATCTCCTTTCCCCCCTTTCTCCCTCTACCTTAAATCAAAAGAAACAGATAAAATGTTCAGTGCTGCAACAAAATCTGTAGTGTTTGACCATGCAGAACCTATGACACAAAATTCTCCCTATCAATTTTCCAGAGTTTAAAACAAAACGCTAGAATGGGTATTGGCTGATTCTGTAAATCCAGCATTCTTAATCAAAAGATATAAGCCATCTTAAAGAAACACTTATACCATAATCAGTATCATATGGACTAAGGTACTTCAGTACGTCACATATTTATTAAATAGCGAACTTTTCTAAACTCTTTCTTTTAAAGACTAATAATCCCCAATTTGGCACAAGAACTAATCCTCCATTTGTCATGATTCTTTTTAATTAGCATTAGACTCAAAGTGAAGTGAGGAGTTGAACATTTATCAACTTCTGCATTTGATTAGCAAAACATACCATGAGGGAGTCTAAGACTGTTCTAAATTTCATGGTTGCAAAGAAAGTATTAGTAGGAGAATTTTCAGGGACTGACACCTCTAAGAAAGGAACAATTTCATATCTATATAACTACTGCAGCATTAAAAAACTGTATTTTGCATCTGAAAAATAAATTATTCAATTTCTAAAATTTGTTTTTATCAAAGACTTAACATTTTAGAAAATATGCATTTGACCTAAAAGTTTGATACATTAAACTAATTTCCTTCAAATTGCAATATGCAAATCAAAACAGAAGTGTAAACAACTACAACAAAGCTAAAGGGAAGGAATCACACAGATGTTAAAAAATACCACATAATCTGAATACAACCACAATAATAAATGTACTCTTACCAGACTTGGAGATTTTTCAAAGTTAACCATGGAAGACAGTTAAATCAGGATAAATCTCGCAAATGAATCTCTGCAGGCATAGAGCTTATGAGGTGAAGCTGCTCCTTTAGGGATAATGGCAAAGCGTAAGTAGCAATGGTGAACATAACTTTTTACAGGATTCTAGGGGGAATGCAATAAACAATAGCACCTAAAGTCCAACACCAGCACACAGCAAACTGGTAGAAGCTATAAAGGTTAAAAAGCTAAAGCCTGGAATTGGAAAACATTAAAAAGTTTATATACCAAAGAAGAGTAAGAACACTTTACCCAGGGGAAAGTAAGGCTTCCCTGATCTACCAGAGGTCATTAAAAGTCACTAAGAGTGTAGATGAAGAAAGATCCATTTGAAAGTCAACTATGACTTCAAAAATAATTTCAAGAAGACCTCTCACTCTGAAGCTGAAAGATCTGAAGGAAACTAAGATGCCACAGTGTAAGAGTGGAAGGTCTTCACGTGGATAAATAAATTAGTCAAAAGATATGAAATAGAGGAGAAAAGAGTTCTTGTCTACCAGTGAGTTCCCTGAACTGAGAATCCCAGATATGTCTGTACTAAAAACTACTGCTCAGCATCTTCATGAGTGATCTAATAAGGGAATTAACAATGATGTGCTAAAGTTATTTGATGATAATGAGTTATGTAAGTATAAAGAGCAAAAGTCAACTGCAAAGAATAGCATTCACAACAGTGAATGTCAGCATGATGAAACATCCCAAAAAATTTAATCTAGATAAAGGGTTGCATATAAGAAACAATACCGATTTAACATACATAGAAAAGCTGTCTAAATTTGTCCAGTTAGGAAGGAGACGTTGGAGTTGCAATACACAGTTCTATAACACATCAGTTCAATGTTCAGAAGAGGTATTAAAAAACAAACAACATAACCACCCCAAAAAGCAAACCCTGCAAAACTGTGATATTGGAATTATCAGAAAAAAAAATACAGAAGAGAACACATCAGTGTCACCATTTTGCCACTGTATAATTTCAAAATGCTCTCGTATTTTCAATACTGACTGCAGTTCTGTCCTCTCTTTCTTCATCCAAATATAGAGGAAAAAAAAAAAAAAAAAAAAACAAACAAGGACACTCAGAACAGCAGCAGGGTTTCAGAGCACAGCATGGCAACAAGAACTGCTGGACAGATACGGAAGAAAAATGTAAAAGATCCTTAAAATCATGAGCATGAATGAAGTGAACAGAGAACAACTGCTGACCATAACAGACAGATTATGGGTATCAAATAAAATTGTTAGAATGAAGGTTTGGGGGGGGGGGGGGGGGGAGGAGGAAAAAAAAAAAGATATATTTACCCAATCCATGAATAAATTATGAAATTTAATTTCTGAATGATGTTGCAGATACATGTACACCAAACGTATACAAGTTCAAAAAGCAGTTAAGAAAAAAAAAAAAATCAATGCAGAAATTTCATGAAGATCTATTAAAAAGTGAGTTACCACTTTTGGCACAGGAAAACTGTAACATGAAGATGAATACAAACTGGCAGAACAGACCAGAGCATACTGTGATTACCCTGTTCTTATATACTTCTCCTGGTATCTGCTATTGGCTACTGTCAGAAACAGGACAAGTAAAATGGACTTTTGGCACATCTCCAGTATAGTTGTTCTTATGTTCTTAAATACTTCATTTCAAGAGACAAAATCTCCATCGACATTTAAAAGTGTTATGCTCACAGAAGTAAAACATAGAGAAAATGCTGGAATGCACTCTGCTCTCTCATTTCGCCTATCATGAATGAACCAGAAACAAGCAAAAAAAACCCTCACAAAGGTAAACGATGCTCTAACTGTCAATAGAAGAAAACATCTCTTTAGGATCCATGTAATGCATTCCCAGCTCAACCATCAGTCCTCTTTGGGGACTATCTGAAGCAGCAGCTGCAGATCTTCACATGTCTCACCAACTCCACCCTGCTTCAGACACAGTGCCAAACTATCTTTTTCAATTCCCTTTAAAACCACCACTACACATATTTAAGTTTAGGACTAGTTGTGTCTTTCTTGGCAGTGCTAGCAATATATTCAATGAAATATACACACGTCACCTCAGAAAATTCACCCAATTAGTAGATACTTCATTTGGTGAGCAATTTTCCCTTTTTCAACTTAAAGCAGCCTTTATATAAATGTAAAAAGCTGCAAAAACTCCACAGGAGGTCTCTGTTCAAAACTAATGCACAGCTACTGCAGGAGTTTTAAAGAATGATCACTGTTCAGGTGATAAATAGATATCCAATGCTCAGATTTAGTGCTCATTATTCTCATCTTGTTTAGTAGAGACAAGTAACTGGGTAAAACAAAAGTTATCTACACAGTCAAGATGGTAGTAATGTACAATGACAGAAAGAGATGCTAGGAAGAATGAACACAGGTAATCATGTTATATAATTGCTGCTTATTTACATGACACCGAGTACTACGATTTTGCTCTGAATCTTTCCAGTATCTGGATTCCCACAGGTCTTCAATCACCTCTTGTGCCTCTTCTGAAACATCTCTGCCTTGGCTAGAAAATGAATCTCAAAACAGTATGGGAAAGTGTAACTTTATGTGACCATATGCATACGCTTGTTCCTGCCCATTCCCATAAACAAGAGTTGTTAGCAAAGTATTTTACAAACCCTGAAAGACAACAGCTTCACCTAGAACACTATCTTGTTCTGAAAATTCTGATTTTTAATTCTCTGTTCATACAATTATATTACTAGACCCATGAAGTTAATGAGATTATCCACATGCCCTAAACTAAGCAAGCATATAACAGTGTCATGTTGTATTAAAAGCTTAGTTGAAAAAGTGGCAAGAAAAACAGCAGAAGAATCATCCCAATAAAGACATCAGATTTTCCATGGATTAGAATTAATGCAGAACTTTGTGTCTTATCTCACTTTCCCCTGGTGTTGATCAAGTGCTCTGCAATCTTCTTGATGACTGATTTGAAGAATCAGGAGAAATTGCAGATGCACTAAGATGACAGTGGAGTGGGTTAGACACCAATCTGTCTTGAACGCATGAACAAAATTTCCTCTCTCATCATCAATCTTCTTTGCACTCTTGGACAGGCCACCTTGAGAAGGGCCCGACTGACAAAAGTATTTACCTATCTAATTAAAATAGATGGGTCTGCATTCCAATTGCTCCCCAAAAGCAGAATCTTTGCCAGGGTAAAATAATGCAAAAAGACATTAAACTTCATCTGATACAGACATATACACATAGTTTAAAAATTTGTCATTTAATATTCATTACAGAATGGAAATAAATAGCAAAATCAGAAAGCTGACTGCCTGCTTAGGAACTGAGTCCTAAATAATTTTGCAGAGCTAGGCTTTCATCTGCTCTCCGTATGTAAAATGTCAGTACTATTTCATCTCACATAGCTGCTGTGGGACAAATGAGAGAGAAAAAAAAAAAAACACACAAAAAAAAACCCACATTCAAGATACTACTTCCACTTGAAAGGTTCTTATGTACAAGCCCCATTCCCAGAAATCAGGACTTAGGTATCAAATAGAAAATACAGATGTATCAATTCCATGCAAATTTCCTACTGAATTTTACACAAGCAATCCATCCAAAACATAAACCTTAATGTAGTATCCAGACCACTAATAAAGATACTGAGAACACCATGAAGATCAGCTTGCAATTTAAAAATGCCTAGAGTTTGAATGTTGCATTGTATTTCATACTGCAATATCATATCAAAGTTTACCCATTGGCTTGTCTGAATTTACAAAGGATACAGCTAAACAATAATTACTTACTTCAAGACTATCAGTCATTTTAAGGGCAGACAGATTCCAGCATTTTTTAAGTAGCACTGTTAAGGATTTAGCCTTATCTCCAGAATGTATGAGGTGTACCTGGGTTTTCTTTAGTGAAAGAACAGAAATTCCATTTTGCTGAACCACAAGTTTGGTTACTTGCAGCATTCAAATGGCATATGACTTCACTATTTGAGCTAAAACAGCTACTGACAGAACTAATACACATGAGGTACTACAGGGAGTAAGAGACATTTCACCAGTAGGCCTCAAAGCTATTTACTGACAGCAGAAAATACAGTGCCTCGAGGCAAAATGTGATTTTTTAAAATTATTTTTTTAGGGAAGAGGAAAAAAAAAAAGTGCCCAAGACTTAAATGTTAATACAAATCCCTCTGTTCTGATCTCCTACCCACCCTTCAAGTCATTTGTTCCCCTACATCTGACCTGACCTCTTGTGTTAACTAACCACCTAACCTTCCATTACCTGTCCCTCTCTCCTTTGGTCCTCACACTTCTGCTTCCTTCTCTTTTTACCCAGTTCCTTCTGGATATTTTCTTCCTTCTCCTGCTCATTGCTTGGGTGCAACTCAGAAAAGAAGGGAGTCTCCCTACTTTCTGCCCCTTTCCCACAGCCCTACAGCCATGAGGAGCAACTGCAAGTAAGGCCTGCTTCATCTCTGTAGCCTGGGATAGATCACGCTCAATACAAATGGGATTTTAAGAAGATGTATTTAATAAAAATTCCACCAGTCTCTACTGAAAAAATGAGGCAAAGATTTTCAAATGCCTGTAACTTAGCTAGTTTGGGTGCTTTTCTCATAGTATAATAAAAGCTGCATTCTACCAGGAGCTATTTTCCTGTTGGCATCCAAGGCTTCCCTCCAAAGCAGAGCAGGATGAGGATCTCTCAATGAAATACACTAACAGCAAAAACAAACAAAAAAGTTCTTTCTTCCAACTCTGCTAAATAACCAATCTCCCCTTATTTTGTTCTGAGAAACAGACTAACCATTTTATCTGAAGATCTACAAACAACTCAGCCACTGTTCGGTACCAGTATAAAGATCTCTAATTGGATACTACATTAAATTTCAATTAATAAGAAAGTCCTTACAATGGAAAATGTTATGCAGCCTAAATAACAGAGTAGTCTGACAGCTACAGCTCTAATAAGCCTTCATTTCAACCAAAGTGGACAAGAATGTGAAAGGTTCCCATTCTTATCCTATTAAAATGCACATAAGTTGTTTTTCACAGGAGTCACATTTCATTCATTTAACTCTTTAGAGAAGCAAAACTTACTCAACACCTACATGCTTTGAAAATATGAAACATGATCTCTGAAGTGACAATATTAACATTGCTCCATTGTCAAATGAGTCATCTTTTTTCAGCAGGCAAGCTCATAGTGAGATAAAACATTGAGAGATGATCACCTTTTAAAAACAAAGAGTAATTTGAATTCTATCCTAAGAAATTAAATAAAATAATTACTGCTATTTTGATTTCAGAGGTTTGCATGCAACAAGACGTCATCCCAAAGTATAAATGTCCATTACATAATTTGAATTCAAAGTTCACTTTTCATAATGGAAAAGTCTGCTAGGTGTCTAAAATAAGTAATATTTTGAAAAAGCTTTTTCCATGCTTCTATTTGAAACTGTCAGTCGATGCAAAGTATGATTTTTACATGATTCGTGTGAACAAATGTCTATGCTTCACTTATAGCACTTGCCAAAACATTTAATGTATATAAGCAACTCCATGTGTCAGCAAACCAGAAGAAATTGCTACAAGGTAAGGTGAGCGCCAAGACAAACTCAGCAACAGTTTCTTTTTTAAAATCTCAAAATATTTATTTTCCTACAGCAGCCACATGTGTGTATGGAAATAATTAACAGGTAAAAGACACATAGAAATCTGCACATGACAATTTATCAAAACTTTCTATTTAACTTTCACTCTTCACATGCAAGGCTTAGCCAACCTATTCTATAGTTATACAGCAAGAAACTTTTGCTTTGCATATAACTCCCCAATTCTGCTTTGAGTTCTTAAGAAATCTGACAGATCATGCAACTGCTCTAATATTTACAGCTTATGCTTCTAAATATTACCATTTTATAGATCTTTATGATTTTGTTAAGGAGGAAATCCAAATTAGGTAATGGTCATGCATATTACTTATTTAAATATATCATTTTGTTCTATAAAACTATCCACCAAACCACTCAGATGACGTTAGCCATCTTGAGACAGCTGAAGAGTAAAACTGCCAAAAATGCACACTTCAGATATGTAGTTGATAGAAGTCATTGCAATATGGTGCTCCCTTTTCCACTGGCTTCAGCAGAAGGTCAGAAAATGTGCACTGAGGTGACCTATCTTGTAGCTTCACTGTAGATGGGTTCCATCTTGTTTTTACATGACCGAACACTCACTGTCTGAAACTCTTTAGGCCATACACTGATAAAGTCCATCAACATTTACTACAGACAGCTATGCACCTTGTGCTCAAACTTCTACTCAAAAAACACTATAGACTGTCAATGGACAACTGCAGATCACCTATATTTGTCTCACAAAACACAGTTCAAGTAGTACAGCTCTAGGGAGAGTGAAAAATAAGAGCAAATAATTGAAACTGTTCTTTTTACCCTTTGACAGAAAACTGGAGTTCTATTACTGCTAAAAGACAACAGACTTTAACCTATCACTGTTGTCCGACTGCTTGACTTGGTATTAATGTTTTCAGATGTGTTACCTTGAAAATAATTTTCTAGATTGGTGATTTTAGGTGGTTTTTTTTGGTTGTTGAGTTGTGGTTTGTTTTGGGTTTTTTGTTTTTTTTTTTTTTTTTTTTTTTTTTTTTTTTTGTTTTGTTTTGTTTTGTTTTAATTTGTTTTGTGGGATCTTTATAATGGTTTACTTAGTTGAAGTGATGATACCCAGCTCTGGCATACCCTAGTTACCCCCGGTTAACTGTATTTCTCTGGGGTTTTCCCTCCTGAATAGCAGACCACATCAAATAAGCTGACTGAAGAAAGGCAGAGGTTCAAAACACACCAAGGAATATTTACATGAGATTGCCAAAACATCTGCAATATCCCAGGTATTGCATTTATATAGAAGTTTACCTAATAAAGAGAACCAGTTCCTCAAAACCAAATAACACAGAAAAACATATACCCTCAAACAGACAGTGTTTAATAATTAACTGACTTTGCAACGTGTGATATAAAAATTTGGAACTCCATAGTTTCTTCATGTTTCTAGATTTATCCTTGTGGAAAAAATGCATGAAAATGTATTGCTACAAGTTTCTCTAGACTATCATTTTGGCATCTAATAGCTCAAGGTGGCCTACACAACAAGTATTCAAAAAATGCGTAACAGAAAAGTACAGTCTGTCTCAGATTTTGTTTTATATCATTGGCAAGCTTTATAGTATTTTGACTCAAAAGCTAGTAAAATGTCCCAGACAACAAATCAAAATAACTGCTATTCAAGCACTACCTGAGTGTATTCATACTTAATCTTTAAGTAAGATTAAGCATTAGGAAGACAGAAGACACATGGCAGACTGTCTTGGTCCTTTAAATACTGAATACTCAGGGCAAATGGAAAAGATGAAAGAAGGCCCAATCTAAACCCTACTAAGACAGCTAGGAAGGTTGCTAGTTATAAACCTGTCTTCTAAATTCAATGCTTAAGCAGATATTACATGACGTCTTCTCATCATGAAACAAATTTAATTTGTTCTAATGAAGATAACAGGTTATTATGCTAGGAAACTGAAGGAAACAAATACAGTAGAACAGACACATTTTTTCCACAGTAAAATCCACAAAATGGTATCACAATTTCAAACAATAAATCACTGCTGTTCAGAAAAATCTTTTAAACTTACTGTGTTAGTTGAATCTTCTTGTAAAATTCTATCATATAACTGGATAGCATCATCATACCTGTTCAAAGAAATCATTCGCATTTATTTCTGCTAAGACAGAACTCCTGACTTTTTGACTGTCCTTGCAATACTTCATAACCCTCCTGCACTTTTTATACTGAATATATTTAAGCAAACCGTATTCATACAAAATTCTCTGGAGTGAGTGCTAAATATGAACAGCAGTATTTAATGTCACCAAGTTAACAAAATACATGGCAAGTGCTTCATGGAATACTGTTTCAGCAGCAACTTATATATTTTACAGCCAAATTCTTACTCTCCTATATGGACAGCATGGTCTCATATAGGACAGTATGTAGGTCCTATACAGACCTGTACTCTCCTATATTAAACTCCTATTCTGTACTCTCCTATGGAACCAATAGGTCCAATCAGCACATACCAACTCTCCCTTTCAACTCTCCCAAGAAACAGAAACCCCGAAATTTGAAAGGGCATCCAAAATAATGATTTTTCACTTCATTATTATAATTTAAAACTTCATGTAAGTTTCTTCAGTTATGATTTTATAAAGTATAAGCAGCTGTGTACAGTAAACTGGGACGATTCACACAAGAGTCCACCCCTAGACTATACCGTAAATCTTGAAAGAAAATGTTTTCCACCACCACTACATAGGTTGGATTAATTAGTTCTGCTATTTGAAGTATGCTCAAAACAGGTTACTCCAAATGCTTTAAACCTTCTGGGAAACAGATCTGTGTGTTCAGCCAGCTGTGTACATGACCCAAACTGGACGAATGAAATAATTCAATTCAAAACACAATGGACTGCACAGCTGTTATGCTATCACCACATAACTAGGGCATGCTTTGTGTCTTCATGTATAGTTTGACAAGTAGTTTTTCAGAGGTACTGTTGATTGATTTTGATGCTACATATCCCCTTCTCACCTTGGACACCCATTTACATACTCACTGCTCCCTAAGAACTGCTGATATGAGCATAGCTCAACTGTCCAGGCCAGTTATCACAAGGTATGAGAACAAATGTGAAAGGAAACACAAAAGCAGAAACGAGTAGAAAGTGATGGCTACAGATTTGAGCTGACATGATATAAAATGCTGTATTCATGTTCCCTGTTTGTTGCTACTTTATCTAATGTATTTTATAAAACTGAACACGATGCCCATAATCCCAGTTTTACAGGGTGAAGTTCCAGAATACTATTCTTTTCATTAGCAAGTGTCTACGGGGATGTCTCAGTCTACAGGGATGTTCTTCAATATTTCCTCTTCCTGCTGGGGAAGGCAGGATCTTATCAACTCCTAGAAGTCACACAGAATTTAACAAGAAGCTCACTTCTTCAATTGAAAATGTGATCCCTCCAGCCTAAGTCTCCCTAGCCTTCATTTATAGTCAATAGAGAGAGCAAGGCTTCTCCAGGGCATGGCTTAGAGGACCAGCAGATGGGTTCCTGCTCAAGGCAACCCAGAGCTGAAGCCTCTTTTCCCTCTGACTTCTGCAGAAAATCTACGAAGATGAAACCTTGACTTTCGTTAATGCATCTTTTCCCCTGATATTCCAATCTCAAGGATTTGACCTGACAGTTTGTCAAGAATTTTTATGAGCACTTTTGGAAAACTGTGGCTCAATCTCACTTCGTTGCTGAAACAACACGTAATGTTTGTGCAGCAGTCATTTCCCACAAAGATCTGTTCCCATGCAATAACATCTTCAATGCAGTCATGTAAACCTGAACAGAACTATTATCTTTTGCACCTCTGAATAGGTTTCAGGAAGGGAACAAATCTGCTGCCATTCTCTCACTGTCCTCCTACTCTACATCAAATGAAGACAGAAAGAGAGCTAAGTTTAATGGAAATTTTTCACAAATGTGTATTTGATATAAAGCAAGTGTGAAACATGGAACATCCAGTTGCCCTGACTCTGCTTCTGTGCTTATGGAATCCAATTCTCACTTTTTGATCCAAGCAATGGACATTCATTCATGGCTCATATTGAATAACATTTTAAAAGTTAATTTTGCAAGGATGCAATGGATGAAGAACATCTGCTCAATAAATAAATTACAAAAAAAGGCATTCAGGGGTTTACTTCTAAGCTCCAATTCTTTCAAATCAAGATGACCCAAAAGCTCCAAATCTCACCAACTCTGTATGTAAAACGTGGCATGGAAAGGATTTGTTAACATTTAAAGGCACTGGAAGCTCTTCTCAACAGTGAAGACAAGTGCTTTAGAATAGAGTGCTTATATCAAAGATGTATGTAAACGAAAAAGGTGGGCAGTAAAGCCAACCTCAAGTCCTGAGTTCATTCCTCTTGGAAAACTGTAAAGTTTTAAACTGTTCATTATTTTAATAATTCCTGTTAAACTTAGTATGTTATAACCCTCTTACAGGTCATTTCAAAAAGGTCAGTCCAGTTTCCTGGTTCTGCCATTCTATTCCATATGGTTTTTTGAGTTGCTATAACTAACTCTATAGATTTAATCCTTATTAGGTTCTACGTAATTTATCCACACTCAGAAAACAAGGGAAAAGAGATAAATCCTGCAGTAATTAGGAGCATAGGAGAACAATGAAGGCAAAAAAATTCTGGCCCTGATTTTCACATGCTACTCTAGGTCTGCAAGATGACACGTATACCTCTCAGACTTTGTTATAAAAGTGCCTACTGTTTTACTGCATAATAACTTATGTTGTTAAGAGATCTTTTTAATCCATGAAGTCTGATGGGAAGATTGCAAAAATGTAACACAGCATGATAGATGCAAAAATGCAATAAAAATGTCTGAACATTATAACACGATCATGCACGTCATTATTTTCTATAAAGAAACTGCCCAGCATTGCTTCACTGTGTTTTTATAGTGCCTGAATTCCTTTATATGAAATAGCAAGCACCCTTCCAGACAAAAAGTACATGATTTTTAAACTCAGGTTTTACCTTTCCATAGCTTCAAATCTCATTCCAGTTAATCGTTTAACTCTGTGGCTCCCAGGAAACTGCCGCCTTAGTTCCTGAAGACAAAACTATACAAACAAAACCAAAAATACTATTGTGAATATAATTATTGACATGAAAACTGAGAGACATAAAAAAAAGTAGTCCTTGGTTGATGAATTCACCAACCTGAAATGGCACTTCTAAGTAAAAGCAAATACCAATTTTTGTAACAGGCAATAAAATGTATTGATAAAGAAAACCTCGGAAACTTTGTCTGTTAGAAGACTAATTCTAAGAAATATTTTCCATATAGGTCATTAGATTGTCAGGCCTTCCTGGAAATAGTTATTTCCCCAGAAAATTAAACTCACCTACTAAAACAGTTCTGATACTATTAAAACTTGAAGGCTACTTAGTTGCTTCATAATAACACAAGCCAGTATAAAAACCAAAATAAAGACGGTAAGAGCTTATGTGATGGTTCTTTAATAAATGGATATCTTACAATGGAACAAACTATGCTAATACTATGCTCTGTGTTTGTTTTTAAAATAAAAGTTGAAGTCCAAAGAAAATGTTTGTCACTGGCTTGGGTTGAGATTGCTGGCAGATCAGGCACAGCTTCTAACTCCTGCAATCAATGAGACACCTGGGCTGGATAAAAGCAATTCATCACAGGCAGATTTCTCTGGATTAGCAAAAAAAAAGATGTTTGGTAGAGGGATTGAGTCACAACTTCCCCAGAGCAAACTAACTCTAACCATATCATGAATGTGGCTAGATAGCATTGCAAAGTTTGTAACTGATTCATTACGGTGGAGGGCAGGACAGTCCCCAGGCTCTCAAAAAGACCAGTGGTTTGAATCACATTACAAGGTTCACACAGAATCCTCATTTTTCCAGGCATTTATTTATACAACTCAGCATATAAACTTGCTCTTCATACCTAAGGTTTTAGCAGAGGCCTATCTACATAATCTGTTCCACTGCATCACATCCACTGGTCAAAGGAAAAATACAGAAGCAAATCCATAAAAATTAGTAGGTTCCCTCTCTGTTTCTGTATACAAACATGTTGCTAGAGCACAGCAAAAAGAAATATTCACATCTATCCACACACACAAAAATAGAGAAGAGAGAAAGGAAAGAGTAATCAAAGAAGTAATGCTTAGCCCCGAGTTAGCACAGAGTATTTGCATCATTATCATTTTAGTTTTCAGTGAACCAAGATCTCAACAATGCAATTTCACATAGCAAGATCAGGTTTAGTACAGAAATCATTTACTGGCACTCCGAGGGATGTATAGGTAGACTGCTGCTGCTCTGGACAACAGTGTCATAAAAATCTACAGGTACTTAGCAGCACGTTACATGACCTCTGAACTAATTTGTGAATGTTCTTAAGAGACAGGAAAACTTACATAAAACTCCAGAAAAGTAGTTTCACTCCAGCTTTTACAACCCAAACAAGCTCCTAAATTTTAAAAATAACTTTTGCAGACAATAAATCCATCCTGTGGCCCAGTGATCTAGGAATCTCAAAGGACAGTAATTTTCAGTATGAAAACATGCACTGCTTTTCTCCAATAAAATTTTTAAATGTCAAAAATTGTAACATTTGCAATAGTACTAAACTTCACAAGCTGCAGACGGACTTTCACATCTAGAAAAACCCCAACGACAATATAAAAAAGCTCATGAAGTAGTACTCAAGTGCAGGAGTACTACAAAACCAGAATTGTTCACAGTAGATATGACTATATGATCATTATTCAATTGCATGCAGCACCCACAAGGCCAAAATAAACTCCTGTAGTGTATCAGACACAATAAAAGTGACATGCAAAGCTGTGAGACAGTCACAAACAACTCACTGCAACTCTTTAGAAAACAAAAGTGCATGAATGAAGTACACTAGCTGTATCTTCAAAATGTTCTGGACTCTGCAGCACTGAATGTTCTCTTTTAACCTTTAGTCCCCATAATTATTTACGTTATTGAGGACTGGTTCTGCACTATGTCAATAATCTACTTTCTAGATTCTCTCAGAAACTCAGAAGTTACAATGACAAATCTCATTTGTATGTGAAAGTTTAATTTGCTTTCTGACTTTTTAATCATGTCAGTTTTTAATTTTAAAGGTCTGACAAAGGCAAAGAAATATAAATCTGGACTTCAAGTAAAACATTGGTAGTGCAAGTGCCTGCCAATAGTAGGTGATTTCACTAAAACATGCACATGAAAGAACTGGCTAATTGCAGTAGGGGCATGCATTACACAGAGGCATTTTGTGCAGGACATAGAGGACAACAGTAATAAAAACAGGAAAGAAAAAGAAAAAACAAAAATCAGATAGATGACTGAGAACCATCTCAGCCTCCTCATTTGGAGCAGATGAGACTTATCCCCCTAAGCAAAATGCATCACAGCTGTCAAAAGCTCATTGCTAAAAAACAGAAGTTCCAAAGTTGTTTGTCTACCCTGGGGCTACAGCTGTAGCAAAAAGCCACATATGATGTTGACTTGTTTGAATTAACTACTTCTTTATTATAAATCAATCAGTCTTAAAAAAAAAAAAACAAAACAAAACAAAAACAAAAACTAAGGTCCCCTCTAAGCTTTTAACCTCCTTTCTGAGCTGCATATAAAATGTAGCACTCCCTCATCTCAAGCAATATTCCTTAGAGGGCACAGAAACTGAAATTTAAAATCCCTGCCAAGATTAGTAAAAATAAATAGTGTTTCACAACTGATCTTTCAACACTGGCTCCCTCAACAATTTTCTGAAAGTCTTCCTAAAAAGACCCTGAAAATAAAGACCAAAACTGTTTTAGATATAAATCAGAACACAGAAATGTATTTATTTAAACAGTAAGTCTATTTGTTTTTGTTTAAACAGACAGCTATACTACAACAGCATTTTCTTCTGAGGAACAAAAGAAAGGGAAGTTCAATGGGTTCATGACAAGTTCAGAGTGTTGTGCTGTATTTTCCAGTGTAGTTCATTTTACCATATACATATGGGACGCAAGATAAACTTGTCTAGTTCTGCCTACTTTCAAATTGCCCTTCTCCCAACTACATCCTCCAGTCTGACCCCTTGTATATCACAGGCCCTTAAGTTTCACCCAGATGACATCATATGAAGCTCAAAGACTTTATGGGGTATTTTGCCATTTGACAGAGAACAAGGCACTGGAAGAATAATCCCCACAAAAGACCTAGGCTCCTGAAAATATCTTTCTTTTTATTCAGAATAAGCTCAAGCTTGCAGGTCTTCAGGGCACAAGACAAGCTCATGGGTTTTTTCCTAGTGTTTTGTGAAGGAGGGATGAAAAGATTATTAAAATTTGCCTGCAAAACACACTTTTGCCATTTTGAGTTGCTGCCTTTACAGGTTAAGCTTCATTGGGTTTTTTGCTTGTTTTGGTGTTTTTTTTAATTTTTAATCTACTGAACAGGTGTTACAGTTCTAAATAAACTAATTTTATCTGAATTATTTGTATAATTCAAATAAATTTGCATACAAATTGACTAAACTCAAATATTCATTAAACATATTTTTATCAAGAACCACTGAATAATTTAGATTGCAAGGGACCTTTGGAGGTCACCTGCTCCAAATCCCCACTCAAAACAGAGATAGCTTCCAAGTGAGTGCAGGTCTATGTCCCAATCCATTTCTGAGCATCTCCAAAGGAGATTCCACAGCTTCTCTGTGCCACTTGTCCCAACGTGTTCACTAAACCCAGTGTCAAAAACGTTTTCCTAATATCTAATTGGAATTTCCTTTGTTGTAGCTTATGTCTCTCACACTTGTCTTTTGCTGCACATCTACAAAAATCTGTCTCCATCTTCTTTATGCCTTCCCATTAGTACATATTCAAGGATAGCAATAAAATCCCTCCTCTTAGCATTCTCAAGACTTAATAAACCCTGACCTCTCAGACTTTCCTTATACATTATGTAGTCCAGCTCCTTATTCCTCTTGAAGACTTGCTCCAATATGTCAATGACTTTCTTTGATGATAGCCAACATGACATATAATATGATATGCATGACAGGGCATTTTACCTCAAAACATTCAAAAAACCAACATCATTTGAGAGGTTTTCAATAAACACACACTCTCTGTACAATATGGCAACTTCACTATTATTCTTGACATTTAGCCCACACCAGACTAGCTGTAAATATTTTCATGGCTATTGGAAGAGACATGATCTGTCTAAACAAAAGTTACACATTAGAGAAGGTGGGTGGAGGCGGTTTCTTCCCAGCAGTGTATTTCTCGATAGATATTCTACAAGTCCAAGCTATGGAATTCAGAATATCCTATAACAGTCCAGAGAACTATCTGGAAGAGATACCCAGGAAGAAAACCTAAAGTCTGAGGGGAAAGTCAACTTGAAAACTTACCAATGCCAAATCATCTCGACTGCAGTCCAGGGCAGCAATCATCACCTGTTCATATATTATCCAAACTGGACACAAAAGAGACATTAAATACAGATAATTGATTTTTTTTTTTTTTTAGATAACAGGAAACACCTACAATGTAAATAAGATTAATGAATTGTCTGTATATTTTTTCCCTTCTACTCCCATGGACCACTACTGAAACAGGAACATTTTAAGAAACTGCTGGGATTAATTAAAAACACATTTAAGCAATTTTATTGCTTTTAGTAACAAAGTACCATTTGACATCTTGAAAGGCAAAAAAGCTCTACTTCTCTCCTTTTCCTAACATTATAGCTGCAGTCTTCTAGGCAAATCCCCATTAGGACTTGCTCTCTGATCAGCCCTGGAGAACAGCCACTTGGGTTATAAAGAAAACAAATTTCCCTTAACTGCTTCACTGCTGAAAGTCCTACAAATGTTGCCTTCTTCCTGGAGTTGAACAATTCTCTAAATCAATGACAGATTACATTATTTGTGTTCTAGGCCAACTGAGTTCTTGAACATAAAAGAACTTAACAATGTAGCTCCACAAGCTGCAGAAAGGAGAGTTTATAGTAGGGGGAAACATGTAATGCAGGTATTAGAAGTACTAAGTGTTTTGAACTGATGTAAATACAATCAGGCGAACTTAGTATTTCACAAAACTGAAACAGAAGCAAATGTCTTCCAAAATAAAAATATAAAATAATAAAAAAAAACAAAAGCCTTCTCATTTTCAAAAAGTTTCTATGATATGAATTTCCACTATTTTTAAAAGAAAATACTATTTCTGGCTAAGTATACAAAAGAAGAGAAACAGGCATTAATTTGCCTGCAATCCGTCTTCCCCACTGGAACTATTTGTAAGGCATATATTCTATTTTTATTATATAACCTATACATTTTTTTCCATCAGTATAAAAATACATAGATAGATACAGACAAAAGACAGATAACATATATCCATGATATACAGTATAAATTATCTTTTCAAAAGAATTATAAACACAAGAGTAAGATACTTTTATAGTTTATGAAATGGTTCTCCGCATTCGATCAAACCTCTACTTTGATACTCTAACCCTAGCACAGGTTAGTGTCATGTATCAGGCAAAAGAACACTTGCAAGTGAATGAAGTAACTAGTCCAAAAGGGTTTTTATAATCTGTACTAGGGCTTTCTTGTTTAAGCTTTAAAAAAAAAAAAAAAAAAAACCACAACAAAAAAGCCAAAGGTCTTATTCCTCTACTTTGAAGTCCAATTATAGCTTTGGAATACTGACTGTCTATAAGAAAATCCCAACTTTTCATTAAAAATATGATGTGCATAACAGTATCCCTGTTCCTTAGATTGAATATTCAGTAAGTTATTTTTATTCTAAAAATTCTAACAATAATTTTTCCCCCCATCACATTGGATGTCTTCTACCTGAGGAGGCAATTTAGAGAGATACCCATATAATCTACCCCATTGCATTCATTATTTTCTATTCTATATGCATTCTGAAATTAGCCAATGTAATATGCAGATATTTTATGAAAACACATGAAGCAACAAGAATATCATCCATCAAATACAACTTATTCACCTTCCATGGCTACTCAAGAAAGAATTCTAGGTCTACCATAGGTGTTTGGGGTTTTTTTTCTGGTTGTTTTTTGTTTGTTTGTTTTAAAAGCTGTATACAGTCACCATTCTGAAACTACTTTAAAACAAAACAAAAAAACAAATATGGATGCAAATATGTGAATAGATTTCTGATACTTTTATGCATTGGCTAAGAACCGCAGGAACATTGCAGCTCATTTATCTAATGAGAATCCTGAATGTTAAATTTATGAAAGAATAAAATACACATATCTTGAAAAGAAGGAAAAACTCAATACTGAGAAGAAAGGAATGTCTCAGTCTGTATTACTGAGAACAGTGTTTCAGAAAGGTATCGGTAAGATCTGAGAGGAATATCAAGCTCCTCAATAATTTCTTACTTAAATACCATTCTCATAAATTACTAGTAAGACGGTAAGAAGAAAGTGAAATCAAGGTTAGTTCTGAAAGATCTTCTAAAGCAGAGGTAACCTACCACAACTCTCTTGCAGGTGGGTGTATTAAGCCTACCTATGCAGTTTAAAAACAAGCTTGTTACTCACAGTTACAGTGCAAAATGTCCTCACAGTGCAGTATCTTCTTCAGGCACTTAACTTCCAAACACACTCCATGACTTACTGCTATGCATAGGGGTGTCTTCAATACATGATACTTTGGGTAGAATATCCATGTATTTATACGCAAAAAATGTATAACGTTTGCAGTGGCCAAATTCCTTACAATGGAAAGAACTCCAGAACAGAATTACAGCTCGGAGCATGCAAGGCAGAACCAGAGCAAAACACTGATATGAAACAAATACTATCTACCAAATCCCAAACTCAATACTGAAAGATTCCTCACCTGACAAGAAAGGGAGGCAAAGTGTCTTTCTGAAATGACTATGTGGATTTTAATACCTGGAACACTGTATGAAGTTAAGTATTTGCATTAGCTGAAAAAAGTTATTCATATGGAACACTGTAATTTTTATTAGTAAATACAAGGTACTACTGTGGCTGCTAAAATCCACTTCTGACTATATAACAGCAGTTAATAAAATAAAAGAACTACAGAGAAATGTATCACAGAAAGTCTGTATTAAATTACCTGAATTACAAAAAAGGGAAAATTAGAAAGAAGAATAAGCATTAAAATAAAAACCTGTGTGAGATTAATATGAAAGCTTATACAATCTTGACAGCACTTTGTTATACTTTGTTTTATTTTATGCTTATAGTAAACAGTGCTATTGTGCTGTGGCACGTTTCTAAACAATTATTGTTTAGTAAGAAGTGTTATATGCAAGCTTTTGTCTACTGAAATTAATACAAGGTAGTTAAAATCCCCTGAAAATAATAATTTCATGAATAGTGGAAATTTAGACTTACCTTCAATTATAGTATCACAAATGTAATATTATAATAAAACCAGCCTTAATATTAATTCCTGCAGTATGTATGACTTAAGGAATAGCTGTCTCTGTTATGAAAAGATACTTTTCAATTTTTCCACAGTGTTGAAGAACAGAGAATCAGTCAAATGACAGCTAGATAATAGTTTCACATAATGGTCTAACTACTAATATAGCAAACTAACAGTTCTAGTAGGTAATCTTTCCATCTTGTCTCACTGCAGCCCATATTTGGGAAACTAATCTAGGAAATCTGGTAGCCTATTACACTAGGAAAGTAATATATATTTCATCAACATAAGCAGATACAGAAAAGCAACACAGACGTACAAAACAGGCTGAAAAGAGAAAACAAAATCAGACAATGGAAGTTTTAAAAATAATGATTGTTTACTTACTGTCATCTCCAAGTTTAGATGAATATTCATTAATTAACTCTTCTCCAACATCCACTATCTGTTCACTGTTTCGGTAGTTTTCTTCCCTCCATTTCCTCATTTTATCACGCATATCTGGAGGCAAAGAAGAGGAAAAAGGTAATACTGAAAAAAAAAGAAAATACTGAGATTTCCAGATAGCAATGGAATTAGAATTTTATTTCTGGAAAATATGTATGTGAAGAATGGGTTCAGAGAGCAATTGATATAAAAGAGTAACTTCTACTAATATTAGAAAACTCCTAGAAACAGATAGGTGTACCAGACCTCTGAAACCGTATCACACAAACAGTGCTCATGTTCTAACACAATCAGTTCAACTTCTAAATCTGCACTCTCCCAGGTTAGTAACATATGCAGTAAAAAAACCTTATACCTAGTTATCCACTAAATAATAAAATTTAACAGACATTACCCATGGTTAGGAAAAATAGGCTATGAGACATTTCTCCCAAGTAGTTTCACAGTTATATCTACGAACAATACTAAAATTTCATTTCTGCTCCAGGTGAAAAAATTTTCACTTAAAATATTAGAAAAACCATGAAAATCCAATCACTGCACATGTTTACCATTGTAAGCAAAATGATGTGAACTTCCACCCTAAAAAGAACCCACACACTCTTATGGAAAGGAGCTGCAAAAAAAAGCAGACACGGAAGTGAAGGCTTTCTACACCAGATAAGTGCCCAAAGGTATAAAAATCATCACTGTCTAGGTAAGATAGAAAAGATGGTTTATTTTAGCATTAGGATTTTTGTTTCGAGAGTGTATTTCCTATGGCTCAGATCTCCAAGAAAGCTGGCATACTCATCAACTCAGCTAGAGAGTGCTACCTAACTTAGGTTTTATTTATCCTCTGGATCTGGAAATTGCTAAGAATGCGATTTTGTAATGACATATACATTTATATACATGTAGATGTTCCATATACAAAAACAAGTTTTGAGAGAACATAAGGAAAATAGTTTTCATTAACAGATAGTGGCTTTACCAATATGAAGGTACCATGACAACTGCTGCCAGTATTATTTTTAAACTTTACAACAGCTGGAAAAACAAACACAACGATAGATCTAAACACTGTTAGTTTTTCTTGCACTTCAAAATGCATAGTTAACATAACTGACAGTTAAAAACTAAGCACTGAACTTTCTTCCATCTACCTGAAGTGATCTCAGATCGTTCATAAGACTGCTATTGTGCTACATTTTGTATTTTGAAATTCAACCAAAACCACCACAGGGTTACATTTCATATGCATGGGTAAAGTTAAATGGTTCTAGACACATGATGGTCCCTGGATATTCAAACTTAGACAGCAAGAATGTGAGAGAACACAAACATTCACAAAAGCTGACAAGTTAAATGCATAAAAATAAATAAGCTGTCTGATTTCTATCCTCTCATTTACTTGGAAATTATCAATGCCTCCATTCCAGTGTGATTCCAAATGGAACACTGTATGAATTATGTATTAACAGAATGCACATCTACCATTCATCACCCAAGTAGAGCATTTACAGCAATGGAAAAAAACTGTAGGACAGAGAATAGTGTATCAGCTGATGACTGAAAAACAAAGTAAAAAAAAAGTTCTCATGAGTGTGAATCTATCAGGAGGTTCATTACTTTTAAAAACACTGAATTTTAAGTAAAAAGTAGAAGAAAATTCTAAAAATGGCAATAAAAACTTATGAAGGTTTTTTACAATGTTGTCAAACAATTTTTTACTGAAGAAAGCTAACAAGAGTCAGCCAATAATAACTTCAATCTTGGAGGTAAATCTACATACAGCACACAATACAAGGTTGGGCAGTAGCAATCTGGGATTTAAAAAAAAAAAAAAAATTGTTAAACAAATGTCTAGTTTTAATTACACTTACTCCTGTCGCGTGTATAGGCTGGTCCCTAGCAACTGATACGTTTGTTTTAGCCTTAGGTTCTCTTCAATTAGCAAGCTTTGCACATATAAATCAAAACACTACCAGACCAAAAGAGTAGATGCACTTGCCACAATGTTTGCTGTTCCCTAAAAACATGCAAGCAGTCTACAGCAAGACAAAAAAAAATAACCTGTGTTTTATTTTTGTGTCTGTTAAGGCATCTGTTAATTAGGCCTGAGCAACCAGATATGAAGTAATCCTCTTAGAATTACTTATACTTCGATTGTTTAGTTGGATCATCATTTTCAAGTCCTCGATATCTAAAAGCACCTGATAAAATGAATGAATTTACCCCTATTAGTAGTGACATATATTGCATACTCCAAAATGTTACCTTAACATATAGTAACTGCTACCAGAGGCAGTCACTCAGCGGCCCCACAACCATTACATTTCTAGAGCTCATTTGTATATTCTTCTGTTCCAGACACCAAATCTTCCACCACACCTCAGCTCCACACACTCTCACATTACAAAGTACAAATCAGACCAAAAAACTCACACATCCCCCAATTCAGCAAGCTTCCCTACAGGCAGGGGGTGGGCAGTGGCCCGGTGCCCGCTCCCTGCGGGTGCTGCCTCTCACCACAACCACTCACCTTTCCAAGCGGCCTCAACTAAAACCTCGGCATCTCACCTTTGCCTGCTGCAATCCCATAAATTCCTATATAAAATCCAGAGCAAGTAATCTGTCCCTTTGATTACTGATGAAAATCAGGAATACCTAAAAGCAAGCAAACACAGCGCAGAACACAACAAAAGCACCTCACCAATGCTTAATTGCACACAGATTATGACAGAGATGAAATGTGACTGTTTTCTACTTCCCAAAGCCTTTCCATACAAACTAAATATGAATTCAGTTTCTAAATCATAGGAAGGAACCAATTTTGACATCTGAAGTGAAGTCTAATGGCTAGAGACATTAAAGGTAGAAGTGTCCAGTTTTTAAATTCATTTGGGATTTTCTCTTTGTTACACATCATGTTTCCCAACAGATAACATTTGCAAGAAAATGGCCTCATATTTAGACTGTTAAACTTCATCTTATAAAGAGTTTTATATTTTCAAAAATTACAAAAAATTCCTTGGAAAAAAGTCTCACGTGAACATGTAACAAAAACTCTTAATGTGCCACTAATTAAGCAGCAATTTTTGAATACAAGAAATAGTAATACTAATTAAATGATCCAGAAAACTTAAGTTAAGCAACAACTATCGTGAGCTGTTAAAAATCTTCCATAATATTCTTTTCACTTGTTTTCAATTTATGTTAAAAGAAATCTAGTTTAGAGAATATGCCATCCCTTTATCTTTTTGGTTTTGATATCCAGTGAAAAACTATTTACTGAAACAAGAGTTGCGATGACAGCATTCAAAGAACTTGAGAAAGCCTGTCTACCACTAGCTGGAAGTCACTGCTTTGTTCTAGCTGTGTTTGAGATCTTAACATTATGATGCTTTTGTGAAAGGTAAAGAAAAGAAAACTTGGTTTATTTTGTCCAATTCTGACAATATATCAGATGAGTTTTCTGTGAAAGCCAATCATTGTTTTATTTGTTCTTGACTACCATGACTGCTTCACTTGCAGATCATGCTGATTCTGCACACACAATCTAACTCGTGTGCTCCAAAACCTCCTCCTTAAATTAAGTGATACAGGTGTATTTTCTTTTTTTTTTAAATGTTCCTACTCATGGGCCAAATTAATCTTTAATGCACCACTGAAACTACGTTAAATATTTATGAATCGTCTCTATAAAGTTCTACATAGCTCCTATAAGAAGCTGCACATCACCAGTTACAACTGACATGCTAACCTAACACACCGTGCTTCTTTGCCAGACCTGCGATTCTTGGCTCCCTGTCACTCCACATAGTTTCTAATTCTTGTAAATATGAAGGAAGCAGGAAATACAACGCCATTTTCTACAGGATAATTAGCAACAGTAACGAGAAAAAAGGAGCAACATATCACCTTCATCTCGAATACATAAGCTGTAAAATACATGATGCATATCCACATATACACATTTCTTTTAATACCATACCACCCTGAAGCCACATTTGGGTCATCTAAGTCCACTGAAGTTAAATGAGAGGTTTTCCTACTCTTCAGATTTCAAAATACACTTTAAAGCTCAAGATACAGCAGCAGACAAAGTAAATAAAGAAAAATAAAGACAACAGCTCCAGCAGCGGAAAACAGTTATTTTCAGTTATCTTTCCTAATCACTGTACAATGCATTTACCTAACATAAAATTTAATCATGGTTAAACTCACCTTTGTCACAAAGAACCTGAGTGAAAAGTGAAGCAAGGCATAAACTATCTTTAATATGTCTCATATTATTCTTCTTCCCTAACCTCCAATAACAGCTTCATCTTTGAGCAATATGTAAGTAAAACCCATCTTGTTTAGAAAGGACTGAGTATATAAAGGACATTTTTCAGACAAATACCAACCACACATTCAGTTTCACAGAAATTAAGCATTTCAGACAAATTCAACGTGAGCTACATTAAATTTCTAGAACTGTGTCCAAGTTCTTTGCTAGGGACTAGGTCACATTGCTGATGGTATTACCCCACCCAGGAAAAGCCTCATTGCACCAGGGATCTGGTTAAAGTACACATGGAGAAGGGAAAAAAGCCTTCTATCTCAGAACAGTCTTTGCATGGTCTGTTGCAGGATTCCATTCATTTTCACTTTTGTTTACATTTCTTGAAATAGAGGAAAAAAACACAGAATTTTTCAAACATGTTCTTCTAAAGCAGAGACACTACCTTGTACCAACACTGATCTTCCTCTACACTCCAACACTTTCATTCGGACATGAACTGGAAGGTATCACCTGAGAAGTTATGATAAAACTACCCAGCTGGTCCCCAAAAATTTCTTGTTTAACATACCCATATGCAAAACCATGCACCTAATCCAATGCCATAAATGTCAATCAAAACTTGAGCACCCTATACCTGGCCTTTACATTAGAGGTTACCTTCTAATAACACCAATTCTGCAATACTCTCAGACAAAACAATCTAGGGCTAAATATGCAGAAATATATCCACAGTGCACAGTGCACCCATGAAAAATCTAATTTCTTTTTCCAATCACTGACACCTGAGAATAACCGCAGGAAAGAAAACCTTAATCTCTGGGTTTTGTAACAATGTATTTTCAAACAAAATAAAAGCTGGAAAAGTTCTTTACATAAACTGTTCTAGAGCAACTTCCGGGAAAGCCTATAAATAACACCAGTAATGCTCCATAAAACCTCTCTTCCCATACAGTGGCCTGACTGTTCTCTATCCAAGCTGAGCTTCACAACCACTGTACCTTCTCACAAGATGTATAAAATAATGGGCAACCAAGCTTTTCCCAAAAACTTGCTGAATTAGTCTAATGACATCATGGTGATGCAAACAAGTATCAGAGCAAAACTACCTATAAACCAACCACCGGACACATTGGCAAGAAAGTCCTCTTCTTCATCCTTAATCATCCAGTTACAAGACTATTTTCTTCAATACCAGTTAAAATATTTTCTAAGATAAATGCAATGTGAGCTGAAAACTGAAAACTGCAAATTCCATTTTGTTTTGATGCAGAGTCCTACAGAAAAAAAGTGCAGGAAAGACAGCATGGGCACTATTTCTGATGGGCAAGTTACTGGCCTCTGCTAAAATACACCCCATACAACGTTCCTCCTCATATCCTCATACTACGGAACCAAACTAACCAATAATCTGTGCTCAGGGAATTATTCTATTTCGCAATTAGCTCTTCACAGAGTAGCAGTAAATAAATAGATAACGAAGATTACATGGCTTCTCTCTCCATGGTCTTTTCTACTATATAAGCTTGTAAGGTATGGGACCACCTAGCTAATGATGCCCCCTTTACAGTCAAAATTCTGAAGAAGTATTAATTTCTTCCAGATAGGAGTCTCGACAGAGCTTGAGTACTGTATGAACTCACATTGGAATATGTACTGCTTACAAGAGAAGAACTATTGAGAATGTCAGGTAAATACTTCAGAAAGTATTGTTACATGAAAAATAAATAATCATGATGATCAAACATATGAAAACTACAAAAACTGGGGGAGCAGGATTTTCAAAACCTTTTATGCCACTTCAGAGCTTCTGGGAATTCCTCCGCAAACGCGCGTCCTCGAGTTTTAGGAAAACATCAGGTAATTTTCAGGCGGTCCAAAAGGTGAACAACGACACCAACTGCTGACCCAGCCACCAGGCCATTTTTTTTTCGTGAGGGCTGTATCGGTACCGGGGGGGGGCGGGAAGCCGGGGCGGCGGGAATGCCGCGCCGCCGGCCCGTGGGGAAACGCGGCTCCGTCCCCACCGGGCGCTTGGGAGAGCAGCCCCGCGGAGCAGCTCACCCCACCGCGCACGGGGGGCAGCCACGGGGCCCTCCCCGGCCGCAGCCCCAGGCGCCCGGCAGCTCCGGAACCGCCGCCCCCCGGCCCCGCCTGGGCACCGCCACCGCCCGGCACCGGGGCCCTGCCGGGGCCCGCCGCGCAGCCGGGCTGCGGGGGCGCCGCAGCCCCCCACGCCGCGCCCGTGGGCCGGTCGGGCCGGGCTCGGGTGCGGCCCCGGCCGGGAAACCGTCGGGGGGAAGCGGAGAGGGGGGAGGCTGCGGCGTTACCTTCCCAAGTCACGTCGTACATCTCCGACACCTTCGCCATCTTGGCGCCCGCCCGCGTGACGCGCCGCCGTGACGGCCCCGGCCGTCATTGGCGGGGAAAGAGGGAGGGAGGGAGGGCGGCGGCGGCGGCGGCGGGGCCTGCCTGCCGGCCTGCCGCCCGGGGCCTGCCGGCCGCCCGGGGACCGCCTCACACGCCGCCCGGGGGGTGGACGACACGACGCGACACACGCGTGCTTGCCTTTTCCCTGGCACCCAGTGCTCGTCCTGCCCGCGGGTCTAGAGGCCCGGTTTAGCCGAATTAAAACACTCGGAGCCTAAACCGGCGCTGGCACTAAGGGCTGCAGATTAATTTCTCGTGTGTTATCATCCACATAAACTTTCCACGTCGTCTTTGGACGGCGCAAAGTTTAGCGCCTCCAAACACACCCCGCGTGAGGAGGCGCGGGTTTGGCTTGTTCTCGGTTTGCCAACTGCCGGTGGGTTTCTCGCCCCTGGGCTCCTGGAGACGGGGCTGGACCGTCCGTTCCTCAGCGTTTGCTCCAGCCGCCCCATGTGCAGCGAACTGCCACAAAGACAAATTTCTGGCGATGAGTCGTGAGAAGCCCTGAGGGGCCTACGGCCAGGAGCAGGGCCAGGGGCTGCTGCTCACCTCTGTCTCCTCACCACCATTGGTTTTTCGACACTGCGGCTTCTGCTGGACATCAGTCATGGAGATGAAGGGTTTCTTAGGAAAGAAGGCTCCTGATTTCAATACTGTATAGTTGCTAATAAATAAATGTATGTCCGCTGAAGATGTTGAAAAAGTGGCAAGGATTTTTAACTTGTGTATCTATGCTAAAGGAACTGGGTTTTAAAAACTTTATCACCAGAAACTTACTTGTCTGACATTCAACTCTGACAAGACCTCTTCTGGGAAATGCCCCAGACTCCATACTCAAAATGAATCCCCTAGCTCCTTCAGCAAATGTACCGTAGCATAAAGAAAACAGTTTCTGTATTTTGGTGCTTCATCTGAACTAGAATGAACTACTAATTCTTAATACAATCTACAGTATAACTGTAATGACTTTGACAGCTAAAAGGCCTCAACTGGAATTCAAATGGTGTCTAGAAAGACTCGGTATGCCTAATTTTTTTTCCCCTGAAAGTTGTTTTTGGTCTTCTAAGTTGCTGAGTTGTTTAGACTTTGTATAGAAAGGCTGCACTTCCAGCTAATTTAATTTTACAATGCCAGTGTCAGTATTATCTGAACACTTCCAAAAACATTTATGTATTTATTCTCATAGTATTCCTAAGAGTAGGGAACTATTCCTCCTGTTTTACCACTAAAGGAATGAATGCAGAATGGTTATGTGCCAGATCCATAAAGAATTTAGCACACACCTGCTCTGCACATTACAGAGTAACGCTGAAATAACTGAGGTAAAATGAGAAATTAGCTTGCAGAGTTCAGTGCTGCTGGGTTGCTGAGCTAGCTGTAATGCCTAATGTGGGATGCAGAATTTAAGCATATAAATCCAAAATTTTGATCCTTTTAAAAGCTCTGTTAGCTTCCACGTAATGCTGAAGGAACTGAAATTTGAGAAATGTGTGTTTGAAGTGTTTGGGAGGGGTTCGGACTTTCAGTTCCCTGGACATCTAGCTCCGTGCTTCTGCACCTGCCCACAACTTTCTGTCTCGGCAGGAGGCAGGAGACGGTACCTCACTGGTGCTCCGGCCAGTTACTGTTCTCAGTGGCAGCTCTGATCTCTCTCCTAGCTCGATTTAGACAGCTCCCTGGTTATCCTGGATTGCTTCCTCAGACATGCGGCCCTCCACCTGCACTGTAAGAGGAGACTAGATCCTGAAGTTATGCACTGTAAGTGTTGCCTGCTGCCTTTTTTGGATGTAGTCTTGAACGACTTGCCTAAAATCACATACGCTGTGTTCTGCCAAGCTCAAAACTGACCCTTCCACTGCATTCCTGTGCTCGTACTGTGGAGGAGAAAACCATCCATGCTCACGAAGAGACAGGAATTATTGTTACTATATCCCGTTATGCCAGATACTGTTATAGTTGGAAACAGAAATGTTTTTAGTATTAAGCTTTTTCTTCTTGGAAACTAAAACAGGGGTTTTGAAAGCTGTTTTCTAATGCCAAAGAGCGCCATCACTTAATTCAAAGTTTAAAGTGTTTTGCTAATAAAGCTTAAAATGCTCTAAAAAGGGAATAGTCATGTGAAATCTTTTTTCTGAATCTGTCATGTTCTGCTCTTGTGCCACTTCTGCAGGAACCAACCAGAAAGGTAGTGATCCAAATCTTACATAATAACGGTAAAAGCAAGGTGTTTTGAGGGAGCTATTTAAAAGTGCAGAAAACTTTTTGTAGGTAGCACAGCTAGTTCTACATAATACCAAATGAAAATGAAAACAAAACAAAACAACAAAAAAAAACAAATATCCTTTTTTGCTCCTTTTTCTATTAAAAAACCTTTATCTTTTATTATGAAACCTGTCAGTTCAGTAATAATTCAGTCACAATTACAGTTCAGAGAAGTGATACCTACCAAGGAAGAAGAACATAGTAATTTAATTTACTGCTTACCAATGTGGCAAACCATGGAAGTCTGTATCATGTGCACGAGATACAGGGCATACAAAGATATTTGGGCTCAACACCAAATAGAATCTAGAACCTACTTGAGTTCAATAATGTTACAGGGCTAGTTTAGTAATATAACAATGGTGGCATCCTTGAAGTAGGTAGGAGACAGGAGAAGACAACTCCAGGACAGTTGTGGCACAAGGAAGAATGTACATATGAATGTATGTACATGGATCCATGTATGCCATGAATGAATACAGTGCTAATTTGTGTTCTGTGTGAACCAGATGATTAATTTGTTAAGTTGCAAGAGTATGGACAAACTTCATTTTATGTATGGAGCGTTTACAGACACTAGTAACTTGTGTAGTGATGGTAAAGATGAGTCCCAGAAGATAAATTAGTGGATGAAAAATATGGGAAATTCAAGAAATTTGAATCATGCCTTTGAGCCCGATCCTCCTCTGCATTCATTTATTAACATTTCAACTTCAGATACTTTCTCACATCAAGTTTAGAATTTCCCAACATGAAAGAAAAGTAGGTAAGAAAATAAATGAATAAATTTGCTTTAGGGAATTACTCTGACAGGTAATATGTAGAGGAGAACATTTTAACATGCTTTTAAGTTTTATCACAGCATCACCACAAATAAGAAACCCCAAGTAAAAATTTTGTAAGTCACCTTAAAAAATTTGAGGTTTCTTTCTTATCATTTTGACTAGAACAAACTATTATATATTGGAACATATGTAGGAAAGCAGTAACATTTTGAATTTCTAATTCAGCATTAGTATTTACAGTCAATTTAAAATTAATTCCCTCTTTCTGACTCCTAAATTAAAGGACAAGAGGAGACCATAGCCAGAGAAGTTTTTTATCCTTAAGCTATAAATCTTCCTGACTATTGACACTCACAAATGGAGAACATGCCAGAATTACATCATTCAGCCTGCCATGAAAAGAAGCAAATAGGAGACACTTTCGGAAAGCTGGGGAAAACAAGAAATATAAATCAACTTGATAAATTGACAACGTTAAAAATCCTTAAGCAAGTCTAGCAGCACTTCCTCTGCGGCTTGATACTCTACACTGTATCCTGAGAGCCTCCTGAGATTGATTTTAAAATGGCAGTGAAGTGAATAAACACCACAGATCCAATTGCTGACTTTGTATGGTAAGGTAGTTTGAGCTTCAGGTTTAGTATTTACTAGCTGAGTACATACAAGCTTGAAACTGCTGCCCCAAAGACAGCTCTCTGTATGCTTAATTAAGAATTTTCGTAGAGTCTTAACTAGATCCTGTGGGCATTAATTAAGTGTAAGAATACATTAATAGTAATATGTTGCAGAGGCTTAAATTCAGTGCTGGAAGCTGTTATTTCCTATAGCTAAAGTGAACAAATGTGCATTAAGGAGAGGGGGGCAAGCGGGGAGCTGGGGGGGGGCAGGCTGGGCACAGCCCTCGGGCTGGACACCAAGATGGAGACTAAGCCCTGCCAGGAGATGGGCAGTCAGGGCCTGCCGCCCCAGCCCTCCTGGACAGCGGTGCCGGGCACGGGAGGGAGCAGTGTGTGCAAAATATACCGGCCGACCTATCGCCACGGTTTTCATCCGATCTCTCTTCTGCTGCCCGGGCAGCGTGAACGCTCCGCTCTCCTGAAGCAGGGGCTCGGCAGTCTCATGCCTGCTTGTGGGAAGCAGCGATGCCCCTCTAAGAGCAGAGCAGAAGAAATAAACATCTTGCCCACACGCCCGCTGGGATGAGCACTTCTCTCTTGCACAAGAAACGAGGATGAGAAGCGGTAGGACTGGAGAGAGCCCCTCTCCAGGGGCAGCAGACGTGCCAGCCCCACCGTAGTGGAAACGGATGGGGAAGAGGTCTGGGGGCCGGGGTCCGCAGCTGAGCAGGTCCCGTGGGCTTCCCTCGGGGTGGGGGGACACGGCAGACAGCTGTACGCCTGCAGGCCTGCAGCTGAGAGGGGTCGGATGTCCCCTCCTGCGCTGACCTCTGCAGCTCCCAGCCCGGTTACTCATCTCCTCATAGCTGCACTAGTGTGTCATATACATTTGGGGTCTTTTTTGACTGACTTGAAATAAATTGTACTGAAGTTAAGGGAATTGCAGCGCTCTCCCCGGGCTGAAGTCTGCTCTCAGAATGTGTTTTTTAACACCCTCCTGACATCCTGACCATTTTAAAATCTTCTCATTTCTGAACCACGTCTGTCTCACAAGTAATTCTCCTGTGCTTTCCCCCAATCCTTACTTACTAACTTTGATCCTTTTTCCAAGTTCTCTCCTTGTGTTCAGCTACATCTCATTATTTTTGCAATGTTTCTGAGATGGTTTTGTCCGGACAATCACTGGACTTGGAGGGGGAATGATCTCTTTGTAGGACAGCATGTTTTATTCATGGATGCAGTAGTTTGTGTTTCTACCTTTAAAAACAAAGGTAAACTGTAGTGGAAACAGGCACTGGTTATCATATCTGCCAAGGCAAAATAATGGTAACAGTTTGTCAGTTGTAGCTAATCCAGACTCTCTTCAGCAGAGAAAATCAAAATACAGGGAGCTGATGTAATTTACCTAATATCCTAAAGCAAAACAAAGGATTTATGCCACATTCAAGCACAATCTAATTGTCCAATTTGAAAGTGCTTATTCCTGGCTTTAACCATATTGCTATTAGGTATTCACACGCATTTGTTTTACGCGCTGTTCACGATGTATGCTGACAGGTCCCGCTGCAATTAGGATAGGTTTGTGAGGTGTCAACTTCAACATTAATTTTTCTAGGTATTCCAGCCCTTCTCCTGCCTTGACTGCTTAGACGTTTAGTGGCAATGTATACCTTGTTAGTTGTCATTTAACCCCTCATTTTCCTTACAAACTGTTCCAGGCTGCCTGTCCAACCTTTGAGTTTCTACGCTGCCAGCTATCTGCTGTTTTATCAGTCCAACCAATTGCTCTCACACTCCAAATCCCTGGTTAGAAAAGTAGAGTCCATATCCAAAGGACGGGGCATGTCTGGTGGAGCTACAGTGACCACCACCACTTCAGGTGGTAACACACATCAATATTGCCAGCAGCTTCCTCAGCTGTGTTTTTACTCTACCAGAGCCATGAGCACACCAGACAATTGAAACAGCTCAGCTGGAAATCAAAAGAAATTCTTTAGAGGCACAAGAATGCCTTGAATGCATACCCTGCTACAAAAACGAGAATTAGATAGTTGCTGGTTCTCTGAATGCTAATCTTCAGCCTGGGACTTCTTTTTGGAGGCAGAACACTAGAAGAGCAGTTGTAGAACATGAACACTGCAATAGCTGGTGTTCTCAGCAAGTGCAGAGCTGTGTGCTCAGTGAGAGGGCCTGGGGAGTTTCTCTGCTGATGCTTTTGGTGGTGCAGTCTCAGCCGCACCCCAAGTCACAATTTCTGTCCTCTGCTTGATTTTGGAAGGAAAATTTCAAAGAGGGGAGGAAGTTTTCTCATGAGTTTATAATGAAAACATAGTTAAGGAGGATTCTGCCTTTCCTGAAGTGTCGTTAGCTTTGATTTGGGATAGAAACTTTAGTGAATGATTTACACATCTCCCCCACCTTGCCACATCCTTGGCAGTATGGCTGCCAAATGAGAGAAGTAACATTTTGAAAGTACAAGCCAAGCAGAAAATGTCTCATAATAATCTAAACCGTGATTCTAATTACCATGACATTGTTGCACACTAGAGCTGTTACATAAGATTTTAAAAGAATATACAATACATTATTATAATCTGCATGAATGAGTGTTAATGGACTGCAGCTTCAGAAAAAGAAGTTAATCAAAACAAGGCTGTGATTTTGCCTGCAAATAATATGACTCCTTTAATGGAAGATATTCATGTTAAAAGTCAGTAGCAGAAGGGTTCATCTCACTTCACTTTAAATGCATACAGCTTAGATGTATATATACAAGCTATTTATCTCAGGTTCACTTTATAGTCAGTGGAGCAAATTATGCATTTGTGGAGCACATCTCATTCTAAAGTAGGTATCCAAGGCATAAGCTAAATCACAACCTAAAAGCAACTCTTTCTTGCCGTTAACTGTAGAGGGAATCAAGAGGACTAGCTCAGCTGCAGATGTCTTCATTAACAACGTCTATGTTTAGTTAGATGAATTCTCCCTAGAGGGGTGTCTCTAGTCCTTGCCTGAGCCTTGCTACAGCCACTGAAATTGTGAAAGAAGAGATAATGCTTTTAGCAAACATCTCTCTCGGAGGAGTCATTAAAGTTCTCAACACAAAGCTCATGAGAGTCTTCTTTCTTCATCCCAGTGATGTTCTTACTTCCTCTCACCATTGTAAAGAAGTGACATTTGCAAGTTTTTATACACCTAGTAATTGGTGAGTTAAGGAAATAATCATGCCCCCTTCGTTCATGCATATATTCTGCAGACACCAGACTTGTAAAAGAGTGTCTTTAAAGAAAGCTCTTCACTGGTGTGAAGGGCCACCATGCTTTTCCAGCCAGGAACCTGTGAAATATTTATCATCCTGACAAGATGATCAGCTTGAAAGAGAGCAACAGAGCCCTGACTAATGAAAGAGATCTTTTATATGAACCATAACCATGTCCCTCTTACAGGAAAATTACTGTCCACCAACATAAGGCACCAAGGAAAAAAATGGTGAAGATAATTAAGTGCTGTAAAAGACTGCTTGGGCAGGTTATGGAGTCTTTGTCAGACCAAGTAGGAATGATTGCATTAGGGGATGGATTTTGTGTTTGTATGACTTCCTATATTGTATGAAAAAGAAGAAAACAACTTACCTTCTGCTATGACTGCAGTTGCTTTGTCTTCAGTGTTCACCTCTGAATTACCTATCTTGGATATTTGTAGGCATGATAAAACCATAAAATGCAAACTGTGGCTTTGTAATACATGAGACAGGATACAAGAGGAAAGGAAGATAAACTATATGTACTTAGTTTTAAAGAAAACACTGAATTAACTATTTTGATTTCACACTGAAAGCACATGGGGTTTTGTGGGGTGAGCTGCCTGCCAACCAGCATGAATCAGCAGGTGGCCAGAGGAGGAACCCTGATGGTTGTTCCGTGGGTGCTGAAGCAGCTCAGCAGCTGTGAGGCCAAGGCTGTTCCCTCTTCTTTCACACTTGTTCACTGGAGAAAAGAAGGGAAGGGAAAGTACAAAGCAACGGGAAGAGATGGTAGAGGGCATCACTTCTGGGGGGACCGTACTTATGCGATATACAAGATTAGGCAGCAGGGCTGGTGTTAAGAGTTGCCTGTCTTATCCAGGCCTGTTGTTTCATCCCTGAGAACACAGTTGTGCAGGTACAACTGCTTGCTGGTTCTCAACCAGTAAATATAGGCAGGTGAAAATTATCTCAAAAAGAGCTTTAAAAAAGGAGGATCATTTGCTCCAGCTCAGGAGCAGAGATCTCGTCTCTTGGTTAAGTTAACCATATTGAAGGAGCAATAAACTGTGTCCAAGGATAGGAAGAAATGGCTAAGGATTTCCTTACACGTGCAATGATGAATCCCTTCTGTAGTGGTACTGCAGCTGGATGGTGTGACTCTTTTTCTCTTGAACTTTAATTTTATACATTCTGTATTTTAGTTTTGCAGAGCCTCATTTGCACATTATTTTAGCATTTAAAAGAAAACACTTGCTTGCTTTTGGCCCAGCTGACTGTGGGCTTGTTCAGCTTTCTTTATCACATATTTTGGCAGTTTAATAAAATTCAGTGTTTGTTGAACAATTTATTGCTGTAAATGCAATTGCAATGAAACAGAAAGCCTCCAGACATTACTGAAATATTACAAACCACCAAGCAATATGTATAAGCCTCAGAAATAGTGTTCCGTGATCTCAAAATTGCAGGCAGAAAAAGCTCCAATTAAATCAATACTTAATTCAGCAGAAAAATCTATGTCTTATACACTACCAGACTTAGAATTTATCAGGGATAACATCTGCCCTACAGATCAGCATCTTCTTCAGTGAAGTATTGCAACAGTAGGAGCACTTCCAGTCTGCAGAATAGCACGTGAGTTAGCAGGTGACTTCTTGAAAGGGTAACTATGTGTGGCATGAATGTGAACACATACATACTTAGAGTGCCATATGGGCTATATTTATTTGATGTATATATTCAGAGGAGAAAGAAGTATATGTGTTACATTTCATATAATAAAACAGGTGTTGTTGCTTTTTGTAAAACACTTTTTGTCCTTCTCATGCTTTTCTGTAAAAGCAGAAAAAGTAAGCAGGAAAAAAATGTGAAGAATTTCAATAACAAAAGGTGCTATAAAAGTGCTATTGACCATAAAGTGATCCTGAAAAAATTGTAATTATTATACACTAAAGTTCCAGTGTGACTTTCCTAATTTCCCTAGTCTCTTGAACTAGGACCTGCATTGCCTTTGGGAGCCCTTTCCAGATTTTCAGATCAGCTAATGAGTTCATCAGTATCCAGATATTATTCCAATAATAAAAAAAAATTGCCTCCAGTTTCCCATATGTTGCAAAAAGGTAAAGCAGGTCATCATCATATGCATAGTATTTATAGTATTGGCATTCAAGTGACTCTGGAAACCATGCCTTCTTGTCTCCATACTTCCCAGTGAATAATCCACCACCATTCTGCAACCATTACAGGCTATAATAGTATGTACTGGGTGGATACACTTTGTGTATATTTGGCTTCTTAAGTCCTGGCAGGAGAAGCTAGATGGAATTCCTCAAAATAACAGGAGGCACCTGCACCCTATTGAGAATGTTATTAGTGGGAGAGAATAAAGATCTCAGCTTGTCCAAGGGTCTGTGTGTCTTATCTGCTTCAAACACAGATGGTGTGTATCTTGCCAATGCCTCCCAGGCTGGCGCTCATAAGCTTGCTCCATGGTCCTCAGGGCTCTTAAAGAACCTCTTACAGGTCACTTATTCACTGGCTTCCTTGGTGAAAGGGCAAATAGTATATTTGTACCATCTATGACCTTACTGCAGTTTGTAAGCCCTGTCCTCTGAAAGCCAGAATCCAGTATTTATTGCTCAGAGGTTAACAACTTTCAAAACAGCATCACAAATCTGTACTAATACACGCAAGGGCTTTTCAAGAACAGATGCAAGCTGTGATTGACGTTCAGATCATGATCTTCTGCTAGCATAAGCCCTCTAACTTGTGTGCTTTGATAGTAGAGTGATGGGTAAATTTTGTAGGTTGACTAAGGGATAGCAGATCATTTGGGGCAACTGATTTTCCAAATCTCTCACATTTTGTCACTGTGCTCCAGATCTTCTGGCCTTGAACATCTTGGAAAATTAACTAAAGTTGTTCATCTTCTCTCTGACCATCTGCTTGCCTCACACACATTTGGTCCACATTTTAAGAAATTCTTCTGATGGATCTGTGGTTGTTGCTTCATACCACCCGACTATTTTTTGTCCTTTGATTTACAGCACTTCTAGGAATATTTTCTTTAAGATGATACAATCATTTCACATCTTTTGTAACAGGAACCTTGCCATGGCGTTTCCAAAGTAAAGAATAGGCTGTGGACTTTTTCTGGTCCCACGAGGATCCTTTTGCCTGCTGGCCTTCTCTTCTGAGGCTTGAAACTAACTCACCTTTCAGTTCTGCCCTTCTGCTCTCTGCCATTGCATACCTATTAATCTTTAACAAGGGCTCCTCTGTAAGGCAGACCTGCCTTTTCTTAGCATGGATCTTAAGTTCCATTTTTTCTATTTTCCCAGCTTTCTGAGTATCATTCTGCCTTTTGTTCTTTCCAGTGATCTCCTAAATATCATCATGACTTCTACTTAAGCTGTGACCGTTGACTGTCTCCATCTATTTTTCTTCTCTATGTCTTGATACAGAATCTCCTTTCTCTTCCATCTTTTATTTCTCCTTTTCATTCTACCATGAAGGAAATACGTTAATAATTCTCCTTTTTCTTCTGGTCATTTGATGGGTTACTCTTAACACTGACAGATCAATTTTTCAGGTCTCATCAATACGTATCTGCAAATCTTTTTCCTCTCCTCTTTTCCATTATGTGACTCTCTCAACTTCACTGTGGACTCCAGACACGTTCCTGGATCCTCTCTTTCCTGAGGCCTGTGAGATGACCCAATATGGCACAAAATGCTGTTGAATGCTCAGTGGTAACATTCAACCCACAACTGTTTTGTGCAGATAATCTTAATTATCTCTTCCACTTCTCTAGCAGCTACTGTCTTCTCTTCACCCAGTAAAAAACCCACCACAGCAATGGCAAAAACCAGAACCTCTCCACACCTTTCCCTCTTTCTATTGTCTGCCTGCTGTTGTCCTTAGTTAAAGGACTCAGGAATTGACGAATTAAGTTTTAAGTTTCCTTGATTCAAAATAAATGTTTCACTTTGGAAATAAAACATTTGACAATGGCAAATCTAAAAGTTGCAGAGCTTTTCCATCCACGAAAACATTAACGGTGATAACCATACCAGTTGAGTATAAAAATGGACCACTGATAATCTGAATTTCCAGCCTGTCCTACAATGAGGCCCTGTTATTACAAGGAAGGGACTTTCATGTATCAGGGTCCACTTAAGTGTCCGACGGAGTTTGCCTGGATTAAATCCTGAGGGCCATTGAGGAATTCCCTGTTCACCTATGGAGGAGATCCTACATGCTTCCTAAATGTGTCCTGATTAGCTTCTACACTGCTTACCGTGTGTGCACAGCCAGAAATCAGAGGGGTATCTTCCCTCTTTATATTTCACACCACACTTAAGTAGCCCCAGCTTTATAACAGCCCAGTTGCAATAATAACAAATTGTATGAGATGCTGATAAAATGCATGTTAGTATATACTTCTTTGCAGCTACTGTACATATGGATGTATATTACTTCATTTTTCATATAGAGGCTGATAAACATGAGGAAGTATTTACTGAATTCCCTAACAAGCTACTTTTTATGCTGAAATACATCTGCAGGCATCTCTTTGGTCTTTTGTCACATCTCACAAGTTTTTGGTAAAGGCCAGTAGCACAGAATGGAAGTGAATATTATGCCTTTCCAAAACTGTATAAGCATACATCCAACTTACAAATTCAAGGGCATAGTCTCTGATCAGATAATTTCACACACGTACTACTTTTGTTTTGTGTCCTAAATAATAAAAAATCAGTTACATTAATACCATTGTGAGAAGATCAAGCAAAAACACAACCAAGACCTACCTAGGTTTTAATGACATTATGCTAGAAATGTGAGTTAAAAGTGCATTATTTTTCCTTTAAGTCCAATGATAAAGTCTACTGTCTTTTTTTAACTAAATACTTCCCCTGCATTTCTTTTTTATTACTCATTTGCTCTTCCATGAAACTTCAATTTTTGGAAAAGACAGCAGTGAATATAAAAATGCATGGTGTGTCCTTAGAGGTGGGTAAGCAGAACGCTGGTGTAGGATCTGTAAAAATTAACATCTTGAAGGACACCAAAATTAATTGCATATGGTCACTTTTAAAATTTCTGCTTCACTCATCTCCAGGTCTTAAATCTTAATATCGCCAGATGATTGTGAGTGGCTGTGCATCTAGACTTACCAGGGAAACCAAACACTTCTATAACCACATAAAATAATCAACTGCCTTTTGTCTAACTACAACTTTTCTCAAAAGGATCAAAGTATAAGGGAAGTTTTAATCTCAAGCTGCACTCCAGACCTACCTCAAACAGCTTTGACGTCGACAGCCCTTCCTTGCAGAACAACTGCTTGTCTTCCAGCTTCTGAAAGTAAGCTGCAGATGGAAACTTTGACCAGGGAGAAACGCAGCTTATGTGCTGAAATTGCTTATTATGGAAACCCAGAGAAACTGTGCATATGTCTTTAGCCTAGTTCCACAGGCAAGAGGGAAAAAATAGTGAGTATATACATTTTAACAGCCCCTCTCAAGCATAAGAAACTATACTGTGTTGTCATTTGCACTCATAACATCTCTTGAAGAACTGGCATCACAGAGAGCTGATGGCTAGATCACCCCTAACTATAATAACAACCATCTGTAGGAGAGAAGAATCTCCATGATACTCCTACAATGGAGTTGTCACTAGTGAATGAATCACAGGACCTGAACTCAAACTCAGATGCCAGGGTGCGAGAGCTTTCTGGTGAAAGCCCACTTGTAGAGAGAATCAAGAGGGTTATTGAAACTTCATGTACTTTGGTAATACAAAAAAAGCTCATGCATGTAGGTGATGCTGTTTGGACTGTCATATTCTGTATCCTGAAATTCTTGGTGAGAGAACTGGGTGAGGTCTCGGAGGCTGTGCTCTGACATGGTCCTCATTGCTATGCCCATACAAGTAAATCCATGTACACAAGACCATTCTTCTGTACTGAAGCAACCTGGCATTGAATGGTCTGCATCTCTACTGTTAAACTCTTGCCCTCTAAAACACGGTGGTCACATCCAAAGTGCAACAGCCTCTAGCCTATGCCTCTTCCTGAATTGCACCCAGGAATTACTTGGGAGATTGCTAGCTGGCCTTGGACACAGCCATCCCAGGGACCATTCTGGCAATTTAATAGTGGGGGCAGTTGATTTCCTGCTCCCGGGAACACTGTTTGACTTACTAACCTAGATGTAGTCATTGAATACCATTTAGAAGGGTGACTGAGACCACTGGCGCATGTAAATTGAGATACGGTGGAGATCAAAGGAATGGCAGGTAGTTACTGAGCTCAGATATTGATCAGTGAGTGGTGGTGGATTTGTGACATCCCTGCTTTTAGATGATAATATGGATTGCCACTGTATTATTTTAATTTTTTTTTTGAGTATTCATAGTTTTAATATTTTTTCTGCCTGTACATGCATGTTATAAATCTAAGGGAAAAATTTTCACTTTCAGTAAGTGTTTTTTTACTCAATGACTGATCCTACAAATATTATTTCCAGGGTATGTTCATACTGAATGGGTAGAAAAGTAGAAAAACATGTCCTTCAGTGTTTAGGGGAATGAATTGGCTATGCTTGCACTCTCAGTTCTCCTAGATACATCAAGGAGAGCTTTGATTGCAAAAGACAAGCAGAATCTGGACCAGTACATGTGTAACAAATTATTTAGTCATCAGCACTTTGCTTGGCAAATAGATGGCTGCTAAATATAATAGTTGTTACTGTCTTCCCCTCAATTGCACAGTAGTTCTACAATGAGTACCAGAGATGCATTAGTACAGCAATTGAAAGTTTCAACCACAACATTCTTCTCAAAGGTATCACTGCTAGAAACCCCAGGGTCATTAAGTGGAAGGGAACAAGAACTTATTCCACTACATGAACTGCAAACTATTTCTGAACTAAAAATGTGCAAAAGTTGTCAAAAAAGTAGCTGCTGTGAATCTCACCATACATAAAGTGTTGTCACTGGATCACTTCTTGGCTGAGTAGTTCAGGCTGTTGCTCGAAAAATATTTTACTTCTGAAAATCAGAGTGAAAGAAGAAGTCTCTACTGATGAAGGGAATTTATCATTAGCTTCAGTATCATCTTTCATTTTACTCAGTATTTTTTTTGGTTTACATTTACTGACAGTTTAGGTAAAATATTTTACAACCTGATGACAAACTATGACACATGATCTCATGAAAAAGTTGATGTTCATCAGTGTATTGAAGAGATTCACAGATAATGTGTGGGATTTGTTTGGTCCTGAATTTACTGGATTTGATCCTACTCAACAAATGTAATTTCTGTTTCTATAAATGTCAATATACACTGCAATATATTTTTTCCGGTAAATCAGAAGTAAGAAGCAATATGTTAATACTGCTCAAAGTGTCAATATTAAGTCATCTAGAGCTATAAAGTGTGCTCTTTTTACCTCTCAGTCAACTTGTGTTCCGTATTTTTGTTATGAAGAGAGAATGTAGTATACTACCAGCAAAATAGTTTCTTAGGGCATCCTGTGGGTCACACTTTGTTCTGCTGTGATCCTGATGCATCAAGCACAGTTTATTTACTGATAAAATGATGGAATGGCATATTTAGGCATTTGCATGGAGTTTACATGAAATGGTCCAACCCATATTAAAGTGGGAACTTTCTAGATAGAGTTTCACTGTATCAATACTTCCTGCTAGTAAACAAGAAAATTAATATTTTCAAAACTGTAAAAGTCAATAAATTTCTGAATTCCTTAGAAATTACAGATTAGGGTGCTAGAGATGGTATGGTAACTATTTGTAACTCTTAGTTTGTAATTTGTGTGGATTTACTGCTTGAATTTTTACATACAGTTAATGATAAGAGTTCTTAGCAAATGTAACTGAAACTTTTATAATCTAGGTCAAACACTGATATTCTACCAGTGCCTTTTTACTGTTCTCATTTTCCATCTTTATTTAATAACATGAATGCCTTTTGATTCAGTAGGAGGGGATCTGCCCAAAATCCTTTAGAGAACCAAAAGAGTACTAATGTTCCATGGATGCCAAAAGAAGTTGTACCTAAATGTCTATAATAATTCTAAGCAAAGACTTTAGGATTTGTGCCATACTTACTTTCATTTACATTCCTCTCTTCAGACTATCAGAATGTCTTGATTATTTTCCTTCCCTGGTTGAGAGACATCACCTTTTATTTCTCTGAAGGCAAAAAAAAATTGTGTTGAAGTAATTTTAAACAAAGTAAAAGAGCTCTTTTGTCCTGTTAAGAAGTTCTAACTGAACTTCTTTGGTTACAGCTATGGGAAAACTTGGCTGAAGTTTGAGAATTGAGATGCCACTACTGAATTGACTAGACAGCTATAACAGTTGCATTTGACTGAAAGATCACTTCTGAAAATACTCACTGGACATCTGTCAAGAAGCATCTCCTCACTCATGATCTCACACAGGAAATGGAAAGGGCATATATTATGTATCTGATGAGTTTGATAAGCTGAGACTGAAAAAGCAATTGTATAAAGAAGACTGCAAATGCCTCATTGCTATGTTCAGAACAAATTTTTCCCCAAAATTGTTGCCTTATCCTGAGGGAAAGGATGGAAAATTCTGCAGGAGCTAAATGCAGTTAGTCACATGATGGGCTACACAGTGAACATTTTGAAAGGTCAGTATGCACAAGAAGAAGTGTGGTTATAATATCACCTTGGCCTCATTGTTCTGCCTGTGTATTCTGTGAGGGCAATGTGTGCAGAACACGGGTACAAACACATACCACAAAATCCACACTGCAGTGGAAGAGGGAGTGGTAATGCCTTGTTTTCAGTTGCAGTTGCTCCATGTTTACAATGCACTTTTTTTCAAAATTTCATTTGTAGGGAACAGATTTACTCATTTTTTTTTCTTTTGTGACATTTTTTGTTTGATTTTGAATTCTACAGGCCACTGATTCACTACAGAAGTTCAGTATCTCAATTACTCTGTGCATTTAATAGTTCCAGTTCCCAAAATTAACTAGCCAGTGATGCAACCAGTAAGTTCCAGCCCGAGAAGCCACTGTCACAGGTACAATACAATCAAATGACTTTGCCCTCAGCTTTAGATCCCGAGGCTTGAAAATCTTGAATAGCTGTACCAATCTGTTTTATAATGAGTAGTTTGTAAAAAACTTTGGCTTGTGAAAAGCAAAGGTTTCATACACATTTTATTTTCATTGGAAATTATTATGAATTTGTGACTGCCCTGTACTTGATTGTGTGTTTGGCTGAACACTGCAGCCTATCAAACAAAAAGAGACCTCTGTAGTCAGTGGCAGCTTTCATGATCTTCTAAGAGGCAATGCTCTGTTGAGGGGAAACCACAAAGGTAATCCTCCCTGCGTTCCACAGCTGTTGTTCTGAAGGAAATGAGTGCATCTTGTGGGTACTACGAATTATAAAGATAAACACGGACAACCACAAAAAAGCATTAAAAATTAAATGCAGCCTGACTCCTGTTTCATTTTCCTTTTGGAGGTACACAGCTCACTGTCTGTGTCGGTGTTACCTAACCACAAATAGCCTTCTCATCTTCCACAAGCTGCACTGCTGTCAAATGATAGTGATGACCCAGCCACTCTGTCTAAAGATGTCAGGGGAAGAGAAAAACCAGACTACTTCAAGTGACACAATGAATATTCCTTTCCTGTTACAAATTCCACATTAAATCTAAGTAATTACTTGGCTGCAGTGATACTTAGTCTACAGGACAATGCATTTACAGGCATTTAGGAGCAGCAGTTTACAATAATACTTGCATATGGCTTTGATATCTCATGTTGTTAAAACAAATCAGCAAGTCTAGACTGTAATTTGCTGAAGCAATTTATGGTTATTTCATGGCTTTTTTCTCTAAGTAGAGACGAATACATTTGACTGTCCTAAGAGGAAGGATAGTAATGCACGTTCTTTTCATTTTAACTGTAAGACTGATCTGAAACAGAAGCATTAACATCCTGATTTTCATACCACATAAAAACTGCCCTAAACTATTAGTGCTTTATTCCACTACGATGTTCAAATATTTTGCAAACTGCTGATTAATCATGAAATAAGCACTGCAAGTTGGTCAACATTGCTGCAGCCGTTTCTTCACAAATTAGTAAATTGAGACTGTCAATACAGTAAGTCAGTAGCAGCGCAGAGAGCAAGGACCCATCTGGGAAACCCTCAGCTGCCTTATATTGTTATTGAAGTCACTGAAGCATAACAGCTGACAGTAGTTGAAGGATCCCCTTAGCTCTTCACTCCTGGGCTCCTGCTCCAGTAGCAAGGCAAAACAAATGAGTTTTGTACTTCTGGAAGAATTGCTTTATGACAGACTTTCCAATACTTTTCTTCTAGGTGAGCAGATGCTTGCAGGTATTTTTCCCATCTTATTGCAAGACTCACGCAGCATCAAAGTCTGTATAACACAAGAAGACACCATGCTTGTTCTGCTTAGATGTGATTGCACTTATGAAGAATGTAACACGATATACAGCTAAATAAACAAAAAATGGGCTGTCCAGAGCTAAGAAATACTTTCCCAGTGAGAGTTTGATTTCCTTGTACCGTTCAGCCAGGAAAACGAGTCCCCAGTCCCACAGGGCTGGTGCCTGACTCCCTGCTGGGATGCACCCTGAGGCCGAGTCCCTGCAGGGATGAAACTGTTTCCAGATCAAAGACCGAGAGGGGCTCTGAGATTTGCAGTGAACCTTCACAGAGACATCTCACACTTTGAAGCTGTCTGTCCTCCAAAAAGGGACAATGTGGACTATAGCTTTGGGGCACTCATCAGCAAATGACTACACTTGGCACTGGCAGAACAGAAGATGGATTTATATGAACTAGTCATTTGCTGATTAGTAACCAGAAGAAAAATTGGGCTGTATTATTTTCATAAAGTTTTGTAAAAAAAGGCAGCAACTTAGCCAACAGAGACTTTTTCATTTGCGTGGACTGCAATGCTTTCCAAAACTAATCAGTTAGTATAATGATCCTCATGGACTTGATGGAGCCTTGTACTGTACTACGTTCTTTTTTTCTTTATTTTTTAAATGCTTATGTGGATGTATATGAATTACATTTTAAGAACTACTGTTTAGAATATTTTTTTTTTGGTGTACTGTTACTGTCATGCTACTGACAGAAAGACTTTGAAAAACCAAATGCCTTTATTTTTCCTAGAAATAATCAGATTTTGAATTTACAAGTAAGTATGTCTTTTCATTAAGAAGGTAGAATGGCCGTCATCCTCTATTGGTACAAACTGGCATAACTCCTCTAATGTTAATGATTTGCCACACTACCTTGTTTTCATTGAAAGTGGAGGTATGTTATGAAAGACATAACCATATACTCATTGCTTGTTGACCTTAACTAATACCCAAGCTCCTGGATGTCCATTTCACCTTTGCCATTGGCTCCTAATTTCTATGCTTCAGACAGGCATTAATACATATTGTGGTAGAAGATGAAAGAGTTGTTGTTTTACAGAGCCCTACGTGAGGGTCTCACAGCACTGTACAGAGCGTATAACTAATCGAGCCTTTGAACCTTCCAGGACTTGGGAGAAAGAAGTTGGATTGGACTTCTGTTCCAAATAGGCTGTAGTTTGTAACAAGCCACCTCATTTCAAATTATTGCTCTTCTGATATTATTACACTTTGGGCTGTGTTTGGTTTTACTTACTTTGTGCTGCCCATATGGACTGCAGTTTTTCTGTAACTTAATCCTTCAAACATCAGTTCTAAGAAAGGATCCTCCTTCATGTAAAAGAGCTGTGCGTGTTTATCAAAGTTATCAAGAATCAGACTTGAGCTTCTACAGGCTGGCACTTAGAATTCTCTAAATGGGTAAAAAAGCCTGTTTTGATTATCTAAAAAGGCTGTAGAAAGACAGTCATGAAACTGTGTGATTGTATTGGTGTAATCTACAAATAATAGATGAGTATTTGTCCCTTATTGTTCAGAGAGATGTGCCAGGTTATTAAAATAACAAATCATAAGGGAAAAATGTCCTGGGGCTCACACTGGTGTTTGTAGGAGGCCTCTGCCCATATAAGATGTTTTTGAAATTTCAATGTGCCATTCCAGGATGTGTGTCATGGCCTCTTCTGAGAAGCATGAAGTCACTTGGCCTTTGGCCTTGTGACTTCCAGCACACCCCAGCAAAGGATATCTCATCAGGAGCCATAGCCTGTAATGTCTTCTTCTTTAATTACCGTTCTAGCTGTGCCAAACTATATTAACCCTTACTCGGCACATATGCTCCCGTGCTCCCTGAGATGACTGTGGTCAGGTAATCTTGGAAAAGGCTCACTGCAGTATCTGTCTGTTGTAACAGGTAATCCCAGCAAGAGTGACCTCAGTCTCTCCAGTAAATAGTTCATGCACAGCATCTGATTTATTGTTTTGCTTTTCAACACCTTTTCTACAACACAGAAAGTTTTAAAATGGGATAAATATCAACCAAATGCAAAGTCCCTACAGTCAAATCAGACACAAGCCTCTCATACTCCTTTTCTCCTATGACTTCTGTGAACAGTTTGCTCTTGAGTGCAGGATGACGACGCTGGAATTTTACTGTGACACCACAACCACTGACAGTCTGATCAGACCAAAGCTGTTACTGTCACAGACAGGGTAGCTTAGCAGACATATGCATTTAACTACGGGTTTAGCAGACATATGCCTTTAACCCTTTTGAGCTCTGTGCCAGATGGGAAGGTACAATGAGTCTTTCAGTGCCATCACACTAGTGTCCTCCAAGCAAGCACTCACATTTCCCTGTATATGACAGTCACTGTATATGGCAAGAAGCACTGTATTTACACAACTATTTCTAAATAGAAATGTGTACAGCATTACATTTTACTTTAAGTGACACTGATGTAGACACAGGGCAACTACAGTGAAATTAATTTCCTCCTCATCTTCACCAATGTGAAAACTTGACTAGCCTGTCCTTTTTATCAGAACCTTTACCTTTCATCCAGCAATTCAGCCATTGTTCCAGATGAAATGACGTTTGACTAATGACAGGAAACCAGTGTCAGGAAAAAAAAGCATATAACATACCACATACAATACACATAGCAATCAATTAAGACTAAGACATTATGGCACCTGCACTATTTATCACTGCTTAAAACCTATATAGAGCTTTTCTCGGGGGAGGGAGGAAAAGGAGAAAGAAGGCTAAATTTTTCACAGTAGGCCTAACTGAGAAAGCAATTAAATGCAGAAGTTGCTTCAAAGCACTTTTCTGAGTGTATGCTCATTTAATCAGCTGCTGCTGTTCATCCTTGTCCTGAATTTTTTGGAATGAGGAGTTTTCTGGCCCATGGCTCTTGGCTGAGAATAGATAGCCCTCTCTTCTCACAAACCACATCAAAAGTCCATAAGCTGCAGCACAGCTATCTGTCTTAGACATTTGCCTTCTTAAAATACTTTTTTCAAAGTAAGTACAACCAGCAATCATAAAATAACAACCCCCCCATTTGCAGCTGTAACAGAACAGTGTTATACTCTATATTGGGTACTGGAACTAAGTATTTGGTGGGAAAGGACCAGACCTTCCTGGGTACCGCAGACACAGTGGGCTGTACTGGGCCATAAACTAGCCTGTCCAATTTATAGATCATATGAAGCAATATTGGAAACTGGTCATGGGTTATTCTGAACCTGTTGCTGCTTCAGTCATAAGAATATTGCTGGAGAAAAGAACATCTAGCAGAAAAGCTGAAATTCATCATACAAGACATCTCATTCCTTCCTTATGAATATATTTTTTCATCTGCTCTTAGACTTGTCTTGAATTCCCTGATAAGGAGATACTTGGTTCTTCTGTTGAGAATAGCATTTACTTTGTTCCTAAGAATTTCCCTTGGAAACCATCCCTCAACCCACCTCTGCCCATTAGGACCACGGTGTACTGCTCACAACCATGAGCAGCTCCTGCAGTTCTGCTTTAGGGCCTGGCTGTCCAAATGATGATCCCAGGGCTCACTTTTCCAAATCTCAATTCCTGGCCTCAGTCTCTGCCTCATGGAGCCTTCAACAAAACTGAAGTACATGAAAATGTTATTGCACAGATCTGTACAAACTTCACCCTGCATGGTGTGCACATGGCAAAGAGCCAACAGGGGAAGGCAAACGGTAGATGGCTGTGCCATGTCTTACAGGCTTTTTAGATAAAAAGTATCAACTCTGGCATGTGAAGAGGAAGAATTTTTTGTATTTCTTTCTGTGGTTGTAAAACAAGATATTCTTTGAATTCTTTGGCCAGGTCTTTAATCCTGACTGGAGAAAGGCAGCCACTGGATCTCTTGGAGGGAGTACCGTGTTATTCTGGTACTCGCCAAAGTAACTTTGAACTGAAGGAGGATGGACCAGCCAGCTGGCTTCTGGTTGACACTGAGAGAGTGATGAGGGGGAGAGTGACAGCAGACTGAAAGCAGACTACCCACAACACATAAGAAACATGAAGCAGGAGGACCAAAGCAAGTGGTATTATGAGTGGCTGCTCTCTAGAAGACTTTAAACACTAGCATGATCACCACCAGATTTTTGTCTCATATTTCCATGACTTGAAGCAACCAAACAATTTTCAATTTACATAATGCAGAATTTTCAGGATATTCTGCAAGACATCCCAGGGCCCACCCTACAGTATCTGTATAGATATGACTTAAGTGCAGCTCTTCAATATAGACTCTTCCTGATAAGTTTGGCTGATCAGCTCTGCACAAGATGAGCTAGTCCATACCCAGATGCTTAACAGAAATAAACTCTTCCATGAAGATAGATTCTACTCCTATGCATGTAGGAATAACACAGAAAAATATCAAACAAACTTCAAAGAAGCCTCTTGACTCTTTGCATTGGAAGTGACTCCTGTTCAGTAGCAAAACCTACATTAGACCTAATTCAGTTGTTTGTTTCCACTCCTGCTGGGAGGCTGTTTTGGAACTTCATATACTTTGGTAAATGTCTTCCTCCAGATGTGTAACAAACAAGCTAGGTTATCTCAATGTTAATGTTTTGAAGGAATGTGAGAAGTTTCTGGGAAGGAAGGAAAGAAGAAGCTGATTTTAGTAGATGACTGAAGAAATAATCCTACTTTGGATACTATTTCTGCAATAGGAGTTGAAGGAGTAAAAATAATCTGATACCAGAACCAAGAGAAAAGGAATATATAACAATGGTAAAATTATAAAAAGAGAGGAGAAAGACATTTGTTGGAAAAATACTCCTAGACATAAGTACTTCAGTTGAGTTGGTAAATGGAAAAGAGTGCCACTGAAGATGCCTGCAATCTGGTTTACTCTTCCATCAATCCATTAGATATTTCTGTAGTACTGTGTGCCATTATTTCTTTAAATTGATGTCGCCACTTGTACATCATGTGAAATACCACTTGAATACCAGGGCAGCTGAGATAGATTCTGTCACACACTGTTGACAGCTGTTTTGAAACTACTAATATGATGTGTGCTACATCTGGTGAGGTTGGAGTGGAAAAGTACAGTGGAAAAGTACAATTTCTCTTGGGACTGGTGGGAAAGGTTCACTGCATCTAAGTCACTTATTCAGTAAAAGGACATTATAATGACCTACCCATACAGATAGTCTTGTAAAATCAGAACCAAAGATTGATTCAAGTATTTCTGCAAAGCTGGTTCATTCTTTGTAACTAGGGAAAATGAAAGAACATGAAAGAAGAAAGATGCTTAAATGAGTGAATGAGTTAAATCAGTGAACCAATAAATGATCTAAAAATGTTTTTCATTAATTTTCATGACACAGATGTGAGTATGCCAAGCAAGGCATCATGTGTACTAAAGCCTAATAAAGTCTAATATCTATGACTCAGTGGCAGAAGTGGCAGCTGGCCTCCTGGAAGGTGCAATGAATAATCAAGGGTTTGTTGGTGTTGGGCTAACATTGTAGGCACTACCAAGTAAATGAGAGTGAAACCAAAAATACTGTGCTTTAGAAAGTTTGGAGCATAACAGCTAGGTGAGCAGTGTTATCTCCACTAGCTTCAGATCTGACTGTTCTTCACAGCTGATTTTTATGTGTATATGTGTGTAAATGTGTGTGACCTGGATGTCTGCATTGATCTGCTCTTCTCCTATTCCTGTTGTTTTACAAAGAGAAAAGTCACCCCTAGACAGAAAAGGTAAACTAGCAACAGAAGAGACTGACATGGGGGTCTACGAAAGGATACGTTTCCTTTTTCCCTTTTCTAAACAGAGACAGAGATGTCAGACTGTGGAATAGGAGTGTCAGACATAGTGAAGGTACTCTGGGTCCCTGAACTGATTTGGAATGACCATTCAAATCTGAGAACTTCAATATAGGTGGGTACTCAGCAATCAGAAGATAGTACCCTCAGTACATAAGGGAATATGATGAGGAGCTGAAGAAATCACAAGGTCATCTATTATTTGAGACACAAATTTTCCTTTCAAATTAAAGTTAAAATGGCAAACTTTTCTCAAGACTTAATTTTGGCACACATAGGATCACAAGAGCAACTGAAAGAGCTGAAAATACTTCAGGTGAGAACCAAGGAAGTTTTTTCAGTTTTACTCCAGTCATTTGGTTTCATGAGTAAGCAAATGAGCAAATCCACATTGAAAAAAAAAAAAAAATTTATTTGGTTTTCCACCCTCTAGAAAATAAGTATCAAAGCAAAACCAAGGAATGCCTGTAGAAGACAGTAACAGCACCTACTTTGAGCGGTATGATTCAAACCCATCCCTGACCCAGAAGCGTGTAATCCTTAGAAAACAGCTGCCTCTTTCTGTTTCAATTTACCCTTTGCCTATCAAGTTCACAGTGTCTTTATTTTTGCACTTTGCTGCACAATAGTCCATCTTTACCAGGAGAAGAAATGCTTAGCCCCTTCCAACCTAACCCAGTGAATCCCTAGAGGTGTGAGATGTAGACTTGACATCAATAGACAGGGCTGGACCTGCACTTAGTTATCCCACTTTCATGACAGGTATCTGAACTGCCTGACTATTTTATGTAAAAATAGCATTTTTTCGTTCCACTTTGACAAAGCAAGCTGTTTGTCAGAACCCAAGGCTTGCCTTACTAGGTGTGTTTGGACTGTGACTCTCCTTCTCAGAGCAGTGAGTTAGACAACAATCTGGGATGATGGGGAAAACTTCAGCTGCATCTTGTCACTGGAGTTTCTCATTAGCTTTTCCGTTCAGTTTTCTGACTGCAATGAATCCTTCCGTAGGCTCCTAATGCTTCTGCATATTATACTGAGGTAATAGAGATGGCTTGATTAGGATTGGCAACACTGCCGTCAACGTGATTTTTTAAAATGGCCAACACCAATGTCTAACCTTAGAAAAATGGCTAGGTGAGATACTGAGTGAAACATGTCTTGGCCAGATTCACTAACTACAGAAAATTCCACTGCAATTTTTAAATTTTTGCTACCAGATAATTAAAACTAAAACTGACTAGAATGCTCTTTCTTTGGCATTGTTGTTTCTATATAGGAAAAGAAGGAACAACAACTTAAAACATAACAATACCATGCAGAAAGAAATCCTTGGACATTTTTGAAACTTTGAGTCCTTAAGACACTAAAGCCTCTGCAGCAGATGGCTTCTACCATTGGGGCCCTTGAGGCCTCCTGGAACTGCATATTTCCAACCAAAGATAACTGGAAGTTTAGTTCAGGAGTAATATAAATGTAAGAATTTATTTTTTTCTTTGCAATCTGCCTTTCATAATTTTAATTTTCATGTAGATAGATAAATTTAGGCAACACAAAGCTAAGATGCATCAAAAATACAACTGTAAAGAAATGCTTAAAACCAAATAAAAACCACTGAAAGAGTCCATTGATGGTAATAGTAAAGGACAAAAGACTCACTTTTCTGTAGGGAGGTTCATGTGTACATCTATGATGAATAACCAACGATTCTGAAATCATCTGGTTGCCACAAATGAATGTATATATTTATGAGTGCATAATGTATAAATAAATAAACATGTACACAATGACATATTAAATGTCAAATTATAATTCAGGCTTTCATTATATGATTGTGAGATGCTGAAGCTAACAGTTTTCCATTACTCCCTGAATAATATGTAATAATGATTTTGTACATAGAATAAAAGAGTTAAATATCCAAATTCAACCACAGAAGTTCTGGAACCCATCTAACATCTGGGTGCTAAGTAAACTTTAGACCACCCAACCATCATTTGGCCATCGGTTCTGCAAGTGAAACTTCACTAGCTTTTAGAAGTCTGAAGTGCTACATAGTCTTTCAAAACTATTCTGGACAGAGGGAAACAGAAAATGAACATTGCATAGAGCTAAAATAGTAATTTAAACTTTCCCTGATATTTATATGGACATGAAACAAGGTTTCTTAAAAATAACATATCAATCAGGTATATACAGGTCTCTCATTTAACAAACAGTAACTTATCTGTGGTCAACAACGTTTTTCTTATTAAAATGTGCAGTGAATGGATCTGACTGAGTAGCTTTGTGATCTTCTCAATTTTCTTTTCTGAACAGCAGCTTTCACTTAATGTAAAATCACACTGTGGCTGATACTCAAATCCTTTAAATATGTAATTTTCCCCAAACTAAAGTCAAGTTCTTCTGCTATTTCTTTAATATGGATTGATTAGACTAAGTGTCAGAACTCAATTAAGACCATCTGATGATGGAGCTTGCTTGGGGAAAGTGAATACATCAACAGCAATGCTAATATTTTATTTCAGTTGGAGAAAGTCTTTCTGTTGAGGTTGCACACGTCTGTGTACTGGAATGATTCGGATAGAATTTCACCCCAAAAATCTGAATGTTTGCATTTTGTACTTCTATGTGCTACAGGGCCTTCAACAAGGAGTTGTAGTGCTGTCAGGCTGTCCTAGGCTCTACTGAATTTTTTGAAATATGACCAGAGTGGAAGTTTATTTTGATGACCGCCTTATTCTTAGTTGGATGATTTTGGCAAGGATTCCTGCATTTCCATGAAACAATGCCATTGGCTTCAAATTAAAATACAGCCTTGAAATTGGAAGTGAAGAACAAGTACAATATCTTGGTTGAACAAGAATATGCTCTGGTGCAGCCACAGAATGAAGCACTCGGTAAGAATCACCATTTTAATCATAAGGGTGAAGACAAGTCTGGATTTTCTGTAATGACCATCACCAAAGCATCCAGGCACATCCCAAGTGTATTCCCAATTGGCTTTATCAAATGCTCTGTTCTTCCTTCCAGACCCTGTGAGGCTTCACTGTCCCAGGCACTGATGTACTGATGCTGTAGGTGTCCCTACATCTTGCCAGCTCCTCTGCTGCAGAGGGGATTTGTGGAACTGGGCAGAGGTGGGGGACGCTCCATCCAGGCCTCAAAAAGTGTGGTACAGTGAGGTCAAACTGTTGTTATGTGGCACAGTACAGCTTTGAAGAGGGATACAGTGTGGACACGAGATCCTCAGCTCCCCACTAACCATACCTTTGCTTCAGAAGCATATCCAGTATTCACAGCTGGCACCCAGTTCATTGGAAGCACCATGGCTCCAAAAACCGTAAGGACAAAAATATATATATATAAAAAAAAAAATCAGTAAAATACTAATAACCAAACCAGTCACCTTCACAGCCAATCCCGTCACCTCCGTATGTATTATATGGATGGATAAATAGAAACCTGAAATATTTGGAAATTACTACTCTCAGGAATAAGTGTTTCAGGAGGAAGGCCTACAGTTCCAAAAATGCATCACTCCTTGAATGCTACAGTTTGTAGAAGAACTTGGCCAGCTTTATTTTTTAAATATGCAAGTGTACCAAGTGAATTGCTATTTTGCTCTGAAATGAAGCAAAACTGATCGTACTTTTATATGGCACTAAAAATTGAAGATTTCTTGTAGCTATAAGAATGTACTGGTTTTATGTGACACAAATGTGTGAATTAAGAGTTTTTGACTGGACGAGACATGAAATCATTAATAAAGGATCATCCTTTTCCCAGAACAAAAATGTCAGCAGATCAAGTTTAAAAAAATAACTTGCCAACCCCTTTCCCTTCCACTCCACTTCCTTAAGATACACTGCCTCTTAATTATATAGGTTTGAATTTCTTCAGATTGATAGTATTACCATTTTAGCAATTCTCCAGTCATCCATAAAGTCCGCCATGAAGTCTAGATCCAACTTTACATTCATATACAGTAAGTAAACAAAACCATATCTTAAAAATTAGAAGAAAATCAGACAGTAACGTATACCTTTTGGCTGACATTTCAGGATAGTATAGGCAACATTCATGAGTCCTCTAACCGAATATTTAACTTGTTTTTATTTAACTTATTTTGTAGTATCACAAAATGTGCCATGGAGTCTTTGGCTTTGATTTTGCAACAGCATCTGCCTGAGTAGATCCTTATGGAGTCCCCTTCCTGAATGAGAGCTTAGATATTGTAAATCTATCCCAGTCATCCCTAAAGAGAAATTGGACTTTTCCACTGTCTGCACTCAAACCTCAGCACCTCCAGATGTAGCACGCATCACAGCCTTCACTTCAAAACAGCTGTCAAGAAAGTGTGCCAGACTTTCAACTGTCATGCCATACAGGCAAGATCCCACATGACATACAAATGGCAAAATAGAATTAAATAACGGTATATAATATAGGAAGAAAAATGCAAGAGTTACAAAATGGTAGTGGTCATGCTCACTGACTTTACAAAATTCAAAATTTCTCTGCTGGAGTGAGTTTAATACCAGGCAGTTATAAAAATCAAGAGGTTAGATGTAGCTGCATTTGCTGAGAGAAGAAGAGTAACTCCACCTGCCTAACATATTTTAAGAAAGCATCCCAAAATTTATCTGGACTGTTAACTTGTCTCAAGTACCCATTCCATTTAATTTAGCTGTTATTTATTGTGCATATAAAGCTCTTCTGTTCATGAGTGATGAGGCATAGCATGTAACTTGGGGCCTTCACATTGTGGTGTAAAAAAACCCTCTGAAACTGTCTTTATATAGAATTTGGAATTATTCCATCAATTACTAACACTCTTCCTAAATATAAGTAGAATTTTAGTTAGTAGTGTATTTGATGAGGCAGATTAAGCTGACAACTTTCATTAGTTAGACATACGACCATTGTAAAAATCTTCCAAACCAAAAGGTTAGTCTTAAGAAACTAGACACTGATGTTGGCAAGTTCAGAGATATTTTTTCAGCTTCATACAACAGTTCATCTGTGCCATTACAAATGACTCAGAAAGTAATATACTGAAACATATACTGATGGCCTGACACTGGAAGAGGCCAAAGAATAAGGAAAATTTAGATGGTCCCGATCAGATACTATGACACCAGAAGCAAACAACTTGAACTGAAACTCAGGTAAATAGTAGGAATTGAGTTTTGCATTCGATCTTGAAATAAAAGCTATCATAAAAATGGGTATTTAAGAAATATATTGTAAGAATTATTTCATTAAAGACCTATATGACAAAATGTTCATTTTATGTAATAGCATTGTATGTTATTAGTTATACGGTATCAATTAAATTGAGGAAGAGCCCTCTCAGAGGACTCTCTAGACATTGCTTTTGTACCAGGTCAAGTCAGGCCAGATGATCTGATAGTCCCTTGTGACAATAACATTTATAAATCAAATAAAAAGTTTTAATAAAATATAAGACCAAAAATTATGTTGTATTTCTGAGTTTTTTGAGATTTAACATTCCCCCTCATTTTGTGTTTATTTCAAAGTAATTCAGCTTTTTACTTCAGATATTGTTGTATATTTAAGCACACTGGTTGCACAGGTTGTCCACTTTCCTATTGTTAGTCTTGAATTCAGTAACCTACCAGTCACAATTTGTACTATGACAGTAGTCTAAGTATTTAAGCTTCTTCTACACTATTTGCAAACTTAAATAGAACATTTAAAACAAAGTATTGGATTACCAAAAATCCATCAAAATTATATTTTAAATTCATACTGTATAGATTTTTCTTTACTTCCTCATGGTACAGCTTGAGTATTATCTTAAAAGCTTGTCCCTTCTTCTTAAATAAGAATCCCATTAACTCCTCATGAATATAATGCCCTGCGAGGTTAGCTCTACTATTATAGTATTTTAGGTATGTTCCGCTAACCAATAATCTAAATTTAGATACCACTGCTCATTATTATTTGTTCCCTGTTAATGTAGCCTGTCCTTTTATTCCTGCCAAACAGCACTCATCTACTTGTTCACAGTGAGAACTTTCCATGTGTCAGTTAACTACTATTTCTTGAGCGTCACTCAAGTAGTATTTCACTCTTTCAAATATTTCAGTTTTTACTGAGTATCACTCATGTTGGTCAAGGAATTCTGAACAGGTTTTCCTAATGTGATGGCAACTTTTTTAGTATAGGCCATCTAAAACTAACAATGTAGTTGCAGGGTAGGTTTGCCTTTTTTTCTGTTTTTGAAAGATTGTAGTGACTATGTAAAGCTAATACAAAATTTGGGCATTTGTTTTTTTTTTTTTTTAATTAATTCAGGGAATATTCTGCAGTAATAAGAAAATTTGTATGTTCAGATGCTACTAATGAATATCAGTTTAAGAATCTACATAAAGGGATGGAGTAAACTAGTTTTCTTTTGCTTTGTATCCAATTAACAGCAACAGAAAGCACTCAGAGAAAATTGTACTTACTTGACTTTTGCATAACAGTTCACAAACCCAAAGAATTATATTTAAGTGAACTCCCAAACCTGGGTTTGGTGCCAGCCTGAGCACTCTCAGTTTATCGCCAGCTGACCTGCTGCTGCAATTCTAATACCCACCTCCTTGCTCTACACTCACATTTCCTTAAGAATAAGATTCCACAACGATTGCAGCATATCCACCTTTTTCAGGGTGCAAGCCTCAGTTAAAATATGACTAGAAAAGACTGTAGCCTACAAAGCACCCTAATATTCACCTGAGTTTCTACCTGTGCTTATAAGCTCCACGAGGTATTGGAATCACTAACTTTTTACGGGTAACTGTATCTAAACTGACAGCATCTACTGTAGCCTGACACTATCCCAATTGGTTTCCAGCAGAATTCGTGCCAGTGGGCACAGTCTGGATCTGATTTGGAGGATGGCAATGGAAATAGGGATTGTTAAAAACACCCCATTATCATATGGTCTGGTAGTTGGCTACAGTGCTCTTCTACAAACATGATTTAGTACAGATGTTTCATTTAAACTCTAGGTTTATAAAGGTACACATTTTTTTGGTTTACTCTGATTATAACCACAGTCTACTCCTCCCCAGTAATCAACTGCTAGAATTTGTCAAATGTTGTCATTTAATATGTGGGTCACTTCCAGTGCTGTGTTTGTAGCATGGAATGCTCCACTTCCATAGAAACAGATGTTTTAACTTAACAGCAAAAAGGGCTAAACAAGTGCATGTGAAGGCGCTGTGCAAATAATGTGTTTCATTTCTGTTATTTATAGCTGTCCACAGCTATCATAATTTTTTTATTTGAAAATTATTAAATCAATTACAAGAAGTTTATTTGTTGATACTGCCAAGAATGATGCATGCTAGGCAACTGCTTCTGGGGAAAAGTGTCTTCGTCTGGGCCGTTACAGAGACGTTTAAGTGAAGTCAATGCATTTCTGAAAGACTACAGTATGATAGGGTCTATACACTGAGCCTCAGAGTATATGCACAAAAAAAAATACCCCTTTTAGATCTCCCAGCCCTTCTGGCAGATATGCCAGGTGGGAAGGGCAGTGGAGCTTGTAGTTACTTAATTAGTACTTGCTTAATTCCTCAGCATATTTGAAAAGGGCAAGGCCACTCGAGATGGTGGTTATAAGGAAGACGCCAGGGAGGGGGCTCTGGCTGGAAAAAGGCTGGGATGAGAGAGTGGGTTTTTTTCTTCTTTCGGTTTGATTTGACTGAAATACATCCCACCTAAACTGGGAATTATGGTTGTATGAAAAGCTAGGAATAGTTTTATCTAGAATGCAAGGTGAAAATATTTTTTGAAACACAGAACCATTTACACATACCACAATGAAGTAACAATCAGCCATCTGTGAAATTCTTTGCTCTTTTAAATCCTACCTGACTAGTTTCAGGTCACTGTAGGAGCCACTGATTTTTATAACAAAAGTGATGTTTGAAAACAAGCCATACTGCATACTTTCCAGAGCACACAGACAGAATAATTCATAACAGTGCTGTAATATTCCACATCCAGGGGCAGATCACGTAAAGAGCGAGCTGCGTGCAACCAAGGTAAGGACTGATAGCTGATATTGTCTAACATAATTTCCTGAACAAATCCCATAATTTCTACACTTGAACTGTGGGCAAGCCTGAAAGTACAGCCCAGATTATTCCAAAAGTTCACCATGTTCCCCTTCATAGCCCACCCAAACTCCCTGGACATGTACTCACCCACCTATACTGGGGTTTCTGTGCAGAAGACAGAGCCAGGGCAGATGAGAGGAATATCTACGTTTGGAAAGCCTCTGCAAATGTGGGACACAAAAGCAGTAAACAAATCAAATGGGATGCCAGACCAAATGTGTTCCACATTTGCGAAAATAGCAAAGTTGAGTCAGGCAGAAAGGTTTACGTCTCTTCTCCTCATACAGTCCTTCCCAAGGTACTTTATTTCAATCCCCCCCCCAAAATTAAACCCAGCACAGACAGCAGCAATATTTGTGAGCGTGCAGCATCGACCAAATGCATTGCGAAGCCACTGACAGCCCCACGCGGCTTGGCACGAGGCACAGCTCAAAGGGGTGAGGAGGTGTTTCCTCCCACAGCCCTCCTCCGCGCCCGGTCACGCTCTGCGGGACACGGACGTGCCGCTGCCCAGCCCCACTGGGAGCAAACCTCCGCGCCTCACCTGCCGCCTGCAGCAGGCCCGAGCTCAGGAGCCAGGCTGGCAACTTCTTCCCCTGAAACTCTCCAATCTCTGCCCCCCCACTGTTGCAATTACCTTAATGAAATAGTTTGAATCCTAGAGTATTATTTTGATTTTAGTTGAAAAGTATGATTTTGACTTAACATGAAGCTACAGTAGCTCTGAAAATGTAAAGTACACTAAGGCCCTTAGGATTAAGCAACTAGTGTGCTGTGTGCTTTGAACATTATAAGAATCGTCATGGACTCTGAATTAACGCAATGGGTACTGGTTATGGATCTTGACTTGAAACAATAGGTACCTGAGGAAAACTGGTTTGGTTGGAAAGATTGGGCAAGGGAGAGGTGAACATTAACCAAAGGTGGAATGAGCATGCGCAAGGATGGAGTTCAATCAGCAGACACAGTGATGAAGACTATCAACGACCACCAGAGGACCCCCGTCCAGTATAACAACGCATGCATCGGAGACATTTGCATATGATAATAATTTCATGAATATAACATGAAATAACATGAATATGCTAATCCTTGCCCTCCCCCCATTCTATTTAAATCAATTAGTGAGGATGACCAATGATTTCTGCAGAATAGGAATATAGGGAAGGTGAGGTAACTAAAAGCCAATCATTATAAAGGTCATCTTAAACGTTATGGAATTATTGATCTTATGTAACTATGACTCTGCTGAAAAAGTGTATAAATATGTTGTGCTTTGTACCTATCAATGAACACGTCTTTGGCGGAGTTATCCCCCGTGTTCCCCAGCGCTGGAATAAAGAAGTGTCTGCTTATCTGCTGTGTGTAGATAAGTTCTATTCGCGATTGCGACCGCTAACACCACCACGGATTCCTGCATGGGAAAATCTCTGGGTCATTTCTCCAGCCACGAGAAAGACCTTGGCAAGCCTGCCTCTGTTGGTGTCAGTGACGGAAAGCCTCTTCAAATGCGTTTTTGAGGAAACGGTGAAACCGCGGCCGTCAATGCACCTCTCCTAAACAGATTACACAGCCTCTGGTAGCTCCACGGTTTAGTGCCAGGTAGATACACTACAGCAGGAAGCAAGATGCAACTGAAAGCATACAGGCAGTAAGGTATGGAACTGCTGTTCAACATCAACTTTACATTAAACGTTAAATGTAAAAAATATAAATTACTGAAAAGTTTGTCCAAATCTTCTACTAATCCATTTTTCTATTAAAATCTTGATGTGACACTCAGGGCTATTCATTAAAAGTGTGCTTTAGCACAACTTTAATGAGAGATGGGAATCTTTGAAAGTTGGGAAATCTGAAAGCTTTTACAGCTCTTTTCAGCGGATTTAAACTGTATGTTTAATGTCTGCACATAGTAAGTGAGCACAGTCCAACCCAACCCTTCCGTGAAGAAAAATAGTGTCGGCTGATGGTTTAAAATCCTAGTCTTTACACAAAAGTAAGTAAGGCACCATGATATTTTTGCAGCAGATCAATATGAAGATATCTTGCTTTAATCTATTATATATTAAGGGGTATGGGTATATTACTTATTCAATTAACTCAGCCCTTTGCTTGACTCCAAATTTTCTACAGATCAAGTGCTACAAATTTGTTTTGAGTTCATTTTAGTTTTAAGATTAAAAAGTCTGTTTATGGTACAACTTACATGAATGGGGGTAGTAATTTAGTACTTGAGATTTAGAATTTCATTGTCCACCTGAGTCACCTATCATTATTTTTAGTCTTTCTTGGATAACTTCACCTTTATAAAGTTGGCAGAAGGGCCTCATTAATTTAATGTGAGTTTCATTCATTTAGAAGTCTGGTTAAAGAAGGAAGATGTATTACACTAATGCTGGGTAAGCAAAGTAAAGGAATACTAGGGCATTACATATTTTTCTTGCTTTCTCAACTAATAAAATCATTATTTTCCTATATATATGGTCTTCATATTTAATATATGCTCTCTTCCTGAACAAGTGAACCAAAAAAACGTATTGCAATAAAACCTAACTGATTTAGTAGACCTCAAAATCCAGAATCCTTTTTATGCATCAGATATGCACAGCTTTGTCTGCGTGATATAGTCACATATATTTTTCTTTCCTCGGTAAATTTATTTTCCATAGAAACAAAGTCTGGGACAAAGATTTGAGGATCCAACTTTAAATATCAATGAGAAAAAAGTCTTACCTTGTGATGTTAGGTGTGGCCTCTTCCTGCTTTTCTTTCTATTACACCTATTTTCTGTTCAGTAGCTAACTAATCCTCAGGGCAAACCTAAAAAGTAAGGGAAATTCATAACAAACTTCCAGCTTGAATTCTGTACCTGGCACCATAGCCATGTGTCTTCTACCAAGTATTTCCATGTTCTTCAGCTCCTTTATTTGCTGCTAAAAGTAATAGAAGTATTCTCTTGGGGAAAGCCTGGCCTTTTCAGGGATTCGTGTGCTGAATATCCAGAGGTTCAAGGGAGCCTCTTGCCATGACTGCCTTCTCCATGGGATTCCTTTCACTCCTCTGACCTGCGTGCCCGTGCCTTCAAGGTGAGGGCTTGGAAGCAAGTCTTTGCTCACTCCCCTTCTCAACTTTTTTATCATTTTACCTACATTTGTATCCCTTTTTCTCAAGTCCATAAACGTAACAATCCATTCATTGCAAGCTCCAGTATTTTCTTGGCCTGAAAGACAACCGGACAAAAAGAGAGTTGATATGAACAGCATTTTTACAAGGCAAAACTATCGTGTGACAGTAACTTGAAAATAACCATTCTCATACAAAACTGAGTTTATCTATCACCCTTGCTGTTTCTATGATGTTGGTTTCTAATTATGGTCTTCTTCAGTTACAACCACTCACCACTGTTATTTTGCAGGAAAGTTAGATACAAGAATAGAAATTATCTAGGCGTCTGTTGTCTCAGCAAACCCCTCCTCTCACTTTCAGCATGTGCTTGCACACAAAATACAGATGAGGAAACTCATCCCATTTGGCGAGCACCCCTGGGAGGGGAAGCAGCCAACCATGCATGGGATGTATCACCAGCAAAAAGCACCAGCTAAAACCTGATGGCTGCAGGCTTTGGCTCGTGTCTGCTGCTACTGCGCACCTTCCACAGCCCTGCTCCCAAAGCACTACCTGGCAAGCATGGACACAAACATTCGAAACTAACACGGCACATGACCTATGTGTGAATCGGTTTAATTTTCTTCCATTACTGTATTTAACACACGGTCGCTGAATTGCAAGATTCTAGACTCCAGGCACCTCTGTCATTACCCTTGAGCCCTCTTCACACACCCCAATCACATAGAGCTCTCAAAAACACATAATTACATTAATTGAGACACTGCTGAAACCCACAGGTAGATATGTTTATATGATATAAAATGCATTTTGTTAAAATCAATGGAAGATCTAAAAAAAAAAGTAAAAAAATGCAGGACGAACTAAAGTCCTAGGTGAAACATCTTCAAAATCTCAGTTTTGTTTTCTTTGGGTGTTTTAGCTTTCCCAGGTAAAGGTTTTATGTTCTGGGAAAATGCATTTGTCCTACTGTTGCGTGCAGAGTCCTGCCAGGCCAAGCAGCCCAGCGCCCCATGGCGATTCTCCTGAAACCCAAATCCTCACTGGATCTGCAGCACTGTCAAATTTGGTAGTGCCATTTTGCTTTGGTGGGAAGATCAAGCAGTTAATTCACAGGAGGTCGACATAAACTAAGATTTTCTTAACTACCTAAAAAGATTGAGGAAAAAGTGATTTTTTTTTCAATTTCTATTTAGAATTTCAAAACTAAGTCTGTCTATTAAAACCCATGCACAGCTAAATGCTGTTTCATTAAAAGTTGCATATCTGGGAAAAACTCAATTGGACAAAAAATCCAAAACCCAATATTGCAAAATCAATTGTTTTCATGCTAGAAAAATGTCATTTAGGCAGTTTCAGGATGGTATTTTGTGACATTTTTGGCATTCTATTTTACATTATTTTATTAGGCCTTGTTAAAAGCAGAAGAGTTACTTCACGTTTTCAGAATCCTTAAAAGATATTGTCATTAAACTCACATACAACTTTCACTGAAACATCTTTTATTTCCTTCCTAGGCCAAAAGACCTTGTGTTTGATAATGGAACAGCTGGACACATGGATATTGCATGTGCATAATATACATTACCAATACTATACCTGAATAAAGAAAAGGTAAAAATTATAGAAAAATGAAAATTAATATAATATAATTCAAAAATTATTTTTAAAATTTACTTTAAATTTTACTATAACTTCAATATACTTCTCATCAAAATAAAATTTAAAGAAAATGTTTCAATATGATCCAAAGCAACATTTTCATAAAAAATATTTTATGAAAAAGTTCTACTCACTTCTGTAGGGAGTAATCAGAAAATAAGTTTAACTATTAATCCCAGAATTAGGAAATACAAACATCCATTTCTCTTTTGCCATTTATCTGGAAATATGAATTCCTGTAAATTGATGTTATTCACTTCTACTTCCTGGAAAATAGTATAAAATTATAAATTATATAAAAATGAAAAATATAAGATCAAGCTGAGGGAAATATCTCAACTTAATACAACTGTTTTCCTAAACCTTACAATCTGGAATTTCTGGGATTTGTGAGAGAAAAATAAATGTTGATACCTTTTGTTATATTTTTTATTGGAAACACCTTTTACCTGTTTAGGGTACAATGACAAACTCAAAATTCCATTGAGATGCCAAAATGTTGGTTTCCAGTGCTGGAAAATTAAATGTCTAAATTTCATTCAATGGATCTTTGGTTTCTGCCCCAGTGAGGATCCAAGACCTCAATGCCAATCACTCATCTCCCTGTCTCATTTTACAGAGGTGCAATGAAATATTGATTTCTTTATGCGTCTTAACTTAGGATGCTAGGGTTCAGGTATTAATCTGATCTTCATTTTCATTTCCATGGCTGCAGAGAAACATTTTATGTTTTTAAAGGAGTGGATTAAATGCTTCTCTCATCCTATTTTTTTTTTTTTTTTTACCTGGCCACTTGTGATTACATCTGTAATCTTTTAATGTCCCACACTGTCTTCCCAGCACATTACAATCCAGGAGATGACATGTTCTCCTTGCTGGGCTAGGCAGCTGCAGCCCACAAAGCCCTTCAAAATTCTTTTCAGCAAAAGCCACCTTGTGAGACATGAAGAGCAATAGGTATGAATCTCTCTGAAGTTATAATGCAGGCAATATTTGAAATGACATTCAGAACTCTGTTGTATAGGCAGCTCACACAGTTACAATGGGTACATTCTTCACACAGGCTCTGCTCATGATTTTCCACGGAAAGTACCTTCAGCCGTATTACCCACGCAAGATGCATCGTCACACTTCCCTACCAACAAAAGCACAAACGCAGCTGAGCTGCTGCTGGTTTTCCCCATACATATTGTCTCCCCTGGGGTAAATCCGTTCTGGTCACATCCTTCTCACGATGCTGACAAGCAGGCTGGGTTGTCCAGCAGCAGCAGGAACTGTCTGGGCTGCAGTCAGTCACAGACTGCGAAAACCAAGCAAAAACCAAATTTCTTCTCACACCCAGAGTTAAAGTGGGAACAAAGCTACATCCAGGAACACATATATTTTTCCACTCTATCTCCGGTGTGCTTGTATCAATGAGTTTCTGTTTCCTATTTGAAATCAGTTCCCTGAAGACACAGTTCCTATCCTATCGGTCTGCTCCTGTACACTCTGCTTTCCCTCCCTGAGAAAATAATGTATCTATACCAGGAGCTTCCACATTCTCTGAGCCTCCTTTGCAACTGCTGTCTGTAGTCATGGGTATTGACTATGGCAAGCAGTCTCCTCATGAGGAAAAGTATGTTCATCTCCTGTTTGACAACTTAAAGTATCCTCTGGAATTAAATAACAAAAAGAAATAAACTGAATTTTGCAATGAATTTTGCAGATTGCATTTTCTAGTTGTCCGTTCATACCATGATCCAATTTTAATTAAAGTTTTGCAAAGTTTTCAGAGAATTTTTTTTTTCCTTGGGAAATGTTTCTACTTAGCAGTAATGCTATTTTTAAACAAATTTCCTGAAATGTCTTACATTTCAAATCTGAAAGAATAATTTCAATGAAGATAAGTGGTTCACTGTTTTAGGAACATATCACCCCAAGTTGATAAACAAAGGATTCAATGAAAACGAATGAAAACCGAAAATATATGAAGTGCTTATGGATGCAATGTAACTTCACTTTCCAAACCATCATCCTGAAGTAAAGCCAAAAGGAACCCAGTAGGATTCTCCTAAACTCAATAAGATTTAGATTAGATTAAATTAGGTATGAGTCAGAAGTCCTTCATGCTCACTGCAGAGCTGATTTCTACTCTCCATTTTCCCAGCATAAAAAAATTGCTTTATGTTTGCAGACTCACAGGACATCTACTGGAATCGAGCCTTCAGAGGATGAGGAGACAGAAGGTCTCCAAGACAACAGCATCCCAGTGCACCCATCAACAGTACAGGGAAAAGGGAGAGGAATGAAAACTGCTCCTGCTATGAAAACAGGAACGCTACAGTCTCATTTTGCTCATTATGGAAACATGGCCACTGTCTTTTCTATCTTTGAAAAATACAAAGATGAATCAAAAATGCTATTATTTGTTCTGGTAGTTATAATAATATTTAAACCTGAAATTTGAGCTGCTAAGGCATTCTGGCTTCACAATTTTTCTTAATACCTATGCAAAAATTAATTATGTGCCTGTGCTTGGAGTCACTGGAATTATTCCACTGTGCAGCTGCAGGCAAAGGCAACAAGCTGGTTCCAATGTCTGACTCTTATTTTTACCTGGTTTGGGGGCGTTAGCCCATCAGCTGGTGGCCCTAACATATGTCCATGGGTTTTGCTTGCTTTGATAGTTTGTTGCGTGCAGAACCCAGTTAAATTCCCTGGCAGGATCAGACCTCCTTTGGAGAAGTCAGCCGGGGAAAGTCAGCTTTCCTGCCGGCCAAGCACTGCCTGCTCTGTGCTGCATTTAATGGCCTTTTGCAAAATTCAGTAGCTGTCTCAAGAGTTCAGAAGAGAAATATGAGGCTTTCATTTAACAAAGTAATTTGATTACTTAGAAATCAATCCCTTGCCAGGATTTGATAACTGCAACAACATTTCCTACCAAATTTGACAGAACTTCTACTTAAATCAATCTATAAGGTTGTACTTAAGCACTTTGTTAAATGAAGACTTAAGCAGAGGAAGACAGTGTCTGTGCGCTCTTCTTTAGGATAACAATCTGAAATGCTTTAAATTGGGTTTGCAGCCCCTTACATCTTTTATACCATTCCCTAAATCAGAACTATAATCTGTAGAAAAAGAGAAACAATGGAAATTTCTCATGCTGGAAGCTGTATTTTTCTTGAACAAGATTCTGAAGTTGTATATTACAACTAAAGTTAAATTTAAATGTTTTAGGCTGTAAGGAGTCTAAATGTTGACAGTGTTTAGCACTGGAATGCTTGTAGTCTCCAATTTGTTTATTGCAAGTGTGTTTCCTGAAGATTTTGCTTTTTCTTCTTATATATTGGAATCTATGGCTTCTTTTTTTTCTTTTTTTTTTTAATTTTTGTATTATTAACTGTAACTATGTGGGATATGTATGTTAATAAACTCTCTCTCTTCTTTAAGATGTCATAATTTTGGTGGGAAAGAAGGTTATTTTAAGAATGGGAGATAATATAAAAGCACAATTTCCTTTCATCTGACTTGTCTCTCTCCTTCACTCTTCTGTTCCTAGCTCTGCATCTAAATCATTGCTTTTCTCCACATCTTGGAATAAATATTTACAAGACAGAACACTTGGATTTTCCTTATGGGCATCCAGAGTCAGCCCAAGACCTGGGATTTAATGATGCACATAGATTTCATGCAGAGGTAGATAAACTTCACCAGAAATAAAAGGCAAGAGCAAAGCTGGCTCTCTGTGTATTCCTTTGTACACCATTGGCTTGTCTCAGTTCAGCAGGTAGAAACGCACATATTTAAAGTAACACTTGCACTTTAGTGGTGGGTAAAAATTTTGTAAAATGTGCTGTGTAACTTTTAATCTGTTCCTTTTTCAATTCAAGCTAAAACTCCCCTGTTCTATAACACACTGCTGGTGGAAAGGCTGTGTTTTCAGTGTGACATTGTATTTCTCAGGTAGCCCTCACATTCCAACAACATTTTTGGTGGTCTAAGTACAAAACTTTCATTTCCTTGGACAGTCAAAGGTCATCACATTTGGGCCCAGGCTCATGAAGTGCAGTTCAGCGGTGCTTCCCTGAGTCTTGCCATGGAGAAGCAGCTTTGCATGCAAAGACTGAAACACTGCAAGATGCTAAGCCACCACCAGCTTGCCCTCAGTGGAGAGCAGCTTGCAGCAGTGCTGCTGAAGAGCTATCACACCTCCTTTTAAGCATGGTGCATAATAATGTGGTTTTTCGTGAAATTATGAACTATTAAATCTGCGTGACACAGAGATGAGAGAAGAAATGTTCACAGGCCCACTGTAATTTATGAACATGTGGTCCACAGATGTTACATGAGATTTTTCTTCCCTTTACTTTTGAAAATTTGGATTACATTTTCTCTCCTCTCTCGTGTTCAAACTCTGTACTTGGTGCTTTATTAGATGTCTCAGCAGGGTAAATGGATGATTAATAATTGTTGATGACAGAAATTTGGTTTCTATAAGCTGTGGAGTGAAAGATAAATATGATGGGAATGGTCCTACCTATGTATGACAACTAAGCCTCTTTAAGACTGTCTGTGTTAGGGTTACCCATGATTTATGGGTATGTCACCACTGTCCCTAGATATGGAAAACGTCTTGCAAGTTCTCTTATTGTAATCATCACTTTTTCTTCAGATACCTGGGGGAAAAATATCCCCCCAAAAAAGAAAAAAAAAAAAAGAAGGAAAAAGTTAACTTTTTAGGGTCAGGAAATATTCCATAAAACCCCCAACTCCTGATAGTAAGACCATCAGAGCTTTCTTCAGAGCAATACACACACTGTGCTGCCATCTCTCAATCCTTGAAAACAAACTGTCAAAACAAGACCATGGTGTGTGTGTGCTAGGATCCAGGGCTGAACTATGGCTTCACTGCAGACTCTAGTCCCCACTTCACTGTTATATTATGAAGAAAATCAAAAAGACAGGTCTGAATCCCTCCTGAGCAGAGATGAGCCATGCTGTCCTGATCTGGATCCTGAAGAGCTACATACCAAAGTAACATTTTTGCTTCTAGACCACTACTTTAGTAACATGAAGAGGCTTGCCACAGCAAGTTAAATCCAATTTCCAGTCCTTTAAATTCAAGGAAGAGATTTTAATGGATTAGGTAAATCGATTGATAGGAATAACTCAAAGCAGTTGGCAAACTGAAAGCCTTCTCTCATTTTGAAGTCCATCACATTCTAAAATACAAAGTCCTCATTTGCAGAAATACATCACTTCTGTTTCTTCAGGTCATATTTGTTGAATAATCAGCAAAAAGCCCAACAATTTTCTTAGTAGTTTTTTCTAATTTCTTTATGTCTTCTAAAAAATTAAAAAATGTTGCCATTGATGTATTAATTCTAATAGCAACTCTTGATAACTTCAGAACCCTGAACAGAATTGGAAATCCTATTGGCTAAAAAATATACCAGACAGGAATAGAGATGAAGGAGAAGAAAGTTTAAAACATAACTAAGGGAAGTCAGCTATAACAGTTGAAAAAAAGTAAATTTGCCTTACAAATGTATAACAACTTATTTTGTAACTATAGTTGTACTATATGTGCTAAACAAATTTCAATCTATTACTCGTTATTCTATAATAAATGTCCCTTTCAATATGTAAGCAACTACTGATGATACTTTTCCTACTCAAAACTTCTGTTCTGCAAAAAAATAAATTTTTTGGAAACTTTCATTTCTCCTGAATAGTTTAAAAACTACTACAGATTTCTCGGACTCCTACTGCTACAGTGTCATCCCCCTTTGGGTCTGTAGGAGGACAGAAACTCTCCGCTCTTCTGCATCTTTCTTCTCATCTCCATTAAATGTTCATGAGTTAAATTTGCATAAAGAAAGAGAACAACTCCTTCACACATCTGGTAATTAGTCTGGGAAATGTACTGATACAAGGGATTATTTGCTTAAGAACCACAGTCAAACTATATTTCTATAAATTAGTCTTCCTAATTAGTAATTATGCATATTGATTGAAACGTCATCTGATTTTTGTTTCAAGAGAGTACTCAGCCTGATGGTTTTAAAAAAGGACGGGAAGTCCACTTTCTGTTTGCAAAGGACATACCTATCATGCTAAGGTTTGGCCCTTCCACTGTCGCTTTGAGTCCCAAGCCCAGGCACACCTGAAAACCTAACACAAGCTTGACTGAAAGCATGCTTAATTTGAAGAGACAGGAGGGGACTGTGTGCTGCGAGAAGCTCAAATACTCTGCCTGACATACTGGCCTCCTCCAAGACTCCAGAAAAATAGCAAATTTATATTCTCCTATCTTCCACTTTGATCTGAGCTGCTGGCAAAGCATTCCTCCACAATATGAATTACCAAAATCAATAGAAAACTCCCCTTAATTGGGTTTGGAACAACTTATTTTAAACATTACTAAATTAGCTTTGATTTTGATCGCATCTTAATTGTGGACAGAAGGGATGGAAAACTTAGAAACCATCAGAACTGCTTTCATTACAAAACCCCACTCCATCGTGCCAAAGCAAAATGACAGCTCTTAATTGCTTGAGCAGACAGATTAGCCTGAGGTACAGCTCCACTCACGGCGGCTCCGTGGCTGGAAGGAGGCATTTCAGAAACACCCAAAACTGCTGTTTTTTGGTAGAAACTCTGAGGAAAACTAGTAGGAAAATCTTCTAGGCTAAAAACAGGATATAAAGCTCTTTTAACCTGATCTCGCTTGCTGCTGAGGGCTTGGAGAAGCCCTAATGCCCCGACAGCATCTCACCCTCCTGCTGCTCAGGCTGCAGGGAGGGTCCTGGCGCTTCCCACCGGCTGTGGCAGCTCCTCCGCAACCTCACTCGATGGTGGTAAACTCCTCACATGAGGATATGCAATAGTCACTGTCATGATAGCAGTTTTGAACCAGGATTTCCAGAGCTGAGACCACAGTTAGTTTCAGCTACACAGGCAATTTTCTTCAGCTCTGCCTACAGCAGACCATCTTTCATCTCTGCCGTCCCCCCTCAGCACAAAGAGGGACTGTCAGAGGATTACACAGGGGGTTAGAACAAGCTCCATTATAAAAAAAAGATAATTTCATACAGGTAGGAACAAGTATGTTTGAATTCAGAGATGTTTCCCTCCCGAGCGGGATGTGACTGCGCTTTTCCAGGCTGAAGAAGGGGAGTGACCCGACCCGACAGAACTCCAGCAGTTTCCCAGTGCTGGAGCACGTTCTTTCGGGTGTAACAGCGGGGATAGAGGGACCAAACCTGAGTTTCTCCAGCTTCCAAAAAATGCTCAAACTGGCACATTCTCAGACATAGAGAATAGTAACCTCTTACTGTCCCAGAGCACTGAGCAGACCTTAACTTATTTTAGGATAACCAGTAGCAGTCAAGCCAGTGAAAAATGAGAGAGATAGCTGCCCTTGTACTTTGGCTGTCCTTAAATATTCATGCCGCCCACAAGGCTGAGATGGACATTCACATTAATTCGAGGTCAATGGTGTTGAAGACAATGAATAAATAGATTGGATAGATTTGGAGTCTTACCACCCATGGTGGCTCCTATTCTAGTCTTGAAATCACTTACCTCCTCTGAACTGCACTATCTTAAAGCCTAGTCATAGGCATTATTTTATTGTCAATAGTCTTATAGTCTATCTTACAGTCCAGCTCTATCGGACAAAGATGGCTGGAGAAATATAAGGAATTCACGCCACCATGGATGTCCAAGTCAGCCATGCAGTGTACAACACAGATGTGTACAGGAACACATTTTTGCTGTTCCACACCTTATTGCTGTAAATGACATCTCTGACAGCTGACTGACTCTGGAAATGTGCACATTTACAACACAGAGTAATGACATGCCAGTATTACAAATATTGACAAGTTGCCCAAAATCAAAACTATTTTCTTTTCTGGTTTTCTCTCTTCACCATAGCTGAGACAGTGTAGTTCTCCCAGATGGATTGACATAATGGATAGTGCATTTTTTTCCATAGAGGCTGACAGATAGAAGGACAATATTATAGCATGAAGCTATAATAGATGTAAGAGTTCCTCTGTTTCACACCTATTTTTTGACATTTATTAAGCTTCTGATTGAACAATTTTACAGATTATTTTTTTTTTCCTCAAGCAGCTTAATAATGAATACCAATTAATGAACAGTAACTCATAAGGAGAGCAATGAATTCATGCAGATATTTCTGATCATCTCATAGATCTCATCAATAATGTAGAAGAAACCATAAAAAGAAAAGATTTAAGGAAAGAGAAGTTAGCAATATTGTGGTTGTTAGACTTCCTTTTGGAGTCTGGCATGCTCCACCGCTGCAGAGAGAAGACTTGTCTAGCTAGATCACTCACACTGATGCAAAATAACCTGTGTCCTTATAGTATATATTCTAGACTGAGATATACAGGGGGATCTTAAGTAGTATCACATTTAGGTACTAATCTCACTCACAGCTTCTGCTTTCGGTCACCTCCAGAATCCTCAGGTTAGTAGCAAACCATGAGCTGTGAAACAAAGGAGAACATGCATTTTATAACTGCTTAGGAGAAATTGAGCACTTACTACCTTATATCGAAGGATTCATGCATAAATTCCAAATATTCTTTGTCTGTTACATTTCCAATATGCTACCCTGTGCTAATGAGAGGGAAAAAGGGGACAGGCTTTCTCCCTTCCCCAGTTGATCTGCGCTGGGTGCAAAAATGAGGCTCCAAACAGTCTAACTGGTTCCAGCTGGATCCTACAGAGCCTATGAAGGACCAGTTCATCTTAGGCTATTACAGGAATGTAAATTCTTCTTATGTCATGACAGTGACAAGCACTCAAAGCCCCTACCAATGGGAAAAGTTGTGGAGGGCTATACAACAGCAGGTAACAGAGAAGAGAGGAATTCTCTTAGAGGGGCGGAAATAATCCACACAACAAATTGTAAAATCTGGATGTACACAGGAGTGGACTGCATCAGGAAAGTATAGAGAATTGTATCGCATCAGTTATTAAAAAGTGGACTGGGCAAAGTAATGCAAAATACACTGTATTGAGCAATCTTTCATTAGGAGCAGGAAGGACACAGTGAACTATCAAGTAATTTTTCTTATTATGCATGTCTTTTATTGCTTTTGAAAATAACCTCGCTTGCCAGACAGATCATTGCTGAGGGACAGAAGAGCCTTACATTTATAATAATAGTCCACAAAGAATGAGTCAATGGGGAACCCTTTGTATGCATCTTTGACAACACTTTGCAGGCTTGAACGTGTTGCTTTTTCTTTTATCTTTCATAAGCAAGTACAAATCCAAACTGTAACCTTTAATGGCAGGCACATTGTGCATAACTGAAGCAGTTCCTTGTAAATATGTGAATATATTTAAACAAATAATCTAAGGGAGGCTTACCGCAGTGAATGACAAAAATGAAAATCAATATAATCCTGAGTTAAACTGGAGTGTGCTCTTGCAATATACACCTACTGGGACTTAGTTTAAAAGTGTTTTGAAATATTTCTTTCCCTAATATTTATTTAAATGGAAACTTTCCCAACTGTTCATGGCAGATATCATATGCTTGTGGTGATAACAAAAACAGCAAATTTTCTGTTGCTGTGGAATATCTCATTTTAGCTGTATGCAAAGAAACACCATATTGTAAAACTGAACTGGAAGCCTGTCAGTGACACGAAAATATGGAAGAAATTTAATTGTTTCCATAATTTCTTATTTCGGTTAAATAAATCTACTCAGACATGTAAGTCTTAAAAACCTGAAAAAGCTGCAGATGTTATGAAGTTAAACAGTTTGTGGTTCTCTTGATAGCAAATCTTATTAAATATGAACTGATAGGGTTTATGCAAACATATGAGAAACAAAATAGTAGGATCTTTTAATTTAACTCTGATAATACCTTCCAAATATAATCTGTAAATATTTAAGCAAGGACAAAAGGTACTGTCTTTTACAGACCTATATACAGCATTTCATTAAAAACAAAACCAATAACCTAGTACATTCAATTATAGTATAATGCTGGCAATGATTGCTGCTCCATCCAATATTTTCTCATAATGTCTGTTACTTTCTCCCATTTTGTGACTGCCCTGAATTTCTCCTCTTATTTTATCAAAACCAGGCCTGAATCAGTTTGGTTTATTTCTTTCTCCAGACCAAGGAAGAAAAGGTAGTATAATTCCCACTAAACCTTGGAGTACACTTTCTTTTGTACTATCAAGTATTTTCTTTTTCTAAAAATACATTTATCCATTGTTAAAGCTTGTTGTAAAATAGAAACTGAACTGGCAACACTGAGTAAAACCACATATCCAAACCAATTCCTTTACATCTGCTTTTATTTCTTGGACTTCATCAACCTTGCTCAGATTTCAGCTCCATGTACCAAGTAAACAAGAGTTTTTCAAGGGATAAAGCTATCAACCTGCAGGAATAGGCAGAGTTCATCAGGAAGACACCAAAGATACTGTCTGAGGGGTCAACATGGGCACGATGAGGTTGTCCCTGAGCATGCTGTCATGCAAGGCATCCTAGCACAACAGGTACATGAAGCCACTGTGTAAAGACAGCTACGGTGTACTAATTATAGATAGTTTACTTCCACAGTTACTATTTTAGTAGTATTGCTAACTATAGCTAGTCTATAACTAATGCTGTCACAATATCACAGTAAAATATTATAGGCTTAATGTCTAGATGAACTTTTCTTATGTGTCTGAGGAAAGAGATCTCTTTAGAAAGGAGGCAAAATTGAACCCAATAACCTGGACCCATCAGAAAGTGGTGCAACAACTTCAGAGCTGACCGTGACTGGCTGGAGAGAGGCAGCTGAATGATAGCTCTGAGTTTACAAGCACAGCAGTCTCACAGCACCAGAAACACTGTTCCCAAGGGAAGATGGGTGACCATGGCTGGCACATAGCAAAGAGCAGTCCATGAAGGAGGGGGAAGATTTAGACCCAAGACAGAATTCCTCCTTAAACCAGTAATGCATGTACTCATCACACACAACATAACTGGACATAAATCCTTTAGCCATCTCATAGAAAAACAGAAAATGATTTTTCAGAGCAACTGCATTTCAGATATTAACTTACAGCCTTGCTTTTCTGCTTTGTTCTCCTCTAGTCAATTAAACAATGATATGTAGAAGAACCACAGCAGGAAATATGAGCAGTTGAAAAAGAAAAGTGCTGTCATGACTGTACAATAGGTTGGTGGTATTTACAAAATTCTGTATATTCAGATTCAATATTTTCCATATGAAGATCATCAATATTAATGCTGAAGCAGTATGGAGGATAAGGCCCCTCTTCCAATAAATAATTTGCAGATACAAGGACAAATACAATCCTTGCCCTGAGGAGCTTTGAAATAATATCCTGCTTGTATAAGCTGAACTAGAAAGGTGTTTATTTTTACTACAATAAGTGCTTAACACGCAAGAACTAAACCAACATTATTATTTCAAAAGGATTTAGAATAATCGTTTAATTATCCCAGAGTTTATAGAATTGAAGAAGCAGGAACTTTTAGCTACTAATAATGACAGTCTCAAATACTTCTCTTTTTTCTTTGGAAAATCCAGAGACTGGTGTAATGATATGCACTTGTAAAAAAGAAACCAGTTGGACAGAGGAGTTCTTCCATTACAGGATTTGGTCTGGAGGAGTGTAAACAAACTAGCATTTTCTTCAGGCCAATTTACACCTATTGGCCTCCAGAAATTTATACTGTTGAAGAACTTTGGGAGTTTTACTATGCCAAGTCAGAAAACACTGCAAGGTATTTACAAGGCCAGCAAAGAAACAGCAACCACATAAAAGAGTATATAATATTTTATTCAGGTTATGTAGGAATACAGAATATAAAAAGTAATAAGGAAAAAGGGTAAGACCCAGGAAATAAAAGTGTTGTGAGAAATGACATACTATTTTCAGATAATTTTTATCAACATGAATTCCGAGAAGCATTGTCAGTCAACTTAGGCTACTACATCTGGCTCTTGAGAAACATTATCACACTGTCTGCTTATCTCATTCACAGAGTATCTGCGATATTCATGGAATATCCATGAATGAGGATTTACGGGTTTGTTGTTAAGTTACTACCCTCTCTATAACACAGACCAACATGACTAGAGTACATCAAGGAAGAGATTCATGACAAGTGCACATACGTGAAAAAAAAAAAAAAAAAAAAACAAACAGAAGTGCTATTTGGAAAATGCTGCAATATGGACATCACAGAAGAGCTAGCGTGAGATGAGTACGAATTGGAGACAGGACCAGCCCCACATGTGCCACACAAGGGGCTGCTGGGCTCCCCAGAAGCAGTCCCTGGGTTCCCTCTTCTTCTTGCTATGCTCCCCTGCCACCGTGAGCAGTACCAAAGCCTCACGTGCATGGGATCTGCTCCTGTGCCTGTCAACCAGGGCCATTACAGGATCACCCATCCCACAGAGGAGCTCCAGCAAAGACAGTATAAAAGAGCTAAAAGAAAAATGGGGAAAAGACCCAGAAGAGAAAAGAGTACAGAAAGGAGAGGAAATCACTGCTTTAATCTACACCACATGTACAACACAGATGAGCTACAAGCTCTAGGGAGTCATAACTCTGAATGTTCTGACTTTTGTGTGTTTAAAATCTCAACTGTAGCATTACAACATGGGTGTTTTTTTTGCATTTAATTTAATTTTTTTCTTTGGGGAAAAAGAAAGTATGCTTTACCATACAGTCAAAGAGACCACATGACGGACAGTCAAATAAATATCACCCACACATTTATTTGCATGATTAAGCCATCAGACAGTCAAGCAAATGGAATGGAGTGCATTTATTTGAATAACCTCCAAGTTATTTTGGGGCACATAAATAAAATGGGGACAGCAAGACATGGCCCTCAATTTTCTCATTGTTTAAAAGAGTGCAACTCTAGAGTAACTTTTCTGAAACAAATGTAAAATCAGTGTAAGAACAAACTAATATACATCTGAAAACCTCTCTGCTTTCCCCATCCTCACTCTACACAAAAAATAAAGCTGCTGATTTTAATTTGTTGTGAAGGTCAACATACATTACAAGTATGTGTCTAGATGAAGTTCACTGCTGTAGTAGTAACCAGTTATATAACACAAGATGGTATAGTGCCCACACATTCTTGCTCTGTAAGGAGATCAGGAAGCTAAAACAATTTCCAAAGAGATAAAGAAGAAACGTGGACAAGTGGTTCTACTGTTCTCACAACTCCAAGATACTCTCTTCTTCAAAAGTATGTAACATCAGCATTGTGTGCTGTGGTTTCTAAATTAACAGAAGACCAAGAGGACAGAATTGGTAGAGCAGAACACTCAGTGTCGAAGACCTGACATCCACAGTACACACATTTTAAGGGTTTTTTTGCTTTTATCTTGGGTTTTTTTTAGAGACTTATAGTTAACTCTAGACTGGTCCCATAGACTAAGTGCCCTGTTTTGGCTGGAGTGGATTAAGTGTGCTCTGGGAGTCTACACTCCAATTTAGTTTCATCCAAAGGAATTTAGCCCATATGCTCCAAAACTACCCCAAAACGAGAAGCAAAGCATAGTCAGTAGAAACAATCAGGAGTTTTGTTTCAGAAATGCACTCCTAATTTGCACTAAAATGTTAACATAGGCACACACTGTCAAGGAGAGGAAAGATGACTTAAGCTGATAAACTATGCTTTCTGCGGTTTTCCCAAAGTAAAAGAATAAACCTTAGAAAAAGCACCCAGTTCTCACTTCTCCCATGGTGTGGACAGATTAATGCACCTACAGCTGGGAAAGCTTCAAGATATAATTGTGGAAATGCTTCCAAGGAAGCACATATGAATTCAGACATTACTTATAGTCCTTTACGACTCAGACCCTGGTATGATGCTTAGCCGTGAGTCCAGTGCTTAGGGAGTGACAACAGAAAATATCTTAATATCCAGAAGCATCCAAATACCAAATGGATCTTATTTTTACAATTTGAAACAATAGCTTCATTCAACAATGGTGAGAAAAATGAACTGTTTTGTTTAAAATCAATAATGAAGACGATTCTATACAATATTACAAATCACAGAAGTGGAAAAAGTGTGAAAATGACCAAAAGTGATGATTATAAGCAAAGAGATGTTATAAAAAGTTTTATCAAGCTAAAGAAAATGTTCTTTGACTTCCTTGTGCTGTCTTAAGCCATGCAGTATTTTCCTGATGGGTAGGCTCATAATCAAGGCCATGAAACAGCAAAGGCTGTAACTTCCAGAATTACTGGTAAAATCTGGTAATTTATAGTGGAAGCACTAACCATTCCAGAAAACTGCCCCAGGAGCTGGGTATTCCGCTTCATATCATGCAATACCCCAGTATGACATCGTACCTTCCAGCAGATGAACTACATCACATGGGGACCTCAGTGAACATGTCTACACTGTGCTTAGCTCCTTGACAAACTCCCAGGTATTGGTCATCTGGCTACCTTACTCGGCAGCTTTCCTTTGGGGAAAATCAGCTAGCTCCCTTCAGATTAAAACATGAGGGCAGCTCTATGGATTGTTCACTAGCAACTGTTCCCAAAAGACAGCATGGGCTAGCCTGCACTCTGTTTGGGTCTTGCTTAGTGTAGTCCTCCAAGACTACTGCAAAAAACCATATACTCCTCTCTGTCATACCCCAGAGCCTGCAGCACATACCTTAAGATTCATATAATGAAATCGCCACCCTAGGAAACTGAAGTAAAACCCATGCATTATACTTTGATTGGAAGAACGCATGAAAAATAGCAACTTGTAGGGCCACCATGTGAGCCTCAGAAAACTCAAAACACTATGGATGTGACCAGTCTGTTTCAGAGTGCAGTACCCCTGAAAAACGTGGATGTGACCATCCTACACCTGATAGTCTATGGGCCAGACACTGTGGTCTACAGCAGACACATTTAACAGCATAAACATTCTAAGAGTTTCTTAGTTTCTTCACAGGAAACCCCTGGGATACCTGAGAAGTTATCTGAGGAGAGCTAGACGGATTAAACCCCTTCTTGGATCTGTAATCTCAGTGGAAGGAAGTGAAAGGTATTCGATGGTTATGTCAGGCACAGCAATGTGAAGGAGAGACAGCAGAACCACTCACAGAAAAGTTAGTACAGCTTCCTAGAGAAGCAATAGATGATTGTCAGCGGACCACTTATATAACCCCTTGAGCCTGAGCTACTGTAGAGAGGAACGCCTGTAGACGTCTCCTGTAGAGAGGTCTCCTATGGAGAGGAACATCAGCCACACGGTGATGTGCCAAACTCTAGCAAGCTAAGCTACACGGCAGGGCAGCGATATAAACTGTCATCTCGGGCACCAGGGTACCAGCCCGTAAGCCTGTGAACGCAGAGTGAGGAACACCACCTTCCCACGGCAGGTGGGAACTGTGCATCCGTCAGGTTCACTGGCACCTTCTGGGTGACAATGTGTTAAAGGTTTCAACTCCAACAGAAAAAATGGCTTAATAAAGAGATTTATTCAAATATTTATGTCTGTATTTCCACTGAGGACTACTGAAATTAAAACCATTATAATTAACAATAAAATTTTAATCCTGAAATGGGTGGGACTTTTGCCTGAGCAAGGATGGACTCCACGCTACACTATCATGCACTTTTACAGATAGAAATGGCAGCTGCTGTGATAAGAGCGTTCCTTGGCAAGAAATGAAATTAAACCACATTGAAAATATTTAAAGCAATACATATTACCATTACAACAAGCCTTAATTAATCTATCACATTACCAGGAGGGATTTCATTAACTCAATCTGAAACAAATCGTATCAGTCATCCAATAAAAGTTTTAATGATCAATCTAAAATGAAAGAAAACCAAGCCATAACTTCTCCAGATTCCTCATAACTGTTCACAGAATATGATCTGCCAGTTACCCCTGACCTGTAAGCTTAACATACAGGTTGCTACTTTGAAAGTGTCTGAAATTCAGTAGACACCTATTCCAGTGCAGTTTTAAAAAAATCTTTTGCAGCTTCTTGCTGAAGAAACAAAAATTTGGTTGCCGAGAAGTCAAATGTAAAGAGAACAAGAAAAACTTTTTTTGCAATAAATTTAAAACCCAACATTGTTGTTCACTACAAAATTAAGGCTTGAACTAGCCACTACTTACATTTGTTTAACTTCACTAGCATGAACTTGCAATCAGTTAAGCAGATTCCCTGTGGCAAGCTGTGACTGAGCTTTACTCAGCGGGGCACTGACTTGAGTCTCTCCCCTTTAGTATCAATTTTCATGAAATGTGTAAGAACGTAATAGTTCTGAGACCTCTAATCCTCAGTCAAATTTGGTTGAAATTGGCTACCAGGTTCAGAAATTACTAGAGGACTGTTAGACAAGCAGATGAATGGATTGAGGAACAGAAGAGCAGTATAATCAAGTAATTTGTCTTTCCTTATAAAAACAGTTTAAAAGAAAAGGAGCACACTGAAAGTAGGCCGTGAATTAAGGAAAAAGTTCCTACTATTGTTCCTGTTTGATTATCAAGAGTCTTCCAAAGAAGGTGGTAGAAATATCATCCCTTGAAACCTTTCAAACTTCACTTGACAAAGCATCTATGAATATATGATAATAAATTACCCTGTAGTCAAAGCATTTTTATAATGAATAATTAATTCACTGTAGAAATTCAATATAGAAAATAATTAATAATTATTTTCAGTAGAATTGGTAATTATATTACAGAGATGGTTCCTGACCATATCTCTCTTCATGTGAGCAAATATAAATGCATACATAACATACAGAATTTTATAAAGGTATGAAACAATTTCTAAATTAAAATCTCCTGTAGTAAATCTTCTTAAGTTATGAAAAAATGCCACTATATCAGAATGAAAACTCGTAAGGCTTAAAGAGGACACTATAGGTGCTAGAACAAAAATCTGTTGCTGTTGGGCAGTATATTAAAACACAATTTCAGAGAAATACAACGAAAATAATTATTTTTACTTAATATTTGTATCTGAACGACTCATCCTCAAAGTCAACCTGAGTGTCTGGTTATATGTCCTTTGTCATTAATCATTCTAAGGAAAAACAATCTTAACTATCTCCTCAAAGCACATATGGATAGCTTTATTGAAAAGAATGCACCCTGGCAGTTAATAAAAAAATCTCTTTACTTGTACAGCTATCTGCTAGTGTTCATTTTGTGTACATTTACAAAAATAAGAAAATACCCTTTATTCAGTCTCTCTGTCAGTATTGAGCAAACTAATTTCCTTATGAAGAGCCCAGTTCAAATTAGTTTCTCCTCAGCATCTTTATTGTTAAACATAATCTTTGCAGAAATTCCTCATCTAACATTTGGAGTTGTGTTTCATTTTATTTCACAGACCTAACTACAGCAGTCTTCAACCGCTCTGAACCCCACAGCGTGCAGGGACATATGGTGATGAGATTTGGTAATGTAAATGCAACATTCATTACAGGGTCACTGGCTGGGAGGTGGTGTTAAGATTCTGGGATCACAAAAGCTAAAAGTATGATCATGTAGTTTATTGCAAAAAGACTCAGCAACATTCACTGGTATGTACACCCACAGAGCCGTAATACATACGGGTTATATTAAACAAGTATTACCTCTCTTTAAAAAAAGGCAAAAAACTCCTGAATGCCATATTCATACATCAGCTCTGATTTTCACTAAGTTTTATTTTTATATTCAGCTTTTTATTAACAGCAAAAGTAAAGACAGAAAGCAGGGAATAATATGACACACACAAAAGGAAATCCCAGGTGACTGCTCACTGGTTAGCAAGAGAGAATATTTGCACTTCTAAGAAATTTTTAGATGACTATACAATGCTGCGGGTTTTCTATGTGCTCACCTTAGTACTAGCTACAGGTAGGACAGGTACTGCTTTCCTTAAATTAATGGAGTAGCGGAAACATCAAGTTTAAAAGTCTAAAATTGCTCATAAATTCTTATGTTGGTTAGCAGATAAAAAAGTTTATCTTTCAAAATGTGAATATCCAGTCAAGGTCCTACAGAAGTCGATGGGCACCGCATGTCTTCAGCATCTTTAAAAATAATTGAAAACTTTTCATTAGAAGCCAGATATAGGCCTACAAGGTGAAAATCTAATTCTACTCAGGTCAGTGGTAACCTCCTGCCTTCAAACCTTCCCATCAATTGCAACACGGTCAAGATTTCACCAGCAGATTTTAAAAGAGGCTTCAGAAGTTACTGGAGCCATATCCTTCTTGGTTGAGTGAGCTCTCAACTCCGAAAGTTGGTTCAATTTCAAACCCTGACAGAAAGGTGTGTAAAAACACAGAGCTGTCATTGAGAGGAAGACAGAGAAGCTCTACCCGAGCAACTCCATCCCCCGTGCAGGCGTACTTCTCCCACGGCTGCCTGCGTGGGCCAGGCGCCAGGGCCAACGTGCTTTTGAACAGACTACAAGTAATTTCCTTCTCTCCTGGCAGCACCTCGTAAGAGCTAGCAACTGATGAGTGGACGACAGAAGGAATCCTGCTCGTGAACCATGCCAGACTTCTGACAACAGTGTTTAACTACCCGTGCAAAGAAAAGTTTAGGGGATACGGAGACTTAGTTACAATACACTGCAATGAATCTTCCTGTCCATGTTGCCTATAGGACCATTAAAAAGATTTTTTTTTTTCAGTGCAGCTAATTAAAATTCACCAAAGTTTTCAGTTTTGCTACATGCATTTGGCAACTTGTTTTATAGGACTTGCAGCCTAAAACCCCAGAGGACGGCTTGGTTTTGCCAACTCTTCTCTTAGGGACAGCTCATGGCATCATCACGGATTTTTCTCTTTCCAATCACAATCCTGCACAGATGTACTGACACCAGGAACTTTGAAAAGAATTAAGATCTGCATCCCCAAACCACAGGGGACACAGGGATGATAGCAGAATAACTGGAAAGATTAATGATGTCTCCTCGGAACAATACAACATGAAATGAAACATAGATTAAAAAAAAGGGGAAAATGAGGTCACTTTACTTGCAAAGTGAATTGAAAGCTGACATTTGAGCCAGCTATCCTGCGTGCTGCCTTTGTCTTCAGATACCCAGTAATGGTTAAAACAATTTTCACCTGCATTCTCTGCACTTCAGTGAATTAAATTACTCAGCCTATTTATTTACAGAAGTTTTATCATTCTGTATCACAAATTACTCTGAACATAAGCCGCTAAGAACTAGATCCTTCAGTTTAAAGACAAAATTCTTACTGATATCCAGAAAGATCTGAAGGACTAGTGAATGGAAACAGTCCTACCGAAACAATTAGCAAAGCTACAGTGAAAGTTGGTTTAACTCATATACGCTTGGACCAAAATTTTTCTCCTCCTGGCTCAGTTGTAACATCAGAAGAAGTGTGTCTAAATATCTCTCTTTTGAGAGAAGTTAGACTTAAGGTGGGAAACTCAGGATGCTGTGGCACATTAAATTGGGTTTCAGAGCTGACCACTACTTCTCAAGTTCAGGTCCTGAGGCCTTGCAGGAATTCAGTCATTCAGTGCTCTTTTGCTGCTAAAACCCACCACGGCAATAGTGCCAACAACCCTGATAATGGCTAACACAATTACTCAGAAAGGATGGGCAAGATGAAACCTGATCCGGGATTACTCTCCTGCAATTCTGCATGTAAATTGCATCTAAGTTGTACTTGAAGCATGTAAGAGCTATTTTGCAATTTTCCCTAAATTCAAAATCAAATCACATTTCCACAATCACTGAGAAGAGGGCAGGTATTAATGCTGCTTTGGAAAAGGTTAACCTATGCCAGGATATGCACTGGCCTGAAAACAAGAAATATGCCACCTCTAAACATGTGTGACAAGCAAAGACAAAGAGCTTCCAAAACTACAGTGAAAATGAATCTGCAAAATGACTCTTTCTACTATTTCACTTTGGGTAGACTCTGTAGATCCCTGCTCTAAGCCCTGCACTAAACAGCTGGTATCCTCCAGGAGATGAGATGATCATAAGATGCAATGTTTTACAGGGTGTTAGATCTACTGCATTATTTCTGAGCTCTGAAAGGCTTTCTGAAACACTGGCAAGTGATTCCTATGCAAATATTTCTGCTTTTCTACAAGAAGAACCGTGGATTTCTAAATCAACAGTTTGGATTGCTGAAATAATCTGTATTTGTTATACTGCACTTCTATGTAGTATGTTTGCTTTCAATGGCAAAATCACAAAAGAAGGAACATTAAAGCAAAGGTAATCAGTCACATAGAAGATGAAAAATTCAGATTTGGTCAGAGTTATACCTTCTAGTGTGATCAGAGTTCCTTATGCTTACATGCAGCTAGCACAAAAAATATAAAATACTAGTGAAAAAAAAGTATTACTAGGAGGAAATTTTTTGGTGTGTGCTCTCTTTTATCAATCTGAAATTATTTCCTTTTATTACATAATTTGAAATACATCAGGAACATTTTAATCCTAAATTAACATACCATATCTTCAAAAAGAGAAGGATTTTCCTTGTTATCATTTCTTTTTTTTTTTGGTCAGTGAAAACTATCACACTTGAGCTCATGGATTTAAGTGTGCATTAATCAATCTTGTTCACACTTGTTCAGTGAGTAGTTCCATTAAAATGAATGACCCAGCTACTGTTTCAGCAATCTCTTGATCCAGAGCCTAATGTCTCATTCTAGCTAATGTAAATAGAAAAATATACTGTGCTATGAACAGCGAAATCTGAAATACAAATACATTGAACTATATTCCAAGCTAATTTGAACTTCTTATGACTGAAAACTGGAAAAGTGAATTTCATTTTAGTAAAGTGAGGTGCTATATTGTTGTTTATAGGGCAGCATGTTGAATAATGCCTTACATCCACATTTTCAGTTTTAGGATCGGTCCAAGCAGTATTTAATTACAGTTGTACTTGCAAACCTTAAAAGTATACTAAATTATGAAGGGATTGAATAGATAGTAATACACATGCTAATATGATGACACCTTGTAAGACAGCCTATTGGTGTTTTGCAGTTTGCAAACTAAGGTTTTTTGTAAACTTTGGAACCCTACTATCTGCAGAATGTTCTGCTTTGCGCTGTTTCATATGAGCTTCCGGTACCAAGACAGGCACCCAGTCATTTTACTTTTTTTTTCTATGAAAAATAGATATTCTCTCTATTTATGTCAACATTGTGTAAATCAGCTTGAACATTTTCATTAAGGGATATCATTACATTTTGTACCTACATACACACTTGCATGTTTCAAAATCTACATCCTGGCAGAGCAACACAAAGGTAAAATAAAAAGAAATCTTAACTTCTACAACAGCAATAGCTAGAGCCAGTCAGTTTTTATTTGATCTCAGATTATAAAGTTATTGAAGACATTTTCAGTATTTGGAGTAACAGCTGTGATTCCTACACGTATTTTGCCAATAGGAGGACAAGCATTTTCCTCTGAGTAACTATCATGCCTTCCAAGGGGCTGCATTAGCAACATACACGTCATTTTAAGGGAGTAAAGAAACCATGTTTGTTACAATCTTGACCTCAGCCCAGAAGTGCAAGGCCCGTAAGGTCGTGATTCAAGCAGCACTACCCACACCTTTCCCCTCAGTCGTGTATTAGATCTTTACTTCACTACTATGGGAAAAAGAAGTATGAACAAGTTCATTTCTGCTTTTACATTTCTCATGATTTCAGCAGTTCCTAAAGTCTGATGTATAGAAAGGTCTTGTTAGAGACCGATTATAGGCTGGCTGCCAGAAAGATCAAATAAGATATTTTAAGCTTCATCAACCATATGGACGTGCCTTGGCTTTTTAGAGGACGTATTTTTCCCTAAGGATTGCCAGTATTTTAAAGTTCCTCTATATTAAATATAATTTATAATAATTTCACATAAATCTAGGATGACTGTGAGACTCAGCACAGAAGTCCACAAAACTGACAGCAATTGTCCAAAACTGCTAAGTTCTTTGATGTTAAATTTCTTTAACTTGTGTGATCAGATTTTCACCTGTAGATACATTAGATAGCAATTATTAATAAAAAATGTTTAAGGTTTGTTGCACACTTGATTAGCTGCAATCAAGTATTTCTTGAAAAAACTGGTTTTGTCTTCCTGTCTCATGGCTGAACTGTAACACCAACACCCCCTTCCCGCTCTTCAAAACACACTCATGTTTTACAACTGTACCTTCAGGTTCTCCTTACCTGCTTGTATTTGTTTTCTCTTGGAGAAGAGACATAATGCTCTACATCTTGCAGCTAGATACGTCCCTGACCGGCTGACTAACGTGTTAATCTACTTAGCCACCAGGAAATCCAGCTGAAAACGAAGTCTCTCATCCTCTGGCAGATGAACAAACAGGTTCAGGGGCTGTTTTCACTCCCTGGAACTGCTGATTTTCCCTTCTGTGATCTCTACCCTACTTCTAAACTGGACTGAACTGACCCACAGGTTAAACAACTGTTACAGAAGCCTTACTTCCTCGGTGAACTGGGCTAAAAAGTAACTTGCACGATCTCGGACATTACTACACGTGAAGAAATGGTTGTTGATTGCAAGGATAACTATTCATCTCAGCAGATAAGCCAAGGTTTTATCAGATCACACTCACAGAAAGCAAAAGGAGGCGGCTCTAAGCTTTAATAATCCATCTCTTACTACATCACAATTTCCACTTTTTCAAGCCAATGAAGCCCACTGCAAAGGCCTCCAGAACAGTGTATCAGTTCAAAGCTCTGGCAAGGAATAACCTTCTATGTTTGAAAATCATCCATCAAGTTCTCCCTATCCATACTTGAAGGAAGAACGGGATGAACAGAACAAGATGTTTATCCCTTGTACACTGTTACTGAAATTTCTAACTGGGAATTTCTCCTAAAATAGAAAATTGCCCTGAAAAATGTTCTAAATTTTAGGCAGAAAAATGGAAAGTTCTTTATATATGCAATAATGTATACCATATAACGGTAAGAAGTCCTTAAAACAAAGCTCCCAAAGCTTTTAGATAAAAATTATATAAAATGCATGATGACATTCATCAAATTTAATTCTTCAAAATATGTCAGTTTAGGATCGTCAAAAAGTGGGAGAGGAAGATACCAGTGCTATAGAACCTAGAATATTATCTCCCAATAATCTGTGAAAGAAACGGCAGTTTCTTGTGAGACCAAAGCTGTGCTCATGTTTGTGTGCCATGTAAGATACATGCACAGTAACTATGAACGCCACAAAAAAATGTTAGGAAAAACCTGGTTTCTATTATTTCACAGAAACTTCAGAGCACACCAACAGCACAGGATCAGTCCCACTGCCTTTCTGTTTTCTAGCAAAGTCATCATTAACAGTACCTTCAAAGGGGATTCTGGCCTACCCAACGTAATTTCAGTCCCTGAAAAGTCTCCCTATGACTTTAAGAAGCTAGGCAGAGCTTTGTATGAATTTTATTTCCCTTGCAGACTGATTTGCATTTTATGCCCAAGTTAAATAACACCAAAACCCTTAAGAGACAAAAAACTTCCTAGAACCTACCTTTTGCCCTGCCTTTATTCCCCAAAAGCAATCCTGAGTAGAGGCATATAAATGTAATGAACTAGTTTTTGGCAAGTTTTGCCTATCAGCTAAATCTTTATTATGGTTTTTTTTTTAAAAAGTAAAACCAGTATGCTTGATGAAAACTGACACTTGAAAACACTGCTGGGAAGCCAGTTACTAAAAGGTCTACTACAGAAAGACCACCAAAAAAAAAAAAATGGAATTAATATCAAGTGGGAGAGAGCAAATGTTCCATTAATTTCCACAATATGGACAGGTCAAAACCAACCCTGTAGCATGTATGCAACAACTGCTGATTTACTGCACATCACAAGCTTTTCTTGGAGGAACACAGAGGACAAAATTTGCAAGACAGTTATATTTTTATTAAAGTATCAGCAAGACATAGGGATAAATCACTAAAGCCTCGGGAGTGTAGTCTCACTCGATGATATGTGATGCAGCACATGCACTTCAGCCTTGGCCGTACATGTGCACAGCCTCCCCCGTTCTGCCTACTGCTGCATTTGGCATCCAGATAAAACAGAGGGTGTTGGCAGAGGCAGAAGTTCAAGAGGAAACCACAGCCTCTCTAAACAGCAGAGATAGCAGTCCCTAGAAACAAGTGCATAGGCACAGGCCATCGACAGCAGCAAGCAGATGGTATAGAGCACACATGCACCCAGCAGATGCAAACCTCCTCTCACACACGAATGCAAAAACCTTCCAAATCCTTGCCTCACTTGTTTTGTTCAGGGAGCTCATCTTTCCCTCAGCAGACAAAACTTCAGCCTAAAGCTCTACTTACATGGGATCACAAAGATGATTACTGTTAAGAGTAATACCTGAATGCATACAATCCCCCTAGTTTAATTACAGGAAGAAAACTGAGCATCATTTGCTCTCTCTGATGTAACTGCATATGCATAAAGTATGTTTAACCTACACAACGACAGCTATGACAATTACATTTTATTTAAAGTGTATGCCAGTGCTTTTAGATTTAGTTGTGCACACAGTATGTGAAATGTAATGTAAATATATTATTGCTCTAGTAGGGCTGTGCTTCCTGACTAAATTTCCTTAAAATGTGATGCATACACTGAGAAAACTTCGCCCCCTCCTCCAGGGATATATTAAATATCTTGGGAACACACTGCCCCAAGCCATGGTTCTTTTCCATATCCATATATAAGAATGTGTCCCAGAGTTTTCACTATCCTCTGGACTTGTTCCCAGAATAATTTTGGGAAATTTCTAGGACTCTCTGTATAAGTAAGCTTTTCTAAAATACTCTTTGGGAATAGACTCTAGAAGCAGATGAATCATAAACATTGGAGCTCAGCAGGAAAGAGATTATTAGCAAAGTCAGCATTTACACACTTATACTTCCTTAGGACGTTTTGTCTGAAAGTGATGAGTTATTGGTGGAAAACTAACATCATCCAATTTGGTCTTCTGAACAGTCTCTCAGTTACATCTGTGGCATCCAACTACATTTGCCTGGTATCTTCATTCTGTCTACCTTCATAATGTTTCCTGAATTTGTGCTAGCGATACAATGCTCTGCTTCACTTGATTAAAGAAATAATTAAATTTCACAGCACTTTCTTATCGAAGTGAGAACACCAAAACGATTCTTGAACAAAAATGTGCCTCTTGTGCTTTTTTGAAGGAACAGCCCTTAGGGAGGTAGTGAGTGGGCTATTCCAGAAAATAAAGTGGCAAAAGAGAGAAAAGTCAGTGATGAATCTCAAAGCCTATTAATACCAGTTCCCTTGGGAACTGTACTGTGTTTTTCTTAACATTACAAAAGATACATAGGTGTGAATTATACTCTACTGGAGGTGAATATGGAAACGTATTAAAAAGCAGTACCATTTCAACTGGGCTTCCCTGGTCCTGCCCTCTGAAAATCAAGTTTTCTTCTATCCCACATATAATGCTTATCAAAACTTTTTAACACTGAAAAGGACGAAATATATTGACTGAAAAATAGACTGGCCAATGACTCTTAAATATTTCTAAAAGGCTGTAACAAGAAATGATTTTTAGAAGTATTTCTTATTAACATCAAATATTTATTTATTGCATTGGACTTAAACTTATTCTGTAACTACAGTAATTTCATATTTACATCTCACATAATTATGCATCAAAATTTACATGGAAACATTTGCTTGAACATAATTGCACTTGTAAGCATTCTCCCCCACTAATATCTAAACATTTATCTCAGAGTATTCTGAAACAAACCATTGATGTATAGCTAAACAACTTGGCAGGCAGGAAAAGCAATATTTCAACAATTCTTCAATTTATTGTTGTCTCAGCAGAAAAAAGTCCATACTTTATGAAAAAATCTTACATCTCTAGGGTGTATAAAATAAATTGCTTTTAATGCAGCAGTTTCGGCTCATATTAAAAGCACGTGGAGATTAATTTCTCTCTTTTTGAAGGTAAAATGAGTTAACTTTGCCAACACTTAGAGAAAAAGTTCCAATGCTCTCAAGTACTTCATAAAAAAAACACACAGACCCCGAAGTTCCCTTTTAGTGACATTGTAGCTATCATTTGAAACACTACACACCTAGTATTTAAAATTTATGTACCATTATTTTTTGCAAGCTTTCAGGTATAAGCAAGAAATTTCATTTCTTATTTAATTCTTAGTAAGTCCTTTTCATAAGCCGACATTATTTTCACGATACAAACATTCAGTTTCATCTGATATTAGAAGCAAAGTGTCAATAAATAAATGCATTTTTATACTGTTTTGCAAATGAATATTGAATAGAATACTGCCACCTTTTGGCTATGATCTGGACTTAAAAATGAGAATTCTCTGTAAAACTTCTAAAAATATTTGACATATAATGATTACCCTAAATAAGTCAACAGGCTAAATGTTGTATTTATCATTAACATACTGCTGATGTAAGGATAAAACTTCTCATACTGAACTGCATAGTATTATCCTATTGTTTCTTGACAATGAGTAAGCACTTTCACAAGGGCTTCTGTCTTCAACGGAAAAGATGCAGGCATAGCTTTGACATCAAGCTAATAGAATTACTACTTTACAACCGTGGCAATTCCTCTACTGTTTAGAGTAAAATAATAACACTTTTGTGTAACTCATACACTCAACTTCATAAATACTGATTCACTAACTGATTCTCAGAAAATTCTTACTGGAGAATTGTTGAGTCTAATATTAACATGTAAGCATTTTAAAACACAGGTGAAAGGCATGTAAGTCCTTCAGTAACTTCTAAAAGAAGGGCTTTAAAGTCTCTTATAGTGAACAAATGATGCTACTAGAAAAGGCAGTGCAAAAGAATACAGGGCTTGGGATTTGGGATTAATCCCTAGTAAGTGTTCCAATTCATTGTAGAGAGATCCTCCCAACTGTGCACTAATCAGGTTTCAATTTAATTCATTTATGCAGAATAAATTAAAAAAGAGGATTTGATCCATCTTTGGGGAAGCGCTTGGTGATTAAAAAGTTCAGGAAAACAAGCACTCCCTTTTTTGTTTCAGTATTTGTTTTATGAATTGGGGTGACTGGCTATCAAGCCACATGAAAGGACTATCACTTATCTAAGGACTACTTTAAATCAGACACTATAAGCCTACAAGTTTACTGTGAGTTCAGCTATCTAAACTCTCCATTTCTGCACTGTCAGAAAATAACTAGTAACTTGATGAAAAATACAAAGAAAACCATAAATTCCTCTAACTTCAAAGAAAGGTTCTTACCCAGCTCCCTGCAAAATGTTAATGCAGTACTTCAGTAGAATACGTTTTTCTACTGGAAGTGTTTTCATACAACCATGCTTCAAAAAACATGTTAAAAAGCAATAACCACAAATAATTTTGCTACTGTAAAAGCAGGGCTCTTGTATCAGCCTTCTTCCTAGTATTGCAAATACTTGATATGGAAACTTCATTAAACCATATCAGAGTTAAGTAAGGGGAATTCACTAGACTGGAAGCTTAATTTCCATCTACAAGTACAACCATTTGAAATATATACTGACAAGGACATTTTGGAATTGTAAGACATCATTCACATTTAGAGAAGAACAAACAGGAGGATATACAACTGATACAGTTCTAGATAACAGTACACTCGTTTTCCCTTTTAAACCAATCCTACTTAAAATACCTGCATTTTTCTGAGTATGGCTATTGGCAGAGGAAGTTTCTACACATGGACCATCCTAATTTTCTGACTAAAACTGTGCATGCTCAGCTTGAAACTATACAGAAAATTAATTTCTCATATTTAAGCAAATGTATAAACAATTTCATTTCAGACACTTTATACCCCATCTGTCCTATTCAAAACTATTTTTACCAAAATAGTCTGAAGAGGACAACTAGTAATATTTACAAACTACTTGTATTTTGGAAATAAAATTTTAAGCAGAGTTTAACTTTGACAAAAAGCCTTCACTAACCTTTACAAATTTGCCTGTAGGGATAAAATGACAAATGACTCTCACAATGGGGCTTATTAGACTCTTAGAATATTGCTCTAACACAGCCCTTCAGGAAATACTATTTCAGATTATATCAGCACTTCCATTTTTCAGGGTTTAATAACTCAGCTTGAAAAAAATAACCAACCAAAACCAAAACAAAACAGAAAACCCACATACACCTACCCTGCGGGATAAAACTTAACATATAACATCATGAATGAACGTTGCCTCAACAGCTTAAAACGTATCACAGTTTTGTAAGATTCTGTGCCTTTATGTATGTCATGATGCCTGTACTTCTGAAATAACAATACTGTAAAAGATTAACACAGTCAACTGAAATGTTTTCAATATTTTGGGAGGGGAAAGGAAAATTGGTTCTCTTTAAATATCCTAAGGTGATTTAGTATAGCGGGGAAAATGCTGTGTTGCTACAGAATCAAACTCCCTAAGATTATATCATGCCACAAGAGACTAGTCCACAAGGATAGAATACCAGACATTTACAAATACCAGTCTTGTTAGGCAAGGAGGGAATAATTATTGAGATCTAAGTCATCATATTCTGTTGACTGAAAACATCAATTCAAATTGTGCAAATCAATACTGTATTATGCATACAACAGTGGCAAAGGAAAGTCAGCCTTCCCTTCACTTTCCTGGCTGAGGCTGCATTTAGAATGGGGATTCTCAGCCAGTTTGTACCACGAGAGGCAACCACAGCACCTTAGTCAGTAGCTGATCTCCTTTTACTGTCAAAGGGGAGAGAAGCTCATGACCACAGCATGATTTTGATAATTTGACAGGAGTGCCTATACCATTCCTCCCTCCACTGCTTGCTCCTAGAGCAGCCATATTTATTACAGTATCTGCTAAAAACCTTAAGTGGTGGACTCAGTAGACAGATGTTAGTAACAAATCAGTAACTTCACTTCAGATACTCCTTTGGTAGTAACCACAAATTAGTAACTTCACTTCAGATACTTCTTTGGTAGTAACCATTTCTCCTCGCTGCAGGCTGCCTCTTCCCTTTTTTTTATCCACTTTAACTTTCTTGTTATGAAGTCTTTCAAGATGTTCTTAAAACTAAATCCACTGAGAGTTCAAACTAAGCCATACAGGACAATTGATTAACAGCCAGAATAGAGTAGAAAATGCAAAAACAGCTGGCTCTCAAAAACCTTAGCACAGAGCTGGTAACAAATTTATAAAGGGTGTCTCAAAAAAAAAAAAAAATCCAACCCAAACCAAACTTTGCCTGCTCACTGCTCTCTACGTCCTACACTTCAGGAGTGTGGGAGAGTACCTCCTACCCACAAGTGCTCTGCTTCAAATGCACTGAGCTCATCTCACATTTTGCAAGGCAGAAATCTTGCTACCTGCCTCTTCAGATATGTCTGAACTGCTCTGCAAGCTCTGTGCTGTCTCTCTGTCCAAGCCTTCCAAATATCCAGACCCTGACTGTACATGTGGATTTCGTACCAAAGGTAAAAAAAGTGCACTTAGAACTCCTTCTGATACGGAAAAAAGATGACAGGGTGCACAGGGAGTACAGAGCTCTTCACGAGCATAGAGAATTTAATAGCTACTTACTGTATTTCTTCTGCCTTACCTATCTGTAACACTTCAACTCATGTCCTGTTATGTGACTTGTTCCAGCAAATGTTTTAGTTGCTGTTTCTCTTACACATTTTTATCCCTATTTCAATCTGCTGTACCATCTCCCACACTGTACCCCACAAAAATCGTCCTTAGCTTACTCTTTGAGCTGTCTTTGCTAAATGTATTATCTCCATATCTTCTAGTAATATTCTTACACAACTTTATCTCATGTATCAATCATCCATTCTACATATTGTCCAATAATTATCACAGTGAATGTAAGCTACTGCAGCTGTGGAAGAACAATGCTTCAAAGACAGCTCTTGAACAAAAGAAAAGAAATTAACATCTACACCACAACCCCCACCCCCGTGAGAAATTCTGCTTTCCACTGTCTTAGACTCATTACCGACTGGAGGCCCCTACAACAATTAAATACTGCAAGAGACCAGAGTGAGGTCAGATCCCTTCCTCTTTCCCTGGTCCTGCCACCAATCTATTGTGCTAGCTATGAGTAAGTCTTTATCATCTCCCTGCTTCAATTATCCTCCTCAACAAATGCGCCTAAAATGTTATCCCTCCTGGAGAAGTTAATTTGAGATGAGTACAGGGAACACTGTAAGACTGGAATGTTTTTCTTGTAGTTAGTTAGCATGGTGACTCAGTCCACTTCCCATGGACAAAGCTCGAGAACAACAATGGTTTCTTCTTGTATTTTCAGGCATCTTCGGTGCATTACTGTTGTAGGAAAAAAAATAATTTAAACACTGGCAGGCAGGTGATAACCGGGTCTGTACCTGTGTGAATGTCTGAAACTGAACTTCTGAACTGTCAGGAAGGCTGCTGCTTCCTATTGGCAACCAGTGAGGTCTGGCTATAAATTTTGACAAAACCATGACTGGAGAGTGGAACATCTCAAATCCTCCAATTAATGGAGACAGAACTCCCAATTAGGAGGCTGATCATGCATTGTGTTTTACACATAGACTACTTGAGAAAATGGAAGGCTAGGGGCCTCAAAGAAGGGTTCCCTGAAAAAAGGACATGGCTTTGGAGAGAAAGGGCCTGGAAAGAAGGCAGCGAAAATCCCAGCTGGAGGAAAGATCTTGGAGATCAGGGAGTATGTGAGGAAACGACTGCCAGGGGGTGCTCAGGGACCTTGGTCTGTAACACCCGAGGACAGTAACTGTGAGCAGCAGCACACCACAATCCAACACGACTTTGTCCCCGGTGTTCCCGGGGCCACCAGTGACCTCCCTGCTGGGAAGGGAAGCCAAAACCTACTGAACATAATGCTGGAGGGGAGTAAGTGCATGTGAGATAATCTAGTAGGGTTAAAGCTCTAATCTTGTTAGTACCCAGATCCACTATGGGCTGTTGGTTACTCTGCCTTGCCCATGAACATTAAAAGCTATCATCCTGCAGCCTGTAGCAAAGCTCCATCCTTTCTGAAGAAATGTCATCTGTTGACACTGATGCACAAGGCCATGCATATATTAGACTAATTTGAATACAGATTTCTTGCAGGATTTGCTATGGTGACTGTGACCATTATCATGACCTCCTGAAGACAGGTACAATAAAGGCATTTGAAGGTGCAATATCCTGCCTGTATTTATACAGCATGCTGATATATTATCTCCAGATAGCCCTTAAATCCATGCTATACACCCCAGAGGGCTCCCACAGCAAAGGTATCAAGCACTACCTGCGAATATTCACCACTACCCTTGGCCAAGCTACTCACTTCTGTGAAGCAAGCAGGCAGGAGTAGGCTTGCCAGCCCCAGTCCTGTCCCATAACAGAATGGGGCAGGAGAATGGGTATGTAAGCTCTTCCTAAGATACCTGAAGCCAATGGCCAAACCATTTGCTCACAGCAACATTTATAGCTTGGCTAGAGGAATTCTCAGCTTATTTGACACGCCTGCCTTGTTCACTTGCCCAGATGACAACCCTAGAGTCTCTCTTCTCTTTAAATTTTGACTTTCTCCAAGAGAATAATACCCCATGCTTCTAGGAAATTACATGAGCTATTTGGCAACCCAAGACAGGGTGTATGGTGGGCTGGTTTATGAAAAAAAAAAAAAAAGTAATTGTAGGTGGAAGAATACTGAGAAGTGGAGGAGATACAGCTCTCTTCTGCTTGGTTCTGATTCTGAACTGTTTCCTGATGTGTTTAAGTTTTGGGCCAGGTCCACCACCACACACAAAAGTATGGATTTTGAACCTAAAAAAGATAGAACTTGTATCAAGTGTATATATCTCTTTTTCCCTGTTTTTCCCCTTAAACTCTTGGGGAAGCTTACTTGAGCATTAATTTATTGTGGGATTGATTTATCTACTTGTGCTCTACTTAGCAGGGCTTTCAACCAGGTTGTGCAGTGTTTACGTTAAAAGCTGTAGACTTTTGGATCAGAACTGACTGGTTCCTAATGAATCCAGAGAGCAAGCAGGGCATGCACACTGTTTACATTTGGGTACTACTTTTGCTCAGGTACTTTAAAATCCTGTATTTAGGAGTCAAATTTAGGGTTGTGAATGTTACACTTTTGCAGCCCTTATTAGAGCAATATGGTATTCATAATGTGCTGTAATTACTGGAAGGAAGACTACCAGTTTCATCAAAGTTAGATTTAAATAGTGCAGTAACTAAATAAAGAAACTAATGCAGTACTGAATAAAGCAGTAACGAAACACTTACAGCATTATAGAAGAAGAAATCACAGCAAGAAAATAATTAATTGCAAGCTACTAAACTCCTGCAGGTACTATCTAATGTACTTGAATGTGACAAAAAATTATTTTACCCTCCTTTACTTGGAAGAAGCTTAAAAAAATCTTCCATTTCAAGAAATGCACCCACTTGCTAAATAATTCTTGCAGTTTGCAACCCTTACACTAAAGTCCTTGTGAAACAAACACCCTCTCAATTTTCTACATATTAAAACCACTTAGAAATACTAAAACTTGGAGGTAAACAGCTTAAGCTAATATAGCTTCAAGAGCTGTTGCCTGAACGACGAGGGGAGCAAATTTTTAAAGCCAGTCAGAAAATGTATCCAAGACCAAAACAAGGAAGAGATCATGAAACTCACGGCTACAACCAGGTCTCTATCAAATTCAGATGGTTTTCAAATGGTTGTTTCAAAAAGCCCCGATACATATATCTGCATCACCTTCAACTCAGATTTTCACATACAATCATTCCACAAATGTTTAATTTTTTTCATAACTGAACCTAAACTGAACCAATGGTCAAGGACAGAGAAAGAATATACAGTAAGAACTGCTTACTGTTCATCACCATGTAGAGTTCTTTCCGTATGTAAACTTATAAAATAATATTCACTACAAATTATTGTACACTGATTATATTGGAACTTTTTCATAATAACCTATTATGTTTCCCCAAATACTTCATGGGGATATAACATTAAAATATATTTCCTGCTGGGAAGAGTTCCTTCCTACCCCCCCAACCCCCTTATTTCCCTTATTTTTTTATAAATCAAAGGAGTAACAATTTCAAGTTACTTAACACATGATTTATTATACCTCTTAATATATAATACTATTTTGAAAAATAACTTTAGAACATGCTTATTTTGTAAAGCCTCATTCGTTTCTCTGATCTCCAGTTCAAGCATACTTGAACTCCAATGGTTTTTCTCCAAATTCTCTTGCGAACAACTTGGGATTGGAAAGCAAAGCTGGTTTCTTTCATGCTCATCCATCATCACCAATAATAAAGACTTGAGATTAAATTATGCCCTTCCTCACTGATTCCAATACTCTGGGATAAAAAGCTTTACTTACAATTTCCTTTGCCTTGTTCTGTATATTTCAAGTACAATATGTCATACTTACAGAGACGAATTCATTTATTCCTAAGCAATCCAACTAATCTCACTAAAGTCTTCTGTAATTCCCAGATCTAGCTCTGCCTTCTAACAGGCCTTTCAAATCTCTCTTGAAAGCACAGAATTGGACAAGCTGGTAACACTGAAGATGCATTTGTTATTTTCAAATCAAACTCTATTTTCTCCTACCTTTTCTTGTTACTCTGACAAACAAAATCAAAATTGTACCACAGGGTGGAAAGATAAAGCCTATTTCTGTGCAAAAGGTTCCCCTCTCCATTCCTTTGATATACTGCATTCTCTAAATAAAGCAAAGCAATAGACTAAGAACAGGTTCAAAGCCACAAGTTTTCCCTGCAATAATAATTTTAACCCGATCATGCTGGTATATTATGATACATGCTATATCCTTTAAAAGGATGTCAGTCAGCAGAGACACGCATGTGTATAAGAGATTCATATCCAGCATTTATTCTGACGGGTATCCTGTATTTGTAAGCTATGAGAAAGGGAGTATTTTTCCCCACAAGTGCAATATACACATAAACCCCCTTTCCTTATGAAATAATGATCTTGTCGCTTCCTTTGTTCTTCATCACCTATATGAAAGGGGCAGGGGGAAAAAAAAAAAAAAAGTACTCTGTTTACCTGTTTAAAAAAACCCATGGTCGGTTGAAACCTTGCGAGAGAATGTATTAGAACTGACTGACTTCTATTCAAATGTTCACTTGATTCAAATTATCAGTGAACCTTGCAACACAACAGTTCCATAAACTGTCTGGGTTTTTTTGTAAGAGAAATACTTCCAAAAATACAATGTCACACTGAAAAGTGAGGATAGAGCCTAACACCACTCATTGGTAAAGTACAATCAGAAAAGCACTGCTGCCCTCAGCTTTTTAATATGGCCATCCTTTCAAGTGAGGAAAACCTGCTTATACAAGTTTGACCAGTATAAATGCAGAGTAACACCATTAATTTAATTATCATTTAATTACACAAGTTCTTTACTAACATCCTTACACCAGAAAAAGTGTATCAAATGATTATGAAGTTTTAATGTGGTTCTTCCATTTTGGATATTTTGTGTTTCCTCATGTTTTTTTTCCAAATACTTTAAATAGCACATCAACATAAGTCTTCTATTTCATGATGATTCAGCTGAATTATGAGATACACTTAGTGTAAATTTCACTGATATCCAGAAATAGCTGACAGCAGTGAATTCTTCTAGATGTCACATTCTTGATTTTAGGAATATTTTTGTTTTAACAAGTGTAAAAATACTTAAGGAATGCAGGAATTAAAATCTTTTTTTCAGATATAAACAAAGCCGAAAGAAAAAAGAAATATAATTTCTGAATTACAAATACCAAAATTTAAAAAATAAACAAGTTACGTAAGATTTAAATCATATCTTCCGTGTCAAAGGATGTGGAAGAAGTTAATAGGTTCAATTTCCCTTTGATAATGTGAGACGGAAAAATATTTTACTAAGATTTCCTAGTGATTACTTAATTCTAGCAATTCAAAGAATGTTGGATTCCACTGCTGTGTTAACAGTAAGATAAATGACAACCAATTATGTAAATGGAATCCTTTAGACAAAATTTCCTCACTATTTAAGAACTATGAAATCAAAAGACCCAGCCCAAGCAAGATACATTCCTGGTGATTTTCTCAAGATATTTTTCTAGGCAATTCTAGCCAAATGGCTTTTCTTTCATGAACGAAACTAGCAATCTTAAATGCACTGGTACTTAAGAATCTTAAGTACAGTGGACTGGATTTCCAGAAGGGAAGTGCTCCACCAGGTTAAAGCACTTCAGCTTCATGTCTGGTCTATGTCAAAAATTAAATTTGGCCTAGAAGTTACTACGTCTAACTCCTCAGTTAGGTGTTTGTGCAAGAGTTCAAAATAAACTAAAATTTCCAGCTACTCAGTTAAGACTGGCTAAGACTGTTTTACCATGAGAACTTAAACGTATTTTAGAGCAATTTTCACCAAGGGGGCTATAGCTATTTCACTAAATGATATGGCTAAAGCAGTTAGACATGCTTTTCTTTTCTCAGAACACTAGCCCTCAGTATAGGGTATAGTCCACTTCGGGAATTTACAACAGCTGTCCTGACAGTTCCTCTTGGCAACATACTGTTTTAACAGTCTTTTGGCTAAAAGGCTATCCCCAGCGAGTTCTTTACACCTTTTCACTCATTACTGTACTTGTTTATTGCAGATAATCACTCATCAAATAGAATCGAGTACTGCACAGTGCCTTGGATGCTTCAGCCTTTCGTACCACTGAGGGCCTTCCACTGGCAACTCCACAGCCCGATTTCCACTGGCAGCTCTGTAACCTAACTGCCAGAAGGAGGAACAACCAACACGGAGTTGGAACAGATCCTGTTGAAACCCACATAGTTACAATGGGAAAAGTATTATAGGGGCAGAGCTTTCACCATTAGAGATGACGTACGCTATCAGCCACACGTAGGTAACATACATGTGGCATTTAAAGCAAATTATATCTACAATTACTATGAAAAATATAAGGTTGTCTTGCAGCTAAAAAGAAATCCTTTCCCACTGCTTATGTTCTGAGGAGAGTGTTACTGAACTACACACACCATTGAGTTATATAAAAGCGTTAGTAACTCAAGGTCATGTGAAGAACAGACTTCATTCATCCTGCACAATACTTTTTTCCATTACAGGACACCTACCATTGTAGCTCTAAAAGCCAGCCCGTCACATCTTTAATTCTGTAGACTTTATATCTTTCTGTTCAGGCAATGTCACTATCAGCCTGAAGAATGGCTTAGTATATGTACTACCTCTTTATTTCTCAATTCCCATTTATATTTAAAACAAACTAACCGACTCTAAAACTAATCTCTTCCACACTATATTAACTCACTACTCAACATAAACAGCTACTGTAGCTGCACAGATATAGTCTGTAGTAACATGATTCACTAAGCAAATGATTTATGCCTCTGCTCAGGGAAGGAAAAGCTTCCTTGTGACAGAGGCTTGAGTCACGTTTTGTGTAAAGACATGAGACTTGACTCACTGGAATCAACCGTACGCCTTCACAAAAATCAGCAGAAAACTTACAAACTATAGAAACAAAAAGTATCCTTTATATCTTTCCACATTCTGGTGAGTTTACATCATGGTGAACTTGCTATTTTCTTCACTCTGGCTACAACAAAGTTATCATCAACATTAGCGATTCTCAGTTCTGTTGCTGAATTCAACACTACATTTGTATGGATTTCGCTGTGTAAGCCATTGTTCAACACCTCCCCGGCCTCCTTACTGCATGTGATGTTATGCCCTCACCATTAAGAGCTCAGAACCATGGCCAACATAGAACAACACTTAGGAAGTATTTCACTTAGTGCTGAAGTTTCAGCCGCTCTCCGCCGCCCCCGCCCCCCCCCCCCCCCCCCCCCCAGTTCCCCTTTACCACAGCAAATCAAGTCAAGCTCACGCACAAAGTGGTGGGACCGGATTCACACCTCAAAGCGACTCTATAATGCTTTTAGGAGAAATCCACCACTTCAGACATTAAGCTCCATTAAGCTGACCCCGCCACAAGGCTCAAACCCTCTCTGAACACCGACTAACGCGCTACACGAGCTCCCCCACCCAACCCGCGGCAGAGGCAGGGCCCCACCCCACGTGAAGGAACGGAACCAGCCCGGCATCCAGCCCAGCCTCTCCCCCCGCACCGGCACAGCAAACTGCCCCGGCTCCCTGCCGAGAGAAGCCCCTCTCCGCCAGACCCGGCGGAGGAACCGCCCGCTCCCCCACAGCGGCGACCCCGCAGCCCAGTGCGCAGGCGCCGGCCGCCTGCCCAGGGGCGGGGCGGCGCGACGCACGCGCAGCCGCCGCCGCGCAGGCGCACAGCCCGTAAGAGCCGCGGCCGCCCGCCGCTGCCCCGCGCGCCACCAGGCCCCGCCCCTCCCCGTCCTCTCGCGTCGCCAAGATGGCGGAGTACGACCTGACCACCAAGATCGCGCACTTCTTGGACCGGCACTTGGTCTTCCCGCTGCTGGAGTTCCTCTCCGTCAAGGAGGTGGGCGGCCCCGGGAGCTGGGGGAACGGCGAGGTGGCGGGCGGCACCGCCGGCTGCTGGTGCCTCCCGCCGTCTCCTTCCTCCGGCGCTGCGCGGCTTGGGCCCGGCCTGCGCGGCGGCTCGGAGCTCGCTTCCTGAGGGAGGAGCCGCGGGCCGCAGCGCCGAGGGGGGAGAGAGCGAGGAAGGAGTGCGTGGGGTTTTTTTCGCGAGGGGAGGGAGAGCAGCGCCGTGGGCCGAGAGGAGGCCTGGGGCAGCCGCAGCTCCGCTGCGCGGGCCGCTCACTTGCGAGGCGGAGGGGAACTCCTCTCTCCCCTCCCTCGCATTTCTTTCCTTTCTTTTCTCCTTATGCGGCGGGGGAAAGCAAAAGTTCTGCCTCGCAGCCGTAGTTCGTTTCCTGCCTGTTTTCCGACAGCATGAGGGCTCGTTGGGCCTCTGCCCCATCTGCGGCCCTTGTCACTCTTGTAGCCCTTGGGGTTGCAGGGCTGTCTGTGGGGTTGTGTCAGTGTAGATAGTGTTGCTAATCAGCTTTAATTTTAAACCATTATCATCATGAATTTGCGTTTAAACTCAGTGTAAGTCCTTTTAATGCTGTGCCTTTTTGGTCTTTTTATATATATGTTTTAATTACATTACTACAAAGAACTCAGTAATGCTAGAGATACTTTAGACTAAACTCATCAATTTAAACTACGTGAGGTACTCCTCTGGTCCATTTTGACATGGAAACAAAACTTGTAACATTATACAAGCTTTGAATTTTAAAATATATATAATTTTAGACATATTATTTTTAGACTTTGAGACAACTTGTCCTAACCAGTTTTCGTATCTTGTGTATGGTCTGTGCTTGATGTCTGTCATCTTGGTGACATTTTTACTAATTTGGTGTTTGTAAATCAGCTCAAGTTAATTCAACAGAGTTATTTTTGTAGCATTAATCTTAAACAACAGGACAGTCAGAGACAAATTAAACTTTTCCAGGTTCTGTATCCAAGATGTCCATAGATGTGGTGTGGTGAATTGTAATACAGTCTTCACACAATTCTATTTTTGAGCCTAAACTCTAGTTCAGGCCCTCACCAGCATCTTAAAGATCTAATAGCAGTTTACAGCTCATAGCTAAATTATGGGGTAGGAACTTTAAAAGCCAATTTGGCGAGCTTAAAAGAACAACATCCAGTTACACAAGCTAAACCAAATTTGCTATGCTGTAGACCTAACAACGAATTCTAGATTAATCTGTGCTATAATTGTAAGTTGGATCTTGAGCATCTCTTCTGACATCCATTTTAAATTATCTGACTAGCCTGCGTTGTTCAGCATGTTATTTTGTGAAAAGTATTCACTATGAAAGAAAAATCTGACCAAGGTTTTATTTACTTTTAAATATATATATTGTTTTCAGAGATATTTCAGGTGAGATTTTTTTTTCCCCCCATGAATAGTAATAGGAATTACTATTCCTGTTAAAGTAACAGTAATCTAAAGTGTTACTTGTTTTCTAACTAGCCTTTGGAGTTCCTGCATTCATAAACAGTAGAAAGTTGCCAGTATCTTGCCAAGACTGGAAATGTGGAGATTCTATATAGTAAGAACACTAAATGATAGAGCTGTGAGATCATGCCAAGCTGTGAGATTTGATGTTTAAAATGATTTAATTAGACAAAAATCCATAAATAAACCATTCCATAAAAGTAACTACATAATATGAATTGGAAAGTATTTAATAGTATTCAAATAAATCTGTTAATAATTCCTGTTTCAGATATACAATGAAAAAGAGCTACTCCAAGGAAAACTGGATCTCCTTAGTGATACCAACATGGTGGATTTTGCTATGGATGTGTACAAAAATCTTTATTCTGATGAAATTCCACATGGTAAGCTGCTCATTTAGAAATAAAATTTGTTTTACAACCTTTGTATCTAAAATAATAAGTAGCTAGTGGTAATTTGCTTGTTGCATTCAAACTAGAATACTGTTTATCTGGCCTTAAAGAAAAGATGTGCAATACTGAAACAAATAGAATCCCCTAATCCTGGGAAGTTTAGGTTTGTTGGTCTGTCTATCACAAATTTAGTCTTTGAGTGAAGTCTGAAGTATTTCAACGCTGATTTGGTCATTTCAAGCATTTTAAAGTTATAGCCAATTAGAGTTGCACTTATTTTTCATCTGTCAAATTAAACACTACTGCTCCATGATTTGGGGTCGCTAAACTTTTTCTTTAAAACATTCAGTATATTAAGGCTAGTTTTACATCGTAAGTAATTCCGTTAATCTCTCTGTCCATGGCTGATTTCTAGACTTTGAGGAGATACAGATGTTTTTGAAAATGCGTGCTTCCCTCACTTCAGTCAGCATATAAATTGCTGTTTCTCTAGAAGAAATTCAATAATAATTAATACCGTAATTAATATGAAATTTAATCTCTTACAGTCTTCTTCATGATTTTGAAAATTTTCCTGTTTACTACTTACTTTCTATCTTCTTGAGGAGCATTTGGGGAGGGGGGAGAAAATTAGAATATCTTGTTTTCTCTAATTTTTGTCTTTCATGTTTTTTGTTGCTGTTGTTTTTTGTTTCCCTATTGTTTCTTTTTTTTTGGGTTGGTTTTTTGTTTGTTGGTTTGTGGTTGTGTTTTTTTCCTTCCTGACTGTAGTCTTTGAATATATGCTTTCTTCTTATTTCTTCATATTTTTTAATTTTGTGGAATATCCTCACCTTTTTCTAAACTAGTGGAACTTCAGTCTGTCTTGCCTTCAGTTTAGGAGGAAGAGTCTTCTGTGCTTTTGCATAGTCAAACACAACATCCAACTCTTTTTCTGTCTCTGGGTCTTGCTCCTTAAATGGCAGATTTCACAGTTAGCATCTTTGGAAATATATGATGAGAACTGGTAGACTTATGGATGCTGGATTCAACGTTTTTGTTGTGGTTTGAGCCTGGTTGGCAGGCAATCATCACGTAGCCACTCTCCCTTCTCTTCCAGCAATAAGAAGGGACAGAGAGCCAGGCTTGGGGTTCGAGATAGGACTGGAATGGGGAAAAAAATCACCCTTTATGGTCATGAGCAAAAGGCAAACTCGTTAGGGGAAGAAAAAAGAACATACATTTATTATAGACACTAACAACATGTAACAGAGTAGGACAGTGAGAAGCATTGCCGCTTGAGAACACCTTCCCCCTACCCCTCCCTTCTTCCTGGGCTCAGCTCTGCTCCCAATATTTCTACCACCTCCCCCCAGCAGCGCAGGAGCAGGGAATGGGGTGTGCAGTCAATGCTGCTGCTTCTTCCATCTTTGGTGGGGGGGAGCTTCTGGAACTTGTTCCTCCTGTTCCATCGTGGTCCCCCTCTCACAGCAGACAGTCCTCCACAAACTTTCTCCAATGTGAGTCCCTCCCACGGGCCACAGCGTTCCCCACACTGCTCCAGCATGGGACACCCCCCACATGCTGCAATCCTCCCAGTGCTGAATTACACCAGCGGGGGCTACCTTTTCCCACTAGACCCTGTCCTTCTTTGGGCACAGCAACTTGATCATCCAGGCAAAAAACACAGGCCATAAATCAATGTCTGCTCGCTCCACCGTAGATCTTCATGTGTGGCAGTGGGGGGCCACCCTGACGTCTCACCACGGGATACAGGGGGGTCTCTGCTCCGGCACACCTCCCCCCTCCTTTCTTCCTCTGTTCCTCCACTGACCTTGGTGTTCACGCAGCTGCCACAACTCCTCACAAGTCCCACTGCTCATCACCACGTCCCTTCTTAAATACATTATTGCAGAGGTGCAGCTGATTGGCTCAGTTTTTGAGCAGAGGTGGAGCTGGGGGAGCTTTGAGAAGCTTCTCACAGGGGGCAACCCCTACAGCCCCCTCCCCTGCTACCAAGAAGCCCCACCATTCACTCAAACCCAAGACAGTTTTGACCAAATCTTTGATACGCTAGCATTAGATGTTGTTGTCTGTGGGTGCATATGCAATGATGCATTGGCCTGATAATAATGGGAACCAGAGGTTTTCACTTTTGTAATCTGAGAAACAGTTGTAATGATAGCTTTAACTTTAGGTTACTTATCTGTTCTACTGATTAAAAAATATCAGAGCATCTCAGGGCTGTAAAAATCTCAAAGCTGAATAGGTTTTCTTATTTTTTTTCTTTGTTCCAGCCTTTCTAATCTGTTGAAGAAGAATATTACTGAGTCAGTAGTAAATAAGTAGTAAAATGTTAACATAGTAGACAGCACAAGAAATAGCAATCTTGGTACTTCGCAGAAGTGTGCTTAGTTTAATGTTTTTAATATTCTGATTACAGTCACTTATTTAAGCAGGTTGCTAAGTGCATAATTTCATAAGGTCATAGCTTCAAGTAAGCTGAATTAATTTAGTCACTGGGAAAGCTCTGCCTTCATATAGTCCAGCGATTTCCACACTTTCAGTGTTTTTATACTTTTTTCAAACATGCCTCAAAGATTTTTGTTACCAGTTTGGCAGGATTTTTTTTTTATATTATGATTTACTGTTGTTTGATCTGTGGCTTTTATTCAACAGTACAAAATTAACTTAAGTACAGGTGATACTTTCATGTAGAGTCAGATGTTCAGGGTGCTTGCTTGTACAGCTTTCTATGAAAAGGTCTTAATCTGAGATATATATGCTATATGTCATATTCATGCATCAACACTTATCAAAAGGTATGTACAAGCAAGTTATTTTTATTTGTGGAATTGCTGGTTTTATTAGATTTTTACACTGTTTTGTTTGGGTTTGATTTTTTTTTTTTTTTTTTTTTTTGTGAAAACCTCACTGTTTTTAAGTACTTGTCATGTCTTGAGCTTAGAGGGCAACCGAGCACCACACAGCTGCTGGCTCTCCCCTTCTCCCCCCAACCCCAGTGCTGAGAAAGGAAGTAAAACAAAAGGCTCAGGAATAGAGATAAGGACAGAGGGGGATGGCTTACCCATTACGGTCACAGGAAAAAGGCAGACTCCTTAGGGAACGAAAAAAAGTACATAAATTGAATTCGGACACTAACAACAACAACAACACTTAACAGACAGAGTAGGACAGTAAGGAGCATTACCACACCTTAAAAATACCTTCCCCCCACCCCTCCCTCCTTCCCAGACTCAGCTTTGCTTCCGATATCTCTGCCTCCTCCTCCAAAGTGACATGGGGTTCAGTCAGTCTAGCCACTTCTTCCTCAGGGTGAGTGGAACTCCTCACAATCTTCCCCTGTTCTCTCATGGTTCCCCTCTCACAGGAGACAGTCCTCCACAAACTTTATATGACATGAATCCCTCCCATGGGATACAGCCCTTCCTGAGCTCCTCTGGCAAGGGTCACCCTCATGTGTTACAATCCTCCCAGTGCCACACTACAACAGTGGAGGCTGCTTCTTCACACAGAGTCCCAGCCTCCTTCAGGCACAGACCCCTGCTCCGAATGGGGTCCTCCACAAGATGTAGGTGGGCATCTTCTCCACTGTGGACCTCCATGGGTGGCAGGGGGGGCACAGCCCCTGCCATCACACCATGGGACACAGAGGGCTCTGCACTGTCTCATCTCCCTGCCATTCCTCCTCTGGTCTTCCACAGACCTTAGGGTTCACATAGATGTTGCAATTCTTCCTCGCAACTCGAACTCCTCCTCCCAGGTTCCCCTTCTTAAATACGTTATCGCAGAGGCGCAGCTAACTGGCTTGGCCTTAGCGCAAAGATGGGTCCAACTTGGAGCTGGGGGAACTTCGAGAAGCTTCTCAGAAGGGGCCAGAGCTGTAGCCCCCTCCCCTGCTACCAGAAGCACTGCCATACACACAAACCCAGCACAGTACTCAAAGCTAAGTTCGCTTATTCCACTATACTTAGAAATGTCTGTACAATGTATAGTTGCTTTTGTCTTGTCTTCCATGAGATCGGTTTGCAATTACACAGCCAGGAGATGTCACAGGAAAACATTTTTGTACTCTTAGGAAGTCAACTGAATGTTTTTTCTTTCATCTGTTTTGCTTTCCTCTTCTATAATCTCAAGAGTCATCTGAAGTTGGAGATAATTTCTCCTTATTGGAACACTTCCTATATGGCAAGTCATTCTTAGATATAGGCTTGGTCATCACTATGGTGTTACCCACTTTGGACCTCCTTTACAAATATATCTGTAACCAAATCATGAGGTAAATGTCCAATAGGTTCACCATGGCATTGAGTGTCCTGGTGTGTGGCTCACTTTTCACGGCTTCTTGCATACTGTTCTCTCCTGGGATTTGATCTTGGTTTCTCTTATCTCATGTTTCTGGCTCATATAGTCAGTCTCAGGATGCTACTGGGTTTTCTTAGGTTTTGGGGGGGGGGTTGTTTTTTTTTTAAGTATATAGGCTTTTCTCAATTTTATTTAAGCGTTCATTTTCTTGCACTGGTAGCAGTTGGTGAAGAAGTTTGGGTCTGTGTAAAATAATCACCGTAAAGCTTTTAGTTCTATTTCCTAACTATTTGTCATTAAAGGTTTAATGTTCTAATTAAACATGCATAGTGTTTCAAATCATAATTTTGCATATGGAGCTGCTTTAAATTCTTCCTGTCAGTTTTCAGTTAAGTATTGTAAAAATGTGCTTTCAGAACCTGGTCAGTTAGAGGAAAATTCATCTTACTAGTATGATACCACTGTTGACTTTTTTCTAAGTTTACTTGGAATAAGAGAACTTACTTAAAAGATTGTTTCTGCTTTAGTGGAAGCCTGAAGATACCTCTCTAATACAGACTGATCCATCTATGCCTGTCCTGGTTTGATTAGAACTTCACATGGCAGGAAAGGAACCAAATGTTAGAAGTTTTTTATTAAGTTAATGAATTGTGAGATATGTTCAACTGTGCTGTCAGCACCATGCAATTGTAGGTTGGTTTCTGTAAAAACTTAAAGTATTACATTAAAATCTTTTTTGTGTGTTTAGCTTTGCGTGAGAAGAGAACCACTGTTGTTGCACAGCTGAAGCAGCTTCAAGCTGAGACTGAACCTATTGTCAAGATGTTTGAGGATCCAGAGACTACAAGGCAAATGCAGTCCACTAGGTAACTTCTAACATAATTTCTCAGGATGGCTTGCTGGTACCTCTTAGTTGATGATAGGAGAGCTCTCCATGTAGCAGCTGCAGAGACAGACATTTTTATTTCTAGCCAATAATTAAGTAGTGCTTGTGGCCAGATAATTGAAATTGCTGGACACAATTTGCTCTTTTTTTCAGTGCTTTTACCTGCTGTGCCTAAGATATCTCTGTTGTTCTTCATGAATCAACTTGGGACAAGTGACAGTCATCATTCAGTGCAGTCAAATCACAGCCAAGATTGGTTTTGCAGGGGTTGGGGAGCTGCTTTTGTTTTCTGAAAGGTGTTGTTTGGGGGTTTTTGAGGGGAAATGTGGGCTGAAACAAGTTTTCTTTTCTAGGAGACCATCTGCTCCCTCTCCCTCTTCTACCTTCCACAGAGGATTATGGAGTGCTATCTTTCTTATTCAGAGGGGCCTGGTAGATAAGCATCCTTTCAGCCTCGTAGCATATATTTCCTTCAGGAATCTTCTCTTTCCCCACCCCCCAACCCTTACTACCCTCCCTCACCCTCCAAATTGGCCACCTTACTGGCCAGTGAGATAGTGCTCATAATAATCTTTTTAGGATATATCTAATTTCTTCTCACTTTACTCATGGGAGTAATTAAAGTAGAATGAGTTTGTGTGCACTTTTTATCTAAGAACTATGGAAGTTCTTGTGGTTAAGCCTGAATTGGGATCGGTAGGAAAGGGCTCAGCTGCAGCCATTGAGGAAGTAATGCATGTGGAGCTGCTTTAAATTCTTCCTGTCAGTTTTCTCTCAGAACCTGATCAGTTAGAGGAAAATTATTCCTTTAAATTTTAAACTGTGCAACTTAGAGAGGTGACTAGATATTCATTTAGTGTAAGTTACTGCTTGCCTTTACATAGGGAGCACTGTTATTGCTATTGTAAATGTGTCTAACTTTGGAAAATTAATTAGATCCCTTCAACCTTTCCTGCTCTGAGATTTAAAATAGAGCATACCACATCAGATGGAGCACCTGTGACTTGAATTTGAAGGTGAAACCTGTACTTGGATTTATTGTTGGCAAGCTTTATGCATCTACTGATATGGAAGACTGTAACACTGCTTCTGGAATTTTCGTAGAAAAACACTGAATGCACAAACTCTTTTTTCTAGTGTGCAGAAATCTTGGTGAGGTGTACCTTTGTTTGGAAGCAATCCCCCTGAAGAAAATGGGTCCCTGAAGGGGAAGAAATTTCATTAGAATTTAGTCCTTGTTTCAAATGCAGATTATCATCCTTTTTTTCCTTTCCCATCTTTGTCCAACTTCTGAGAAACCAAATGGACCCATTTGGTTCTTGCTTCCTTTACTTGGCATGTTGTTTTCACAATTTGCTATAGTCTACTTTAGAACCTGGTGCAGAAGTGACGAGGTGCAATGCATTGGATCTCAAATGTGCACATGAAACAAGATGTCTGTAGAAATCATAAATCTGTCAGCTTTCCAGCACTTCAGAAAAAGTTTCTATTTTCTGTTCTGATATCACCAGAATGCACTCTAGCTTCTGCTGCAAAAAGCATTGTAAGGATAAGTAAGCCACCTTTATATCTGATTTCAGCATGGATATTTACATATGCTTATGACATGGGTGGTTATGCAAAGCCAGGAGTCACTTGACAGCTTTTGGAAGTATAGCTTTGAAAGTGAAAGGCTCAATTGCTCTTAATTAACTGCCTTGACGTTATTAACTGGGTCTATCTTAACTTTAAAGAAAAGACTTTGAGATACTATCATAATTATTAAAATCTAATTGAACTTCTGATCCATATACAGAGATCTTGTTCAGTTCTTGCTTCACCTTTAGCCAGTTTTTATAATAATATTTGGCCTAGAAAAATACTTACCAAGTTGCAATTCTGTGTACTACCGTTCCTTGAGAAATGTGTTCTGTTACTTGACCTTTGATCCACAGAAGTTGGTCAATAGTACTTATTCCAAATCAGAAACACCCTGTTTGGAAGCAAGAGATAAATCAAAAAATGCATTAAATATAATTTGCCTAATGCTATAAAATATTAGTCCTACTGCTCCTATGTAGCAAGTTTTGTTTCAGAACTAGTATTTTGGTTTTTCTGTTAAAATATCTGAAAGCTTTGCAGCTCAGAAATACTGATTTTGGTTATTGGTTTGACAGAAGTTCTAACCCAGATTGTTGGGGTTATACAGTAATAGAGATAATCAGGCTCAAAGGTTTCAATCTGGAGGACATTGACTTTATAGAGGAATAGTCAATATTCCTCATCCTTGAAGTATGTTCCACTGGAAGAAACCCGTGAAATCCACAAGTATTACTGGGTGTTGTCATTCCTGGCCACCTTGGCAATGTGCTATTTCACTGTATAATCTTATACTATAAGTTCCAGTTAAACTCACAGCTTTGCAGTCAGTTGATTTCACAGTAAATTGGGAAATTTTCCCCTTCATAAACTTGTACTGTATCTTTGTCCCAAGAGGAATTTATAGCTTGGTGCTCTCCTCTTCAGTTAAATCCCAAGTATGTGTTCTATCAAACATAATAATTTCATGAATTGTCCAAGTCATCTTAGCCACATGATTGATTGTGAATGCACAGAGGAGATGAAGTGGAGGGTTGCTGCAGGTAGTGAAGCTGCAGGGTGGTGGGGGGATGGAAAATAGAAAAATATCGTTAATTCTTTCTTTATTGTAAAAAGGTAGTCCATACAATTGAAGTGCCAAATTGAAAATACTTTTTACTTATGAATATAAGTTCAACTATCTAGATGAACAACTGTGGTTCTTGTTGCCAGGTGATTGCAGCAGAGTTTTTGAATGGAATTTTTATTGCGTTGAAAAGCTGATGTGTTAAAATTTTGCTCTAAGAGCTGATCAAGATCCATTGCAGATACTGGATAAAAAAAATTATTCACTAACTTACCTGTGGTATCTTTAAACAGTAGTTATCTGAAGTCCTGTGGTCATTAATATGAGACTGACTGGTAGTAGATAATTTCATGCTTGCCTACTGGAGCCTTGAACTTTCCTTTGATCTAGATAATATTGCTTGTCTTTTTATTATCCCTGTTGACTAAAAAAACCCCAAAACTTCAGAAATATGTTCATGTGTGAATTAGATGTTTAGAATTTACTAAGTGTGATTACTGTTTATAGTTGTGCATTCTGCAGGCATTTGCAATGGTAGAGGTGTTCTTGCTAACCACTGTGTCCCAGTACTAACAGTGGGATAAGTTTCCTTTCTAATTTGATCTTACTTCAGTCTTTGGCATTTTTTTTTTCCTGTCTCCTGTTAAATTCATACTGCTTGGCTGAAGTAACTGCTGTGGAATTAGAATATGAGTGGGAAGAGCTCTAAGTCAGAATTCAACTTTCATACTGAAAGCTAAGGATGCCATCAAATCCCTTCTTAACTCTAGTTATTGTTGCAATTCTTTATTTAAAATTCTATTCATTTTAAGATCTTGAAACTTACTCATGGCACTTTAGGAATACTTGGCTCACTATTTCTGCAGTTGCTTTTCTATAACAAGTAGAGGAGTATAATTTTAAAATTTATACTCTAGTTGGGTATTTTAATAGCTAAAGGTTGTGTTATGTAGCATGTTGTGTGGTGACAGTCTGTTTTGCAAAACCAGCAGTTTTTATCTTTTTTTATTATAGGGATGGTCGGATGCTGTTTGACTATTTAGCTGAGAAGCATGGTGTAAGTGTTTTAATTCTTATATCTGTTTGAATTCAGTTCTGAGTATCTCCATCCAATTTTCCCCACAGCCAACAGCTCTGAGCAATAATGGACTAGCGTTTTGTCCTGTCTCATGCCAATGTAGCTAATAGACAGAATTTCTAATGCTAATGTATTTTATTTGATTGACTTGAAACTTTTAATTTTTATCCAGACAAAAATAAAACTGGAGCTTAATGTTAGCTGCATCCTTGCAACTAAGGTGTGGTTTACTTTGTAACACAACATTTCACCTTTTTTCCGGTATTAGTATAATCTTTAATTCAGTGGCATGGATTAAGAGTATATTAGTTTTCTATTGTCTTATCTGTGTACAGTGTCTTTCAAAGAAGCTAAAAACTTCAAAGGTTACTTTACTATTAAAATTGGCGTGTAACAGCATTTTTCCTAGTGAAGAAGAGCTTTTTTTGTGTTCTTTTTCAGTTTAGGCAGGAGTACCTAGATACACTCTACAGGTATGCAAAATTCCAGTACGAATGTGGTAATTACTCAGGAGCTGCAGAATATCTTTACTTCTTTAGGGTTCTGGTAAGTTTGGGGTGTTTGATTTGGGGTTTTATTTTGTGGATTTTCTGTTTTTGTTTTGTTTTTCAGTTAAATACTTAGGCCAGTAAGTTTTTTATGTTAATTCTTGAAATATGCTACTTTTGAGCTTTTTTGAGGCAATTACTGTGCACCAAAGAAAAGCTGAAAATAATTGTTAATAAACATCACCGACTATTTTCCAGTAATTCCATTGTTGTCATTGCTGAATTCAGAACTGTCTTTTAAATTTGTAGGTCTCATGGTAATATTTAATTACTGAATACTACTTTACTCCCTGTAAATGTATCCTGGAAAAAATATTAAAAAAAAAAAAAAAAAGAATACTTGTTTTCTTGTTTTTGTGCACAGATGTTATCAACAGTAGTGAAAATCTTGCAGGTGGATTGAACATAATTGGTGGTAACAGTGAACTGCCAGCTTCTTATCTGAACTCTCATCTGTCTTCCCTTGCATTTGTGTTGGATTTAAGAGTATAAGTCATCTGCCTAGGAAATGTAAACAGCTTTAAATGAGAATTGTAGAACCAGATCCATCATCTCTGAAGCAACTCTTTTTCATGTTGTTGTAATTCATATCATTTGTTAATGGTAGGAGTGAATTTTGAGAATGAAGATTTAGTGTCTTGTAAGAATCTCAGCACAGTAAATTTATTGTTGGTGGTCAGTGAATGTGCCATTTTACTAACAAAGGGAAATTTAAGGTAACTGCTTGAAAATCCAGATACTGTAGCTAGAACAGCTGCAGTATCTAAAAGCAGTTATTGTGAATAGCTAACTGTAATTATGTGACTTGGAACCAGCACAGTGCATGTGAACTTCCTCAACTAAAAATATCTACTAAATTGGTACCTGGGTTGCCTGGAAGATCTTGACTTCTAAACTGTGTATCGTGGATATGTGGAGTGATTGCTGAAACTGTGTAGTGGTTTGTATGTTGAGGTTGGTTTCTTGTTGTCTAGTTTCTAGTCCTATCTAAAAAGATCCTAAACTTTCTGAAATACTGCTAGAGGAAATAACAGTAGTTCTGTATTGACTATAATTAAAGATGCAAAATTGGGAAATATATCTTTAATCAGAATAGGGTTTAAAGTAGGAATAAGGTGAATTCTTAGTTTAAATGTTGAAGATAATGCTGAGTACTTCTGTATGACTCTGTGTTAAGTACATTCCATGTGCTGAGGGGAAATAAAAGTTACTTATGTAGGTTTGTGAGCAGCTGTCCTTAATTCTTCATGCTTTATTTCTGGGCTTAGCATTATGTTCTTACATGTCAAATAACTAATTTCAAAAAGTGAAGTACTGTTTTTTTGTGTTGGTAACAGCTTGGTATAAGACTTTTGTTACTAATTCTGATGGGAGAAGATTTGTTTAAAGTTCTGTATGATGAAACATAACCTATGAAAGAACTATTGTAACTGATCTGAGAACAGAATTTGACACTGTGAATGACCTAGTGTGATTCACTCCTGTATAAAACCAACACAGCTTGACCTCAGGACTACCCTTCCAGGAAACAAATTCACTACTGCAAAGTTGCAGTTTTACTGGATGTTTCTGTAAGAAGTATGCTTTTTGGCACAGCATTAGCAGAAAGAACCTTAAATACTAGCTTTTTTTAAGGCTGTTACCTACTGTCATGAGTTCTTTGGGAACCTGCTTTGTAGTAACCTTGGTTTAGTAGTTCAGAAGCATTTTTATATGGTGTAAAAAAATTTGGAACTAGTGTGTCATCTGGTGCTTAGCCATTTCATTTTTTTTCTTTTTTTTTTTTTTTTTACTTCTTAAACCATAGCAGCATGGAGCTTTGTCTTACTTTGACAAGATTTTCTAGTTTCTACTTCAGCAGCCTTGCTGCTGTATTTTCTTTGGCACCTAAATTGCATTTAAAAAAGAAATACTTCATTTGGAAAGATAGGACAGTACAAATTTTTATATTGTAAATTAAAAATACTGCCAGAAAATATTTTTAGTATTTTTTGAAGTAAGTAATAATAATAAAAAAAAAAATCCTAGGAGTATGACTTTGTTACTTTTGTTGAAAATAGGTTCCAGCAACAGACAGAAATGCTTTGAGTTCTCTGTGGGGAAAACTGGCATCTGAAATTCTGATGCAGAATTGGGATGCAGCCATGGAAGATCTCACAAGACTAAAGGAGACAATAGATAATAACGTAAGTAAAATCTTGATCGTGTGACGTGAGTAAGGTGAAATGTTGAAGCTGTTTGTATTCAGGTTTAATTATGAATCACTTGCAGGCTTGTTTAGGAGTAGTTAACCACTTTTTCACTAGATACTTTCTTAATAATAGTGGGAGAGTCAGAGGGTGCCCATGAAGAAATACTGAGGCTTCTTTTTTCAGATTACTTGCTTCCCTCATCACATTTGAAAATATAACTGAGAACTTTTAAAGTATTACCAATAAACAAAAAAACCAAACTAGTCTCAAGGTTAAATTTGAGGACAGGGTATCACTGCATGGAATTGTTTGCTGCTTAAATTTCAGATAGTTGTTCTACTCATATTCTGTAAAGAATAAAAGGCATGAAACTAAACTATACTCTTATCGCATGAAAATAACACTTTTAGCAGGAAATGCAAGACAGCTTGTTTCTGTAAATAGTATTCAGCTTCCTCACCAGCTCCTGAATTCAGATGAACACCAAAAACTTGAAGAGAAAGAGTGGAGCTGCAGTACTAGTTCAGAGCAACTGCAGTGATTAAAGACTTCTTTCTACTCATGGGGATTTAATGGCCACATCTGAAATGTGAGAGTTTTACTCTTCTGAGCCAGAATCTTGAATAGGTGTTTGGTCATTTTTTGGATTGGTCCCCCCTCCCCAATATATTCTTTATCTGTGTGGTAGATAAGTAATGTTAACAAATTTTCTCCAGTTTTCCCATCTTTGAGCCTATATGGTAGGTAATAGATTATTAAATTTGACTTATTCATTAGACTCTGAGATTTATTTATTTTTTTTTAGGATAGAATCATAGTAGTTGTCATGCTCTTTGGCATGATTATTACTTGCTACGTCAGTTCATTCTCAGTATGTTGCTTTGTAATCTATTTGAAGTACTGCTGAAATTTGGAGCTAATACAGATATTTAGAGCTGAATCCTTATTTGTGCATTATCAGCTGGTTTAAATGAAGACAGTTACATTCTTATTTCTTGGCTGAAAGTGATTATGGTGTTTCATCATTGAGACTATATGGCAAAAAAGGTCCTGTGAGGTTTTAGAGAGGAAGAAAAGCTGAAAAGATAGAGAAGCCAAGTAGTTCCTCAGATCACATCTGAAGAGGGAATACAAGAAACAAAATTCAGGACTAGAAAGGGTAATAATAATTTATGTTAGTATGGTGGTCTTTGGAGAACTAAAATCTATGCTCTTACCATAACAGAATACAAATTCTGGCAAACAAATTGGAATATAATATTGGAAAATTTTTATTGGTTGTAACTTTCAGCAGATTCATCTTTAACAGATGACAGGTTAAAGAGCTGGAGGTCAAACTCAGCCTGAGAGTGATAACAGGTAAAAGGAGCCAGTAGAAAATCATAAATTTTTGAACAATTACAGGTTTCCATGCATTAGTATTCATGTAAACATTCTGTGTTTTATATGACTTAAACCAATGTTATGTTTTCTTTTAGTCTGTCAGCTCTCCGCTGCAGTCTCTACAGCAAAGAACATGGCTCATCCACTGGTCTCTGTTTGTGTTTTTTAATCATCCTAAAGGGAGAGACAATATCATTGACCTTTTTCTCTATCAGCCACAGTAAGTTGTGCTGTGTTATGTTGGGGTCTTTAAATGTGGCAGGTGATGAATATACAAGCTTGTTAAACATTTTTCAGCCCAGAGCCTGAGGCTGTTTCAGAAGTTCTAATATTGACACTTTGAATATTATTTTTTTTCCAAGCCTTCTTTTGAATTTTTGTATATAATCTGCTTTTCTTCATGGAGAAGGAGTGGTGAAGTAGGAGGATCTGTCTCTTTTTTTTCCTGATGCTTTGTGGGGAACAGAATAACTGGTTTTGCTAGATCACCAATTCTTACCACATTTTTAGGGCTGGAGGGGAAGGTATTGTTCTATTGATTTTTACAAAACCTATTTAAGAAGGGTTCTTGAGGCAAATCTGAGAATAAAAATCAAAATTGAAACACTATAGCCATTTGTGAGATGACTGGCATCTCATGTGGATCTAGGAGTCTATAACAGCTTAACACTGAGAAATTGGTTACAAGTTTTGCTCTCCTAGTACCTGTTTGGAGGTAATGTCTTAAAATAGAATAATACTAAAGAAAATCAGTTGAATTTTTAGCATGATGAACTCAGACTGGTAACTTGTAGTACACACTTTTGCTTTTTTGTTTCATAGTGTATGTGTTGATTTGTTTATACTTGTCTCTTGTAAATGAGGTTAATTTATTGGAGAGTTGAACAGGAAAGTTGCAGGCTCAGATTACAATATGAAAAAGGGCTTCCAGTGGTTTTGTGTGCCCATGCAAGCCCCTCTTGTAAAATATCTGTGTTGACCTGATCTTAGCATATGGACTGTTCTTTTGCAGTGCCCCCTTCCCCGCACACTGCTGAAAAAGGTGATCATAAGGTTAACAAAAATAAATCATTCTTCTATATTTGAATAAGTGGTCAGTCATAAACCCTGGTATTGTATTGCATAAAAGATGCCTAAGCTATTTTTTATGAACACTGTTTTGATCTGAGCTTTATCTATATTTTTTTCTTTCTAGATATCTCAATGCAATCCAGACAATGTGCCCGCATATCCTTAGATATCTGACTACTGCAGTCATAACAAACAAGGATGTTCGAAAGCGTAGGCAAGTGCTGAAAGACCTAGTCAAGGTTATTCAGCAGGTAAGGACTAAAATATCTGATCTTTTCTGTCCTTTTTTACTAAGACTTCATAATAACTTTCTTCAATAGCACGACACGACTGGCCTAGGACTTCTACTTACATATTGGTGCTCACTTTCTCTCACTGAGCTAATTTTTCACTGTGATGCAAAATACGTGTCGATCAGTGGGAGGACAGAAAAATTTTTTTCCTCCTTTCATGTCAACAAGCAATGAGTAAAATAGAATATGCACTTAATTTTGATTTTCTTTCTTTATGAGTAAATGCAGAAAATTCAGTGAGCTATGTGAAATGGCTTTGGATCTGATTCTTCTTTTTCAGCTGTCCATGAATTGTTCCATGAATAGGGGTTCTTGTTTGCATTTCAGAACCACTGAACTGTGTGCATTGTTGTGTATCCATGTGCAGTTCCTTGAAAGTGCTTCTGTTGGCATAGCTATAAGAGAATATAGACATGGAAAAGAGCAATAAAATAATTTTGCTTCATTGAAATCAAGGGAGTTGTGGCAAAGATTTTTAGCTGAAGTCAGCATAGAACCTGTATACAAGCCATCATGCCTCAAACACTTCTAATGGTAATAGCATATATTGTGAATAGTAAACCATGATATGTATGTGACAGTGCAGTTGTTGCAGGCTAGTAATCGATTATATCCACTTCGAGCATTGATGTAACTACCTATGCAAAGCACAGTCAATACAAAAATGAAACTTTAAGCATATATTAATTTGTTTTTAAGCATTAGTGCTCACAAAAGAGGTAGCATAAGAAGCTATAAACCAGTTGAAGTGTTAAGACTCGTTTTTTATCTTAAACTAAAACTTGATTTTTAGCATTGAACTTCTAATGTAATGTGAACTTCTAATATTTGAAGTTAAGTATCGTTTTACAACTTTTGGTTTTGTTTTATCTTGTGCAATTGGTGTGAATATAAAAAGGATCACTGGGATGTTCCTTTTGAAAATACCAACTCTGCTGACTTTGGTTTTGAAATATCTGATAAGAGATTTACTTCTTGGTAGTCTTCTACTCTGTATAATTCATTATAAGAAATCATGAAGTGGCAGAGGTTTTATAGATTTGAAAGCAGTTCAGACTGGATAACTAGCAGCTTGTCTACATAGGAAGAATAAAGCCTTGAACAAAGTGATTTGTCAAATGTCATATGGTAGGCTGATTGCCCTATTAGCAGTTAGAGATTGCTAATACTTCTAGTACTTTTGCAGGTATTGAACTGATAGGTAAGCAGTTGTTCATACCTATTAAATTTAAAAGGCAATCGATGCAAGACTGTTTTACACAGTGTATGTTAATTATGTGGTTAACAAGTTCAATTCTGACGTAAAAAAAAAAAAAAAAAAAAATTACATATAAAACAATTTTAAACCTAAATAATAACACTGTAAATACAGTTCTTTGGGGAAGGAAAAATAGCTTTGATCCACGGGGAAAAAGAAACTCTTGGTAGTTCCCTTAATCTGCTGATCTTTTCATATACTAAAGCAGATATTGACAGGTAGTGAATTAAGCTGTTGTAAAATGTGCTGTAGACATATCAGAGGATGTTTAATTATGTCTTCATTTACACAGATGTATATAGATCTAGTGTCGTTCATGCCTTGTAGTTAAGTAAGTTGAGTAATTTCTGTAATGTCAAAACAAATTCAAGTATTTTGTATATAGAAAATAGCATTATTTGTGTTAACTATGTTGTCAGTGTAAATCAAATGATCATTCGGTTTGAAGCATAAAGGATTTGGTGTTGGACTAGTCTTGAAAATCGGAATTTAGGAAGAACACCTGTTCTACCATATTTTAAGAAATTTGAAGGTTTGGTACAGAACCAGCTCTAGTCTCTGGCATTTTTCTAACCCAGAGATTGCAGCACTAAATGCTGAAGGTGAAACTGTACTTCTGGTTGTGTTCTTTTTTCCCCTAATAGTATGGTTAAACATTTACTCAGTTTTTATAACACGAATTGGGAAGTTTAACGTAATATTTTATTTAAGATGATCTCTGGACTTGTTTCCTTATATTCTTCAAACAAAATTTAATACTGGAATTCTAGAGTGATCTTGTGGCCTTGATTTCTAATATTGTTCCTATTTTTTTTGACAGGAATCCTACACATACAGGGACCCTATCACAGAGTTTGTGGAATGCTTGTATGTTAATTTCGATTTCGATGGTGCACAGAAGAAGCTGAGGGAGTGTGAAACGGTAAGGTTTATAACATTTATAAGACTTTTCTTCCTTAAGTAAAGATCTCTAAAATTCACGATTGCCAGCTAATTTGTTTGAAGTGGTGGTTGATTCCATTGCCCATGTCTTCTGATGATGTTTAAGTCACAGGTGTGTGGCTTTTTTGTGTGTGGTTTGGTGGCTTTGGGGAGTCTTTTTGACAACTCATTTTGTAACGCTTAAGCAAGACATACTGCTAAGGATATAGCTTTAAAATTATATTTAAGCATCCCTAGAACAACGGGTATATAGGTAATTATGTATTTGGCTGAGCTTCAGCTTTTCCATCAGTATTTGAAAAGTGCTTGATGAGAAGTTTGGGTTTGTCTTTTGTTGTGAAAGACTGCATCCTGGAATTATAATGGTGAAAAGTAATGTGAAATAACATTAGGATAGTTAAATACATATTATTGGAAAAATCTGAGTTAATCTACTATGAACGTTTAAAGATACCTAACGCTTCGGTTGACTGGTGTAAAAGTATTTCTAATAGCTGAACGTTAGTACTAATTCTTACAGCCTCTGATTTGGCTTTCCTTTCATTAGTATTAGTCACCTAGTTGGGTAAATCAGAAGGCTTATCTTCCCTGCATAGGGCTGGTGATCTTATCCAAACTGTATAGGCATTCTTGCACTACTAAGTAAGCTGATTTGCATGGTAAGGAGAATTCTCATCAAATAGCAGAGTGAGAGAAGAATCCTACAATATGAGTGAGGAGTTAAATTTTACATGTTGGAGGGATCTTCAGTAGGATTATGACAGCAGTAGACATTGTTCTTGAGTCAGACCTCAGTGATCATGTTAGCAAGTGATCTTAATTTAGCAAGCTGCAGAACAATGAAAATTTCCTAAATCTGTGGCTTTTTCTCCACATCTTGGAACATACCAAGAACTAGTTTTGATGGGCTGTTCACTGATCTTGCTTGTTGACAGTGGCTACCAGTAAATCCCTACTTCCATGTTCCCAGTGTTCCTTTTCTCCTTACATTTGCAGGTGCTTGTGAATGATTTCTTCTTAGTGGCGTGCCTTGAGGACTTCATTGAGAATGCCCGTCTCTTCATATTTGAGACTTTTTGTCGCATCCATCAATGTATCAGCATTGGGTAAGATAACTTCTTAATACACCAGTTCAGGAAAATCAGTCATGGATGACAGTTTGACAAACAGTGCAAACTTTAATAGTAAAATACTCAGTTCATCAGATGAAATGAAAATCATTAACTAAAATTTAATTGGATAGTTGTCTTCATAGTTTTATAGCTCTAATATGATATACTTAAATTACAGCAATCATATTTTAAAGTTGACTTATTGTGATTAACTTTAAAAGAACCTCTCTCTACCATCCCCCAACCTCCCAAACAGTGTTTTCAAGCTAAAACTTTCCCATAGTGTGTCAAGTTAGCACTCTACTGGATTTAATGGGAACTTTCTTACCCAGTTGTCACCTAAGTCCAGGTATCTTAATTTGGAGCTCAGTTCTACATCTATTGATATAGAGTGGTAATATTAAGTAAATACAAATTGCAAGTACAGTAATTGTTTAAATTTATTTATATTTGGTAGCTACGGATACCCATGTCTGTCTTATTTGAAAATTTAGAACTGTATTGCTTTTTTGAAAACAATAGATCATATTTCCTGTGGCACAAAGCAAGTGTCCTGGCTGTAAGAAAATTACGTTCTTAATAGCAAGGATGTGTGTCGTTTACTCAAACTAATTTTGTAAAAGCAGACTTTCCAAATGGATCAGCTCTGATGCCTCTATTGTAGCAACTAAGCAGGAAGATGTTATGCATGCTTGAGATCCCTTTCCACTTGGCCTTTGACCCCATTCCTCATATTTCCACATCCCTTAAATTAAAAAGGAAAAAAGTGAAGTGAAAAACTCTGAATGCTATAAAAATCTCAATGGTGGAGAACAGTGCAGAGATCCTTGAGACAGCAGAAACCAAAGCTGTTAAATCGATCAAGTTCAATGGAGTCTTGTTACCATCTTGTATCCACAGCAAATGTGTGTCTGGTCCTCTGAGGAAGTGATTTAACGGTGCTTGATTTCAAAAGAGAAGGACTTGAGAGAAAATTGAAAATTGTCCTAGAGTTTTGCAAGGTTATTGAAAGGATTACTTTTTTCATAGATAGGTGTAGTCAGGGAAAAGACAAAGATTCTTACTACTTTTAACCTCTCTTCACTGTGTGACACATTTATCTTCAATGCATGTGGAAAAATATATATATTTTTTTTTTATCCTTTGTATCAGCTTAAAATAGTCAAGGAGTTCAATGTAAAAAGCAAACAGTGAATCTGCGCCTTTTGATCAGCTGTGGTGTATTGTGTTTTAAGCATAGTTGTAAACTGAGCTAGATGGCGTGAACAAAACTTGCATACTTAGGTTAATTTTCATAAGGAGGTTAATGCTTTATCTAAGATCACTTTAAGCAGAATACTGCACATTTGGGGATAAAGGGGTTTTGAATAAGTATTTGAAGAAAATATAAATAAAGTTTTCTTAGAGATGAGTTTCTAGGGAAAATAAAACCCTATAGTGTCTTGTGATTTCCTATAAATGAAGTACTGTGAATACTGCACATATTCAAGCACAATTTTTCAGTGAAACTACATGTTTAAGCTTTTTTTACCTAAAGACTAGATGCATTTATAAGGAGTGTGCTTCTCTGATCTGGCTTCAGTCAATGAGCAGAGTCTGAGGATGTTTCATAGGCATGCGTCAAGTCTCAGTCAAAAACCACTGATAAACTGTGGTTAACATAACATTGATTCATTCCAGCAAAAATAGCAAGATTTAACAAACCAAGGTCTATAGTACGTGGCTGTCATTTATTTAGTGTTTATTATTTATTTTACAGTTCATATTTTTCGTGCCATATGTGGTATTTTAACTTCAAGTATGATAGGAAATATTGTAGTTGGCTCTCCTTGTTATGTGTGATATGTAAGTATAGGTGACAGTGTCTTTATTTTATAAGCATTATGGTGTGCTCTGAGGCAAGTGATAAACTTTGAGTTGAGACATTTCAGATTGACGTTGATATTCCTGCCATGTATCACTTCAGGTAATTACATGTGGAATCAATCACCAGTAATGAGATTCTTTTCAGTAGGTCATTGTGTTTTAAATGATGGACATAAGCCTTAAATTTCTGCACAAACTGTAACCATCATTAGATTTAGGCTTACATGGGGTGTGTAAGTTGTTTCTTGGTGCACTTAAGACTTGTTTTTGAAGAAACTAGCTAGTCAAAATGCTTTTAATTAAACATTTGACTGAGGCACAGTTCTCTAATTTCTTTGTCCACAAGTGATTTCCACAGCTATTCCTGGAGTTGAAAACTAGTTGGTTCTACCACAGTCCTTGATACGTATTACTTAACTATTCAGAACAAATTTGAAAGCAATTAGTGGGAAATCTGCTATTCCTTATGTTAAATGGAAAATACATGGCTCACTTAATGGTTTAACTACTTACATCTGTCAGACAGCTGACATTTTTCCAAAGGACTTAGTTGCTGTATCAGTTGTAACTTAAAATTTATACATCTCAAATAATGCTGCAATTAGTTTATTGTTTGAAATATTATGTTTAATAGGGAGTAATAGATGAAATTAATTCAGAATGTGTTTTGGTTAGTTTGATATGCCTGTATTTAATTGAACAGCTGAATATGCTTCATTCTTCTTTTCTATATATTTTTCTTCTCTGTGCAGTACAAGATAGGTTTGATTGTATTTGAAAATGTGTAAAATTCAGGAAATTTGCGTTTTAAGCAAAGGAAAACTTAAACAACTTTTGCCCTAGCATGACCCAAATAAGTGAATCTCCTTATAAAAGAGTAGAACAGAAATAATCTAAAGAACTATTTTTGAAACTACCATTTGAAATCACCTGCGACTTGAAATGGTAGACAGTATTCTTTAAATATTAATAAAATTCTTTCATTATGATTCACTTTTTTTTTATTGGATTATAGTGGGGATCTTTATAAACAATGGTAATCTAAGAAACAACTCTTCTTGCTTCCATTCCTTACTGTTAATGGTGTATTTGTAAATCTGAGTGTGTCACTGTTACTTGAACTGTTAACCATGTATGGGGGCTGAACTGTAGTTGGCATCTCTTGAGGGTATTAACTACCTATTTTAACAGTGCAAAAGGAGAATAGTGTTGTTTGTTACAAAATTGTAATCAGGATAGATCTTCAGTATATTTGTTCTGGAAGGATGGAGAATACTTTTTTGGTCGTGTATCTTGCTTTACCAGGCAAGTACTTCCTTCATGATACATGTCCAGGCACTTTGGGTGATGCTTTCTATTTTGGTGTACTCCGTGAGAAGAGCCTAAAGTGGAACCCAGTTGCCACAAGTGATGAAATACGGTCATCTTTTGCATCAAAATACGATAAAGTTTTAGGGTTTTTTAAATACAGATATCTTTTAGTGAAATAAAGATAGTTGTTACTTGATAACTTTGGTTATTTTAAATTAAGATTTCAAATCCATGTAAATCTCAAAACTAGAAGTTGAGATAAAATAGATTTTTTTATACCCCTTTTTACCCTGTCATTTTCATTCTGCAATTTGTAAGTTGTTCAAATGTGTGTGCAGGAAAAAATACCTGTATAGAGGTATGCTATTTCTGTCATGTGCCTGCAGATATGCTGTATGTTTGTTCATAGAACATGTTTTAAATTAAAAAAAAAAAAAAAAAAATACTATCTCAGCTTCTCCAGAGGTGAATTTAGACATAATAGGAAGAAGTAGAATTATCTGGCAGGTGATACAAAACAGTTTATAGTTCCTGTCTTGGAATTACTTTCTGTGCCTTCTTCCCTTCCAAGTACACGGGGACTTTAGGTTAAGCAGAAAGGTGCTTTACATTAGAAGGCACCTCTGGAAGTCATCTGGTTCAATCCTGTGCACCCAGTTAAAAAACTGAGCAGGACCCCCTGCAGTGTTGCACTGTGCTACTTAAGGTCTTGTCTAGTTGATTCTTGACTACCTCCAAGGATAGAGGTTCCACGCTTTAATCCCAAAGGTAGGTTGCTTAATCCCCAGTGTAGTGGCAGTAGCCATTCCTGTGGTTATCTGGAGGAGGAATCATTTTATCTGAATCCTATTGATGCTTCTGAAAAAGAAATACGAGAACAAACAACACAGGTGCACTCCTTCCCATGTTCTTTCAATTTAAAATTTCTTTAAAGTCAAGTGCTTAACATCACTGATTCAAAGGTAGTAAAGCAATTTGTAGCTGCTTCTTACTGAAATACCTGTTTTACTCTCCCTAGATGACTGATGATTTTACAAAACTTTACATCCCTGATATCTTCTGTTCTCTTAATTTGTCTGCCTTAACTCTCTACAATTGCTAATTCAACCACAGATTAACAGTTCCAGTAGAACAGTAGCAATGGTAGTTGGAATTTACTTCCCTTTGCTTTGTCAAACTGCAGATACTTTGTTGCCTGTTTGTGTCATTTCACTGCAGTGAGTTAAGTTACTTCAGGGTTTTTTTTTTTTCCTATTCCCCTCACTTCATGTTTGTCTGTGACAAAAAATTGAATTTAGTTTTATAGTTGAGAGGGATATGAGATCAAAAATATATAGGAGAGAAGACTGTATAAAGACTATATAGATAGTCTAGCTAGTCAAATGGGGTAATAATTGATCTGTTACAGAGTATTCACTTGACACTGATAATCATCAAGAAGGAAATCACTCAGGTGCAGAAAAATGCTTAAGCGAGATCATGTAAAATGGTGGGAAATTGACCTCTTGTGCAACTCAGCATAGCCAGCTGGCCTTTTGGTCATGTGTAGCCCTTAGCTCATATTTGTTACCTTAGTCTGAAAGCTGATGGAAGAATGAGTGTTACAAATGTCCTGTATAAGCCAACCACCAGCAGGAAGCTGAAGGAGTTGGCTGGAAAGCCAGAGGAAACACCATCAGAAGGAATTATTCCTGGACAAGAGTGCTTGTTTCATTAAGAATTTTCCTTTTTCTGTTCTCTCTTACTGTCTGCTTGAAATTCCACAGTGTATCTGTCACATCTATACCAAATTCTGTCTCATGGCTCTTGTTCCTGAAACTTCCGGGTGAAGTTTATTGCTAAATGAGCTACTGAGACACTTTCCTGGACTAATTAGACTAAACTTTTGTGACTACTTGCAGGATATAAATAAAAATAAAAGCAAAACAATTGTTCTTGTTATAATGATGGGTTGCTGGTTTATGTTGTGTTGAGATTACAACTGAATTTTCCGAAGAATGTTCATGGAGGCAAGGTTTAATAGGAATGTATGAAGATTGGGCAGGTCAAGCTTTAAGTGCAAGATGTAGTTCAGAATTACTAAGCATATACTTTTAGGACATGAAATTCTTATTTACGATGTCCCAGCATAAAACAGTGAGGGGGTGGGAGATGTGCAGCAGTGCATGTATGTAAGCTTTAAAGTCATCTGTGCCAAACTTCGTGTTGATTTAACTTGTATTCCATAGTCTCTAGTCATGTCTACCAATATTAGTGGGATTCTATTTCACCTTTTGATTACATCTGTTATCTTTTAGTATGTTGGCAGATAAACTAAATATGACTCCTGAAGAAGCAGAAAGATGGATTGTCAATCTAATTCGAAATGCACGATTAGATGCCAAACTGGATTCAAAGCTGGTAAGACTGTACAGATGTATCTAAGTGATGTTGTTGAATTTTTCATTAAATTTCTTTTTAACTTATTCAGAAATAGCAAATTCTATTTTCTGCTCTTTTTTTTTTTGTTTAGTCCAATATGTATAGTGAACTTCATTTATAATTCTTTGATCCTGTGTATGAGATGATTTGTGAAAGCTCTGAGTGTAGAGCATTAAAGGCGTAATCCTTCTGAGTGACTGTTACATTTGCTGTATCTTTCCTGTGTTTTAGGGCCATGTAGTCATGGGCAACAATGCAGTCTCACCTTATCAACAAGTGATTGAAAAGACCAAAAGCCTCTCTTTTCGTAGCCAAATGTTGGCTATGAACATTGAGAAGAAATTGAATCAAAGTGGTAGATCTGAGGTTGGTATATGTTGTATTTTTCTGAATTCCTCCTTTTTTTTTTTTTTGAGAGATACATTTCAATATAATCCTTAATCTGTTCTTTAATTCATCAGATGTACCTACTTCTAGTTCTGGCATATTAAATTGAAAAGTCGTATTTTCTTGTAGTGAGCATTAGATGGTGATTCTTGTTTCCTTCTTGCTCCACTTCTCATCCCTAGGTAATTTTTTTTTGTGTAACTAGGTGTGTTTCTGTCATCATTTGATTCTAATTCCTTTAAATGGTCTCCTCCTCCACCTGAAAAGAGATAGTTTTGAAGGGTAACATTTATAAAAGTAGCTGTATTTCTTTTTTCAAGTGGGTTGTACTTGAAAGGTATCTGTAGTTGCACATATAGTACTGAGAGAAGAATGAATGATGCTTAACACTGGAACACGAAGGGGGAGTTGTGCAAAACCCTGTTAAACCCATTTCATGAAATACTAGAGAATATAATTAGGTCAGCCAAAGGTTTAAGTAGGACCAGTGAAAATAAGGAAGTCATCAAGATCATCTAGTTTTGCCTCTGCTCACTTTACAATATGGGAAGCTTTGTGAGGGAGGAGAACAGTGTAAGGTGGATGACTGAGGTCTACTAAGGACTGAGATGTACATACTTAAAGCATAAAAAAAAAAAAAAAACGCAAACCATGCATTAAAAGAACTTACAAAATATTAAAAGTATTACTGGGCTTCCTCACTGCTTGGCTGAAATACTGATGGAAGCTGGACAAGCAATGGTGGATTAGTTTATTCCATTAAAGGAAAGTCATGTGAAGCTTAACGTGATAATATTTTCTTTTAAAAATATAGCTGCCAAATTATTTTTATATTTAGTATGGAATATTCTAGAAATTTTCCATTTTGAAACTACTAGCTTGGGGGACTCAGGCTCTACAACTTAATTACAGCATGTATTTCTGCTATATCAGTACTTGCTTTAAACTTATAGGGTATCATTCACTAATTAACAGTATTGCCACCTGTTAGCCATTTATCACTCTTGTAAACTTTTTTTAATCGTATCTCATAAATTTCAGTAACCAACCCGTAGTATAGTAATTTATTTTCTACTGATTCTTTTTATTTATTTGTTTTTTAGGCACCCAACTGGGCTACTCAAGACTCTGGCTTCTACTGAAATACTTCTGTAGAGGGGGGGGAAATCAGTTTTCATTTGACTAAAAACCACATAAATATGTAACTTTTTTGAGAAGAGGTAATTATGTGTTCCATCTAACATTATTTGAATAAAATTGGCTAATTTTAACACTGTGTTTATCTATAACTTACTTAGATGCTTAATTATGTTGAACAGGAGCTTTTTAGCATAATAGTGTTCTGAAACATTTTGGATCACAGTTCGCAAAATTTAAAATGTCAGTTCTGTTAGATTTCTTTGTACAGAAGGATGCTATTGCTCTCAGAGCTGTCTGAGTTTGGAAGCAAGGAATTACAGTTAGTTAGAATCTATTGCAAATGTCACACAAAACACTAAAAGCGGGTGGTGCAAACAAATGGTTCCCCACTGAACATTTGGTCAAACCAAAATCTTTTTCGGCATTTACATGTTTGTTTGTCACAGAAGAAGTTTGGTAGAGTGAAGGCATATGTAGTCTACACTTTTTATAAAACCTAATATGATTTACATGCAGAATAATTTGGGTAGACCTGTGTGTTCATGCTTCAGAATTTTTCGTAATCTAAATCTCATTTTTAATCTTGCCTAGTCTTGGAAACTTTCTGGAGTAGAGCTTTTTGTTTCAGGGGGTTAAAAGTCTTTCAAATGGTCTGGCTAATGAGCTGGGTATAGTTTAAAGCTTTTATGTTGAAATCTGAAGTTCTTTAAGATTCACAATGCAAACATGAAGCAACATAACCCTGTATTGTTCAACTATTGTAATTTGAAGGGGTTTTCTAAGTTTCTGGGTTTCTCAGCTGATGTTTCACACTTCCCTGCGTTTCCTTAGCACTTTGTACTGCAGAATGTATCTTAGCACCTCTAAGCCAGAAAATCCAGGATCCTTTTTAGGGTTTTGTGAAGTATAGTGACTGATCAGTGAGGTGAATGTGAATATTGGAAAGGAGACACTATCTCTGCATACAGTTTTGCATTTAAGGTTGAGGGGAAAATTTAATGACTCATCTTCACCTTATTCCAACTTTGTACCTTTTTCCCTCTTTGCTGTGAAAGTTCTGGAACTCAACTACGTGTGGAAAGTTGTTCTGACTTGCCAACCCTCTTTACTGCTTGCAACTGCATGTTGACTGTAAAACAGCAACAGAAACTGATTTGTCCATGAAGATGGCAGGTGTCTGTCTTTAAAACTGATTTTCAAGGCAGGCTTTTATTTTTTCTTGACCCTGTCTAATCCTGTACTATACCAAACTAGGGAGAGAGCTGCCCATATGCCAGAGGGCAGGGCTGCAATTCAGGGAGACTGCAGCAGGCTGAAGGAATTGGCTCATTGGAACATCTTGAAGTTCAGTGAAGCCAAGTGTCAAGTCCTGCATGTAGGATGGAGTAGCCTGATGTAGCAGTGGACGTGGGGGGCATGAAGTAAATGGAAAGCAACTCTTCAGAGAAGAACTTGGGGATATGGTGGGCAGGAAGGTGGAGACAAGTCAGTAGGTGCCCTTGTGCAAAGCTATGCCTATAGCAGAACCAGTGTCCTGTCTGGGCTGTGTTAGCAAAGAGCAGAACCAGCAGGTTTATGGAAATTAATTATTCCCCTTGCAAGAGCACTGCTGGAGTACTGTGACCAACTTTGGGCTTCCTAATGCAAGGCAGATACTGATCCTCTGGTACAAGTCTAGTGGAGAGATACCAAACTGTTGAGGGGGTAAGAGCATGTGACATACAAGAAGAAACTGAGAGACCTGCATGATGTTCAGCCTTAAGAAAAGGTTTTATTGCTGTCTTCAGTCCCTTCACTGAGAAGATTCACAGCAAGACTGGTCTTGAAGGTTCATGGGGACAGCATGGGTGGCAATGGACACAAATTGGAACATGGGGCAATTCCAATTATATTTAAGGGGGAATAAAAAAAGATTAATTTTTTACCATGAAGATGATCAAGTACTGGAACCAGTCACCCAGAGGTTATGGAATCTCTGCCCTTGGAGATGCTCAACTTAATAAACACCTGACCATCCTGATAGGCTTAGACCTGCTTTGAACAGGAAGTTGGACTCTGACCTCTACAGGTCCTTTGCAGTCTAAATTATTTTACGATTTACTGTGCTATATTTATTAATAGGCATACTAGCAGCTTATTTTAAAACATACTTTAATACTGCAGAGTAATGGAAGTGTTTTCTAGCAGGTGACTGAATCAAACTTCTCATTGTGCTACAGTCTAATCCTGTAATGCTCACAGTTGTAAAAATGGGGGGAGCAGAAGGGGCAAAAATCACACTTTCATAACTTGGAAGGTAACAGATGCAAGGCAAAGTGTTCTACCATTACATAAGGGACCACGGGAGAGTAGTTAGAACTGGGATAGGGATGTAATTAATGATTGTTTCTTTAAACCTCCTTCTTTTTCCTATGAGGCATTAGTTTTTGGTTCCTAGCACATTCAGTAGGCACTCTGATTTTGCACGCAGCTTCTTTTACACTTTCTCCTGTGGCCAGATATTCTTGCTGTTCTGTAACTCTCCTTTTGTCCAAATGCCCTGTGCTGCACAACTGTGCCTTTGAAGAACTGATCTAGCTATAATAAATATTGCTTTTTGTGTTTAATTATGTCTTTTGTCTTATGGCTGTCAAAACAGGTGTGTTGGCCTAGCACATGGAATTTAAGAAGTGTTGGAGATAAGCAATTAAAGGTAGATTGCTGCTGGGCTGTATACACCAATGCAAAAAGCTGGTCTACAGCACAGGGATTCACTTTATGTATAGGATTGGTTCCTATGATGGAGATGAGGAGTCTGAATCAGAGCTGAAGTTAGCAAATTGCCTTTGGAGAGAAGTTTCCTAATGCTGAGCATGATCTTTATGCCAAGTTTCTTACTGTTCTTCAAGCTTTCTCTCAAGAGATTGACTAAATGACAAACTAGATTCATTCTGTATCGTTACAGCCCCAAAACACTCGCTTCAGAACAACCCAGATTGTGTAATAGCCATGTTCCCTGTTTGATAACACAGTCACAAAAGTAGTGTTGTGTAATAATTAAAGAATTTTTAAATGAGATAAAATTGGAATGTTTTTTTGTAAACATTAGGGAAATGGCCCACACGCAGCTTTCCTTTTGATGGGAAAAATTTACTTAAATAGTCAGAGTTTCAAAATCGTCTCACGTCAGGAGCACAATACTGTGTTACCTTGCTTTCCCTTGTCTTTTTTTTTTTTTTTCCTGACCTTTCATTTATCAGGTGTGCATGTATCAGAAAGGTACATGTGGATTGTAGCACTGCTTAAATTTCTGGTAGTTTCTCTGGATACTGAGTGAAACATCGCTTACATGGACAGTTTTGAGGCCTGAGAACTTTTTCCATGTATAAACCTTAAAGGAAAACTTCAGTTCAAAATTATTACCGTACCTTCTGTAAAGGTATTGTGCATCTAAATATGTTGTCATCCACTTTAACTCCTGTACCACCAAGCTACTGTACATCTCAGAGGGTCCCCCTATTAAAGAATTGAATCCAGTTCACAAAAAACCCTATACTTTTACTACATTCACATGCAGTAAGTGATCATGATTTTTTGGGGGTTGCTTTGGTTCTTTCCAGGCAACTCAAAGGATGAAGTTTATTCAGTTTACTGCAGATGTAAAACCAGTGCTTTCGTGGGTTGATTTTTATTTTTTTGGAGGGAGGTGGTAGGTGAGGAGCGTCTTGGTTTTGCACTAGCATTTGAACCCTGGTGCAGTGATCCCTGAACCCACTGATTTAAGTACAGTCAGGTGAGTATCAGAACAAGAGTTCAAAATGAGAGTTGATGTCCCTTTCCAGAACAGACATTTGCTAGTCAGGTCACTAAAATAGAAATCATTTTTATGATGTAAAATTTAGGAGCAAACTCTATTCACTGGTGATGTCTCAGGAACCTGCAAGTATGTTTTAAGTAATGTTTCCAATTTTCTAAAATTCTGATTTCAGATGAAAGGGGTTTTTAAACAAATTATTTGTATTACTTCTGTCAGTTACGCAATGTCTCTGTCTAGGAGAAGTCGAAAAAGTTCATCTATGTTGCTCTTTAAAATAAAAACCAAACCATAAAGATGATTATATGGTTGGAGAGGAGTGCATGTGTTCTCAAGCCCATCTGCTGTTACTCAGCTACAGTAATGTTGCTAAAATCTTAAGTTGCATACATCGCTCCTGGTTTTGATGGGTGAAAGGGAAATGCCTCATTCAAACTTGGTATCCTGGAGGCCGTGATGGGCTTTAGGGCCAGGAGACTCTTGGTGAAGTAAAGCTGCTGTGTACTTTCAGTGGCACAGTAATAATTTAGTCCCATAATTTTCTTCCATCTGTGCCAGCGCTGCTGTTCAGAGAGGACAGCTTTGTTGAACCTGAGTCTTGAAGTGGGAGCCCTCCCGTGGGATGCGCGTGTCGGCTCTGTGACAGCGCTCTGCCCTGCCGCTGCTCGCCAAACGGCTTTTCCACGTGGCTGCGTGTGGGTTTGGCAGAGCTGGTGGTAACACACGGTCTTCCTCGCACAGGGAATCTAGGAGGTCTTCACCAAATAACTTGAGTTACGATTGAATTACAGGGGGAGGAGAGAGCAAGGGAAGGGAAAGCATGTTCTCAGCCAAAGGACGAAGCTGGCCAGAGCATGAGTTTGCAGCAGGTTGGCAGTAGATGAGACGTCAAGCATGACAGTTGCAAATTCCATCATAACTTTCCATTGACTAAGCTTTAGCAATCTCATTAGTCGCAATACTTTATAAACATTCACATCCAAGAACAGTTGTTCTCCTCTTTAAATTATATGAAGATAAGATACACTTTGTGCCTCTTGTTTTGGCTTTGCTTTCACAAAAATATTGCTAGTAACTGCTAAAAGAAGCCCTTGGAAAGGGGAGAGGAAGGCTGTTTTAAGGATTCCCTCTTTCCTTTTTTTTGAGGAAGGGAAGAAAGATAGAAGATGGGGAATGCTTGTACTTCCCGTGCTGCAAGGGCTCTCTTTGAAAGAAGTTGGTTTATTCCTTCAGTAAATTTGTTGATCAGTTACAATGTTATACCATCAAGTTTCTCTTGTAGAAAATAAAGATTGTAGTTTTCTCTTTAAACAAATGTAACATGTAAAGCTATGATTCTCCGGGGTTTAAAATGTTTTGTTTCTAATCTTATTTAGAGAAGATGTTTTGTCATGTTTGTCATTTTTTAAATAAAATTGTTAATAGTTTCAATAAGTGTCTTGTCAATTCCTATTGTAGAAATGCCTTCATAAATTAAGTGTGCAACAGCTATTCAAGGATTTTTAATTAAAAGAGAGGAATAGTGCTAAGGGGAATAGTGCTTTTTCTGGTAATGGGCTCATTTTATAGCATGTACAAGTAAAAAAATGGTGTGAGAAACTCTTAATCTTCCCTGCAATTAGCTGATAATTATGTAACCTTTAATATCCAAGAGGAAAGCAAAATCAGATGCCTGTGAGCTGTACTTTAAAATAGAGGTTTAAACAGAATCCCACCAGCAGCTTGGAAAGGCAGACGTATTATTCTCTGCTCCAAGTCGTCACAAAGTTTTATGGCCTGAGACTGTGCTGTGCCAACAAGAAGCACTGGCTGCTGGAATTATCAGAACCAGGAATAAGCAAATGGAGGAGGTCAGCGAAGAAGACGGCGTTGCTGAAAAGTGGACTACACTTTCCTTGATCCTCTTGTAGCTGTCAGCAGAGGATTTGGTGTATGTACTATCTTCGTAAATAAACAACATGGCAATAAATAGATACCTACCTCCTCATAGCAAAATAATGCAGCAAGGACTTCTGAGGCCAGTGGCTAACTGCATGGTGTGGTTAGGACCGAGAATAGACTGAGAATGAATTCTACAGGAGATGCACGTGAGCTCCCTGCAGCTGGATTCATGAATTTAGTATCCTTGGAAAAGATGACAAGTGGCAACAGGAGAAAAGTTGTGAAATGGATTCATTACCTTGACTGAGCAGCTACATGACAGGCTGTAAAATAACTTTCTTCTTTCCTTGTATAATGCAGTCCTGATTAAATAAGCTGTGATTTAAAGATGTGAAAATGCAAAACTGCAAGCCTCCTTATTAATACTTTCATTTTGTAGGAGAATGAACAACACTTTGCAACGAGCAAAGCCATCACTGAACTGTAGCTATCCAGAGATGCTCACATGAAGCTGTTCGGGTGGAGGATGGCCATGGTTTCTTTGCATCCTGGGCTAGGGAGTAAGCTACATCTCAGCATCCTTCTTGACTCCACTCTGCACACATCTTCATGAGTACCATATTTGTGTCTTGCTCAGTGCTTCCCCAGGGATAGGATTCAGGCATTTTGATTTCAGGGTATGTACAATCCCTCTCTCCCCTTGTAAAAGCATAGGCTACGTGGCAGCAGACTAGACGAGGCACAACACACCTCACCCATCCACACTGCGCTGATGGTATAGACGAAACTTCTCCACCCATTGTGTCCTCAAATATCTTTTATGTGAGGGTTTGCATTCATACACACATTATTGCCACTGGAGAAATTTTAACTTTAGCATCAGGTGAAATCATAATGCAATATAAACATATTCCGTAGCTTCAGGAGTTTGAAAATATGTAAGAATTAGATGATTGTGGTGTTGGAGCTTGTCTTCCTGGAGCTAACCAACCCCGAATATACTAAGTTGGCCGTGAAGAGAAATTTTAATGCGAACAACATAAAAGTTTAAGCTTATTTTAGTAGGTTGAGCTACTTGTTGCAGTGAACATCCAATATACAGGGAAGAATTTGCTGTGAAAAAAAAATTCGAATGCCTGTGGGAGCTTACACATGCTGCAACAGAAGTGTCGGAGCTATGGCTGGCTTGTCTGAAACAGCCACGGGCTGGAAGCTGCACTATGGGAGTTTCTAAGAAGTGGGAACATGTAGATTATATTCCTTTAATAATGACCCTGGGCAGGGTATGTGGAAGCAACTATTTAGGACAACTATCTTTTTATACCCACATTGGGAGCACTTAATTGTTGTCCCTCAGTGATCGGGGTTATGGTATTTAAGGAAAAAATTGTGTTGTGCCAAAAAAGCTATTTACTGAACATGTAGAGGTATCAACCTTGTGATTGAATGATGAGGCTGGTTATGTAAGGATTAAGACTCTACACATGGCTTGGACACAGATTTCTTGTTTAATCTCACAAAAAAAGAAACATGTAATCTTTGTGTCCACATTTAGGAATTAGAAGTTAACATACCTTTTAGAAGTATCGGGATGTTAATTATTTCAGTATGTTTTCATATCCTTGTACAGTAGGGGCCACAGAAATTAAATGTGTTTGATAATAATTGTTCAAATGTTACTGAATTTGTGGGGTTTCCCCCTATTTCTACTACTTTAAGAAGCATTTTTCCTCCCATGATACCAGATTGATGTATTTTTGAAGAGGCAAAAAGGCGATGAAATGTAGACAGTAAAAGTTTATCCTACATAAAATTGCAGTACCTCCTTCTCACTTATATGAACCTTGTGTTGTATGATTTCCTTGATGCAAAGCCCTTTTTCCTAATTTTTTTTTGGAAAAGAACAAGTAATTTTTGTTTGTAATACAGGAAATTTTGTGTTTGGGGCAGTATATAGAATAGAGAGCAACCTATTTATTACTTTTCTGCAGGCTTATTTTTGACCTAACTAGGAGTACTAGTTTAGTGCTGTGCTTTTCTTACTATATATGTAGGAAAAGGCTTATTTCAACTTCTTTTGGTTTCCATTCCTCACTTCATACTGCCTCATAAGTCTCCCTGAAGCATCTGAAACTCACTCAAGGCAGACAGCTTCTAAAGATTTGAAAACATTTATTGGGAATTATTAATATGAAAAATATAGTCCAATATTTCATATGATTTGAATATAAAGCAACTGTGACCAAGAATGGGAAATGTCAGAGAATTTCTGTGGGGCTCCAGGAGGCTCAAAGTAAGTTAGAAGAAACAAGGACAGTCATCTATTTTGGCTTTCAATCAGTGTTTCAGATATTATACAGTTATAGCTAAAATTATTTGCACAGCTTAAAAGTACTAATAATTTGCAGTGTCCCTGCCCCACCAAGTCAACAGAATTTGTGAGAGGTCAAACACTTGTGATTATTGAGTTGTTACTTGTATGTCCGACTATAGATTGAGGAACTTAATTTAGGCAGCCACATCATTTCAAACCTTGGCTGCATTTTGTGAAGTGCCATAGGAGCCTTTTGGATCAAAGGTGCTTTGTTTTAATAGTACAGTGAAGGAATACCCCTGATGTGAAATGAGCTTTCCATTTGGACTTCACTCAGTCCTCATCCCCACCCAAAACTATCCAACTTCATCTTGTTATATAATTTATCTGTCAATTCTGTCAAAAAGTAGAGCTTGTGTTACTTGGAGGGCCTTCATGCCAATTCCAAAATGAAAAGCAATGCACACTGCCAGTACAGCAATTGCCTGCAGGCTTATTGAATTTCGTTTTTCACTCCTACTCACCACCAAAACCAACTCAGGAAAAAAAAAAAAAAGAATCCCAAAAGGCTTGTTAGAAGTCAGCAGAACCGAAAGCTGATAAAATACTAAACATTTTTCCAGGGGAAAAAAAACCGCAAAATTATATATTAAACATTATTAGTGGGCTATCATATATGTGCTTTACTCATGTACAGAGTCAAACTCAGTGGGAGTGTTGAACATGTAGGCAGGGGACGCCACAAAGAGGCATACGCTGTGTTAGTATAAGCCCACATATTCCAGTACCCTACCACGTTCTCTTTATCTTCACTTGCCCTACAGTTTCTGAGCTGATCCCCTGGAGAGAGCCAACACAGCCCTCCTCTCTTTCACCCCCTCTATGTGTTAACTCTACACTTGTGAGAAAAGTAAATAGTATATAAAATGATATCTATCAGCTGGCAGGGTCCATCTGTTTAACTAGCAGTACCCATCGATTTGTGCAAGATGCATCAACTCAAAATCACCAGTTCCTCAGCAGCAGGGAATCTGAGATGCAGTATTTGCCCCCTGTGGGTTTTTCCAGCTGTGTCATTCTTGAACTGAGGAATTACTATGGACTCATATGAGGGAGTAAAGATAAAGGATGTGAAGGGAAGGCAGGGGGTAAGTCTCCACTCCAGAAGAGCATTTGAAAGGGATGTCCAAAGAAACAGGACGTAGCAAGTGGAGGAGAAGCCTAGGGAAAGTACAAAGACAGTGTGGAAGGACATGAAGAATGTTATAGAAAAGAGAGAGAAAAGAAGCTGTCATATAAGAAGAATCAAAAAGTACTAGGCAAAGTTAGGAGGAAATAAGAACAGATATGGACAGAATAAAAATTCATAGCCATGAATATGCTAAATTTGCATCAATGTACAGGGCACATCGACCAATGACATTGCTTGAAATGTAATTTCTAAATATCTGTTGGCTGTAGTTAGTGGTAATAGCAGGGATGTAAGAACTGGACAAAGCATGATGGGAAAAGAAAGAGGATAAAATAGGCTGTGGTGTTTGTCTCTTAATTTTATCTGTTTTCTGTGTGTTGGCTCATTAAGAATCCTGCCTGTCTGCCAAGAGAGAAACCATTTTGGTTTTACATAGTTGCAGCCATATGGGGGAAAAGAGATACAGTGTCCTCCCTGAAAAATTTTGTTTTCTCTCTAATGTAAGATAAGATATTTTGGGCACACCGTGCTGTTTGCATGGAAATATTACAGTTGAGGAGTTAAACGGCAGAAACAGAAATGGAATAATAAGCTTGAGGAAAGTAGTCTGGTTGGCAGCTTATTGGAGGTTTTGGTTAGTAGTTATAATAATCCAAAGACTTTTAGTACCACAAGCATCTTTCTTTTCTTTTTGGTTTATTTGTGATGAGAGAAGAATGACAGAAAAGATCCAAATTTATATTTCCAACACACTTATATTTTTTTCTCTTGTGTTTGGAATGGTGATTTATTAAGTGACACCAAAGCAGGCTTTCCACTGAGGGAACGGCACACTGCAGCTCTCGCTATCCATCAGACAAAGGCTCCAAGCTATAATTTGCATAGGAGCTCTTATACAAAATGCCACAAATAAATAACACAATGTGGGGATGGCTGAGAGCAAGAAGTCACCACAGTCCAAACCTCCCAGAGCTAGAGGAGAAGTCTGGCTCAATGAACCTTCATTTAAACAAGGGAGAGAATACCTCTCATACTGGGGCAACCTGCCAGGAACCGTAAGAATCAGTTTATTATTGCTAGATTGATCTCAAATGAGGATAAAAAATTACAGAGCATAGCTGTTCCATGCACTATAGGTGGCTTATGTGTCTTGATGCTGTCAAATGGCCTGGAATATGGAGCTAGAAATGTAGCTGTTGTGTTAGTCAGGAGCTTCCCACCCCAGACCTGCTTTCAGGATCCTTCCACAAACCCCCTCCCAGGTGCATCTGTCAAACTGGTGAATGGAGGAGGCACAGAGTTCACTGGAGAATTAGGGCCTTAAGCCAAAAGATACTACTAGCAGTGAGGTTGTTACATTGCAGGACTCGGCACAGATGAAGAATCTCAGAGAGGTCTCCGTGTCCTCAGCAGGTACTCACAGCCCACAGTGAAGCCCAAACCACTGGTGTTCCTCTGCTCCCTGCCCTCTGCCTTACACTTGCAGTTTCACTTACAGTGCAGATTTAATCTGTGTGTTAAAAATCCCCCAAACAATAGCAATGTTAGGATTGTCCTGTAAATATCAGAAAGTAAGGATGTGCCGTGGCTGCCACAGCAATATTGTCCAAGCTGCACTGTGCATTTCCCAAACTGTCTGGCTTTCAAGTGAACAGCATAGCTAACTAGACTTTTACATGTGGTATCAAGCCTAGGCGAGGTTTTCTGCAACATTTACTCAGATCCTCTAAGACTTAATGTATGATGTTTCCTTCATGTTTGATTTTTGTTTTCAACCATAACTCTATTGATAAAGAAACCAGAAGGAAGAGATGTATTAGTTAACACACTAGCTTGTGTTAGTTTAACAAGAAGAAATGTGTAAGAACAGTCAGTATTCAACCACCTTTCTTCAGCCAGGCAGTGGGATCACAGTAATTGGGGAATCTCTTTGATAACTATTACACCATTTGTCACCAGTAGTGTCCCTATGTGACCCCACAGGATGAATTAGTGGTAGAAAATCTTCCTTTCACTTGCAGGTGCCTACATCCAAAATTCAAACCTGTGATGCCTTCCACAACTGAAATCTAACCCCTGAGATATATGAACTCCCCACATGGCTAAAATCCCAAAGTCCTGCATGCCAGCTGAGCTTTTCAAGAGCTGACAGTGTGTTCCTTCACCTGGAGTCCCTCCTGCATGGTGGGCACTCTCTGAACATACCTGAGAAACCTAACAGGAAAATTAACAAAACCCCGAAGGGGATACGCCTGCTCTGTGGCCTAAGCAGATGCCTGAGACACTCAGTGGCAGGTTTGCATCCCTCTTTTTTCAGATGTAGAACAAGGATTTGAACACCAGCATCTCACCTCTCAAGAAAGCACCAAGGTGGCTTTCCTTTTTCTGTTTTCACACTTCCTAAAATATTTTTGGAGCAAGTCTGTCCCAGCAAGTTTGAGTCTTTCCTTTATAATCAATGTTTAAGTGCTTTATTCAAAGCAAACCAGCTATCTCTAAGAAAAAGAAACAAACTATTAATTGAGAAGCCAGTAACCCAAACACAAATACTTTCTATACTTTGTATACAAAACAGTGCAGTTTATGGAAAGGTTTTGGTTTAACCAAAGCTCCCCAGCAGTGTAAACAGAGCAACAAAGTGGATTTATTTTGACTGAGGTATCAGCTAGTGATATCTGAGACATGAGATATCTGCAACGGGAATCATTCTTAGCATAGCTATGCTAATTGTTAACTTCAGGTGGTTGGCTCAAAGGGTGGCTTTCTTCTCCTTGTTTGTTTGAACAATTTACACAGTATTGCAGGATTTTTCTTATATGTCCACAGTCTCATGCTGGGCATGTATGACATACATAGTTTGGGGTTTTTAATATATGTATGTATTTTTTTTTAAACCAAAAATATTAAACTATTTTCATTAGCTGTTCTGGTATGTTTTATCTGTTAAGGTGCTACTTGCTTTTATGAAAACTCTCCGCTTCCAGAGTATCTTGCTGGAAGATTGAAAAAGCAAATCATAAAAATGAATAAACTTCTTAATCAATATTGTATATATTACAGTGTCTAATGCAAAGACATTTGCAGACAATTTGGGATTTAATTAAACACACTGCATTTACCTCAGCCAAATTTCTGACCCAGTATAAACAGACTCTACCAGGTTAGATGCTAAAATAATATCTGTCAGTAATTTTGATATGGTCTCTGTTCTGCTGGATCTGGGATTGTATGTTCATAACAGTTTACCAGCCTGGTTATATTGTCCACAACCAGGCCCAGATATTTTGTCCTCGGGCTTCCTAAGCAGTCCTGTGTCCATCTCACTTGGCCTTTCTGTGCCAGCTCAGAACCACCACTCATTTCCCCAGTGCAAGAGAGGCATGGACTTTCTGGAGTGAGTTCAGAAAAGGGCCACAAAGGTGATCCAGGGACTGGAGCATCTCACATATGAGGAGAGGCTGAGACAACTGGGACTGTTCAGCCTGGAGAAGAGAGGGCTTGAGGGGGATCTTATTCATGTATATAAATAAATACCGAATGGGAGGGAATGAAGAAGAGGGACCCAGACTTCTCAGTGGTGCCCATTGACAGGGTGAGGAGGAATGGTCACAAGTTAAAAAACATTAAATTCAATCTGAACAAAAAATTCCCAATTTTTTTACTCTTAGGATGGTCAAACACTGTCACAGGTTGCCCAAAGAGTTTCTGGAGCCTCTACCTTGGAGATATTCAAAAGCTATTTGGGCAATCAGCTCTAGGTGTCCCTGCTTGAGCAGGGGGTTTGGAGCAGATGTCCTCCAGAGTTCCCTTCCAACCTCAGCCATACCGTAATTTTATCATAATCCCCTTGTACATGAGACTGCTGAACAGAAATGTGCCAGTACCAAACAGTGCAACTTGCCCATATTTAACAAAACAGTGCGACGCGGCCATGCAGTGTTGCCAGAGCTAAAGTCAGGCCACAGAACTTGCTAGGTTTATATTCTTCAAGGTTGGCATGACATGCCCCTTCTTGCCTTGGATGGAAGTCCAAGATATCCACTAGTACAAACCATGCGCACAAGGGCAATAGCTGGGGATGTCCAAAATAAATTGCTTCCAGCAAGTGCAGTATGAATGTGGCCAGGATCTGTCACAGGACTGGCCAAGGTTGACTTTTGATGGAGGTCTGGAAGAAAGTTTGGTTTGATGGGTCTTCTGGAGACAGAGGAATATCCTGCTTGTGTTGTGAACATCCGAGTCATACCCCGGGCACGGACATGAACGGTAGGGATTCTGGAGGAATCGTCTCCATTCAAAGGTACCTTTCATTTTGCATTTCTCAGGAGGGAAGCAAAATATAAGAATGACATATGACCAGAATGAATGGGAAAACCATCAGTGTTACGCAGACATCTGCTTTGAGTCTTGACAGCAGAGTTTCATGCTTCCACTCTATTGCTACTCTTACCACTGGTAAGAAAGATGATTTGCTGCATTCCCACCTCATAAGTTTAGGATTAGCTCTTCAAAACTTTTCCCTTCTTTCCATATTCCTCTTTAATAATGTCTGATTTCACAGTTGTGAGTTGTGATTTTCTTTTCTTTCAGCAGCTGCTGGGTGCACTGATGCTGGATGGGCAACAGCCTCTGCTGTGTCCCCTCCACAAACACCACTATTTGCCTTTGTCCAGACTTCTTTCAAACAGGCAGTGGGCAGTTTGGATAAAAAGTAAGCAGGACAGACTTTCCTGACAAAACTGTATGTTGTGACTCTATCAGCCTGGTCTTAGACTTCTTCTGTACTCACTGCTTTTTGCTCTGGGTAGATCACATCCAGGCCCATGGTGGCAAACCGGAGAATTCAAATGCGTGCACAGCCACAGCAAACATTCCTTATGACAAAAAGAAGAGCATGAAAAAGCTTATCTAGCTAAACTGGTTTTATGTGCTGTTCCCTGCCTTTCTTTTCCATTCCCTCCCTGCAGATGACCATAATTTAAGCATCAAACATCTGACAAAACATCTGTAGTGATAAATGTGAATTTTAACCTGAGGTAGCAAAGCAATGTTCACCTGACATTTCACAGAATACCAGCCTCCATGGTTGACCCAGCAAGCAGTCACTTTGCTGTATCAGTGTATCAAATGATATTAGAGAAGCAGATATCAATACAAAGCATCTTGGTCTGGGCTTCCTTTAGCTTGGATGACAAGTTGATTTTCATGCCCTGGGGTGTTGCAACGCAGTCTGAGGGCTGCCTGAGATGTGTCAGAGCAGATGAGTGAGGCTCAGCAAACACTGCTAGTGCTGGGTCTCTTTTTGACCATTTTCTCGTCCTTGACTTGTGAAAGGCATTTTTAAAAAGTGATGAAACTGTATGTAGCTGCAAGTTAGCAATCCAGAGACCTCTGCTTCCCTCACAAATGCCCCAAAAGCCATGTTTGTTCCATGGAGCTGCTCAGGAAACTGTTGAAGGAGTCCCAGTGTGGCTAACAGTTGCCTGTGAATGATGACCTGATCAAAGGTATTAGGGAGGCACCACAGTGTCCCTTCTGCCACCCAAAGAGCCACCATAAGGGAGATACTGCCTCCAGCAGCAAAGGGTTTTGAAAAATATGGTCACCACACGCCCTTACCTGCAGCCATTCTGTCAAAGAACACATCTAAGTTCACTGTTTTCTTTTAAAAGAAGCCTGGAAAGTTCACGTCTTTCTTCCGTGCAGTAATTTACAGGCTAGGCCACTCAGCAAGGGAGTGAGAGAGGGGAACGCAAACTCCTCCTTATCCTCGACATTCATTCACATCCACATCTCCTGCCCCCCAGGCGCTGTTAGCTGTGTGTTTTCCTAACTGGAAACCAGCAAGAGATGCATTGCTTCCTTCACTCACAGCAACTTTATTGTTACTGATCACAGACAGTGTGTGTCGTGGGCTGATCGCTCCAAAGGAGATGGATAGCTGTGGGCTCTCAGTCCTCCATTCTGAGATGGTTTTTTGTAGCCTGACACATGTAGTATTTTATGCAGTAAGTGGTGAATGTATATATACATCTTTTGGGGGGCAGAAACCAGAAACCCAAGCATGGCTCTCTTCTAGGCTGTGGGTTCCTTTCTCCTGCTTCTCTCTAGTCTAACAAGTCCTGATTTCCTTCCTGCACAGGGGCCCAGCTGCCACAGGTGCAGTATAAATCATCTCCTCCCCACTCTGCCTTCCTCTTCTAATTACTTAGGATACATTCAGAGATGTAGGTTTTGGTATCATCAGGCAAATGAGGGAAAACAGTCAGGTGGTTTGTGGTATGAACATACTGTTGCTGGCTGTATCTTTAACAAAGAAGTCACCACAGCTGTGTTTTGCAAGGAGACCATTCCCAGAGATTTTCTCAGAATGTGTCTGATAAATCACACTGACTGAAAATATTGATACACATTTTGTGCTTGTTTTGCATTTAATGTTTGAGAATGCTTCTCAGAGAGGGTCTCTGCTTTCCACATTTGCTGGATTGAGGTAGAAGCAAAGCTCTGTTCCTCCAGTAACTTTGAAATTGAGATAAATGGTGTCACTGAGTTCAAAGCCTCCAAGTGAAAAGCAAGTCAAGAGGGTATTTTTATTATTGTTATTTCTGGTTTGGATTTAGGTGCATCTATTCAGGTGAAATTTAGTTGCAGATATTCAAATATGTTCCACTTGACTGATCCTTAAAGTTCTTCAGAGATTTGGCCCCTAGTTTCTATCCCATATATATATACGGTATAAGATATAAGGTATCTTACCTTTTCCAATATGTAAAAAACATCGTAAGTTTTGAAGGTGACACTTTTCTAAGTTGACAGCAGTAGCACAAGATGAACTCATTTTTATAAATCCCTTGCCTGAAATTGTCCCAGCCACATCCCTCTGCATTTCTCATGCTGGGCAGATAAAATGTGGATTTTGATACCACAACAATTGCTTACTGTGCAAGATGCTGTTCCTCAGAAGTACTAAGCAGTGGGGAGTGGATGTGGGCCCAGTGTTATTATTAGTTGTGTTCACCAAGCCAGCTATCAGTCAGAAAATATTCAGCTGCCAGCTGTGGGCCAAACCAGGACTGGGGTGAAGGAGGCTTTGGGAGTGTCATGAGGGCATTGCAGATGATCAGTAGCTGTTTTTAGACTGAGCCATGTGATTTATAATATTCCCTTTGTTAATTGTCATGCCGGCTAAAAACTCAAAATTTGTATTTTCCCCAAGGAGAGAAGCTGACATTAAATAACAGAAATCATCACTGAGGTCCAACCAATCAAAAAATATCTATTAAAGTGACAATAAAAATGTCAGTGTTGACTTCAGGAAAAGCAAACTGAAATATCTGCATTTGGCATGGCCTCATTTATTCTTCTGCTTTAAAGGGCTCAGTGGAGAAAAAAAAAAAAAGAGTCCAAAAGAAAGTAGAAATTAAAGGCAGATAGTATCTTCTAGATTATCATATGTATTATTCTGCCAATGAAGAACTGAGTCCTTTAATACTTATTTAAGCCTTCCAGTCCCTAAGGAGCATGATTTATGGGGTTTCTGCTGATCAACAGAAGATAGGCATGTTTAAATACTATAGCTACTTACGTATTGTGGTTCATGCTTTTGGCTCTAGCAGTCCCCTTCTCAGCCCCTGGTGTATTGTTGAAATGTCGGACATCACAGTATCTCTGCCTTATTTTCTAATTTAATTCGGCTCTGAAGAATTATAACCTTAAATTTGCACTTTTTTTCCCTTATGGTTTAGCTCTATCTTACTATAAGAACAGAAATTAGTCGTTGTTTTTTTTTTTTTTTTCCCAAAAGAAAGGTATGATATATACCTTTCCAAATCTTGCACTGAAGCAAAAGCTGGTATTCAGCTCCCATTGTGATTAGCAGGGTGTAGAACCCAAACAAAACAGGATTCTAGTGTGGTTTATGCACTTTTTAAAATTAAAAGCTGTATTTTGTGGCTTTCAAATTCTAAAAGCATGTTCTTGGGTACATCTGTGTGAATCTGACAAAACCGAATGTAAGCTCTTTTCTTGCCCTTTCACTAAAAACTTCCATTTCTGTGCTTAGATGTTTGTCACAACAACATGTCAAGGACTGGCTTCCTGAGCACAGTGAGATCATAGACCCATTTCCTATTAGTGTCACTGTCTACTGCTCCTTTGGTGTAGGATTATCTACTGATGCAGGCCTTCTTTGGAGCTGGGCTAAAGGAGGTGATAGTGTTTCAGAAAGAATGCTCATGAGTTCTCTTTTAATTTGTTTTCCTGAGCTTTGTTTGTTACATATATGAGACAGGGGGTAATCAATGAGGTGACAGTGGAGAAGTATAATATTCTGCAGATTATAAAAGTGTCTTGAACATATGCTTTTATATTAATGGAGGCAATTTTACTTCTGAAACTCACTATACATTAACTACACAAATTGTTAGGATTTTATCTAAGGATTCTTAACTGTCCAAAATTCTTTTTAAATTCTCTTCTTTATTATCATTTGGCAGAAATACTTCTTGTATATTCCAACAACTATTGCAATCACTTTATTGCTAAATAGATATGCTGGAGAAAGCATGTGCTTAACATCACAACATTTAACACTTAGCCTTTATTAACATTAAGTAGTAAAGGTCTCTAAATTGTACTTGGAAGACGTTTCCAAAGCCAGTTACTAAATTAGAAGGTTACTCAGCCAAGATGTTGACTACAAAATATGTGTATGCTGAACAATGCTTCTGCTACAAGAAATAATCTGTTAATTCTGACATTTCAATTAAAAAGTTTCCATCATATCACTTTCCTCTTAATAAGTGAGCATTTTGAGAGCCACTTTTGATTATCAGTGCTCATGGTGGTAGCAGTTCCGTGTTTACAAATATCCAATAATCTTTGCTCCTCTTTCCTTCTGTAATCAACAGAAAGTGGGAAAACAAGGTAGAGGTCTTGAAGAGATAGGGCTAACCTCAAGGATGACATTTAAAAAAATATTTTAAATATTTTCTTCATCTGATGTATGGGTGATAAAAAAACAAAAGAAGTGTAAAGTAGAAATAAAAACTAAACATATATTTAAAACAGCATATACCAGCAATATATAAATATAATTCAATATATAAATATAGTTCAATACATAAATATATATATACAAATAAACATATAAATATATATATATATATTCAGATACAAAAGGGACCTTATAAGAAGATGGGGTGCACAGAGGAAAGCCAAGGGGCAAGGGTCATAGAACTTGCCATGAGGAAAGTTCTCTCTGCATATATGGAAAAAATTTTCACTGTGAGGCTGGACAAGCACTGGAAGAGGTCACCCAGAGAGGCTGTGGAATCTTCCATCGTGGACATTTTCAAAACTCAGCTGGTTGCCCTCAGAAATCTGAGCTAACTCTGAAGTTAGCTCACTCTGAGCAAGAGGTTAGACAGATGATCTTCCAAGGTTCCTTCCAAACTCAGTCACTCTATGATCTTGTGTGGGTGGGTTTGAACTTGTATGAGAGATAAAGCAGTGATTGCATAAAGCTTAGGGCAGAAGATGCAAAATCTATGGAAAACTATGTAAAAAACAGTTCACATTTCATCTTTGCATTCCATAGGTCCTTGTGAAGCCATTTTTCTGAGGCCATATTAGAGCAAATTTAAACTCATATATGCATGTTGAAAACCTCTGCTCTGTAGTTAGAGTGTGATGAAAAGCATTGCAAAACAGAAAGCCTGAACTGGCTTGGTATACATTAATTTTTTAGTAATTTTCTGATGTATATGCTGGCAAACTAAAATCACCATTCTCCAAAAGAAGTGGATTATCTGCAGCTGCCAAGCTGCAATTTGAACTCTCACCTTTAGAATGCAATAACCACACATGAGCACATTGGCTCTTGCACACTCCAAGAGAAATATGGTGTCCACAGCTGGCAGGCAGGAATTGTCTGTCTTGTGCCAGTCCAAATTGTGAGAGGAGGATACACGTCATTTAGAGCATATTTTTCTTATCACTTTTTCTGTGGTTATTTTATTTTATTTTATTATTTTATTTTTTGTTTTGTTTTGTTTTGTTTTTTTACAGAAAGAACTGGAAATTAAACTCAAGAGAGCTACAAAAGTTATTTTAGAGAAGTTACCCCTTCTTTCCATTTGCTTCTTTGAGCCCTTAATGATAATATACAGCTTTAATGAATTGTTCTTCTTCAGGCGAACTGCTCATGGATACTGCTGGAAGTCTTCATGAGCAAAGCCTGCACAAGCAGGTCAAAAACTGTGGAGTTTAACTGTGTTTCAGAGAGGGAGGAGAGTCAGAAGGAAGACAATCTTTGATCCCCTTCTCAATAAGTAAGAGAATTTAGTTGGATTTACTTCTAATTGCAGTCTCTTAATATCTACAGTCTTCCTGCATAAGGCATCATGTATTTTTGCTGAGACAAGACGTTTTCTAAAATTAGCCTAGTTCAGAATCTCTCAGGATAGTCACTGGCTTTACACAGATAATAATTTTTAAAGAACATTGTAGTTTAAAATTAAAAATAGAATGATTGCTTCAATCATTTTATTGCTTCAAACCAGAGGCAATTTTATGAGAGTTTGTTTTTTTTTGTGCACTGTGGATATTGCAGAGCTACCAGGTGGCCAAGTATGGTTTGATGGGAAACTATGTGAGTGTCTGAAAGGTGCACAGGGCAGTCTTCTCACCCTATTTTGGCTTTTATAGTATTACCAAATCATCCAAGTTGGCGGGGGCCTTGGGAGGTCACTAGTATAACCTCTTGCTAAAAGCAGGATCAGCAGAGTCCAGACTAGGTTGTTCAAGGCCTTGTCCAAGGAAGGTGAACTCACAACTTCTCTGGGCAAACCTCTTCCAGTGATTATTCATCCTCATGGAGAAAATTATTTTAATTTATACCTAGCACAAACCTCTCTTGTTTCAGTACATGACCATTGTCTCCCATTTTTCTGCCCAACAACTCTATAAGGATCCTAGCTCCACCGTCTCAGTAACCTCCTTGTAGATAGGGGAAGGAGCTGTTTGGTCTCCCCAAAATCTTCTCTTCTTCATTGTAAACAAGCCCATCTCCCTCAGCCTTCCCTCACAGGGCTAGTTCTCCAGTCCCCAAACATGGTGGCTCTCCAGTGGTCTTGCTCTGGTTTTGGGAGACCCAAAACTGGACACAATATTCCATTATTGTTATTTATTATTTTAGATAACATTTTGAAAAAAATAACGAATTAAGTGTATTTTAAGAATTTAAAGGATGTAAAGATGGACTCAGAAATAAAGAGTTAGAAGCTGCTTTGTATATAAATTTATTTCTTTTTGAAGTTCAGATGTAAAGCATGTCAGGATCACTCATTTCTTTCACTGAAAATAAAGATGCATCTCTTCTACTGCAGTGTAAAGCTATGAAGACTTACATACTATTACTGAGACTCTGGTCTTAGGAATGATCATGACTTCAGTGTAGAGAACATGAGTCACCCAGCTATAAGAATATGGAGAAATCTATTTTAAAATAAACTTCTGTATTGTTCATTTTAAGATCTCTCTCTGCTATGTGATGAAGTTAAGATACGTACAGATCACATCCTATGGAGCCCAATAAAGAATGGAAAGATTCAATTACTTTATATTGCAAAAGCAGCAGCGCTTTGGCTTTGATACAGCTGAAGTGTAGAAGGTATGATCTGTTACAGTCAGTGAAACCTCTGTGGAGCACAACACATAAAACTGAATTTTCAGTGAACAGAACTCTAGTTCTATAAAATAATATGGTTTCTGAGCAGTGTATAATGAATCATCTCAGCACTGCTCAAGTGCATTAATTTGGCTGCTGAGACTTTTGAATAACCTATGTAAAATACACCCCTTCCTAGCTTTCCCCCACAGCTAAAGCTGTTGCCCAGACTCTCATCATCTGCTATTTCAATCACTGCCACATCATCTTCTTGAGCCTTGACTAATGCATTCTTTCTATGACCATGGTCATTGAACATACTATTGTTCAGATAATTTTCCCAGTTCCTCACTTTGACAAAGTCCCCTCTAGAACACGTGCAGCGGTCATTAACACCCCAGTGCCGCATGATGGTACATGCCATGCCTACAGTGCCATGCCTATGGTAAATTCCTCTCTTGATTTCAGTATGTACTTTTCTTTCCTTTGCTCTTTAATCTCTCAAGTCCCTTGACTCTTTTCCCTCTGATTGTAAACACGTTCTGGGCTCTGCAGACTCTGATTCAGCTTCTGAGCCACTGACACCATTCTTCCCAAAATCATAGAATCATAGGAGGGTTGGAAGGGACCTCAAGGATCATCTGGTCCAACCTTCCCTGGCAAAAGCATGGTCTAGACAAGATGGCCCAGCACCCTGTCTAGCTGAATCTTAAAAGTGTCCAATGTTGGGGAATCTACCACTTCCTTGGGGAGACTATTCCAGTGGCTGATAGTTTTCATTGTGAAAAATTTTCCACTTGTGTCCAATCAGAATCTCCTCAACAGTAACTTGTACCCATTACCCTTCATCTTTTCCATATGACACCTTGTAAAAAGGGAGTCTCCATCTTCTTTGCAGCCACCCTTTAAATACTGGAGCATGGTGATAAGGTGTCCCCTAAGCTGTCTTTTCTCAAGGCTGTATAAACCAAATTCTCTCAGCTTTTCCTCATATGGCAGGCTCCCCTGTCCCTTGATCACCTTTGTGGCCCTCCTCTGGACCCTCTCCAGCCTGTCCACATCTTTTTTGTACAGCGGTGACAAAAACTGAACATGGTATTCCAGGTGTGGCCTGACAAGTGCTGAGTAGAGTGGGACAATGACTTCTTTATCTCTGTTGGTGATGCCCTTGCTGATGCAACCCAGCATCCTGTTGGCTTTCCTTGCCACTGCAGCACACTGGTCACTCATATTGAGCTTGTTGTCCACCAGGACCCTGAGGTCCCTTTCCACAGAGCTGCTCTCCAGCTGGGTAGATCCCAGTCTGTGCTGGACTCCTGGATTGTTTTTCCAGGTGCAAGATCTTACACTTGTCCTTGCTGAACTTCGTAAGGTTCTTGCTAGGCCACTCTTCCAGCCTATCCAGGTTATCCTGCAGGATGGATCTCTCTTCTGAAGTGTCTACTTCCCCACTCAGTTTACTAACATTAGCAAACTTCAGGGTATGCCTAAGCCCATCATCCAGATCACTTATGAAGATATTAAACAGTGTCGGGCCCAATATCGGTCCATAGGGGACCTCACTTGTGACAGGTTGCCATTTTGAAAAAGAGCTATTTGCCACCACCCTCTGGGAGCAGCCTGACAGCCAGTTCCCCACCCACCACACAGACACCTTGGCTAGACCATAACTCATCGGTTTCTCTAGGAGGAGTCTGTGGGGAACCGTATCAGAAACCTTGGAGAAATCCAGGTAGACAATGTCCACCACTTGCCTCTCATCAACTGAGGAGGTTACTTTGTTGTAGGAGGAGATCAAGTTTGTTAAGAACACTTTGCCCTTGATGAATCCCTGCTGGATTTTCCCCATCGTGTGCTTCATTTGACTTGCGACATCCCCCAGGAGAATTTGTTCCATAACCTTTCCAGGGACAGAAGTGAGGCTGATGGGCCTATAATTTCCTGGACAATCCTTCAAGCCATTCTTGTAGAGGAGGGCTAACTTGAGCCTTCTTCTAGTCTTCTGGGATGTCCCCCAGTGTCCATGACTTCTCAAACATTATGGCAGAGTGGCCTAGCAATAATTTCAGCCCACTCTCTTAACACCCTCAGATGGATAATGTCAGGACCCATCAATTTGTAGGATCAAGCTCCTGTAATAGTTCGTATACCAACTCCTCCTTTATGATATGGTTTTGTGTTTGCATCAACCTAGATTTTTTTTTCCCAAGGTCTGGGGACCAACAGTGTTGGTAAAGACAGAGGTGAAGGAAGTGTTGTGAACCTCTGCCTTTTCAGTGTTGTTGGTGACTAATGCACCTCTCCTGTTTAACAGTGGGCCAATGTTTTCCTTCTGTTCCTGCTTGTTGTTTAAAGAAAAATATTTAATGAATTTTTCTTAATAATTTCTCAAAGTTACCTTAATCCTTCTTGATTTATTAACCATAATAAACAGCTAGCTATGTTCTTGAATTCTTATCCTCCATTAGCTCCAAGGTTCTCCTCAGCCTTTTTTTCCTGTTATGATTCCTTCAGAAGCTCACCCAAAGGTGATATGCTGGTGATCCTCATCCACGTTCCAGCTCCCTGGCAAGGGCTGTCTTGTCTCTTCAATGTATCTCTTCTTTCCTCCTTCTACTCTCTACCGCTGGATAGTCTTCTCTGAAAATGCAAATTCAGATATTATTTCTGTAATAGTGACCAGTCATAATATGAGACTAGTATCTGCAGATTTGACAAAAAAACTGTATCTAGTTTGTATCCACAAAGGAGATCTTTTCCATGCAGCCTATTTTAAAACAGGAATTTTCCATCCATAATAGTGTCAAAACTATGATTCAGATTCTTATTGTCAAATATCTTGCTTTTTGAACATTGTATTCTGTGAATTTAAATCAAATTCAGCCTGCTGTCTGTCTAGTATTGTGTTCTTAGCCAATAACTTTAATTGTAATGCTCTTTTTCTTGCATACTTGCATGTATTCTTCCTCATAATAGGAAGCATAAGCTGCTTGCATTCTCTCTGAAAGGACATTTTGCCCATCACCCTTCATGCAATACTGAGAGTTTACCTCCAGTCATAATTTGATCCAGGATGCAGGACTCCACCACTCAAATTCTGGATCCTTCTGTGCTGGTTTTGGCTGGGGTAGAGTTAATTTTCTTCATAGTAGCTAGTATAGGTTATGTTTTGGATTTGTGCTGGAAACAGTGTTGATAACACAGGGATGTTTTGGTTATTGCTGAACAGTGCTTACACAGCATCAAGGCCATTTCTGCATGCAAGTGCTTTCATACAATCTCCCTAACAACCCATCATGCTTAGAAAGAGCTTTTGATAAATACTTTTAAAATATTAATTCATTATATTCCTTTAAAGTCATCATATCTGTTTTTCCTGCCAAACTCTTGACAATGCCACTCCAGCTCAGCTGTTTGCCTGTTACAGACCAAGTGTCTCACTATCTGCAGATGTTCCCTGTCAGCTGTCTCTTGATGTAAATCACATCAAACAGTCCCGAGGAAGTAGCTGTGTCCTATGCTTACCTGACACGATAGGATGCTAGGATGCTAGCCCATGGCTAGCACTGCCAGGTATTACGTGGGCTGCCTGTGAGTGGTGTAGCCTGCCTGGATCAAACTGGATGTTAAAATCCCAGCCAGCTCCCAAACCATCGACTGCAGGCTTCCTCTGCAGAGCTGGATCCCACCTGGGCTACCGCCTCCTCATTGCATACAGGAAAAATTCAGTGCTGAGGCTTATTCCTGCTCTCAAACTCTAAGCATTTCACTTGGAGATACTTTCCTCTTATTTATTTTCCAGGTGTAGGAGACCTTCAGGGGAGCCCATGCTGGTGAAGGGTGACTGGCTATCCTTCCTTAAGAAATGGGGAAATGTCTGAGACTTGTTTCCCATGAAACCCAGTACCACACTTTGAGAGACCTCAGTTATCTTCAGTGTCAGCATAACACCTTTCTGAAAGTCCATTTATGCTTTTATATATTTCAGACACATGTGGAAATGGAGTTGTATTAGTGGGGAGGTCCCGATATCACTATTTATACAAAAGACTCCAAGACTCACCTCCAGGTAACAGTTGTAGACTGAAAGACCCATGACAATGGGTTTGTAGACCTGAAAACTCTAAAGATCAGTTCCCGGAGTCCTCACAAAGGTGTAGTTAGCACCTCTGATTTCCTCTTGTATTCTGATCTCTCTCTCCCTTCCACTGCAGCTTTGGAGGATCTATAGGGTGGTGGTACACTTTTTATTTCTGCATCAGAAAATCGCAACCATGTAGTCTAAAGATACTGCTAGTGCAAAAAGTCTGTCTCAGGTGCCTGTGGCACACAACTTGTCACTTGAAATTAGAGTGGATATGGGGACTACATATCTTGGAGAACTCGAGTTTCCTGTAAACATCATCCGCTAAAATAAATTATGGCCTCCGTTGCAACAAGTTATATATATATATATATATATATATATATATATATATATATATGTGTGTGTGTGTGTGTGTATATATGTCTCTTCTGGAAAGTTTCACGGTGTAAGTAGATCGGGGAAAATAAAGACCACAAACCACATATATACATGCCTTAATTTTTGCACACGTTCCCATAGCATCAACTCCAAATCCACTTGGAGATCACTGACACTGAGCTAGGCTGACCTTGGCTGACCTAGTTCTTAGGTATGTGTTAATTAGTTGCCAGGTCACATCTCTGTAATTCTTAGATTATGACAACACTGAGAGGTACAGGTGCTCTGTGCGGCACAGTGAGATCTCATACACTGTAACCTCATAATGACAGCTATAATAAAGAAGGATTTGACATCAGAAGGTATTCTTATATACTGTAATGTGACTTTAAAATATCTTTACATTTCATACCAGTGATTAAACTAGTATACTACTAGTACTGTACAGTAGATAAACGTAAAGAAGGCCAGCCCAGAGGTTAAGCACTATCTGAGAACTTGGGAAACTCAGGACCAAGTTTTTACACTGTCTCATACATACCTTTTTGTTTCAGGCAAGTTAGTAAGCCTCTGTCATTCAGTCTTCTGTCTGGAAACTGATGCTTCTCTGTTTCAGATGAATATTTTACTGATAAATGCAGTCAAAAGTTCTGAGGTCTCGGGATGGGATGGTAAACACCATACAGTCAGACTTCATTTATCTGCGGTCAGATTGTCCAGGCCACGGATGAAAAGCCAGCTTGGGTCTAACATGATTTATTAGCTCAGGCATAGCGCCACATGAGTGCAGTTACGCTCTTTCTAGGGCCAGCTTTGCTGTAGAAAGAGTACATCTGCTTTTGTGAGAGCCTGGCTGGCTCCATCCCGAGGCAGCTCAGGTATTTCAGCACCACATTCCCACAACCAGAAGTGTCGGAGGTTGGGAGGGAGAAGAAACACCCAGCGCAGAGCCAGCCTGGATCCCGCCGGGTTAAGGGGGCCCAGCTTTGCGCTGGCTGTGCCAGACCCACACTGCTCCCCAGCTTTTGCACCTGCACCAGTGCCCCAGGTCCGGTGGGGCTCGTCAGACCTGGCACAACGGCCCAGCACCGCAGCCGAAAAAACGCGGTGTGCCGATACCTGCGGCACTGGGGAACAGGCTGGGAGGGAGGAGCAGAGAAAACAGATGGCTCTGTGGGATCCGTGTAGTTAACGCTATGAAGAATTAATAGATCCTCTTGCACCAGAGCTAAACTCACCCGGAACCTTTTGGGTGCTCCCTTGTTTTATCCTCTCTTACCTGTACGTACTGGGGTTGCCACTTTACCAGTTCTAAAATACCTTTGCGAGGTAGAGATGTGGCTAGGAACGTTTAAAAATCACTTGCTAAGGTTTTACTTTAAGGCTTCAAGAGCCACCTTCCCAGGACAACGAAAGTGGTGCTTCAAAGAGGAGGCTTTGGAACGTGTGAGATCAGATTTTAGGAAGGCAGAAGAAAAGGAGGGGAAAAAGAAATAGATCAAGGTCTTCAAACCGGAGATGGAAGAAGGAAATAGAGTTAATTATCAAACACTACGGGAGGAAAAACAACAACAACAAAAAAAAAAAAAAAAAAAAAGAAACAAGAAAAAAGAGGGAGAGAAGTGAGGAGAACAAGGTCTCCCAAAGCTATAAGCGGTGCAGTGGGACGGCGAGGAGGCTCTGCGGGGCTCGGGAGAAGCCCGCCGAGGAAGAGCCTCCCGGCAAAAGCCTGGGCGGCTGCCGGGGCGGGGGCGCGGGGCGGGGCGGGGCGGGCGGCGCTAGGGCCCGGCGGGGGCGGGGGCGCGGGGCGGGCGGCGCTAGGGCCGGGCGGCGGCATGGCTGGGCCGGCAGCACCACCTACGTGCCGCGGCCCCGCGCAGCCCCCGCAGAAAAGGAGCGGGCGGAGGCGGGCGGCCCGCGGAGCGGGGGGGGGAGTGGGAAAGGTCCCGCGTGGGCACCGCCTGCATGTGTCCGGGAGCCCCCGCCGAGCCCGCAGCCCCGGCGGCCCGCGCCTCCCCGCGGGGGGCTGCCCCGCGGCGCGGAGCCGCTCTCGGGACCCGGCGGCGGCGGGGCGGGATGGCCGCGGGGCCGCGCCGCGGAAGGTAGAGGGGGGGCGGCTTTCCCCCACCCCCCCACCCCCCCCCGTGCCCGCGACCTGAGCGCGTGTGGGCGGGGTGCGCCCCTGCGCCGGGATAAATAGCGCTTTCCCTCGGCTGACAGCCCGTCCCCGGGGCGCAGGGGGGTGCGGAGCGGTAGTGCCCGCTCGCTGCTTGCGCGAAGTTGGGGCTCCCGCTGACTCTGCTCCTGCCTTGGCCTGGGGTTTTGATTTTTTTTTTTTTTTTTTTTTTTCCTCCCTCTTTTTGTTTCTTGCGGAAAGCCGGCGAAGGGGGGACGACCAGGAAAGCCAGGAGCCGGAGCTTCCCCCCCCCCCCCCCCCCCTCTTCCTTCTCTCTGTCTCTCTCCCTCTCTCCCCCTGCAGCGCAGGGGAGATGCTGGAAGCGGCCGTGAGTTTGCAGCGCCCGAGAAGGGGAGCGGGAGGCGTGTGAGCTCTGCCGGCCCCCTCCCGGCCCGGGGCCGCTCGCAGCCCCGCACAGCGCCGGCCTCCGCCGCCCCTCGCTGCCGCCGGAGGAGGCTGCCCACCCCCGCGGCCCAGGATGCAGTTTCGCCTCTTCTCCTTTGCCTTGATCATCCTGAACTGTATGGATTACGGCCACTGCCAAGGCGGCCGCTGGAGACGCAGCAAGCGAGGTGAGTCCCGGGACGAGCGTGCGGGGCCGGGCGAGGAGGGGGCCGGCAGAGCTGCCTGCCCGGGAGCCCCCGGCAGGTGAGTGTCCGTGTCCCCCCCCCCCCCCCGCGGCGTGGGCTCAAGCCGGCACGTGGGGGGGCGGCGGCGGCGTGGACACCCCTCCGCGGGGCTGCTCGCCGCCCTCCTGCCGGGGCAGCCGGGCCGGGAGCGGGAGGAGCGGCGTGGACGTGAGCCCCGGTGGGAAACGACCGGCCGGAGCGGCGCGGCTGCTCCGTGACACGCGTGTTGGCTGCCGGGGAGGTCGAGCGGTAGACGCGAGCCCCCGCCGCGGTGTCGCGCTCCCCCGCGGGGCCGGAGCGCCCGTGGGAGCTGCGCGCTGCCGGCAGCAGCCGGTGGCGGGTTTCGCCGTCGGAGCGGCCCGCAGCAGCCGGAGGTTCGCTGTCAGCCCGTGCCGTCAGGGCTCGCGTGTCCGTGGGGCGGCACTGAGGCCGCCTCCCGTGGACCATCCTTCGCGGGACCGTGTTTGCGGGGCGGAAAGGCGGCTCCTCCCCGGGCCCCCCCGGCCGGCCGAACCGCTCCCGCCCACCCCGCGCAGCCCAGCCCGCGGGAGAGCCGCGGCGGCGGAGTGACCCGCGCCCGTCCCTGCGCCCAGCGGGTTTCCGTGCCGCCAACTTTTGCTCAAAGAGTGCAGTTCCCTTTGAGGGAAACGGAGAGGAACGGTGCGTTAGGGTTTCCTCTCTTTTCCTAAAATGCTGGTGTCGGGATTACCGGAGTTCAGGAGGCAGAGCGGTGAAATGTGCCAGTACAGCACCCGTGTGGACGGAAAGGTTACTGCAGCTCTTCCCCAGCTGTCAGGAGTGTCCGTGGGTTTTTTTTGGTGGCTGTGCTTTTTTTTTTTTTTTTTTTTTTAATTACTCTTTTATTTTTATTTTTTTGGGGCGTAGGGGAAATGAAGGCACACCTTCAGTATAAAATGTTTTCATTACCCACATATTCTGAACTGTTTTGCTATCCTTTTTCCTATTATTTTCTCAGCCATGTCTCCCCATTTCTAAACTTAGAGGAAAATCAGGTTGCTCAGCTACTGAGAAATAGTATTTCTGAAAGAACTACACTTCTGGTGCAATTATCTGGAAGGGGAGAGTTCTAACATCTTCAGTGTGAAGCCGGTACAAATAGTAATAAAGCTGTGAGAGGAAAATAGTTTGCACTTTCATGCATAAATCACCTCCAGAGTAGGTACAAATAAAATTGTAAAGCAATTTAGTTTTGGTGGTTTTTCAACAGATGGTTTCCAGAATTTAATTTTTGTGTGTGTGGCTAAAATGATAGCAGTGCTTTAAAATGACCAGGCTATCTGTGCTAACAAAGGGTATACTGTGTCTTTAATTAAATGTGGAACTACTTAGAGTGCTGGCTAGACAGCGGAGGGTGATAGTGGTATTTCTGCTTTACAACAGAGCTTAAGGACTGCATTGTGGGAGTACTGAAATGAATAGACATCTAACTCGAGTTGTGTGAATTGTCCTCCTACAAAAACTTAAGCTGGTTTTAATTGATCTCATGTTCGCTGATTGATCTTAGACCAATTGTTGTGCTTGTTGAACAGTTGGCTTTTCCAAAGGAGATTGGTTTAAATTAGTTTTTAGTTTAGTTATTGGATAAATACCATCAGTATTGACAGTTGACTTACTGGCACTATTTTGTGCTATCACCTAAGGGCTTTGTTTTGCGCTTTGAATAATGCAGTCTTTTTCAGTTAATAAGTCTGAAGAAGCAAGCATAGCCAGCACTAAGTACTGAAAGCAAAATCTAAGAACATATTCAAATTATAATAGACATTAGCCATGACACATGCAGTCTGAAGTAATGCTTTCGTACAGGACCCAAAATTCCAATAATTTCACAATTTTTCCATATCCCATCTGCAAATAATCAGGCATTCACTGTGGGGTACTGGCAGTTAAAATTTCTCTGGCATTCTGTTTTGTCTGTTACATGATCTCAGATGCTCCATAATATCATTTTCTTAATGAAATAAATTTTTTTGGCATAGATTAAGTCTCCTGTGTGGTAGAAATCAATTGCATTCAGTCTGGAGTTATGGGCAAATATTGTAAGTAGTTGACTTTTTTTTTTTTTTTTTAAGCAGCTAAATGTACAGTAAACTAAGTATATACGACTGTATCAGAGTTTGCATGGATTTGTAGCTGATGTAGAATACTCTAGTAAACAAGAGTTCAGTAAATTTGGGGATGTGTTCCCAGATTTCTTCATTCTTCTTCTGTTTTCAACCCTTTCTCAAACCATTGCAGCAGAAGTGGAATTAAAAATTAAGGTTTAGACTGTGGTTCCTATCTGGCGTTGATTTGTGTTTTGTTAGTTGATGTCACTTCATTAAGAATTATTCAGCAAATACATTGTAATCCACAGATTCTGCTAGCTCCACTGCTGCTCTTAGTTACTTTTGTAGCTCATTAGAATATTGCTTTGCCTAGTTGGGTCAGAATCTTACTTCCCTTGAAACACCACAGCAAATTCTCCCTCTGGAAGTCTCCGTCCTGAGCAGGTAATTATGATTATTTGCCTTTCCTGCTGAAGCTATTCTAGAACATATTTAAGTGTTACATGGTTTAAGGGTCAGTGGTGTAATCTTGCAGCTGGCTTTACCTAATATCAAAGCACCTACTTTCCCTTTTTTGTTTAATCATATAACTTGGTACCCAAAAGAAATGAAAAATCTGCTCACTTGTTTTTTTTTCAATGAAAATTTTTATCTTTTCTCCAGATTTCTCTTCAACAGTCAGTATAAGATGAGCAGCTGCTTGGTTTAGGATTTTGCTGAATATCACGGCGCGCGTGAAAGACCAGTGGTTTTTCCATTATCTTTGAGACCTGATAAAAACAACTTTCCCAAAGAGTACCACAAATCAAAGTGGGAATATGTAGAGATGAAGACTGTCAGGCTGGCCTACCAGGAGGAGTGGTGGTATCCTGCAAAAGCACTGACAGAAAAGAAAATAGGGTTCATTGTGAACAGCTGTCAAAAATTAGATGCTAACAAAATTCCCTGAGGAAAAACAAGTCAATGTGACAGCAGTGCCTGCATTGGTGGGAAGACTCAACTGTAGTACAGACAGGCTCTCTGGAGTTGCCGAGACAAGTGTTGGAATAACGAGAGGTATGAATGGGACGCATTCACACTGGGAAAGTGGAAGTTACCTATATCCAAGAACTCAGAGAAAAACTGTGGGTGTCAAATACTTGTCTTCCTATGTAGTTCGTATTTAAGGAGTGTCGTAAGAGCTAAGGTTCATGCTCATCTCCTGGATGCTTGCACTCTATATTAGATGTACATAAAGAAAGGGGTAATATCTGTGGCAATGAGTGAATATAGTAAGTGACAGTGGTGATGGCAAAATATCCACAAGTGGAAATAGGAGGAGTGCCTGTGGAAGGAAATTTTCCCCAAGTGTTTCTCAGAGCTCAGTATAGTGTATGGTGTTTATAGGAGTATATGCATATATGGAATAACCTAGTAGCTGGAATCAAAATTGTGTCAATTAAATCTGTATCATCTTAATGTAAAATGGGAATATTCACCACAAACCAGTTATTAATATAGGAAGCTGTTACATGGATTTTTCAACTAGAAGAAAAACCCATTCAGATATTGGGGATCGTGATTTATCTTTCCAAACTAGATATGTACCTGAGACAGGGATACTCTTGGAATTTGTCTCAGTTGGATTGTGTGGTCAGGCTTTGGGAAAGATTGATTTGAGCATTGGGGAAAAGGAACCTTTGTTGGAAATATTTGATTTGAAATAAATACCCCATCTGCTTTTATAAAGACTGAACTAACTCCAAGAGTAATTTGCTATCTCTCAAAAAAAGAAGTCATACTACAAAGCTGCTTTTTTAATTGTTCAACAGTGTCCAAATATTTTACCTATTCCATCCTCCTCTCTTTGAACTTGAAACATGCTTTACATTTGGAGGACAGATAACTTTTTGTCTGTGGCTTAAAATCTTATGTGGAAGTGGTACTTTGAGATAGGTGTTTTCCTCAGTTGCTACGTTAAATGCTTGTAACAGAATTTGTAAAAACTGAAACGTGTTACCACTTTCTGTGTTAGTCCCTTGTCAGTACTTGTGATCAGTAGTAAAGCTTTGAAGGGTAACTTCTGTTCCTCAGCCCCTTACTACTTATATACACATTATATACACTTTATATACACATTACTGCAGCAGTAAGACTGTCTTAATAATGTAAGCACTGAGAAGTAAAAGCTTTTAAACTTCTGGCTACTTACACCCTATTATCTGGTAAGCCTGAGGAAGTTTCTTAAACTAAAACATTGGCAGAAGTGGAAACTTCTGGGTGAATGACTGAATGCTGAACTAGCTAATGAGGCAGTGTTACTGAGGATAATCGGTGCTCTAGTGGATTGTGAAGATTTGCAGAAGAGATGCTCAAAACACCAAGAGCCAGATTCACCATGAAAACAGACACCTAAGTTTAGGTGCTTGATTCAGGTTCCTGAAGTAGGTTTCCAGTGCTGCTTGTAATATTTAAAATATGTATTTCTGGACCTGGCATGTGTGTGACCTTGAGCAACTGGAGGCCAGGCAGGATACCCTGGAGCCAAGTCATTTGCATCTGACACCCCTAGGTGTCTCAAGACTGGTTGTAGTGGGAACTGAAAATGGGGAGCATGTGCTGGCACAGTGTTGCTGTCTGTATGCTTTCCCTTTCCTGTATCCATCCCCTCACCTTCCAGTACAGGTCGCTTGGGGTTAGGATACTGGGCTAGGCGGGTGTGTCTGTTCAGACCTTGAAGTCTGTGTTTATATTCTTTTGTATTAAAACCTGCAGGAAGATTTACACTGTGCTGAAGAACTTGCATTTGCCTGCTAAATAAACTTGGCTTAATTTTGTTTTCCCTTTTTTGGGGAAGGGGGATGTTGTATGTCTTCCAAGGCTTGGCTGAAATCTGCCACTAGAGCAGCTCGAAATGCATGACAAATACCAAAAGTGAGTTTGTATCCTAATACAGGGAAGCTAAGATAACAGCAAGAAAGCAGTTTCTCACTTCAGTGTGTCATTTACAATATACAGGCCAGCATAATTACTGTGATAAAGTATGTTAGCATGGTGTTGTTTACATAAGCTGCTTTTAATGAAAAATATTACATTATTTAAAAGCTAGAAAGTGGAAGAGGTGCTTACTATCAAAATTCAAGGCATAAAGAAATAAACAATGGTCCTTCTGTAAGATGTTTCTTTGTTGTTTGTTTTTTTTTTTTTTTTTTTTTTCTCTTGCTACTTCTACCAAGAGTCTGACTAACCCATGGAGGTCTGCATTTCACTTCTGATCATCTGGCTATTTTTTTATACCCAAAAACCTTAGCCAACCATAGATTAGAGGGGACTGCCTGGTGAAATATGCAGACCATCACAGGCTGCAAACTTTTCCTAGTGGAGTGTACATCAAGCTCAGGAGCTTATAGCTGACCATAACATCCCTTTCCAAAAATTCATCTTGCTTGTAATCTCCAGGGGTGGGATTCATGTGACTACGTGTAATTGTCTGTGCCGTGAATGTCTACATTTTATTCTATAATTGATGTAGTGCTAGTTGGTACAGTCTGTGGAGCTGTTGGTATAATTTAACTCCTCCTACAGTAGACATCTGCTTTTGATCAGATAAAGCATACCCTAAACTCAATAAATATAAAATAAGATGATTTGATTACCTCCATCTATAATTGAATTGAAGTTCAGATCTACACATCTTCACTGTTAGCCCCCAAAGTGAGCTTATATCAGCCCCAAATGAGAAGGGATCCACCACATCCAATCTTCTCGCCTATATTAAAACTACAATGTTGGTGCATCTTTTAACTTTAACAGATATGGTCCCTGAAATTTATACTTTCTTTTGTATTAGTTTTATTTAGTTTCAGATATTTTTTAATGCTAAATTAAATTCCTTAGGCATGCCCTCTCCTTTCACCTCAAAGTTTTGTTTAGGCACAGTTGGAGAACCTTCTGTATTTGTCTAGGCTCCAAGTATTTGCTAATCCTCTTCTTAGTGAAAAGCATGACTTCATACATGTTGGCTGTTGATAATACACAAATGTAACAGCTTGATCCTTTTTATCACAGGCTGCTTTAGACACCAGAATTAGGTGCTGCCATGGTTTGTGTACTCATTGTCTTTGTAGTACGTTTAGCAGATGCAGTGCTTTGGAAAGCATCAATCAGGTGCTGCAAAGTCACTTTGTGCATGCAGAGTAAATGAATCACTTTTTGAGACAGTAATGTTGGGTTTAAAGCACGTTTCCAGGTAATTTTTGATGTAGAGCATGGAATAGGCTTGTGGTATGACTCTTTGATACTTTGGTTCTGACTACTCCATCTTAGGAAGTGAAGTGTCAAGTGGTTCTTGCTTCTAATCACCATCAGGTAGATGCAGAGCTTGGGTTGTACAGCTGTTTTTCCTAGCCACATGATGGCTTTGTCCAGCCAGCTCCCTACATAAAGGCCACGTATTGACCAGGGTTTACTGTTATACTTGTTGAACTTCATGTATCTGTGGGCAGTAAGAGAACTTGTAAGCCTGACTTGAAACCTAGCTATGTCACTTTATACTCTGCATCTGGCTGTTCTAGCTGTCACAGGGTTTACCATGAGGTGAACCAACCTGTCTATTTTCACTAACACTTTTTCAAAACTCTAGGAAGAAATTAAGTCAAAAGGGATCAGGGTGGTGGTCTCCAGTGTAAGTCCCAAAAAGGCAGATAGTGGTGCAACACAATGTCAAACACAGGAGAGGCAAGAGTGAAAGAATGAATCTGACAGACACTTAATTAATGTCACCTTTCCAATGCAGTTTCTGCAGTGGAGATGGGGGATGGGGAGGAAGAATTACAGGAAACTGGTGTTTGTACATAATCCTATTTCAGAATACTTAACTGATGTGACAGTCAATGTTCTGAGCATGGAATGGAGATGACAACTGTAACTCATCTAAAATGATGGAGTAGCACAATCCTTTCCTCAGTAGATAGATCTTCCTCTGAGACTACAAGGGTTTGAGACCTTTATTGTATGTCTTTGGGGTTGCTCCATTTTAGCACCTTGATTTTGAAGCTATGCACATCTCTGACCTTTAGCAATCAACCTGTGGTCCATGGAGCAGGTGCTAGGATTTTCTGGACGGGTACAGGTCACACTACCCCATCCTTGTGTTTGTACCTAAATACTCTTGAATACAACCCCCCAATGACTTTATATAGCTTTGCTTTAATTTTATTCTATTTTGACGCAATTACTTGTTGCTTGTTGCAAAGTTGTCACTTCAAATTTCTTTTTAGGTGCTTACATGCAAAAGATTGGTGATTGAATTTCCTGACCTTTCCTCTTGTTTATGGAATTGAATGTACAAACTGTGAAGAGTAAAAGGATGTAAAAAAAGGAGTAAAACTGTAGTATGGGGCAGAAAGAGATTTTTTTTTTTTTTAAGGGAAAACAGAGAAGCAACTAGTATTTTAGGTACTTTGATTATGTGATCAAGGGGTGGTTTTTAAGATCCCATCTGTTATGATCTGGTGGGCAGTGCAAAAAATGTCCATGTTCTTTGTTTCACTGTAATAGGAGAAATATCTTTTGATAGCAAGCAGTTTGAAAATCTTCGTATCCAGTAATTAACCGGCTATGTATTTCTTTTTGAAATTGACAATTTCGGTAGAGCCAAGTACTTGATGTATCTGTAAGACTTTGTCTTTTATGAGGGAATGGAATTTATGCTGTCTGCTCTCATTCCCTTTTTTGTTTGTTGTTTTTATGGGACGTTTGTATGACTGTAACAAGAAAAGTGTAAGTAAATATCAGTAATATCTAGAGGCATGCAGTTCTGTAATTTAATTTCAAAAGAAACACTTTGAATTATGAATATTATTTGAAGAGGCTAATAGCAAATCTCATATATGGTTAACATAGATACAAAACATTACAAAAATCCTTCTAGTATGATTTTCTGTTTTTAAAAAATAATTTTTGATCTCTAGGATTTAACAATGTAAATCTAAAAATAATCCAGTACATATAGTTTTGGAATTATGAGTCTCAACTTTCCCTTGCATAAACTTCTGTCTATTTTTTTTGAGAATTGTCAAGATTTTCTCCATCTTGATGAAAACCAGACCCAAACATAGATGTAGTGAGATGGAGGAAAGGACCTAAAAGATAAATAGTGCTTGTGATGTCAGCTTTTAGGTACTGCTTAAATTGGTGTTTTTTTAAATCACTAGGCAGTTGCATGAACACTAACTCCCAAGTAGACCATGTCCAGCAATGAAGACAGTATTTGTGCCTTTTTATATACTGGGAGAAACTTGTACTGCTTTACGCTGCAAAGGGACAATAGTATTTGTGTTAGAGAATTGCAATGGTGCGATAAAATATAAACTTCCTGATCCAGACATGTTATTTTCTTTTTTTTTGAGTTGAAATGCTGGCTCAAATATGTTACACATAAATATATTCTCTGCACAAATGTATGGACTTTTCAGCCGTATGGTTGCCACCTTTGAAATACCAAAAAAACCCCAAACTAGCCACATCAGACAAATGGCTGTTGTGCATGCACATATTAATCTGCATATGTATAGCAGCGCTGACAACACCCATCGCATCCATACTAAAACTTGCTGGGCAAGTTGGAAACCACTGAAACAGCAACTATGCTTGCCAAAGATAGGTGTCACTGGTTTGCTCTTGCTTCTTTCTTGAATTATTAAACAAAATTTTGGTAGATACGACGTTCATTATAAACCTACTGACTTACCTAGTGATTCCACTGACAAGCATGTATCTACGACTCTTTTGAATAGGAATTAAAGTTTCACCATCTTTCACTTTATCTGTATTGAGATGGCACATAAGGATCCCAACTGAGAGGAGACCCCGTAGTGCTGGCCCTGCTTAGACAATAACCTCTGAATCAAGGTCACCAGAGCAGAGTATGTCCTGGATTTCCCTCCACTAGCAGAAATATTCTTTAGCCTTTCATTACAGCTAGTTCAGACCTGGATTATGTCTCATTTTATACAGTGCATGCTAATAATGTGATGGACTTAGATTCAGTTTTGACTCAACAAGAGTAACTAACTCAGCAGGATCACTGCAGTGCACCCGAGGTATTAGGTTATGTTCACAGCGCAACAGAGCAGCTATTTGTTTTTAGTTTGCTTAAAGCTATTGCCAATTATTGCAAAATACTTACAAATGGCCTCTGATCTGAGATGTTTCACTTTTGCAAGGGACCTAAACCCAAAGAACATTTTATAGAGGGTTTGTTTATATAACTGTCCTCAACGAATTGCATGTTTTAATATTTTCATCAGGAGCGTTCTCAGGAGGTGGTTTTACCTCTAAATTTGGTCTCCTGTCATCTCCAAAATGGTCAGTCTTCTCCCCTACTTTGTTGAATGGTCACTTGTGAGGAAAGCTGACTTTGAGGGACATCTGAGGGAAAGCACCTTTTGAAGTAGGGTGGTTGTGTGCCTTTGCTGTTGTGATCTACTCCCGTGGCAACAACTGATGACAGGACAGCTCTTCAACTTGACATCCTTGCCTGGGCCATCAAAAATATACCTGGCCTGCATGCGTCTGTCTTGGTGATTTTTAAGATGTTCAGGAAATACTGATTGCACACGGGCAGATCGCCTGTTTTGTGTCTCTGTTGCCTACCTGCAATGGTTCAGTGCTGGGAAGTCTGCCTTGCTAGTAAGAGAGTACTTTCAGGAAGTCAGAGGGATTGCTTTAATTGTTAGTCTTTACACACGTAAAGCTTTGGTTAATACATGTATGCATCAATGGCAATGGTAACAGAAAGTAAATCCCTCTTTTATGTAAATGTTAAGCAGTGTTCCGCTGTGAAACATTACCATTATGGCAGTATGGGAGTTAATAGTGGAATAATTTAATTGAAATGGTGCTTCTAGACAGGTGGTTTGGTTTCCAACTACATTTCTCATAGCATTACCGCAGTATGCTGGAGTGCAGCAACTTCACTAATGCTGAGATGGCAGTGGGTCATGGTTTCTCTTTTTTGCTAATGAAATGGTAGTATTACAAGCGCTCATCATAACTCCCTTATTCAGTCTCAGATTTTGCTGAACTTCACCTGTTTCCCTTGGCCTTCAAAGGGTTTTTTTGGGAATTGAGTTTTAGGAAACATTTGTAGCTGTAGTTGGGAAATAAAATGAGAAAAATCCCCAACACTTTTGCAGTGTTTAAAGAAACTATTTTTTTTCTATAAAGTTTAAGTTGATTCAAGTGTACTGTGTTTTGTTTGTGGTTTGTTTTGTTTTTAATATAGATTGTTGTAGAAATAGAAAACTATGAACTTCTTCAATGCAATATGAGTGCTGTGAAATTGAGAAGCAAATCTTCTGCAAAATCTTACATTCAGTTGAACAGAACCTGTAGGACATCTAGCGCTACGCAGTGTGTATCTCTATTGCTGTACAGATGTGTATCAGTAAAAATACATACTTCTTTTGAAGGGTTCAAGTAAGCAAAACTGACACAGGGTAGGAGAGGAAGAGGAGGCACAGCATAACATATGATTAACAGTTTGGGACAAAGTTGGATATCTGTTCTCCAGTTGTGGTTCTCAGACTTGTCCATGTTGACTGGATTATGTGGCCTCTCTGCATTGAAAGCATGTACTAACACAAAAAAAAATATTTCCTCCATTTTGGATAGCAGAGTTCAGCCTCATCTGTATCTCTCTCAGCAAGAGAACCAACAATTTTCCCAGCTTCCCCAGCTTCAAGTTGATCCCAGCTCTGACCAGGGCCGAGCCAATTAGTGATGGTGGCTGTGCCTCTGTGATAACATATTTAAGAAGGGGAACCTGGGAGGAGGAGTTGGAGTTGTGAGGAGGAGTTGCAAGGAGGAAGAGACTTACGTGAACACCCAGGTCAGTGGAAGAAAGGAGGAGGAAAGGGGGGAGGTGCACCAGAGCAGAGAGCCCCCCCACTGTATGCTGTGGTGAGAGCGCAGGGCCACCCCCCCGCCACCCATGGAGGTCTGCAGTGGAGCAGATGCTGACCTGCAGCCTGTTGAGGAGCCGAGATCGGAGCAGGTGAATACACCTGAAGGAAGCTGGGACTCCGTGGGAAGAAGCAGCCCTCACTGTTGTAGTTCAGCGCTGGGAGGATTGCAACATGCGGGGGTGACCCATGCTGGAGCAGGTCGTGAAGGGCTGCATCCTGTGGGAAAGACTCATGCTGGAGAGGGTTCATGGAAGATTGTCTCCTGTGAGAGGGGAGCAATGTGGAGCTGGGGAAGAATGTGTGGCGTTCACCCCTCTCCTTTACAAGAAGAAAGGAGCAGCGGACTGACTGTAACCCTGTAACCCCCATCCTCTGTCCCCTGCACCACTGTGGGTGGAGGAGGTAGAGAGATCGGGAGCAGAGCTGAGCCTGGGAAGAAGGGAGGGGTGGGGGGAAGGTGTTTTTGGGATGTGATGTCTCTTCTTACTGTCCCACCTTGTCTTTAAGTGTTGTCTTTGTTAGTGTTTGAATTAAAGTGATGTTCTTTTTCCATCTTTTGTCCATGACCATAATGGGTGAGCTACTCCTCCCTGTCCTTATCTTGATTCCTAAGCCTTTTGCTTCATTTTCTCCTTCCCAGTGCTGGGGGGGAAGGAGTGAACAGCATCCTGGTGCTCAGTTGCCCTCTGGGCTCCAACCACGACAGCCAGCAACGTGCCCTTGCTGCAAGGACGGCTAATGGTGTTCTAGGCTGCATTCGGAGGAGTGTTGCCAGCAAGTGGTCCTTCCCTCTAGTCAGCATAGATGAGGCCATAGCTGGAGTACTGTGTCCATCTCTGGGCTCCTCAGTACATGAGAGATATGGACGTACTGGAGAGAGTTCAACAAAGGGCCACAAAGATGATCAAGGGTCTGGAGCATCTTTCCCATGAGGAAAGGCTGAGAGAGCTGGGACTGTTCAGCCTAGAGAAGGCTTAGGGGAGATCTCATCAATGTAGCTGAAGGGCGGGTGCAAAAAGGACAGGGACAGGCTCTTTTCAGTGGTACCCGGTGACAGGACAAGAATTAATGGGCACAAACTGAAACACAGGAGCTTCCCTCTGAACATTAGCAAACACTTCTTTACTGTGAGGATAACTTGCTCAGGGAGGCTGTGGAGTCTTCATCCTTGGAGGTACTCAAAAGCTGTCTGGACATGGTGCTGGACAACTGCAGCTGGGTGTCCCTGCTTGAGCAGGGTGATTGGACTAGATGACCTCCAGAGGTCCCTTCCAACCTCATCTATTCTGTGAAAGGTGATTTGGAAATGTATCGGGTACCTAGCTTGTGTCTGCTTGGTTTTTAGTAATAGTCAGCTGTGGAGTGGAAACATTCCCTTTAGGAATCCTTGGCATACATGACTGAATCATGTGCAGTTGCAATCGCCTTGGCTTTGATGGAATACTGAGATCAACCCAGAGGAAACTCCTAGTATTTAGCAGTGCCATAGGACTTCCCAGCTCTGCCACTCCCCCTCAACAAGACTCCCAGTCTAGCAGAAGTCTTGAAATAGCACCTGCTCCACCTCTTACTTCCCTTCTTCCTATTCATGCTTCCATGCGAAAAAAGCTGATGATGCACAGTGGAGATGAAAGGTGAGAGGTGAAATCAAAGGGAAAACAAAGTACTAAGTTTGGGTGATCTGAGTCATTCAAAGTTATCATAAAAATAAGGTTCTATATCATGTTAATTTTACATCATATGAGTTCCTTGCTCCCCCATTTCTGTCTTTCCAAATATTTACAAATACCAAAGAGTGTATTGTTAATATAATGATTAAGATACTAGATCTAACTCTGGTCTCACTCATTTTGTTGTAAATCTGGGGGTCATGTCAATATGCTTCAGGCACAGTGTGTATTTCTGAAGTGGTGCTTGCTCTGGTATATTGCTGTCTCATGCAATATTGTTGTCAGATCCCACAGAAAGACTGAAAGTCAGGCACTTCTCTTTTTTTAAGAGTTCACTTTGCTAGTGCTGTATTTGAGATCTCTTTTTCATTACTTGTAGTTCTTTCCATCAGACTCCTGGAAAAAGTCTTGCTGCTTCCAACTTTTATTTCAGTTATTGTAACATTAGAAGTGGCATCAATATGTAGGGCTTTTTCAGCTTTTGGAAAAAGGTTGAAATGTGACTCTATTAAACCTGAATCTGAAGACAGACTTGGTTTCATATTGTTTTCTCTTAATAGCTTTCCAAGCAGCCGCTAAGTGAAACTACTGCATATTGAGCCTGGTGTAATATGAGGCTCATTGGGTAAAATAACATTAGTCTGTGCTACTTAAACACACGCTGGAAGGCTTAAGGAGGAGAGGAAGGAAAATATTTGAAGAGATCAACTCAATGTGGTTGAATACAAGTAATGTCACCTGAGAAGGATTAGAATTGGCCAAAGCTTGACCTGAATGAAGACCTCCATTTAGGGCTTGTGTTCCTACCAGATCAGCTGTGGTAGTTTTTCCGTGCACAGTTTTCTACCAGCAGTCATATAGTGAAAGAGTCCAGTGATTTACTTGGCTTCTGTGTCTCAGCTGCAGTAAAGTTTTTTCAAAAAAAAAAAAAAAAAATTAAAAAAAAATCCCAGTTTTACATTCCTTCTCCTTATTAGCTGCAGCTGGCTTTTTCTAATTACTAAGGTCTTAACATTTTTTTCATCTACATTCTGCTGCTTTTATCCTCGCTGGGAGCTCAGTGTACACAGTCTAGCTGATAAACTGCTACATGTGTAGTTCATATCCTTAGATGTGGACAGCTTCAAACAAATACATGCATTGACACTTTAAAATACAGGAGAAGACCCAGTGGAGTGGTTAGTTAGCAGTGGTACTTTATCCACCAAGGTCTTTGTTTTCTGATTATGTGGGGTTAGCAAACCCAGTGGTCTCATATTTTTAATAGCATACCTACTGTGATGGTGTCTTTGAAAATCACTTATTCTTCTGTTTTGTGATTGTGTTTTGGAGCCCTCAGGACCCTTTCCTGTGCACCTCTCTGAAGTGAGGGATATCTTTTGTAGGTGTAGAAATAGAGTCCTGGAGTTATAAAGGCCTGAGTTCTTTCATAAGGTAAAAGAGAATGAGAATTAGGGATGCTTAGCATCTTTGAAAAAACAAATTGCAAGTGTTTTTTTTTTTTTTTTTTTTTTTTTTACTCAACCCTGCTACAGAATTGGGATAGGGATAGAAGAAAATTAAGTGAATGATTGTGCTTGCATCATGCAACTAGGTGGATGTTCACCACAGCAGGCTACTATAGCCATTCCTGCTTAATCTGAGGCTTGACCATTGCAGGGTAAAGTAGGAAATACTTGTATATGGAAATAAAAAAAAAACCAAAACATGCTTATTAAGGTTAGAGTTTTTCAGAGGAACTACTTCATTTCATGCTTCTAGGTTTAGACTTAAGTATCACAGACTGGGAATACTCTTAATGTGGAAATTAATTTGCCTTTACCAACAAGAGGTTTCTTTTACCTTTCTCTAAAGCATTATTGACTGCTGCTGGAGTGAGCAATGCTTTTGCTCAGTATATCAATTTCCATGTAAAATTTTCATTACAAAGTTTCTGTTTCTACATAAAATGGTAATTGATTCTAGATTTTTGTGAGGTTCAGCATAGCATGTGCCTTTCAGGGCTTGATCTTTCTTCTTAAAAATACCTCAAGTCACTGTTAAGCCTGTCAGATACGTAACGAGAAAAAGCACACAATGAAATGCATTGCTGTGGAGGAATAGCATGTTTCTCAAGAGACTTGTATTGAAATGATTTAATGTCAGAACTATTAGTGTTATCCTTCTTTTGCGTTTACATCTCACACTGCTATCTTTTGAAATTGTGACTAAGCTTTAACCATTTTGTTTAGCCACAAACATACTTGACTTGTTTTTCATCACTGCTTGTTACTGTGTTAATTACTGTTCGATTTTGTCATTCATGCTTAGTTTGTAACAGAAACACTATCTCTTGTCTCCTTGTAGTAACCACATAGAGTTCTCCATGATATTCTACTGTATGGAATAATTTCTCCTTTGTTTATGTATGTTTAGCCAAGGAGAAATCTGATTAGCTGAATGCTCTTGATAGTATTCAAGCACATCCTAGAGCTTTGCATTTGCTGTTTGATGTTCCATTTTACAGCTTTACTTAAATGCTCTGCAGGGATTGTGGTTTAGTGGTGAGAGCATGAAATTTGAATCCAAGGTGCCTGGTTCTCTTACCAACAGAGCTGGTCAGTATGTTTAAAACCAGATTCTTCTACCCCACCACCCCCATAATGGATTTTTGCATGTGTGTCTGCAAAGACGGGTTTTTTCCTCTCTTTTTTCTTAAATAAATGTTGAGCAGTCGCAGTTTAAGCAGGGACTGCAAGTCTCTCTCTCAATTCTGTGCCTCAGTTCCTCTGGTGCAGAGGGTAGTGTTTTATCACAGCGCACTTTAAATTATATCAGTAATTTGAGTGGCTAAGAGGACCTGGAGTGTTAATCTCTAGACATGTGTATGGTTATTATGAAGGATAATAAGCACATAAATAAGTTTCCTGCCCCCAAGTTTATTGACTGAGCACACACCTGCATGTAGAACGTTGCGTCCATGGCAGTGGTCCAAGAGATTTAGAAAGTGCTAGCTCTATCTGATGCGAAGTCTTCTGTGTTCTTATATCTGTCAGGGATGAGATAGCAAAACCTGTGTGACTCTGCATCACTACTCTACAGTGTGCAGAAAATACTGCTGTTTTTTTCACTACGAAGTAATTTGTCTGGAAAAAGTATTTAAATGGGGTTTTATCCTGACATTTTACTAACTTTCAGATACAAAGGATAGAGCTCTTCATATGCAGGTGGGTATTTGCAGTAGACTGACTTAATTGCTGTAAGAACAATTTATATATTCATAAAAACCAAATTATGCTTTATTTCATACCAAAATAAGATAATTATATTATCAGATTTTGAAAATGACAAGAGGCTTGAGGCACCTCAGACTTGGGCTGTGAAATTAAGATGTTTCAAAGAGGACTGCACTGAGAGGTACTTAGCTGAACACCTTATTGACTTTAACTTATCAGAAAATGGAATCACAGCTTTACTAATTTAAGGTAGTCCCAAAATTAAGAAATGTGTATTTCTTATATTAAGAAGATTAAAAAAAATATTATCTATAGCATATTTGTGTTTACCTCCTCAAAATTGCCAGTATCTTTCCTTTAATTCTAGTCTCTTATTATTAACATTACAAACCTAATCTGTGTAATGTGAGCCAAGTGGCTTTTAGTTTTTTATAAACATATGACTTCTCTATTTTTAAGACTGCATTTGCATACCCACAGAATAACAAAAAAAAATAATAATCAGTAGCCTCTTGCCAAATACTAATTTTAATTTCTGCTTGAAATGTGCTGAATGCTAAGCACCCAGAGTGCACAGGTAAAATAAATATATTTTTATTTTTTTATTTTCTTTATGAGGGAATTCTGATGTGGATTAAAAAAAGCCCTATGGCCATTAAGGGTCATTATTTCAGGATGAGATCCAGCCTTCTGTGTTATAAGTGGATCTGAAATACAGAAGCTACTTCATTTTATTCCATTTTTAATGGTATTCTTACAAGATGAGGAGATAAAGCTATACACATGTGACCAGCAAATATGTTTCATCTGTTCTAGTTCAAGATTTCTAAGTTTGGTCCATCGTCATTGCTTGATGTCTCAAATTCTGATGCCTTGGGCTAAGAACAGGGAGGATGACAGAATATTTGGTGGATGTTTTTAATGTACTAAATACATGCAGGATGTAAAGCACAGTGCTATTGGATTGAGGTGAAGTGACCTCCTGCAGCTAAGAGTATATTTGTGTAGTGTGGAAACAGTGAGAGTTTGAGTTGTCTTTTCCATACTTCTTTCTGTAACTCAGATACATTCATATGTGATAATGTATGCATATTTCCAGAGTTAAAATTTTCCAATCTGGTGTTTCTCCACTATGTTTAAAAACACCTATTCTGCTCTTCTACCTTACCCATTTCTAATTGTATTGCTTTGCTGCTCCTCCTCTCAGACACGTGTATCTTTGGCATAATTTTCAGCATTTATTCTTCCTTCATAGTTTTTCCAAGTGTCTATAAGCTCTTCTGTCCTGCTTGAAAAGCCTTCATTTTCTCTCTAAGCTTATTGCTGAAACTTCCATATTTCTTGCAAGTATCACCTCCTTCCTGTCCCCAACCTCCAAAAAAACTACCTTTATTGAAAATAGTTTTATTGGTTCATTTCTGTTTTGCAACAAAACTTTGTAGGAAGTTTTGAAGTATTTTAAAATATTGTAATTTGATTTTTTAAAAGAGCTCTATGAATTATGGTTTTGCAATGCTTATGTTCAGTTTTATTAAAGATTTAGAACAGGATGAGTGCGATGCTAAGGAGTTGTCTTAGGGTACAGGAGACCTATTTTCACTTGCTCACTCTCAACCTGTGTGATGTTGGTGAAGTTGTTCAGTCTACCTCCTGTCTCCACCTTTCTTCATCTGGAAAATGGAACCAGACATTCCTTTTTTGTTCTGATGTTTGGAAGATCTGTTCCTTAGCACTCAGTTTTTTCTGCCTTTAGTGCCTTTATCCAACATGTTCTTTGGAAGCTTTCTCCATAAACAGTGACATGATGGTCAAAACTTCGTGTTTAGACTTTAGAACAGTGTACTTCCATTTGTTTAAACTGTTCTGCAAGTTCTTTAAGGAAAAGATACAGGGAGAGTTCTGGCCCTGTGAAATGAATGGTTCATCTTCCATTGACTTGGGGGGAATGAGAATATCACCATTGGTTCAGAAGTGCCAAGTGAAATGCTGTGACAGTTGGATATGTCTGTGAACAAACTTTGGTTATCCTGCGATTTCCCCAGGTTCTGGGAGGACTGTATTCCTTTGCTTATTTGCCCAGTACTTTCCATGTCTTATGTAGATTATAATGAGGCCTTAGTTGCCGTAGAAGTAGCCGAGGTGAGCTGGAAAACAGACTGTTTCCAGCACAGAGCCAAGCTTGTTACTAATGCTCAATAAAAATAAGAGAATAAGATTTCCTTTAGGTTTCCGAATTTTATTTACTCAACATAGTCTTAGCATGTAAAAATCTCATGGGCATGAATGAGATTAAGTAACATATGCTCTTGTTAGCATTGTTTCAGACTTGGCAGTAAACAAACTGCGCCCTTTCCAGCCTCTCAGTAGATAAATGCTTCATATTTTATTAGAACAATTTGGCTCCTGACATGAACTGTAGGCCCATTAATCCTGTAATATAGTGAATAAGGTTGGAAAAATACAGGATGTAAATATGTTCTTCATTATGCACTTTAATACCAACCAGATATATAGTGTGCATTCTAGAACATGGTAGTTGTAGTGTGCTAAGCAACTAGCAAATTGTTGACAAGGCTCATCTGCAATTGGTTTAATTTGGGGTTAGGAGAAAAAAGCCTTAAGAAATTTAAACTGTTTGACATTATATGTTGATGCCTATCACATCTTGCTGGACATAGCTTAAATAGATAGGGCCCAGTGGCTTTATTACCTTCAGCTCAGTATTCATTGCATCCAGAAACAAGACAACTTAAAGAATATGTGAAGAGTTCTTCAGTAAGTGTTACAGGTGAAAAAAACCCACCTCCTCAATTATGAGAATGATTACATTTTTACATTGGGGATAATAATAATAAAAAAATAATTCTTGTCAATGCAGCAGGAAATCCAAGTTCTTCTATTTTACCACGATCTTTTAATTTGGGACTGGTTTTCCTTCCCAAATTTAATCTGGGAGTTACTCAGGTCACTTAAGAAGTGGGAAAGAATAAATTCCTATTGATACCGTAGTATGTGCTGCAAGAATCATAGAAGATTCTATGATTCTTGAAAGAAGTATGGAAAAGAAAACTCATAGAAGAATCTATTCATAGATTGTAATGGTCTCAGTGGCTATACGTTCAGTACATTGGTTGGTGTTACTCAGTGGGGAAAATGGGCCTCCAAACGCTGAGTTCCAAACTGGAAAGTATACTCTAGTGAATAGCCTGTGTATCATACCTGTAGCTCATCTGTGGGGAGCATGCACGTGGAAAGGAAGCTTGAAGGCCTTTGAATACAGTTTTAATTTTCCCATGCGATGTTTTCCTGTTGTATTGTCAAGGTGCTAGACTTGTGCTTGAAATTTGTGATGGGCAGAATATTGGTCAAGAGCCTTCATTATATGTGATGTTTCAAAAGTTTTTGACGTCTGTAATTCCAGAAATGGACCCACTGTATACTGCAGAGTTTCATATTGTTTATATTGAAAGCCATCATGTTTTTTTTATAAAGTTTTCCTTTCTTCCCTATGGAGTTTGTCCTGAAGATATTTCAGTGCTTTGGCTTCCAAGATAAACAGACATTCAATACATCTGTGTAAGTGAAAGGACAGTCCCTTTATTAATGAAGGAGAAGACATTCTTTTGAGACCACCTAATTAATGCTTAATTATTTACTTATTTAGTAATGCTGCAAAATTCTGGTGTTGCATTAGCGTGCTGCCATATTACTTTCTCTTCTTAAAAGACAGCATAGCAGAAATTTCTGATCTTCAATAATAGCATCTATAAGACCAAGTCAAGTTCTGTGGCACTGACAACTGAGCAGTAAAAGATGCAGTGAAAGAGAACTTCTAGCCTTGCTTTGTCCCTTTCTTAAGCCTCAGACCTTTCCTTTAGGACCAAGACCCCTATGCTTCCACAGCACATAGATACTAATGTGGAAAAAAGAGCAAAGGAACCAGTGTATTTTGTGGAGAAAATACAAAAAAGGTGTTTTCCTTTCGTGGGGGGGGTTAGGCAGAGAAATAGGGGAAAAAAATGTTTTTCATGAAAAGCAGACAATTTTCATAGAAAGTATCATTTAGTAAAAAGAAAAATAATTGCCAAACAAGAAGTCAGTGTAAAAGCTTACAAGCAGCCATAGAAAACAGTACCGAGTTCATTGGCATGGGATTTTGGGGTGCAGTTTTTATTGGGTCTGACAAAGTGCATTGTGATCTCTTTGGAATGAGACTTCATGGAAATATACTAACAGCCTGTGCACAGATTCAGAAAACATTCCTGTATTTGAAGTGGTTTAGCAAAATTCATTTATCCATTAAATCAAGAATTGTGTTTAGGCTGCAGGACTTGATGGCCCACATAATGTGCACCGGGCTCCTAGCAGTCATATGTAAACTGTCTAATCACTCTCAGCTGTGTTATAACAAATAATTGGAAACTTAATATCTACCAGCAGTGGTACCTGTATCTGTAACAGTAGTAGACATTCCTCTTACAGTTTCTTAAAAAAGAGACGAGATTCCCCAGAAAAAATTGTTTCGTTTTCTTTAATTTTTTTTTAACTACTACTTTTAAAAGCTGCTCTTACAGCTTGGCTGCCTATTGTCCATGTTGCATTGTTTTCTTTGAACAAAAGCCAGTCTTTTTTTTGGCAAGTACTTTGCCATTTGAACAACTGTCAGTAGGGAGAGATGCATTTCTGTGTTGATACAATGATGATTTTAACAGGTCGTTCCAGAAACATTCCTGGATACAGAGGTCCTTGCTATGAACCGTGCATTGTGAATCCCAAGGTGCTGTACAGTGGGCAACTCTGTCTTGTCCACTGTGTTGGCTTTCATATTGGTTAAAAGACCAGTAAACCCTTCTGCAGTAGCATTTATTATTACTCCTTGCTCACTTTGTGTGCGTGGGATGCAATAACAATGAAAAAAATTGCATCCTATGTTCTGTAGAAGGATTGTTTCTGTTTTTGTAATGTTACTCGATCTATTGGAATTTTCCAAATATTGAACTAAGCAAGCCAAATCTGCTCAAATGTATTACAAGACCTGGAAGAGTACCCTGAAGGTAGGGTTGTGGTGGTAGATAATAGAGCTGTGCAGTCCTCTTAAAAACATAAGGACATATCTATGTGAAAAATTGTGAACAGTTGAAGCAAAGTTGTAATGAGATCTCTTGAAAACTATCATTATGTACACTTTAATTTTAACTCAAATATGAAATAAGAAATCTTCTTTTTTCCTCAATGGCTGTGTCTGAGCACTTGTGACAATTTTGGTGTTCTATAATTATCCAGTAATTAGCCGATGACTGCTTGGCAAAGAAGCCAACAAATCTAGAATATAAAGAGTACAGTGACTTAACTGAGAGCATTTTCTGTGTCTTATATTTGATTGTTAATCCTTAATTATATGATTGCTGTATGAAGTATTCAATGTTTTATAACTACAGAGAGGAAATAAAGTCTAAGAGCTGTCTTTCAAAGGAAAGTCTTTTCTTGGGTTCAAGTGGAGATGATATTTCTCTCAGAATAAAGCCAGCAAGGCCAAAATAGGAAGGAAAAAACTGCAATAGTGTCACTGTAAAGTTGAAGGTGATAGTATCTGCTTGATTAAGCGTTTAAATGGGAACCTTACATTCGCCTAAGTATAGCTTCAGCTTTGTTTGTCATATTTAACAGGTCCTGAGAAGTATTAACTGCCATGATCTTCCAGAATATGATCACTACCTCCTGGTCTCCTCCTGAGCTGAACCAAGCTGTTGATGGGCTCAGTGAGACACAGGTCTGCTCAACAAAGAACCTTGCGCATCCTCATCTTTGTGGCCATGCACCACCTCACAGGCTGAAGTCTGGCACATGAGAACAGTCTTAAATAGACAGGCCTTTTTTCCCTCCCATTTTCTTCAGTGTATGTAATTCTAGTGGCCATCGTGCATGAGATATTGTATTTGCAGACTCTCATATTGCCTTAGCAAAAAGCTCACCCTTCCCATGGCAAAAGCTCACACTTTTTGGTGTTAGATGTTACTGTGTTAAATTGAATGTGGTGGTCATATGGACTTAAAAAGTTGAAGTTTTCACTAAGCAAAGTGAGTTAGTTCCTTTATTCCCATTTGTGTCTTTGATAATCTTTCTTCTTAACTACTTGAGAAGCTTACTAAACCTAGTAGTATTTGCATATTAACTGCATTTCCCAGCAATAGAGGGACAAATAAAGATAAATGAACTTTACTGTGTTGCTTTCTTTTAGTTAGTCTCTGCTATGAAGTTTTTGACTGAAAATCCATATATGCATAAGTACATGTGCAAGGGCAATGCAGCTATATTTTTCTAAATATATCTTTAAGCTTTACTTTCTTGCTGTTTGTTGTTTGGGTAGGATGCTTTGCAAGAAGATAGTCACTTGAACCTTATATGTGCACCCTGGTCCTTGCCTCTTGGGAACTTTTATTGTAGCTCTGATCTTATGCAAGGGATTTTGTAGGTCCATAATGAACTCCACTAAATTCAGGAACCACGTGTTAGACTGAGGCCAAGCAGCTTTGATCTGGAAGTCCAAAAGAGCATAAATAAAGGAAGGTGTGAAAAGATGATGCTGGTATAAGAGGGCAGAATGTGGCACCAAGAGGAAGGAGTAGCGAAGAAGCAGTTTTTATTATAGTAGGGAAATGAGCTGAGTTGGTTAGTTTCATGCGCGGGAATCTTTTTTAAAATATTTGTTTATAGAATTAAATGTAAATTCCTTACTTGGGAATATTGTGATTGAGGATGGTTATGTATGTGTGACAGGATAGCAATGTATACATTTAAAAAAAAAAATATGAACTATACAAACTATTCAAAATATCAGGAAATTTTCAGGAGAAGCACCTATTCACTGACTTTAACAGCAGCTAAATTGTGTGTCCCTGATTTAATTAGTGTCAAAGTTATTTGGCTCTCATCATATGCACCTTTTATTTGTTACAGTTAGCTGAGATACAGTTCTTGACATTGTTTCAGTTTTAGGTGCTGATGACAAAGTTTGTGCATCTTATAAATTGCATGCAATGTGTAGAACTCTTATTAATTGGTGGTGGAAGTTACAATCCATATTTTAAATAAGTAGCATAATACAGCCATTCAGAATTACACCACAAAAAAGAGAGGGGTTTAATGGACTCCATATGTCTGCTTTTAGAACTGGTTGAGTAAAACTTTGCTATACCACATAATGGTAAACCATCAGTGCTATAATGTCTTTGGGGTCTTTTAAGAACCTTCTTTATAGACACTTCTTTCTGACAGAGATTAATTCATTAATGGGTTCAAGCCAACAATATTATGGTTTATATTGTTACAATAAGCAGGCATTAGTGTTGATTGCATTATCGCTTTAAATTCCTGAAAACTGAAATGTAATATCCCTGCTCTTGAAGAAAAACTTATTTTGAACAGCAGGAAGCTTTTCAAGTATACCACTTACATTTTTAAAAAGATTGTTTGAATACATATCTTTGTAATTATTCTGAAAGAGGATAAACTAAGAGTAAATGTATATAGGAAAATGTGGATATAGGATGCAGTCTTCCTGCATCGGTGGAAATTTTTTATACAGAAATGTTAATAACTGTTTCTTAAAAGATGTTTCATGGCCAAGCATTTAAATAAAGCAGCTCTGTTCATCATTTTTAAGAAACTAGTGCTTAGGTACTAATGAGTAACTAGCCTAGGGCCATGCTATATAAGTGGTCTGATTGCCTGCTCCTCCTTCCCTCCCCAAAACAGTGCTTACACCTGGGAGTATTTCTGAACCTACTGACCCTATATGTGTGCTGCCTGGCCTAGCCACTCCTTTCATAGTGAAAATCAGATCACTGGATTCTATATCAACGTTCCCATGGGGATCATGTTAAACAGTAGCAATCCTTCCCTTGCTTCCACCCCTTAGGCACAGGCTGGTGAGGAATGTCTGTACCCGCCTCATGTTGGAGGATGAGCTGCTTCCCTGTTCAGACCGAGCTGGGTCTGCTGCTGTGAGGATCAAAACCACCGAGCAGCACTGAAATGTCTGCAGTGGGGGACAGAAAATCAGTGGGCCCTGAGAAAGGAGTTCTGGACATTTGCATAAGTGTGCCCTAATGAAACAAGCATGTTTTGGTAGAAAACAAAGTCCATGGCTCTATTAAGAGAGCATAGGCAGGAATCTAATCTAGTTTTCCATTATTTGTCTTAAAATGACTTGTGCTTTTCAGAAAAGTGTGTGTAAATGGGTGTGTTTAAGTGTGTGAGCAGATACAGGGGAATGACTGCATACTGTTGAAGTTCTTACTATGTTCTGTCTAGGTGTCAAAAATCAAAATTTTAGAAAAAACATATAAAAATGGTCTTTTCCAATACTTTTTGGACAAACTAATGAATTTCAACCTTTTTATTACTTCAATTCATTTTTTTTTTCATATTGAATTATTAATTCCACAAACTGCTTAGATTTGCTTAAAAAAGTAGACTGGCTTTGAAAGGAGTTGTTTTACTACTTGTAGGTGACCACATCAAAGATCTATTCAGAGCAGTTAGTTCTTCTGTTCAGAGGAACACACCCACGTTCAGGTGCATCTCCCACTTCCACAGTCCACATGGATATTCACACTTCATTTTAGGATTGTTGCTTGTGTCTAAGTGTGATGGGCTGACTTTGCTTCGCTGCCAGGTGCCCACCCAGCCACCCTCTCATTCCCCCTCCTCAACAGAACGGGGGGAGGTGGGGGTGGGGGATTGGAAATAAGATGAAAAAGCTCATGGGTCAAGAAAAAGACAAGGAGATCACTCAGCAAACTAAATGTTCTTTTGCTATATGGGAGTAACAGTGGTGGGATCCATCTTTAATTCTTGGAGAAACAGAGAAGGCATAAGAACCATCCTCTTGAGTAGTATCACAGAATTACCTTATGATAATGAAGTAAAACAGTTTTTTCAAAACATCAAAATTGCTGATATTTCTATAAAGCAAGGGAGATAAAGCAAAAAATTAAAAGTCCTCTGTGGTATGTGAAGTAGTTCATGCATTTCAAGGCTGTTACACAAACTGACTGCAAACTTAGACACTGCTTCTATTTTTCCTTTACAGATTTTTTTTTTTCCCTTAAGAAGAGAAGAAAGAAATCCCATTGTTTGCTCTTTTAACTATCACAGGAATTCAGGACCCCTGGGTATTTGAGATCCCATTCTCCCATGTCTTAAGTGTTGGCAACACCACCTTTTGGAGGCTCTGCTGTTTGGCATCAGCTCTCTTTTGAATGGCAACTGGAACTAATTAATCTACCAGTGCTCGTCCACCCATGCATTTCACCAGAAAACCAGATTGCTGCTGGAAGGAAGGGAATGATATAGCTGTCATAGAAGGAAAGGAGAGCTCTCATCTCATGGCAGTTTATTTTTAAGTCCTTATTTCTGTTTTATTAAAAGGCTGATAATATATTTAGTTGCTCATCAGCCCACAGTTTTTGATAGAGTGGTAGTTACTGTAGAAACAAACATCCGTTCGTTATTTCAGATGTTGGGATTTAATACATGCTCACAGTTACCTTCTGCACATATGTAATACATTCTAGCTTTTTATAAGGCTGTTGGTTACAAATAGCTTTGAAATAACTACCATGCCTTCCAGCTATAAAATCCCATAATAATTATTCATTATATCACCATCATTTTTATTATACTAAAAGGGATTCCTCCACAGCCCCTCCCACAGCAGAATAACGTTGTAGAAGGGATTTCATTTGCCCACATTAATTCAGGATTGTTCAACACCACAATACAGCTATATCATCTTTGTTTTAGGGGAAACTGAATGGAGCGAGACAGCCGCTCCATGAAACTTCAGTAATTGGATTCATGTTTAAATAACGTGTGGGCAAAAAACCCTTCAGCTTCCTAGCTTAATTCCTTTATTATCTGCATGTAATCTGAGTAGGTTCTAACTAAAAGTTCTCTAAGAATTAGGCTAGCTGGCTTTATAGCTATAATTTAGGCATAGTTATACATACCTCTGACAATTCCCACTTCCTGTTACATATTCAGAACATAAAAGACAAGGATGTTGAGATGGTAATTTGTTTCTGAAAATGACTTCGGATTCTTTTAAACCCTCTCCACTCAAATTTTAAAAGCATTTCTGGACCCTAGGGCCATTTATTTGTGTTTTGTTTTGTTTCATTTTGTTTTTTCTCTTTTACATTTAAGACTACCAGAAGAAAAAGTCTGATTTTAACTTAATTTTAATGTGGTATATGCTGATATAACATCCAACTGCTTAAACATATTTCAGGATTTAAAATGCACTCATTTAAGCTGCTTTGGTTCCTGAGCATCTGATTTAGATACTTGTGCATTCACTTCTTAAATAAAGTGAAAGCATATTGTGTCATACAAGATTTTTTTTTCTTCATTATCTGATCCTTATGCATTTGAACTTGAGCTTCTGTGACAAAGACACAGTTGTTTGTCTGCTGATTGAATTTAACAAGAAGCTGGTGTTCTCTAAGTACAAGTGCCTCATTTCCTATAGCATCATAGTACAGTAATGCTAAATGCACATATGTACAAAAAAGTATTAAACCCCAGAAAATCCCTTTAAATCTCAAAGCTGGAAATTCAACCACTGAAAGGTAATTGGACTGAAATTAAAGTCAAAAGTAATTTTCTTATGTGGGTAAGGAGTTTTAAATGTAATAAATAAACTGCGATAAAAGGAGTCTTTAGAGGCAACTTTAAGGAGGTGGTATGAATTCATGTGCATTGAGTGATCATAGTTACCAACCAAATGTACAGCAGAAAGATATTTTCAAACCTCTTGTGAAATAATAGGCAAACTAACCTTCATTTTACTGCATCTTCTCAATTATTTCTGTTAGATATTTATGTAAATGATGTATTTTTGGAGCTGCTGCCTAGTAAACAGATACTACTGACAAGCACCTCGCTGCCTACTCCAGAAGCGTTGCACCCTTGCATCACATAGGTTGTCACAGCAAACAGACTACAAGAATGTCATAGATTAAAGTTTATAAAGGAACCTATTTCACTTAGATTTAGCTATCTGAAGGTTACATTCAGTCTGACCTAAACATTAGTGAAACAAAATGGGCATCTCAGCGGGGATGTTCAGACCACTTAGCTTTTAGGATCTTCTGTAGTCAGTGGAAGAGGACAAGCATCTCCAGAGGGTAATTTATCTTCTCCCAAGGGGCTTACCTAAGAGTGAATTCTTAAGGTTTTAGCTGATGAAGTAAGGTGAGGTGAATTCCATCCCTAACTTGCTAAATATTGTAGCTTGTTACTAGGGTGTACTTGTTTATGACTTGAGAATGATTTGGGATGCCTGTGGTGGAAATTAAATCACATTTGTTATGAACTTTTGTAAATCAGAGCATTTGTTTTAATATAGTTGAGCAAAACAACATTTTGAATTGTGAATTTGTAAAAAAAAAAATACCTTTATCAAGGCTCAGAATCACCACAGGTGGGCTCTGGCCTGGGAAGTTCTGTTAGAGTCTGAAGACCAAAGTTTCAGTGGGTATTTTTGAAAAGTCATTCCATTATGGAATGATAGCAGAAGGGATTATGGTAGAAAAACGCTTTTAAGATGAAACTTAAAAGGCTTATGGCAAATATTTTACATTGTACAACCTGCATAGCTTCTTTCCTGTTCTTCGTTCCTATATTTTCAAAACCTTGGCTTCACAAAAGTAGATTGGAGTCAATACATCCTGCAAACCTTCGTGTGTACAGAGCTAACACAGTTCCTATGTGTGAAGTCCCAATTCTCACAACTGTCAATGAGTGGATGGAAATACTTACTAAATAAAGAAATCTGCTTGTCTCCAATTCTGTTAAAACAGCTGAAAAGCTGAAACTTTTTCAGCAGCAGTATTAGTAGAGAGTCTTGCCATGGTATGGTGAATTTCAGGATTGCCTAGAAAACATGTTAGGATGTTCTGCCAAGCTCCTAACCTTGGTATGTTCACTTGCACAGCAATATTGACCTCTCCATAGTATTCTGTATGTGTAAATAGGTTATTGTTTTCCTCTGGTTCCTGTCTGGCTCTGCATAGTTACCATCCTGGGCTTTTTTTGGTGGGGGGATGGAGTGGTGGTTTGGCCCTTAAATAATTTTGCTTTTTGGCACTGGTGCTTGACTGGCTTCTGCCTTCTGTTTAATTCCTAAATATTTTCTTCTTTGCATTGTAGTTACTGATCTTTATCTCTAATACTTACAGTTGTGGTGATGTGTTTGTTTTAGAGTTTCCACAGTGTGCTATAATTTGTTCTTTATATTGTCTCATATGTTCACTCACTGACTTGGAAAGCAAAGAGGAAAAAGAAAAGAAAACAAAACAAACCTAAAAGGGAAAAACTATATGTAGTTTTTTTCCAAAATTTGTAGTCAACACAAAATACACTGTGGAAAACTGTTGTTTAAACAGTCTCTCAAAGCTGAGACCTGGGTAAAGTTTATAGTTTCAATGGGACTCAAGGGAACGTACATTTTCTGCCAACTCTAAAAAGACTTGAAAATGTGTTGAAATCTTATATGTATTGTATTTGTTTTGTCTGTGTAGGCAAGTGCTTCTGTGTGGCCCCTGCTTTTCTTGATATTCTCTACAACTGACCTTGTAGGTGGGTTTTATGTCTCCGGTGTTGATCAAAGGGAGTTTGTAAAGTGCTTTTTAAAAGTGCTTTAAGAGTTGGTCTGACTCATGTTTCATGGGTTTGAAGGATTTATTGAAAATATGTTCAGCAAATTAATTTTTATTTCTATAAGGTATTTGAATTCAGTTTGAGTGTTAGATTTCCCCCCTAGCCCCCCCCAAATAGGGTTTTCCTATGGTATTTATGTATTATTTAAGTAGAAAACAGAGAATTCCTGTTTTAAAACTGAGTGTGTAATTTTTCTCATGGTAAAGTTACTGATCATATGCAGGTGAAAATCTTTGACTTGTATGCACCTGTATGTTAAGGTAGGATTTTTAGTGGTATGCATGGTCTTGCAACTTCTAAATACATCATCAGATTCATTATTTAATTTGTGCTTGTCCTTTTTTTTGTTGTAAGTCTTTTTATTCCAGTTCCAGAAATACCTGTTATTACTGTGAGACCAGACCTGGTGCAGCTAGGGAAGGGTTAGGGTATTCTGCTGTGCTGCTTCAGCTGGCAAGCAGAGAACAGATACTTGGTATTTGATGTCAAATGAAAGAATAGTACTTGATCTCTGGGACATGACTTGACTGACGGATTTATTATCCCAAGCATGCTTATTTGGTACCGTATATTGTCTAGACACCCCTATTATTTCACTTTGAAAGTTATTTTCCACACTCATGTTTCCAAACAAATTCAGATTTGTACAGATGTAACTGACTTTGAATTCTAGTCAAATGAGGCTGGTTTCAAGACGGTTGGAAGTAAGCAGTATCAATATACTTTCCATTCCGACTGTGGTGTAATTGTTTTCATACCATTGCTTAGTGAGGTGGATTAAACTGGTAATGAATTCCTATCACTGCAAGTGGAGCTGAGCAGAATTCAGCCTCATCTCTCCATGATGGTGTCTTCTTCAGAAATGTTCTGTTCTTAGGCTGTGAAAATGCTCTGCACAATAAGTATGTAAAGATGGGAGATCTCAAAAGAACATACTTGAAACTGCACCACATTTGTAAGCAGATGTTATTTTGTGGCTTATAAAGATTATTTTTTTTTTTTTCTCCAGCTGTATGCCAGAATCTTACATTTGCTTTCTTACTTTCTGGATATGGTCAGAAGTTGTTGTATCAGTTTAGCAAAAACCGGTCTGTTCTCTCATGTATCTGTGCCTAGTGTTGCCAAAGACACTCAGATAGATACATTTGGATGAGCTTTTTCACTTTTGGGTACATTTTTATTTGTTTGTTTTGGCATAGGATATTTTGAGATTTCATGTGTCTGCAAGCCAGAATGAGATGAGACTAATCCTTAGTTTAAACAGTTCAAAGACTGAACTGATATAGTAATTGCTTTTTTATTTAATCATCATCTCTATTTAAGAGAGGGGAAATTTGAGACAGAAGTGATTTGGGGGATTGCAGTAGGAGTTGATGTCAGCCTGGGATGATGTCTGCTTTTTTTTTTTTTTTTTTTTTTTTTTTTTTTTTTTTTTTTTGTCTTTAGTCATTCTGAGTCATGGTCTCTTCCTAGAAAAGCACTTCTCTGATAGCAAGTGATGGAGCTGTTGAGCTACAGAGATTGAGTGTGTGCATGTGTATAGCTTTCCTTTCTGGGTATTGTTTTCTGAAATTTTTATTAATCCCTGTTTCTAAGGACAGGTACTTCTCCTCACGGTCTCTTGTATTGCAGTGTTGTCCTGCCAGCAGGCAGAGAACAATTAAAAAAGTCAAATCGACCAGATGATCACTCTTCTTTATGAAAGGTGACTGTTTCAGAGGTTTTCAGAATATCTACCTTATTTTTTCCTGTTCTAAATCCCCCTTCAGCATATCCTGTTAATTTCTGTTGGCTGGACAGTGTATGCAGAAAAGTGCACTTGGAGGGAGGTTTCCTGAGCAGCAGGAACTTTTGAGAAAAAGCTGATGAATGGACAGAGATGTTACAGCTGCCCAGCAGAACTCCAGTTAACAGTTTCTGTGCCTGGAAGAGCCTGGCAGCTCCCTGCTTTTCCAGCTGAGTGCCACCACGGGAATCTTCTCCACAGGGATGAAAAACCTCTGAGGTTTCTCTGACCCCTGCTACGTATGATCTGTCCCTTCATGTACATCAAACTGACAGTTCCTTCTGCTAAGTGAGAGGAAAGGTTTGGAATTGGCACATTTGCAGTTAATAGTTTCAGCCTTTCTGATTTCGTCCCAAAAGACTTTTTTTTGGTCTTGTATTTTGAGGTCTTTACAGGTAACATACCACAGGAGATCTGATAGTTAGGTTTTCATTTAGCCCAAGGTGGTCTGGTCTTAACCACTGGGCACGTGAACTAGATGTCAGTTTTGGGTTTCTTCTTGGGACGGAGCAGCAGCAGAATCTCAGGGCAACCTTGAGCTGCACTGGAGGCCAACCTCTTCCACTCCTGTCTCCTTTCCCCCTCTGATAAACTGCAGCTTGCCGTTCTGCTGACTCTTCTTTCTTCCACACTTGAAGAAAACTGCAGAGCTCAGGTTTCTCTAAGGCCATGACGTTGCAGGGTGGCAGATGCTCCCAGCCCAGCTGTGCAAGAGGCAGCTGGCTGGGCTGGGCTGACTGGTTTGCCTCCTCCAGGGAAAAGGCACTGGGCCAGATTCAGCTTGTTAACTTCCAGCTGGATCTTACTGTCCTGTCCCAGCAGCATGCAGAACTGGCAGCTGACATCTAGGAGGTAAGCATGAAACAGCAAACTGTTAGAGAACAGAAGAAATTTGAAGCATCTCTTATAGTACTGACTGGACTTTCATAGTATGCAAAATTTATCCAATAATCAGTTGTCAATTCTGCATCTGCAAATGAGATACATAGGACTTCACATCAGCCAGCACACTGAAACAGATTATTAACAAACTCCTTTCCTGTCTTTACCTTGGTGTTTATTTTCTCTTCCCTTTCCCACGAGAGCTTTGTTCTACATCCACTCCTCTGCACACCACCTTCTCCAAGAACCTTTCCTTGAAGCCTGAGGAAGTGGTTTAACATTGGATACAGACACACGCACGCAGACACACACAAGCATAACATCCCATCCTTAGAAAAGGAGTGTGACTTCCTGTACACAGCGGGATCGATGGGGGTGGGAATGGCACAGTTGCTAAAAGGCAGAGAACAGAAAGGCAATCCCTAAAGTATATAAGATTCTTATAATTTAAATGACTAAATCAGCTGAATGCTGGTAAATGTTCCACTGGTTCAGTACAGAGTCTAAACACATAACATGCAGCCTTTCTGACAACCAGGCTTGGACTGCAGAGACAAGCAAAAAGAATGAGGGGATGGGTAGGATGGGTAGTGAAAGAAGATAATAGGAATGGTTTTAAGCATCTTACTCCTCAAAACTAATTTCCATTTTACTGTCAGCTAGAAATAAAGATGGTGAACCTAGCTGCAGCATACAGAATTTCTTTGTTGAAATGTAACCTAGGCTTCCTTCTTAATGTATCTCTGCTTAATATGCATCTCGCACAGTCAAGAACTGGAGCAAAGAGCTCAAGTCAAAGGTATACTGGCATGGAGTAAGGTTGCTTGTGGTACTTTTTCCTCTGATAAAAGAGGTGGAATAGGATGAAAATGGTGTGAATGTGATGTCTTGTCTATACTTCCCTTACTTGTGTTCTCCCCCTGTAAAACTGTGTTCCATGCTAATCTCCTTGCAAAGTTGTTGAAAATCCTTCTGCATGCCCTTAATGTTCCTACATGCCCTCAGACCAGCCTAGCTTGTGGCCCTCAGGTAAAAAGTTGATGTGATCTGCTTCTCTGCTACAGAACACATTTAATTAGATACTTGAGCATGTAAACACTTGAGCATCTTGGTTCCCGACTGAGGTGTTCCTCACTATCTCTGCATCTAATTAGAGAATGTAGGCCTTTCCACAGGGGTCCATGCCATGCTAAGTGGTTGTACAGGGGCTGCTGGTAAGACAACAATTGGCTGGAACTTTCTTTACGAGGAAAGGAAAACTATAAGCTGCTGGTGGTACAGCAAAGAGTTTTCTTGTGGACCAGTTGAAGGCCTTCAAGGTCTTTGTCCCTGCAGCGAACTCTAGTGGTACTTGTGCCATTAGTAGGAACAAAACTATAAGAAAGACCACATTCATGTTTAAATAGAAAGGGAAAGGGAGATACCAGCTTGATTGTGATCAGCTGGGTGAACCCAGAAAAACACTTCAGCCTATTCATTACCAATGAAAGCACTTCTTGCTTCTCCATCAGCTATTTATGGGGAAGAAATCCATTCTTGAAAAGAAGTGGCATCAAAACTATCATCTGTTTATCTGAGACTCCTGAGCCTCCAGGTGGTACAGACTTCTAAGAAGACAACTTGGACTGAAAGAGTTATGACAAGCCTTTCTTTCTCTCCTAATCACCACATTCTCTAAAAAGGCTGCCCCAGTAAACACATATTGTTCTGTATTCCTTTTCTTTTGTGTTTTTGAAGATGATAAACTAGGTTTTACCCTTCGATAACCTTGTGTGCTTACAAAATTTTATTTAGATGTCCATGTTCCTAAAAATAGCACGAATGAAGCATTCCAAGCAGCAAACCGCAGCTTCCTGAGGTAGCAGTGGCTGTAGTGCAGTTTCCAGTTCAAAGATTTTGTTTTATAAGTGATATAACATTGCAGAGTATATGTCCAGTTTTACATCATTGCTTTTCTGTGCACTCTTTGTTTGTGTTCCTTTAATGATACTGAGATGCAAAGTGTGTGTCATGAGTTAGCTAATATAACAGAAGATCACTAAGGCATATATTTTGCGGTATGTGTGCCCACTCCACTACTTAAAAAGGCTGTTTAACCTATATGTTGTTTCTAGCATGCAATGATCAAAATACCGGCCGCATATTTTAGTCATATATTTTATCACTTATATACTGAAAGTGCACTTAATTTTGCAGAATATATTTAAGACTGAAAGTTCAGGTTTAGTCCTCTGACTTTTGGTACAAATTGTTTTGCTGGTGTCTAAAGCCCTGCTTGCTCAAAGAAACTCTCTAATAAAAAAGGATCTGTCTGGGATTCAGTTGCCAAATGTGATTAGAAAAGGCATTGTAAATGATAAATAATGATTTCAAGTTCTTTTGTCTGGGGCAAATCCAAGCATGATATGTGTTATGTTCCAAAATTAATTCAGCAAAATAGGGCGGGGGGAAGCAGAGGAGGGGGAGTATAATGGTCATTTAATAATACCAAAGCACTTAGTTTTCTTCACAAAGTTCTTAATATTTTAAAACATTTCCATCTTTTGGACATAAACCATATACTCTCTAATGACTGGCAATAAAACTAAGTAAAGGATTTAAGACCTATGAATGTTACAGTTGGAGGAAACTATAATTAAGGCTGGTGAGACTGTGTTTCCTTAAGGAAACGGAGAGCTCAGGCAGCTTTTAAAATGAGATGGTAATTATTTTTCCCACTGAACTTCTATGTATTGATAAATGCATGTTCTCCAGTCTTCAACCAGTAAATTAAACAGTAAAGTACATCCTAAGTAACTTCTTAATCTGTGTTTCCCAATGTGCTGTTTTAGCTCTTAAGACAATTTATCTAGTTATAGTTAGTTTCTTCTGACTGTAAATCACTATTCTTTTTTTGTATCTTATACCTTCTGCTGAGGAAAAAAGAGAGGTGTAGAACAAAGTCAAATTTAATGAATATGCTTAAAAAGTAAGCCAGTTCTAAAATACTTCACTCTGTATTTTGCATGCACTCTTTTGTAGCCTGTCTGCTTACACTGAGCTAGGGAGTTTCTGTCTCACTCTATTACTGCTGAATTCAATAGCAGGAAGATTGTTCATCATAAAATAAATGTGGGTACATGGAAGTATCACCAGTCAGCAGGTCATAACGTGCAACCAAGTCTGGACCATCTTGGAATCACTGCAGAAACCAGTAGCATATTTATAAATCCTCCTTGGTCTGGTGGGCTTCCCTGGCGCAGTTATTTCATAGCCAGGAAAGATGCTGTGGAGGCTGAAGCTGGAAGTGGTGTTCACTGCAGCTCCTGAGCTCTGGTGCTCTCACTTTAATCTTCCAGTGCTGTCAGGACTTTGGCTGCCCCAGTAGCTTCCCAGGCACTGTGAGAAGAGCAGACTGGCGTGCCTCGGTGCTCGTCACTGTGGGCTTCCCCTTGGTCCATTAAATACTGTGGAAGGGCGTGAGTAGCTGGGAAGCCCTGGGGATGCTGATTCCCAAATGTCTGTGTTCCTGCTCCTGGCGCAATGAAATTGTCAGGTGGGCAGCACCAGAGCTTGGCTTACCTTTGAAATACTTATTTCTACTTTATTCTGCATAGAAATGAAGACTGATTTTGAAACAGCAAGGTCTTCTGTGAAATGGGATTTTATTTTCTGTACATCCCTGCAAATGACAAGGCCCATTTTTTACCAGAGGATTTTGTATTATTAATTAAATTCAGACAAAGAGCGGTATAGTTAGGGAACAGAATGCTTTGCCTATATGTGGAAAGTCATCATACAAGTAGTGATGTGGAAGTAGAGCATGACATACAAAATACCCTTCTACTTTATATAATTTTTATAATCAACTCTCCTTTTCACAATTGTTATTAAATTGGCAGATTAGTTGTTGTTTGAAGAGTCAAGCATTTGTGGTGATTTTATTTGACTTTTGACGAGGTGGAGTTCATGGCTCTGGCATATAACCAGAATGACTTTGTGTAACCACATCATTTTGAGTGAGTTTGTGTAACCACATCATTTTGAGTGAGTTTGTGTAACCACATCATTTTGTATGTGAATGAGTATGTTTTTGAGTCAACTTCATCAGAAACTGTTTGTCCCGTTAGAATTGTCTGCAGATAAATTGGTTGCTGCAGATCTGTGAAGAGGAAGTATGATGTGTTCATGCATCTTTCTGTCTGTTTCTCCAGATATGAATTAAGTAATTTTTGAAAGCTAAGTTAAAAGGAATGTGTTTTACAGTGCTTGCAACAAAGTAGAGGTAGACATAGCACAATGTTTTTGTGCAGGTATATGGCACAATTATGTTTTTCTCTCTATCTTTGGAGACAGAGGAGGCAGCTGTTCAACAAGGACCACAGTTGAGAATAAGGGAAATCTGTCCATTTTTGTGGCACCTGAGATTCCTTTTCAGTTTCTAATTTTTACACATAACCAAGCTAAAAAAGGCACACAAAATGTTAAAACACAAAGTGTTAAAATTTACTTTCCAGGTCACAGGTTACATTTTAAACCAGACTTGTGTTGTTCCAGCTAATATTTCTGGAGCTAGAAATCTGTCAATGTTTCCATTTGGAGAGAGGGAGCTGTAACTGTCTATAAAAATACATTCCCAGCCAAAGCATGCCACGTGAGGTCGTTGCTGAAAAGCAGTTAAAGTCTGGCAGCTTTGAAATTAGAGGCACATCAACAAGACTGGGAAATCTGCTGCTTTCTGACTGTGCTGCACTCCTCGAAGTCAGGAAGTGTAGAATGATCGGTGTATGGTGGCTGTTTGGGATCTGCTTTTATGGGTCACTGCACAGAATCAGGTCTGGATGGATGATTTTGGTTTGTATAGAAGTCTTTAGTATTATGTTTTATTGTGCTCTGGATGTCATTGCAAAAATTATGCTCTCGATGGATATTTTAACACCTTCTATCCATTTCCTAAATCTTGTGTGCAATTGGTCCTTTTCCTCTGGTTCACCACAAATTTAAGTAGCTCCAGCACACTCTTCCAATTTACGATGTCTCCCTGACTCGCCAGCTGGACTCCACACATAGCCTTGGTGCTCCAGGAAGGAAGACTTGGCATCAAGTGAGTCTGGGGTTAATGAAAGCCTGGAGTGGGAGGTTATAAAAATCAGATGGTTATAGTAATTGTAAGGGGCTATATGCTCAGTTTAATAGCTGCACAGGGAATGGTGATATATGGGGAGTGTAGGAGGAGAGAACGGGCATAGGAAGGTAGCATTTTATATATCTTGCTCTTCCCTCTCCCCTTTCATTCCCTCTTTGCAGGATATTTTATATCTTTTTGCCAGAATCCTAGTCTGACCTGACTGCACTGCATCATCAAACAATCCCTACAGAAAGCTTGCAGAGAGGGGAAACTGTTTCCAAAATCCAGTCTTCTCCTCTGGCTGCAATAAAATATGTAAGTCTGATAATCACACATGATTATCTCTCCTGCGTTTTCCATGGTGATTCTAAATCATCTATCTTTTATCTTGATCAGATACTTATCTGTTTCATTTTACGTTCAGGCCGATGTAAGACAAGATTTTTTAAAGGAAAACAGCCACAAAGTGAACACTACCTTGTATTTTGATGTGCCCCGAGTTCAGGGTCAGAGTTGCATGGGCCAGTGCTCCTGCTCAGGTGGAAAGAGGGGGAGTAGCTGGTGGCAGGTCTGCTGTGAAGGGTTGACTGTAATCACAAACTTACCATCACTGGCTGCCTGAGATGACCAGCATGGAGAGTGGTGATAAGCCCGGAGCTTACAGCTCCTCATGCAGGCACTGGCAGTCACTGTACGTACAGTGCTCGGTGGTCCCATCCTTCTCCCTTCAGGGAGGTGATGCCAGGTCCTTGGTCTTAGTGAGTCGGTCCCTTGTGTCCTGTCCCATCACCCTGAATGTAAGGAGACCCTGATATTACTTACTAGGCATAAGAGGAAACTAAAGTTAGGAGCTTCCTCATGTTTAGGATCATACTATATCTGGATAATTCTAATATTAGCTGCTGAAAATTAAAGTTCAGACAACAGTTCATAGTACTGCGTTGAGACATGGTGATTATATTTTGATTAAAAAATAGATAAAATATTATTGAAAATAAAAAAACGTATTTCATGAGATAAAGTCTTTTCCCTGGGATTATCTCGCATGCATTCTCTATCATTCTTTCTTCATAGAATTAAAAAGTGCTTGTTTGTCTTGTTGGCTTTGCCAAGCCAGCATTGTGACAAAAAAGATGCTTTAGATTCCAGATTGTATATTTAAAGAATAATGAAATAAAATTGCACTGTCAACCTAAATTTTGCCTTTATTTACATCTTTTAATTATGAAGGCCATGTTTTTTAAGTGGTTTAATAGAAAGCATAGTGAGTACAAAGTCTCTGAGGGAGGTACAAGCACCTTCCATGACATGACTTAATTAGTTGCTTTCTAGGGCTGTTTTTGGCAGGGAATATGTATGCATGTGCATATGTGTGCAGCTCATAGCTCGAGCAAACTTTGTTCTGGAAGTCCTTGAGGCACAAGTGTGGAACACCACAGTGTTGGTTTTGCAATCATGTTTTGGAGAGGAGCTGTACTTTGAAGAGTATTCTAACTGCATCATTACTCCATTTTTTATAAAATGTACTTCAAGTTAGGATAGCTTGTTTTCTGTATGCTTCACAATGTTTGAAAATAATATAAAACAAACAAACAAATCCCCAATACCATAGACATTATGTGAATAATTTGAGGTTTCAGTTTAAGTAGTTAAGTGTTGAAATATAAATTTAAATATAAGTGTGCTTAATGATGTTTTTTTCAGAGGCAAAAGTAAGTGTCATAACTTCCTGAAAATTTGTCTCTGGTTGTAGAGATGAAAATGTGCTTATGATTCTCAGCTGCAGCTTTGTGTGACAAATACCTTTCAAAAATCTCAAGGAATTACAAACTCAAGTAAATGAGAGATACAAAGTGAGAGGTGCATTTAAATATTTTGCTTTCTTCCTGTGAAATAACTGTGTGAGTAAAACGGGTGTACTAGGAGATAACTTGTGTGCACTCTCCTTCTCAGTGCATGAGCTTGCATTACTATATTCAATTAAGTAAATTTGTTCTCAATTATTTTCACTTCTCATTTTAGAGCCCAGGCCTGTCCCCACTAAGGCTTCTTTTTACATATAGTTATGTGAGGGAAAATATTTTAGTATTTTTTTTTTTTTATGTCCTAGTATGTGACTTTGGACAAATACATACGAGAGCAAATTTCCTGCTAAAATTTAGGTAGCTCTTGTTAAATGACAGTATGGCTAGGATTTTTTTACTCAGAAGATGCTTTTTGGGTTCTCTCTGGGCCTTCCTAATAGTCCAATTCTTAAAGAGCTTTCGCTTATGTTTACAGAAAGCTTCTATCATCTGCTTCCAGTGAGAAGATATGTTTTCTTCCAGTTAATTACTTCCAGTCAAAAATCTAGTATAAAATCATTTAGGTTGGAAAAGACCCTTAAGGTCATCGAGTCCAACTGTTAACCTAACACTACCAAGCCCACCACTAAACCATCTCTCTCAACCATGTCCTAATAATGGGAGTTGTAATCATGATATGAATTAGGAGGCTGAGTTGAGGACCATAGTTGCACCAAGGCTGTACTACACAGTCCTTCCTTTCTGGAAAGCTATCAAAAATTATTAATCATTCAGAAAACTGTACCAGGAGATTCGTAACTGGAATGGTCCTGGCTCCTACTGACTTACTTGAAATTATTGGAGTCTGTTAATGTACAGCAATGTCAAAAATCAAAACCTGCTTGAATATCAAAGTATTGATTTAGCTTGATGTTTCAAGTGCCTCATTTGAAAACATTAGTCTGCATTTTTAAGTAGCTGTTTTTTTCAGTAGCTTACACAGTTTTTACCTCTGGTGGTCTCTAGAATGAGAGCTGACGGGAGAATTTTGGAGAAAGAATTTCTCTTTTATGAAATACTCCAGAAATGAAGTTTTTCAGTTTTTTTTCTGGATTTGATCTATTTTTTACCTCTGCCTATTTTTTAAAAGTGAGATATAAACTTATGTAACTTCTTACTTTAAGGCATTGACCCTCCTTTTATTCTGAGATAGTGAAGTGCTATTATCTCAATTTTAAGAATGAGGAATTCAGAGTAAGAAAAACGAAATTATTTGCCCAAGTCATGAAAATAGCTGTGGCTGAATTATTCCTTGCACCTAGGTATGTCTTATCCTAAGATGAGGGCTCCTTTGAGTAGTTCATTCATCCTCTCAGATGTACAGCCTTTATAATAAAAGGGAATAAAAAATAAATTGATTTATTTAGCATATCCTCATTTGTTTTTTAAGACCAGGAAGTGCTATTATTATTATATATTGCCAAGTATTAATACCTTTTACTCAGATGTATACTGTCTAAAGACTCAAACTGCCACAAAGCAATTCACAATTTAATGCAGTTAGCAATTGACTGGCAGTGACTGTTGCTTAAATTCTTTTTTTCCTCTTTGGCAAATGGTCTTGCATAGCTTCCTTTTGTATGCATGGCAAACTTTTGATTACAGCTGTGTTATCACATTGGGTGGATACATCCTGCTTTATTCCAGAGATGTGACTGTTAGGCTCTTTTGCTTTCTCTGTCTGTTATTTTAAGTGTTAGAAATATGGTTTGTTATTCTGGTCTCTATTCAGTGTTGAGTTTTTGGATTTGAGGGTTTAGAGGGGTGGGGTCAGGTTTTTTTGATTGGGTTTTTTTGATCCCTTTAGGTTATTTGTCAATTATCCCAATTTTTTAACTTACATTATTTGCTATTTGTCTCATTTTTCCATCCTTTGAAGCTGTGCTTTAATACCACTTCCACATACTTTTTTAACTTTTTTTTTTTTTTTTTTAGTCAGAATGGTCTTTTTAGCCCCACATTTTTTTGTTTGTTTGTTTTGGTATTTGTGATACTATGCCTTGTTATTCACCCAGTAAAATATCCTTAAACAATTACCAGTTTTAACTACTCCCAAAGTCTAATTTTTGTTTCCAGTCAATTATGTCAATTAATAATTTAAGTTTGGCAAATCTGTCCCTTGCAAAGATTCAGATAATCATATTTCTGGCTTATGCTATGTACTGCTTGTACAATATACAGTCCAAAACTCACAGGTACATTGTCAACTGCTAATTTTTGATCAGCATGTACCTGTTTTTTGTTTTAAAAGTTAATCTAACTTTGAATTGCCCCTGAAGAAGCACACTAATGTAGTGGTCTTTATAACTACAAAAAAGACCCCGCCTGAGTAAAGAAACTCTAGATAACATTCTTTAAATGCTCATATAAGAGAACTCATATCAGATTTCTCCAATGCCAAACTTTCCTGGGATGCCATTTTTCTTTTCTGATAGCTGATGGCTAAGGAATAATTTATCCTTGTGTCTTGGGAGGGCTGGAAGTCCATCAGTACTAATGTCTTGTGAGTGAGCTTTACAGGCCACGGAGTTGCTGTACTACTTTGTGTGTGAGACTCTAAAGGGTAAATGGTTTGTCTGATGCAGAATACTGCCTGTATCACCACTTATCAGAGTCTCATCTTTTGGAACGAGGAGGTGTGGGTGGGATTTTCAGCATTTGAACATAAAACCTTTTCTCCTCAGTCTTGGTAATACAAAATGGGTAACCGTATCCACATTCTCATTTTAGGAGTGCAATAATGTGACACTAAACCTCTGTTCTAGTGTCAGTGTAGGGCAGGGTGGTTTGCCCTTGTGGGGAGGTCCTCTGCTTGCAGGAGGTAGGAAATTGCAACCTGTCCTTCTGGAAAATCTCTGCTCCTTTCAAAAGAAAGGTATCTTGGGGGTGGGGTGGGGGGGGGGGGTGGGGCGGGGCGGGAACTTTCAGGGTTTTTTGGCCAGTTGTGGGTATTGTTTTGTGTTTTCACGAATTTCATCTAATTTGAGATGATCTGCATTGCTACCTATAGGTATTTTCCTCTGGTGATCTTTTTTCTCTTAAGATGGCTCACTTTGTGAGGGAAAGGATACTTCCAGCTGTGAAGATATCCCTTATGTTCCTTTATTTGCAAGTATAGCACATTTCCAAAATCACTTGTTTCCATTTTATTTATTGATAGTTGTTGCCTCCCTCCTTGGGATCTCCTGTGGAAAGGAGTATGTCTGGACATCCATAAAACTTTCCATATCCCTGAGTACTTTGTTACCTGTTCCTCCACCAGAAGTGCACTGCACATCAGGTGTCTCAAGCTGCCTCCTTCAAGGAAGAAGTGAAATCTGATACTTCAGATACAGGTCATTGGACCACAGGATAAGTCAGTCTGGAAGAGACCTCCCAAGCAGGAGATTGGACCTCCCTTCCCAATCTCCTGCTCAGAGCAGGGCCAGGTGTGAGGCCAGACCAGATTTCCAGCTGGGGCTTGAAATGGCTGTGTCTTCCTTGACCTGTTCAGACTGTTGTGATGCCACTTGGAGTCCTGGACTTACCGAACCTGGGTAGCTGTTGGAGTAATCACGGCATCCATCTAGCTTTGAATTTCCTTCCTGGGCAAGGAGAAAACAGTATCTTCTCTTTTGCTAGTGTTTCAAAAGAATTGAAATGAATTCATCCCAAGTACCCCACCTGGGACCTTGTAAGTGCTATTGGTTTTCTAGAGCAAACGTAATCATTACCTGCTCTCTGTCAGCTGCTGTAGCTGAGGAAATGCAGTGCTGTTTTTACACAGTACCCAGATGAGTTTCTCTACAGACTTGTCATATCTACCTGGAGGCTACCAGCCTAGTCCTCTGCATATACTGGGGGGAACATCTTTACTTCTGTGTGGTCCAAACTTCCTTCTCAACCTAATGCCTAACATGAAACCCAGCTTGCCTTCATCAGGCTTGGACATCTGGCAAATTCTGCTTGTACAGACCCCCACTGAAGCTTTGCTCAGAGCTAGATTTTGCTTGGTGTAAGGACCTGTACAACATTTATTCTACAAAACTTATGATACTGCGAATATAACCTTACGTGCCTTTTGAATTTTTCTACTCAACTCCTTATGTCTCAGGCTATTAAACCTTCCAGACTATTCCCAATTATATAAACCTTACATTTCTTCATTCTTAGAGGGTACCACTTTCTGTACCTTTCAGTTTAATAATATTTTTTTTTAATAAAAAGGCAAAAATCTCCATTTACATGCTGTTCAACATTTCAGAAGTTTGCTATTTATGAAACACTAACCAGTGTGTTCACTGCTTTATAAACTGGAGAAGTCAGTCATGTTCTTCACTATTACAGATTTACAATCACAGTCAAATATTTGTTTGTTTGGCATTTCCTTTACATGCCAGTTCCTGTTGTATAATAAAATGTGATAGCAAACAATAGTTAAGCATGTAGTCATTAGTTTAGTGGTGCTTAATATAACAATGAAAATAACTATATAGTCTTTGCCTCTGTTTACTTCTCTTGGAATTGCTGTATAGATTATCTAGCTTCAGATTCCAGATTTGATATCTATCACTTAAAAAATATGTTTAATTTTGTCTTTCAGGAAGTGAAAAGGAAGACTTGAACTCCTTCTCTAACTACCTTTTTTCTGTTCCTCAATCTTTTCTACCTTTTTAGGAAAAAGTAAAAGTATGAAAAGGCAAAGTAAAAGATCCTGCATCATGTGTAAAGTCTTCTTGTATGTCCATGTACTTTGTGTCTTAAGCAGAGTGTTCTGGATCTTCACCTCTTTAGCTTTAGTGCTTCCAAAAATGTTTTGTATTCAGCGGTTTGGGTGGATCTGGGTTTGGAACTGTGTTTTCTTTGGAACGTCTCAATGTTGGATCCCTGAAGTTTTCAGTGCTTGGAAAAGTTATAACTTATAATAGAAGACAAAGCAAACATACCATCAAAGGGGAAAAAATTATATCTCTGTTTATTCACCTGCATGCTAGAGATGAATCTTATTCACAGCAGCTAGATGAAATATTCTAGATATTAAAAGGCTTGGAAAAAAATTGAATTTGTTTAAGTGCCTGGGACTTTGTTCCAATAGGATTTGTGTCCCAGATGTTGGTTAGCAGCAGCAATATGCTGGATGAAGTTTTCTGTTGAATGTGCCATCAGATAGTGGCACACAGAATATGTACATGGGGAAAATGCATTCCTATGAGTTTCTGAGCAATTTTGTAATTAAGAAATAGGTGGTGACAGCCTGTGCATTTCTGGATGACTATATCATGGGAACTTGAAATGGAAAGGTCTGAGATTGGTGTCCAAGTGACTTTTAACCACCTGAGAGGTAGAAATACACTGCTTTGTGGAATCCACTGACCAGGCCTCCCCACCGGCATGGTTTTATAAGGAAAATAGTGGGGTTTTTTGTTTGTTTGTTTCTCTTCACAGCTTCCACATTAATACTGTATATAAAGAGCTGGTCCAAGGTATAGTAAGTCTCTGGAAGGCGCATGACTATTTCGCCTGTATTAGAAGTGGAACTACCAGCCTCCATTTGAGCATCTGCTTATGCTTCCCAATGTGATTTATTTTCAATGGAAGGCAAATAAAACTCTGACTTCAAATAAGCTGGGGAATGTGGGGGTTGTCACGTACTGTCTTCCCTGCTTCCCTCTTCTTACATACAAAGCATAGAAGGAGCTCCTGTGCATCATACATAGGTGAGACGTAGGAGATGTGAGTGAAAAAGAGATAAAGCCTTAGCTGAGGAATGTGATTTTCAAAGGCCTGTTTGGGAGGAGACAGCAGTTGGTTTTGAAAATTCCCAATTCCTGCTGTAGATGGTTTAAGGTTGGCTCTGTGCAGGTGCAGACCTCCTCGTGCTGAGCAGCTGGGCTGCTCGTTACTCACACTCTTTTGTGCTTGCCTGTCTGCAGGAGAGCTGAGACTGGTGAGTGACAGAGTGGTGGCCTGGTGGGAGGGAGTTGTAGATGTCCCTTTGTCAAAAACAGCCCACTGTGTCACTAAGGCAAAAGAGCCCCGCCAGTGCACGAAGGGCATGACAGAGGGAGATGGACATTGGAGTAGATTCTAAAGGTAGAGAAGACTGGGAATCTGGTCTCTGTCCCATCAATTGATGTATGCTGTTTTCATCAGATGACATTAATCTGTGCTGGTAATGACTTGTGGTACTTTGCCTCCATGTCTGCATCGCTGCGGTTTGGGGAACAACCCAGAATCTCAGACATGATTATTTTCTTCTTTTTAAGTAGTAGCTTTGGGGGATTTCCATGCTTTACTCTGTAGACCTGTAAAAAACTGAAAGTGTAATTAATGTAAAATTTAAATAAGAGAAATTGGAAGACAAATTATCCTTCAAAACTATTGCATGTTAAAAATCCTCTTGGGTTTTATGGTTGGAGTTTCTTGAGGTTACTATACATGAAGCTACTGGCATTTAATCAAATTATCTGGGGCTTATGAAGTGTCCTAAATTGTAAAACTACCTGATGGAAGTGTATTTAAAGCTTACATCATGGATATTTTTACAGAGACTGAAGATTCCAGATAAGATAAAGAATTTTGAGATTTGGAGTAGACAGAATTGCCCATAGCAATGCAAACAGTAAATTGATGGGAGTGTATTGGCCATGTTTTGGTACTGCTAGACTACAGGGTTCTTAAGAAAATCATTCTGGCAACTCATAAGCAGTGAAACAGGTCAGCTTGGAGGGACTCTTCTCAGAGTGATAACAACTGAAGCAGTCACTTTACAAACCAACAATTTGATTGGATTAAAGGAAAGGGCTGATCCATTTGTTGGTGTAACACAATTTCTTACTATAGCTGAAATGGATTGGCCTATAAATTAAAATTCAGAAGTAGAACTGGCAACATGCACATGAAAAGTGCATTATGTAGAATTTTAAACACCAAATGTAAGTATTTGAGGGAGCTAGGCTTCAAGATAGATGACCTGTGAGTAGTATTTGTGAACTATTTGGTTGATGTTGGTTGTTGTTTTTTTTTCATTTGTTGGTTGTTTTTTTGATTTTTTTTTTTTTGCTTGGTTGTTTTTTTTTTTTTCTGAACAGTCTATGTAGTTGGCCTGTATGATTGGACACAAGGGAATTGGGCTTTTTTTAGTGTATTGTATTTTATTTTACCTTTTTCTGTCTCTGCATTCACTTTGTGCCTGTGATGCTCGGGCCATTTAGTCCTAGTGTTTCAAGTGTGAGTGTTGAATTACTCTGTCAGTACAGCAGGAGGACCTAGGATAAAACTGGTGCATCTGTGAATAGCAAGCAGCAATAAAAGCTAGTATTTCCTATGACATTTGAGCAGGGAGTGGGACACTTTCCTTTCTGTGTCTATTTATGTACTTGATTTTTAGGACAGCAGGTGATGAAGCAGTGTTTGTGACCTGTGACAGATGTTCTTTTTCTTTTTTTTCTTTTTTTTTTCTTTTTTTTTTTTTTTTTCTTCTTTTCCATCTGGTAGCCAGAAAGGACTTCCTGTGCATAAAATGTAAATTGTTGACAGCACTTGATTTCTGGAATGGAAGGATGAGTATGGTCACTGGAGAACGCTGGGGAAATGGAAGAGGTCTGAACAACCAGACAGAGGAAGCATAACTGCTTCATTTTTCAGAAAGAGAGGAAATGTCCTGCAAGGAACTGAACGGAGGGAAATCATGAAGAATTTGCATAAGAAGTAGAAGGGGAAAGCAACATTCAGTAGAGTTGAAGGCAAGTGAGGACTGGTAGGCTGTAAACAGCAGACAGAAGAGGACAAAGGGAGTTAAATGTTTCCAGTTGATAGAGAGTAAGCTATCTAGAAAGTAAACTATGAGAGATGCCTTTAAAAGCTCCAGATGGTTGAATGAAGAAAGGTGGCTGAGATACCTCTGCAACCGGCAGTTCAGCCCAGCTGGAAAGAAAGTCAGTAATGTTCTCGAAATATCTAAGCAACCAAAGCATACATGTAGTTTTATACCAGCATACATGTCATTTTATTGATAAAGTAGGCTTCTGAATTTGGTAGTCAGTATGCAATGCTGGTAATGCCCATAGTCACTAGATACTGAAAAATATCTCAACATCTAGGTGATTTCTTGAGTTTTGCCAGGGTGCCGAAGGAGAATATCTAACAGATCTTCACAGTGATTCTCCCTACCATGGTGGTGGGGAAAACAGTATAGAAAATTCTGAAAGTATTCAACTGGTTAGCCATGTAGCAAAACTAAAATATTTTGATTTGGACATGGAATAAAAGTCCCCTATCTTTTGAATATAAGTGGAATGAAGACAAGTCTTCTGATACCTAGACTGGAATACTCAGAAAGACGTTGTATCAATAATGAGAGAATGAAATGAGCTGACAGATGAGTGTAGTTTAAGCATAAGATTGTGATATTAAAAATATAGTTAAAACTGCCAAATGAAGAAATGTTTTCATAGTAAGTAGGCAAACCTGTTCATTTATGAGTATAAATTTGGTGAGATTTATACCAAACTCATTGAAGTGAAATGCCACCCTACAGTTAGTCTATTTTCAGAGGAAGAGTGAGAAAAATGTGGCTTTTCTGCGTTGTGGACAACTTCAGAGGAAATGAATGCCAAGTGGTTAAGGCCCAGTGTCCTGAGAAAAATAGCACTGTGTGATCTCCTGCGTAACTCCAGAAGATGGCTGCTTCCTACCAAGAGCAGCGTGGTACTAGGGAAACGGTGTCTCTGTGGTCAAAAAACTTACATAACACATGAATGTTTCAGGAGAGTAATATCTAGGAAAACTAGAGAAGCTGTATCACTTCTGTATTTGGCACTGGTACCATCACTTTTCCATTGCTGAGCTCTTTTCTTTGGTGTCCATAAGCCTGCTGATAAAATGGTAAGAGATTGATCAAAGGACTGGATACTTTGCCTTGCGGTGAGACATTCTGGAATCTTGCTCTGTTTATCTTACCCATGAGAAGGCTAAGACTTGACCTGATCAGAGTGTCTGCATTGGGGAAAAAAAACATTGAAAAACTGTTAGCAATCTGGCAGGCAAAGATATAAAAAGGTCCAGTGGTTGCTATTTGAAGTTCAAAATTCCACTGCTGATTTTCAACAGTGAGAGTGATTAGCCCCTATGATATCTTAGCAAAGGTTGTGGTGGTTTCTTTACCACTGACAATTTAAAAATCAAGATTGAATGGTTTCTTAAATGATATGTTTTAGTAAAGCACAAGTTCTGTGGCTTCTTTGTACAGGGCATTGGGCTAATTGTTCATAAAAATCCTCTTTGACCTTGAATCTCTTAATTCTCTTAAAGACAATGACTTGAGTCAAGCTAGTAATTTTTTTCCTTCTTTTTTGTTATTGAATTTTTCTGTCCAAACTTACTTTTGCTTTTACACAGCTCTAATGAAAAATAGGTATTTTTCTTGGCCAGCCTTGCTGTCTTACGGTGTTAGTATATTGATACACTGTGTAATATTGGTGTATCTGTAAGGCTGTATTCTTTGTTCTGTTCTTTGGTACCCTGAAGACATATGCCAAGCATGAGTGTATTTTAGTTGGTTTTATTGTGATACATATGAGATATCTGTATAGCATTAATTGAATTCAGGATTATGAAATCTACTCTTTCTGCAATAAGTGCAGCTTGTAGTGGTCTTTTAGCTGCTTTCCTCCTCTGAGCCCCGTCTGCACACCTCATGTTTACAGTAATAAATGTGTTGGAGACATTCCTGCTAAATCTGAACTAAAATCCAATTACTAGCATTTATGTGGCTGCAATCACAGTTAGGGCAAGAATGCCATTAAGCTGGCCATTTTACCAGTAAGTCCAGCTTCTGACTCCAGAGAGTTCAAAAGACCAAAGACTGCCAAACAGTGACACAATGACTAGGCAGTGAGTGATATTAGGAACATAATGAGCATGTTAGCCTGGCCCTCTAAAGAAATGATATTTAGGTAATGACTTTCTACTGCTTGTTTCTCTGCCAGACCCTCTTTCTCCAATGGGTTTTGGATTCATTTGTCCATTTCAGACAGTTTTTTACTGAAGTGTAAAAATACCAGGTTCTTGTGGTGAGCTGAAGCACCAGGTTCAAAAGAGGTTTGTGACACCTAAAAAATGAGTGTACAAGAAAGACACAAATTAGTAGCAGTTGTTGTGGTATGGGCTGCAAGACAGTAAGATCACAGAAAATCAAATGCTCTTAGTTCTCGTGCATACAGAATAACTTGTATTCTTGTGGGGAACAAGCTAGACTCATTTTGTATGGTCAATTCTCTTGTGATTTCAAATAGTCATAACAATTCACTTAAAACCGCTTCAACAATATGTCTTAAATACATTTGATCCAGACAAGAGTTAAGGTAATTAGCTGACATTTGATTTTATTTGATATGGATCCAAACCATGAAACTTTGAACACCCTTAGAGTTCAGAAGTGTTTCATTCAGTGTTTGGGTACTAGTCTGTGTTCTCAAGTAACCTTTTCAAACTTGGCAAATTTAATTCCAGATTTCAAATAAAAAAGCAACATAGAGAATCAAGTCTACATGCTTTTTCTTTAAATATAGAGGTGCTCTAGAGTATAGTTGTAGAAGGAGCAAGCGGAAGGAATAGAAAATGCATTATCTGTATAAAGGTGTGTGTTTATGTGCAGTGTTCACACCTGCGTACATATTTATGTGGCTGTACAAAACATTACTCCTGCTGCAAGGACCTTACGATCTTAACAGACAGACAGGGCAATCATGCACTTTGAGACCCAGAGGATGGTGCTAACTTAGAGCATGTGTGCATTTTTGGTTTTATGATGTGACGACAGCAGCGCTCTGACACTGGTTAGCATTTGTGGGCCTTGTGGAAGGAGCAAGTTTCCATGAGGGTTTTGGCTGAAGGAGACCTGCCTGCCTGGCACACACTGTTGAGGAGGGTGTTCCAGGCAGGGTCAAAATAGAGATGAGTAGTGTGATGTTTTACATTGCATATGATGCAGCTGGTAACTTCGAATGTGATTGACCATGTCTTGTTGGCTTGTTATTTTTTCTTGCAGTCTAATACAGAAGGAAAAATAAGAGGTTATGCAGAAATTCAAAAGGAAGCATATAGACAGTCCAAGGAATTTAGTAGTAGAGCGTATCATGATTCTCCCTGCTTTGGGACAAGTTGAACTGATTCGTAGAATTCTGTATGCTTCCCATGAAGCTCTGAAAAGGATATAAGCAAAAACAATGTGGAAGAACACCAGTTCTGTGATATACACTTCAGAATGGCTTACTGTATGCAGATTATCTGGAAATTATTCAGTTTGGTGCCTAATCAGCACAATGGGAAGTTTTCAGATTCTTTCCTGAAGTTTACTCTCTTTATCACAGCATACAGATCATGTTATCTCCCCTTACCATTGTATAATTCTCCAATGATTTTTTTTCTTTTTCTTTTCTTTTTTGCTCAATGTGGTAAAGAAAGAAAAGAAAAATGTCTGATTTGTTCTTAGGTTGTTTTTACAACTTAGTAACTAGTAGAGCAACAGGGAAAGTCATCGCTATGTGACCATCCTGAACTCTGTTACCCAAATTCAGTGTGTGAGTTTAATAATCATTAAGTAACAATACATGTGTCACATCTATAATACCTCATATCTAAGGATTTCAAAGCAGTTTACAAGTTTAGATGAACTTTATCTCACAATGTTCCTATGAGAGGGACAAAATACAGGGATAGAAATTACAAATCATTTGTTAAGGCTGCTCAGGAGGTAAAGGAGGAGAGTCTAGATGTCATGGTTTGAGAAACCTACACACAAGTTAATGTTTTTGGATAAATATATACAGAATTACTATATTATTGAACTCTTTTATATATCTTGTGTTGAACTGTGAAAGATGTGCAGTCCAACTCCTAAACAAAGGATAGCACAGGATAATGGAGGATTATTTTATGCTGTTAGCTCTTTTTCATGTGAGACTATGTTAGGACAGAGCTATGGCTGAAGCCCAGAGAAGTCAGCATAATTAAATTTGCAGAACAAAGGGTTATCAACAAAGAAATCTTACCAGAAATAGAAAAAATAGGTACTTGATGAAAGTAACATGTGGGCAGATAAAGGAAAGTTGGACATTAGAGTTAAACTGATACACATTTTGTAGCCAAGAAGTCTGAATTTTAATGGAGGTCAGTGAGGGAAGGTGGACATGAGACCTGCATGGACACTACAAATGTATCTAGTCCACAGCCTAATCTTGGCTTCCCAAGCCACACTACTGAGAGCAGTAGCCTTTGGATATATCTATGCTGCTCAGCAATTGGCCTGGCCCTGAGTCATAATCCTATACATGCTGTGTATGACATCCTGACTTCAGCTGATTCAAGCTGCAAAACACACTTTGAGTCATGAAGAAATACAGGCATATTGCATCTTTACTTTTGCTTTGTTTCTTTTAGTTCTTTTGTTATAGTACAGGCTTCTCTGAGGAACCTTGAACAATCTGGAGGTAAAGATTTACTGGGATCGAGATGCAAGGAGACTAATAGGGAATTCAGAAGTCTCCAGCATTGCCCACCATGTGTTAAGCAACAATTGCTTTGGAGTACATCACCACATATTATTTGATGTGGTTACAGATAGGCAATCCCTGCTGACAGTGAGATGTGGGATGCATCCAGGCCTAGCTCATCATCTGTTTGTTTCTCTTGTATGTCTTTGAAGATGTGGATTGTGAATGAGAATAGTTGCAAGATGAATTGTAGGAAAAGTTATATCTGAGGTCTTGTGGGCAACAGGAGATGGGAACTGGTTTAGGAGTATAAGGCAGTTAGTCTGGTCGAATGTGTCATTACAAAAGGGTTATCAGAGAGCCAAAGAATTGTACATGTACAATAGAGGCTAAGGATGCTGTTCCCATCAAGAGGTTCTCTCCAGGTGAACCTGGTGCCAGAGGACTCCAACGCTCAGAAAGTGTCCCACTGGCTGTGCTGTCTCACACTGGACTGCTTGGCTTCTCGTCCTGCCTGCCACCCACTAGGATTATTTTGTACAAGATGGGAGTTGAATGCTGTCGTGCTAAACTCAGTGCGGCATGTGTGGGGGACGGGAGCAGAGGGGGAGTGGGAATGTGGTGTGCAGATGTGTGAAGGTGAGAGTAAAGCTTATCAGCTACTGGTTCCAGAGGGTGGTGGGCTTTTCCTTTTTTCTTTTCCTGGCTCGGCTGGTGAAGTCATCCACTGAACAACCTCAATTATACATTCATACAAGATGAAAGTACCAGAGAACTATGTTAGGGTGTGAATGCTTTTAAATATATAAAAATATAAGAATTAAACATAGTGCTTGCCCTTTTGGCCAGCTGCTCTTAGGGTGGCTTCTATTAAAAAGCTTGAGACCCCGAAGACACTTTCCTTCTGTTGCATAATAGTTTTCTTTTGTTTCCAGTAAACCTGGTTTGAACTAGCAAAGTTTCTGTGAAGCCCTGTAACCAATTTAATATTTAAAACAGACTTGTTAAGTTATGCTGGCTTCAGGAATGTCTTGAGCCATCCTCCCTCTGCTAACCTGTTGTGCTGACTCAGCGCCTGAGAAGGAGTTGACAGCCCATGGGGACAGGGGAGTGTTCTGTGACTCTGCAGAAAGGCAGGATAATAAAAGCTCATAAAGGCAAACAGTGATGCAGCTAAGGTTTGTGCTTCAGTTATCAGCCAAGTAATTTAAAAGAAATAAAAGAAAAAAAAAAAAGACAAATGAAAAGAAAACCAAAGAATAGAATTGAAAACACAGCAGCTGGTGATCTAAAATGGTAATCTGCACTAAATGCCCTTGTTCTGTAATATCTCTGCATATGGTTCTGAGCCCATTTTAGGCAGAAACTTGTAGAAAAAGGCTTTTAGAAATTAGAACTGCTTTATTTTTGAAATATCTTGACATTCTCATTAGAAAGACCAAGAAGAGACTGCAGGGCGACGGCTGTTCTAGGATCCTGTGAGCTGTGGGACAGCACGCGTTGTTAGTGCTGTACCTGTTCTGCAGAGAGTTTTCTACTCTTAATATTGCTCTCTTCACAAGTCAGAAATTGCATTAGTGTGATTGCTGGATTTCCATGGATATATCATTCCAGGTGCCTATATCAGGGTGCTGATGTTCTTGTATTTTGTTGCTGTTGCGTGCTTATGCCCCTAGTTTAAAACTAGAATTCAGTGCCTGGGATTTTTTTATGTTATATTGGTGAACTTTATATAGCTTGTTCTCTCTTTGCCTGTACCTCTATTTTAAATGTGTGTAAATTCATTAAATTGTACTACATCCAATTAAAAATATAGAGATTGCATTTCTTTTTATTCACTTGCCAGTGCAGATGTATGAGAGTGAGTGCACTTTCAGAACCCTCCTTTCAAAACTACTTGTAATCATGCGGTAGAAAAGTAACACATTAGAGGGAAGAGGTCCTGCAGCCAAAATAATTTCCAAATGCTATTAAAGTGTAATTCATCTTCTTATTTTGCAGCTAGCTATGGACCAAATCCAATTTGCAAAGGCTGTTTATCTTGTTCAAAGGATAATGGATGCATCAGATGCCAACACAAGTTATTCTTCTTCCTACGAAGAGAAGGAATGAGACAATATGGTGAATGCTTGCATTCCTGCCCATCGGGGTACTATGGACTCCGAACGCCAGATATGAACAGATGTTCAAGTGAGTTTTATTTGAACCCTTACATGCACTTTTGTAGGAAGACCATAATTCACGCTCAGTTTTTAAGATTATATGTTGTGGAACATGGTGATATTTTCACAGATGTCTCAAGATCATCATAAAACTTTGCTAAAGAACATCCCAGCTCATTCCAAGATATCTAACATTCAGCAGATTAAACAGTTGATGCGTTAACCTAGTTTTTTTTGTTGTTATTTTTATTGCTATTATTACTTTTGTTAGAAGGGAAAAGTAGGAAAGAATGATGATTTAAGCAGATATTCCTAGTTTTAACAAACAAATTCCCACTATATGAAAATAGAAAGGATTAAGCATTAATTTAACAGTGCCTCATATAAGTACTAGTCAGTATATACACTAATATATGGGTGGGCTTCTTGTCATGCTTTTTGTTCCCACACAAATTTCAGGTGACCAGACACCTCACACCAGACATGCTTTAATATGTAAGTGTTGCTATTTTAATAAAACAGATGTACTATTAAAAACAAACAAACAACCTTTCACTTTTAGTACTGCATTTTATTTGGAAATTTACAACCTGCTAATGTGCAACAAGAATCCCTGTTTGCATGTTTGTGCCTCGAAGCACAACTGTTAAAATCAACGAGTGCTCTGGTATCTCTGCACATTATTTCACTGCTGTCTGGCAGTTGTGCTGATTTGTATCGATTTTTCCATATGCTCATATGTGAAGTATTACCCATATGGATTATTAATCATTGCTATTACCTCTAATTTGTATTTAGGGGAGGGCTGGGGGGTGTGTTGTGTGTGTGTCATAGTCTAACCAGAATTAGGTCAGCGAACCCAGGAACTTGAAGTGAGAAATAGCTTTTCTTTGCGTCCTGGAATAATCAAGTGTCTGTGACACATATGGCACTCTTCCCCTCAGCACTGTGGCACGTCACTGGGACACACCACGCTGTGAGAAAGCGAGTGCTGGCTTTGACATCACACATAACCCTGAGACCCACGTGTGGTCACTCCGTGACGGTCTGGGCTGGATGAAGAGCACTCACGGCCGTGCTTGGACCCATCCCAGCCCATGCAATGATGTCCTGTGTCTTTCTCCCCATTCCCAGTGCAGGCTCCGTGGATATGGTACTCTTCATGTTGTGTTCCTAACCGCTGTCTAATATTGCTGAGTGCTGCCTAATCTGTACCAGGTGGCTAGGTTTTGATGAAAAATTAAATGAGACCAGTATATGGTTTATGTATCCCTTCTGTAAAGTAATTTAGGATCTTGGCCTTAATTTTCATAACACATTTGTGAATTCAGCAACTTGTACACTTTAAACCTTTCAGAACTGGGCTGTAAAAACTTGCCCATATAAAAATATTTCTCAATATATTTACAGCTTTGGGAAATAGATTAATTTATCTGTATTAGCCTGTACTGTGCTTGTGAGATAGGAAAAGTAGTCCATACTGGCAGTTTTTCTTTACTTTCTTTAAAAGAAAAAAAAAGTTATTTGCAGAAGGTGGATGGTGAATTCAATATAACTTTTATTTCATTTTTACCACTTACAGAAAGTGGCCTTTTTCCTTGAATTACAGGATTGGTTTTGAAAAGCATAAATGTGAGTTGTGTCCAACCCATATTGGCATGTGTTGAGTGCTGGATATTTAACTTGTCCTCATGCCTTTAGCAGTCTCCCCCTGTGAGAATAATGATGCAGTTGCATTTACCAACCAGTCCTGGTTCCCCTCCAATGATTTTTGTATTGTGTATTTTTATTTTAGTGTGACTGCCAACTGGTGTATTTATAAATCACATCCTCATTTTTCTCTTGGTTTGGTGATCTTGCGTGGCACATATTTAACATTATGGACACACAGACATTTTGTGGATTGAAGTTGAGTTAAAATAAACATTCTTAAAAAATAGAATAGGTTTCTTCCTACTTGATGTTAGATACTTTTAGGTACGCTCAGTTACAGACTCCATTGCTCAGATAATACTATCTCGGCTAAAAATAATAAAAATTCTGGCAATGTTAAAATCCTTCTGGGAGTTACAGGGCTTGAATTACATAAATTGAAATTATTTCAGCCCTATTAATGTCTTTATAGGCACAAAAGCTGTTTAACATTTTATTACAGGAACACTTGCCCATTTCTGTTAGAGAAGCTATAGAAGCTATTTTTTATGGAAAATGTTGACATGATTTTAAAAGCCAAACATAGTGCCAAATGTAACACAATAAATACCACAGCCAAGTGCAGCAGCTCTAATATGATGGAAATTTTGAATTTCAAGACTAATTTTCTTTTCTACATGTAAGCAGTATGTGTCTTGAATTTGTGAAGTCGTTCTAGACTGTTTTTCTAGCAATAGCGAATCATGTAATTTTGAGACTGCTTGTCTCTAGAAATCAATGTGGAGTTTCCTGCTGGAGATGATTTTCATCGTGAACACAGTACGTTTGGACATGAAATTGGAAGGTGTTGGGTCTCTTCTGTAGAAGAATGCCCAGGAGAAGAGCTACACTTTGTTAATTTTCCAATAAATTTTAATAATTAATGACTTTGAACTGAACTGTTCCAACAAGAAATAATCTCAAGAGGAAAAAAAACAAAACTGATTTAAAGAGTAAGATGAAATCTGTCACCTGGGTAGTTGGTTTAACATTGGTCTGATTAATGGATCAAGCCTATCTTGAACCTCCCAACTTTAGTCAGTATCCATAGTAACCTCTATAAATTTTAGGGGGAGGAAGCACTCAGAGTTTATAAATTACAGCTCTCTTCAGCTTTGGTTGGCTACTCCATTTGTTTAGGTTCACCTTCTTTTTCGCAAGAGGGCCTGACACTGCTAAAACTTTCATTTCCCCTTCCATGCACCTTCAGTAAAAACAAGATAGAGAAGCTTTTAAACAAATTGAGCATTTATTAAATGTGTAGTTAATTCACTGTATTGAGAAAGGTAATGATTTTTTTTTTTAACTTTGTTACAAAATGGCAAGACATCATTAATATACCACAGACTGACTATTTCTTATGTAGTACAGCAGAGCATGTGACCTTCTGAGACTATTGTGGTCGGTGCCATTGTAACAGTCAGGGGGTTCAGTTACCACAGGGGCAGCACTATTTTCTTTAAATATTTTTTTTCTGAATTTTTAGAAATAGTTTTCATTACTTTTGTGTTTGTTTCCTTTAAATATGGCTTTATCTTTTAAAAACAAGCTTAATATAGCATTTGGGATTTTGAAAATGAAATTGGATGGCCAGAAATTGGGGTCTACCTATCATTATTTTATAGGCATTTATTTTTTCCCTTATCTCCTCCACTCTTTTCCTCCTTTATATGGATATTTTATTTTTTAATTTGGATTTTTTTTTTGCCTTACTTTGTATTTTGATGAAAGAGTTTTGTTCCATCCATCTGGCAACAAAAATCATCATAGTGCTTTGAATTAAGATTTATTAAATCTGTAGTCAATTTAGTTTTAATAGGGTAATTGTATATTTGTAAAGTACTAATTGAAGACAATGTGGCTTGGCATTTATTTAAAAGATCTCAACTAATAAAGAATCAAGGTTGGAGCATACTGGAAATCTATTGCAAAGTGTTTAAGTGAATTTATTTTAAAAAAATATCCTCACTATAGTATTTCATAATTAGGATGTTGTACTCCAAGCATTGCTTTCCACGAAATGGTGGACCTGTGGTAAACTTCAGGACATGTTACAGTCAAGTGACTGTGTTTATTTTTCTCTAGCACACATGTTCAGCCCCTGCCGAAGCTGTAGCTTAAAAATCTTTATTTGAATAATAATAATAAACCTGCAGCAACCTAAGCCACATTTGCTTAGGAGGTTACATAGCTAGCTACTATAGATATTCCCTTGTAGACTCAAGCTCTTTTGCTTATGATTTTCCTTCTCTCCTTACTGTCTTCTCAGTGACTTTCCTGAAGGTTTTAGTCTCTTTCCATTGTTTATTCAACTGATACTCCATCCACTATAAGAACGGCTCCCATCATAGCTTTCTTCAGCATTTTGCCTCTGTCTCCTGCTCTTGTTAGCACTAGCACAGACTTTGTTCCTCATGTGCCCTTGTGTCCTCAAGATGAGCTATAAAATGTGTAGTCTGTTTGGATTTTTGAAATCTCTCCCAGCTCAGGAAATTCTGGAGAGGTTTAGCACAGAAGGTGGTGCTGGTTAATGACAGATCGGTGTGGCGTGCCAACAGACACATCAGGATGGCAGCTTGAAGTTAAGTCTGTAGCACCAATGCTGTTTTACTGAGCAGCAGTGGAATGGGAGCAGGAGTTGGAAGAAGTGAGTGTGATGGGCATGGGGACAGTCTGGGGATAGCTGTAGTTAGGAGGTTCTAGTGTAAAAGAGGCAGAGAGATCTGAGGCAAGAAGAGTAGGGCGCTGCTCAGTGTGAAAGACCAAAGTATTAGGTGCTTTGGACCAAACGAGTTGTCATTCCCCAGGATAACCAACCTCATAAGTTACAGGCCCAGAGGCCCCTCTGGAACTACGACTCAATGGAAAGACTGAGTTTGACCTTCAAAAGGAAAACACTAACTATAGTGAATCATTATCTATTACTTTGACTTCTTAAATACAAGGGGACACCTCAAGCAAGGACCTAATTTCAGTGTAAAGACTACCAAGTCCCTCAATTTAGGAATGACACATTTCCTTCCCCAGCTTCAGTCTGCAACTTCCCTTTGCAAAATATGATCATCATCTCTGTCTTGAAGGTGTTTAGTACAGTTCTCTTTCTTACACTGGTGATTGCTGGTTTCCACTCATGCAGATCCTTTCACGTGTTCTCACTTCCCTCTCCCATACTCAACTGCTCTTCACTGGTCTCCGTGTTTCACACAGGGCAGAACTTGCTGTGAATCATTGTTATTAACTTTACTAGGAACTAGCCAGTTGTCTTTTCCACTATGTGTACTACAAAATATCTTTGTTTTGAAGGGAGTTATGGATGGATAGTCAATCACATTGATTATGTTTAGAAAGGGACAATGTGACAATGGAAATGCTACACAATATGGATCTTTCACAAAGGCAAAATAAGGCTTGTGTAAAATTTTCAAGATTGTGCATATCAGCCAAAATATTTTATAAATTATAACTAGTTTTTACAGTTGAGATAAATATCTTTTGACCTTAAAATTCATCATATTGCACTTAGTATGAGAAACTAATATAATAAACCTTCTTCTTGTTAAGGTATGTTAAAATATTAAGAACATGCATCTCAATATGGAACATTGTATGCTTTATTTTGAGCTTCAATTTCCCTGCAATTCGGCTTATTCTGCATCACCTTATAAGCTAGTGATAAATTTACTATGGAAGGATAATATTTGTTTTGGTAACATTATGCTGTCTGTAATTATAATTCAGCAAGAAGCTGTTTACAGAAGCACTCACTCTTTTTTTACAAAAACAGGCATAGGTATCTGAGTCTAAATTTAATTAAATATCTGAATTTGTGTTTTGAACTTCTGGGCTTTTGATTCCTTCTCTAAAATGTGAGTCTGTCAATTATTTAATGCTTATTTTGAAAGAAAAATGAGTAGGAGTAGCTTACTGTGACTATCAGGAAGCCAAAGCAGATCATGAAAATCTTTTAATATCACTGTGGTTCATCTGCTTAAAATGTATCTATAATTTGGGCATGATTTGTAATCCAGGCTTTCTCCTTCCAGAGTTCTTTAATGCACCATTTATGTAGTTTTCTATAAATATTATAAGTTTCATCCATGTCAATCAGATTTGTTTTTTTTATGATATTCAAGTAAATGGCAGAGGAACATTTGGGTCAATAAAAATGAGATTATAAAGCCTAAACACAAATGTTTTATTGCTGGCAGCTAAATGCGCTTCTTACAGATCAGATTGGTTGCTCTAACCTTGACTGAAACATGGCTCATAGTTATTACTTTTTTTTTAAAAACCTGATGTATGTGCAAAGACACTTCAGAAGAAGATTATTTCTGAAGTACCATGGGGTACTAGAGCTCACTGAAAATTAAAGAAAAGGGGACTTTAACTCCTAAGTGCTGTACATAGCTTATCTTTTGTCACTGTTTCAGTAAGGAAAGTCAAAGATTTTTTAAAATTTCTGTCTTTGGATTCTTTTCTGACAATGCCCTTTTTGAAGGGAGATATTATCATCCTTTTTCTTTTCCTCCTCTGTAGAACCAAAGAATTTGGTCCTTCAGTTTGGTAGATTTCCTGGCCATTGACTGAGGAGTGGCATGGTACTAGCTCATGGAATTATGTTTCATTCTTGAGCATATGCTGTAACTTCACTCAAACATGGAGGCATTTTACATACTATAACCTACCCTTGTGCTCTACTGAAATATCAGTCGTTCAAGTTCTTACTCTTCTGTCAGCCTAAATTAAGAGATCGCACCGTATCAATAGACTTTCCATTGGAGAAGTTATATATCTTGTCCCGTAAATCAACATTTCAGTGCTCTGTTGAGGGGATAAGTTTTTTTTTTTCTCTTTGTTTTTTCTGAAGATACTTGAGCAAAGCACTTCCATCTAATTTCAGCCCAGCTTAGCTTCACCAGACAAAATAGTGACTTCTATTCCACCCTTTCCCCTGGAAGGTGAAGTCATGGAGCTGTGAATTTATAACCACTCCTGTGATAGCTTGTGATTGAAAATACACTTCTAGAAAGTTACCTTTTCTAACTTTTGGAGTACTGCTCTTCTTCAGTTCTCACTTTTCACTTTATAAATACATATTTATCATTAAAGATTATATCCCTTTGGGGTTCTTAATGTTATTTTTGCCCATTGAAATCATTGCAGTGGGCTCTAGTCTATCTGATGGGATAAGAAAGTTATTAGTTTAAAATTGCACTTGCTAAAGCAATTAGGACTTTTGCCATGGATTTCACTGAGGTCAGAATGTTGTTCTTTTAACATTTACATACAACTCCTGTGGGAAGTATGGTGTAACATTTTAAAAAGTATTATCTGTTTCAAAATGGGCTGTGCTAATCAAACATACCATCAGATTTCTCTGGGCCTCCCCGAGTGCTTTTTGAAGTCCAGTTATGTGAAGATGGTACCAAAGGAAGATGTGTGGTCTTCATATGGGGATGGCTTTCAAGGGTGTTTTGTACCTTTCAAGTGGAACGATGGAAGCAAATATTCGACTTTCTGACTTTCCCAAGATAGAATCACTAGAAAGAAAATATGAGATTGTGCTAGAAGAGTTGCAGTAAGAGTGCTATGATGTCTGAGAGGCCCTGACTATGAATTAGAGGGTAGTAGGGCCAGTGGGATATAAGGAGACATACTGAGCAGGAACAGAAGGGATTTGAGGTCTGGTAGGAAGTAGACCCTTGATGAGACATTGCAAATTGAATATAAGGGAAGGAAGGGGTAGGGACTCAAGAGTCTGCCCATTACCTACAGATCTCTTGCTGCTAGCAAAATGGGAACAGAAGCAATGGAGCACTCTTCTTCACTCTCAGGTTCTGAATATTAAATTTCCAACTCTGTCATTGTTGCCTGGCAAGTATGGTAAGCCTTCCAAAAGTATATGATTGCTCTTTGAGGTTCTTCTGCAGGACTACATTTATCAACAATTTCTCCCCTCAACACCAATCTTACCTTTCCCTGTGCCCCTGAGCTTCCACTTCCAGGTTTATCCTTTTTACTGCTTCTAAAAATCTCCCAGGCAGTTGCCCTTGTCTAACTGGAAACCTCTAGTGGGCACCATTTTCTGTTCATTTTTAAAGAAAAAGAAAAAAAAAGAAAAAATAATTTCTGAAGAATACTGTAGGTATATGAATTATCTATTTCTTTCCTCTAAAGAGATACTTGAGTCTAAAATCTTAGCTATGTTTATCTCAAGTTTTTTGGTCTTGTTTCCTTTGGGGTTTTCTCGGTGGTGTAAACTTCTAGGTAATCTTTTAAGTGGAATAAAAAGAATGCACTAGACACATGTTTTAGCTACTGAAATTATACAGAAAATTAAACCACTGAACAGATGAGGAAAAGCAATTGGATCTATGGCTAGTAAATTGACGTAATAAAATTGCTTTTGACAAGAACCTTCTCCAGATGAAAAAAGAATAACTGTTGTGTTCCAGTTTATTATAATTAGATTAGTAAGATAATTAGTTAATTTAAATGGATTTAGATAGAGATTTTTAAAAGCAGGGAAGCTTTTCTTTCCTTCTCCAGATTTAAGTATAAGTTGCTGAGATCAGAAAGCTCAAAGAGTTGAAAACTGTGGCAATCAGAAGAAAGCAGTTCAGGTCATTAATTTTAGACAGTATTTCTTTGGGTATTATTATATTGTGTAAATAATAAAACAGTTTTTTAAAATCTGTTTTTCTTAATTATTGAATATTATGTCAAAAAGCTTTTCTATAGATTTCATATTGTATTATTCATTTATTATTTAAATAATAGAATGCAAAAAACTTTAGGAATCCGCAATATACTTCCATTAAGACCTATATTGAATAAAGTTTACATAGATAATGATGCTGATTACCAAAAAGAAGTACAAAATTCAAGAGAGTTATATTTATTTCCAAAGAGTATAAGCTTTCTTTAGGAGTCCAAGTAAAAATGTGTATGCTTTCTTTATCTCTCCACATCGGTATATTTATCTGTAAAATCAAGAAGTTAAAGAACTAATTTATACTAATTTACTAACCTCTTTCTCAATTCAAATCTCCTATTAATAACATTTTTCTTTACAAAAAATAAAAAAAAAGCCCCGAAAAACATTGATCCATGTAACAAGATGAAACTAGGCACAAAAAATAATAATCTCTATACAATTTTCTTTATTTTATTACCACTGCTGTGACAGCTTGTGATTGAAAATAGACTTCTAGTAAATTAGTTTTTCCAACTTCTGGAGTACTGCTCTTCTTTAGATTTTTAGTTTAGTTTATTTAAATTTTATAAAAAAAATTTGTGCAAGGTTTAGCTGCATCTACACCTTCATGATTTGAAACTGAGTGCATGGAGGATGTCAGAAGAATTGTCACTCCCAGCTGATCTTCATCTACAGTGTTGTCTATTATTGGAGTTAAATTATCATTATGATTTGCACCCAGTAACCCCAGGCATTGTGCTGAGTATCGCTTTGGTGAATTAATGTTTTAATTTCAGAATTCTTAAAGTATTACTAATATTCTTTCAGTATTTTTCCCTAAATTGTATCTGATACAGATTAAATTATAGACATTTCATGTTTGGAGTAATTTATCTTCATAGGAAAAAATTGAAAATCTTTGAAAATGGCCTTGGTGGAAATCTCTACCCAACCTTCACCCAGGAGCCCCTACTAATGCCTCCAAAATACAACTATCATGACATGGACTTTACGGTGATACAAAAGAAAACTGGCATAAAAGGCAAAGCAAAAAATATAAATAGAATGGGAACTTTGAACTATGATCGAGAAAGTGAAAGAAGACTGATTAATTTGTTTAATATTTAAATATGGGGTATTCACATATGTACTGTTAAATAATGATAGTTTTATAGAGGGTATCCCCAGTGTAAGGTGAGGCAGGCTTTTGCCTGCTAAGTGTGTTTATAGGTTAACAAAAGGCAACTTGTACTAAAAGTTTTTTACTTAATCCATCTTTCACCAAAAAAAGTTCAGATGAAGTAAACTTTAAACATGTTACTCTCCGACATGTTTTGAAAGCAAGAGTTAAAACATTATTTCAAAAATATACTTGCGTCACTTGGATGTGAGGGAGGGTCACATGATGCTAGTTTTTCTTTTAATTTTCTGTTCTGCACCTCATCATTGGACTACATGATTTGGAAAAACCTTGATGTCTTTTCAAATGGTCTTGTGTGGGTGGGCAAGAGGCAAATGTTTTTGCTGAATATTTAAACACGCTGGATGTTTCAAACATTGCAATTAATAAGATACTTGCAGTACATATTGAGTGTAACAAACCAGATTTGCAATTAACTATTGCAGTACATCTCCAGAGCAGCCCACCATATTGTTTTGCCTTGCAGACACATTAATCTGGGGAAGTGATTTTGTAGGGTCATTGTATGGACATTAATCTGTTCTTTGGGGATTGCTTCAACCCTCGTGAAAAAGAACTTATTGTTCTTGGGAATTGCCTATAAACTGAACTGTGAGTAAGAAGCCCAACTAGTGCTGCTTATGTGAACACAAGTTCTAAAAGCCCCTTTGGGAGATGCTGGGCACAGGAGTTGGTAGCATGCAGGTTATATGTGGTTGTTTCTAAGCAGAGCCTGCAGAGCTTATCTTTGACAATGCAAGGCTTCAAACTGATGTCCACATTCCTTCTAAAGAAAGAAAGATGTACCAGCATTTGAAAAGTTTCTGTTGTTTGTTTGGTTGGTTTTTATGGGTTTTTTAATTTTTAAATTTTATTTTTCATGCAATCTGCCTAATTTATTTTCCAATGCCACAAGAAATCTGATCTAAAAAGATTCATATTTCCCTAATTGCTGACAAAGAATAATTTTCTACTAGCACCCAGTCATGGTATGCCCTATTTTGGTCTGGTGAAGTTCAAGAATACTTATTAAAACCTGTTTCATAAAGATTGGCTAAATTTGAAATGTTGATGGGGATATTTACTGATAGCTATTCTGATAGCTATTTCAGAAGTCCTTGTGGTTTGTGTTTTTTTCTTTAGAAAGAAATGAAGAATAAATTAATGACATAAGTGACCAAAAATATTAGTATATTGTTGCGTGACATGAATAACAAATGCTTCCTGCTGTGACTTCAGATAGCTGAAGACAAGATACACTTAGTGTAGTTTATATAAATTATGTTAGCTGCAGGATTAGATTTTTTTTTTTTAAATTAATTTTAAAGTGTTCATTACCGTTCCAAATATAATGGCTTTTACTTTTTAATCGTTGGAACATTTTTCCCTGACATTTTTCTGTAGGTATGTATGACTGACTTTCATAAGCCTCCATGTAAGTATTTCTGCTTTTCAGGTGTGCATATCACTGTTGATAATCTAGTTCATTTCCAAGTTGCCATGTTTTAATATGAAAGAGGATGTTACTGAACAGTCTTCTTCTGAATCTAATTACTGTGGACAATATTACTCTTAAATTTTCAGAGAAATCCAGTATTTCAAAAGGCAATGTTTGTTTGTTTGTTTGTTTTTTTCTATTTATTATAGTTTTATGCCTTTTAGTAATTTATTAATGGTTATTTTTTATGGATTAACTGCCTTAATAATAGATAGGAGTTGTATCCAGAAAAATTTAGGCTTTTCTCATGGTAGTACATATATATGTGTAGATTTGGACATCAGATATAATGTATGAAAACATTTATTCAGCTATTTATAGGGTGAACTCATGGAAAAAAAATGTATCCAGCTTTCAGTAACAATAAACTGAAGACGGTACATATAATGCATGCATACTTCCCAAAATACTTTGCTGAATCTTTGTTTCCTCAAAATTAAACACAAAAATAATTTATGTTGAACGTTTTTCCTCTAAAAAGATGTAACTAACTGAAATATCACTTAACTAGAGGTTTTATCTATATTTTTGATTTTATAAAAATTATTAGAAGGATGTAGAGAAAATGTAAACAATTGCAGTTAATTGTAATTTCTCTTACAGAAATGATAGATTTCAGGATGATAGCATTCCTCATTATTGCACTCCTAGCTTTGCTATTTTATTGCTTTATAAGTCCTTTCATTTTTAATCTCACCCTAATTTAGCTGTCTCATTGTTCCTTGTGATCCTTTTGATTCAGGATGCAGAATAGAGAACTGCGATTCCTGCTTTAGCAGAGACTTTTGTACCAAATGCAAAACTGGCTTTTACTCGCACAGAGGTCGCTGCTTCCGAGGATGCCCCCCTGGATTTGCAGCCTTGGAAGATCTCATGGAATGTGTAGGTGAGTCTTCTAGTATAGCAGTGCTGCTGAATCAGCATATTGGCCAGGTGACCAGATTCAAATATGACACTATTTTTAAGCTGATGCTTAACATTTCCTACCAATAAATACTCACTAATGAATTGTGTCTGTATTTCTTTACCCCTAATAATAAATAATTATAGTAATAATAATGATAATACTTTTTCCAAACTTTGAAATATTGCATTATTGGGAATGCCACTCTGTTCTGCATCAGAAATTTCTGTCCCTTAAACTGTTTATCACGTTGTATGAGGATTTATAACTCAGAATTTGTAAGATTTCAGGAAGGTCAGTTTTTACATTAGGACTTTAAGTCAGTTAGGTACTTGTTGATTTCTTGCCCTCATAAAACTATCTGCTCATTTTGCCTTTTATTAAGGCCAAAATCCAGGGGAGGGCAGTTTGAATTCCTGTAACATCTGGGCTTCAAATTCACTTTTAGTTTCTCTGCATCTCCCCCCTTATCCATGATCAAATAATAAATATAAAACACCAAATAAATGCTTTTAGTATAAATTTACTTTATAACTCTGAGCCAGCATTGGCAATTCTCAAAATATTTCTCAAGTCTCGCAGTTTGGTCTTTTATCTTGAAGCCTGGGAACTGTGTCAGAGCAGACTCTTTCTTTCAAGAGTATTCCTTGCATTTCACAAAGGAGAGGACCTGGAAATGTGAACCCTTAACCTGTGCAGATCCAGATGACAACCAAATTAGATTTATTTGTTAAAAAGAGAAAAATATCAACCAATCTCACGATTTTAGAAGGGATTTTGAGTATTTGGAACTGGCATGATGTCTATACACACAGATTGATAGTCTGATGGTTTTATGCTCAGGTTGATGCTGGCCAAAAAGATCCTTTCAGGTTCTGTAAGAGACTATACTTTTGTTTCTAAATTTCTGCCCATTAACAGTAAAACTTTCAAGGAGTGCTTTTAGCAGTGTATTCTAATTTAAAAGAAAAGGAAAAAAAAACAACCCAGAAAAATTGCTCACTCATGTTTTCTTTTGCTTTATCAGAAGGCTGTGAAGTGGGTCAGTGGAGTGAGTGGGGAACTTGCAGCAGAAATAACAAAACATGTGGATTTAAGTGGGGCCTGGAAACGAGAACAAGACAAATTGTGAAGAAGCCAGCAAAAGATACGATACCATGCCCAACCATTGCAGAATCCAGACGGTGTAAAATGGCCATGCGGCATTGTCCAGGAGGTAAGCACAGTCCATTCCACAAAAATGTTTATGAGTTTTCTGTAACTGAAATCCTATTTCTAGCTTGGAAAAAGAGCTGTTTCATCCCAGCTGAAGGGGAAATCCTGTCTCTGCTCTGCCAGCTAAGGCTGAAAGGCAGCTGTACTACGGCAGTCCTAATTTGTGCAGCAAGGCTCCTGGGAAAGGCTCAGTGTGGAAGTGATAAATCTTTCAGTAGACTGTGACTGTGTTTTTCCTGGTGTGGTACTGAGGCTTTTTCAAAGAGGTGCCTTGTGGAAGAACCATAACAGGTTGCAGTTTGAGCTTCAGCATGAAAACAATAGTGATGGTGTAATAACTAGTTGCTCTGTGCATGGTAGGAAAGATTGTGATTCTAAACCTCTGCAGGTGGCACACTCAGTGCTGATGTGATGCGTATTTAAATTAAATTAAGTTAAATACAGATGGCAATGTTAACTGGATCCATTAGTTGGAATGTGTTACTTGTTCTGAATATTGTAGATTGGGGCCAAACTATGATAGACGTAATACAAGAACAGTGATATCAAGTTTTTCAGCATGCGACCAGCTTATGGCAATTACAAGTAGATAAATTTCTTTATCATGGTGTTCTAAAACTTAAGTAGTGATGCTGATTTGAAGAAGGAAATGGAGTTTCCATTTTGTGTTCAGTTTTGTAGACCCCAAAGTGGAGACATATCACTGCTAGGGAGGAGGGAGTTTTTGTTATCTTTTAAAGTGAAACAATTAACCTTTCACTTGTGCAGACTGAACACTAACAGAGTTTTTAGAATTTGTAGGAGAGATGGGTGACCAGCAGGTGATAAAGATGTCATTCCTTTTAGAATCATAGGATTAAAGAAAGATTCAGGATTGAAGGGACTTCAAGATATTTCTAGTCCAAATTCCTGCTGCAAGCTGGGTCAACCATGAGAACAGACAAATTAAAAGGAATAAAGGGTTGAAGAGTCCTGAGAAAAGCCATAACATGATATATAAGCTAAAACTGAAATAATTTTAGAACAGGTGTATATATATATAAATCCTTTCTTCCTAATGTTGTCAGTACATAAACTCACATAAATGTGTAGGGTAAGTATTGGATTAAATAGCTAAAATGGTTGTAGATTGTGATGGATTAAACTGAGCGCAGGAAGTAAGGATATTTTTAGTAGAACAGGGTCAAATAAAGTGCTTTTGACACACGCTTTCTACTTTTGTACATTTTACAGTTACTATTTATGGTCCACACTACAGAAGAACTTCCAAACCAGATTTTTACAAGGTTGCAGAAGAAGTGGAGTTAAATTCAGTTTTCCTACTAACTACTTCAGTTTCATGCTTATCAGGGATTGAGACGTTACCCTTCTGGCCATATGGCTGTGGTACAAATCTAGTTGATGAAGAAGAATTCTTTATCGCTTTCCCAATATTTGTAGAGTTGTAGAGATATAAACTGGAATGCAAGTGAAAGATGATTTCACTTCTTCCTACGGAAGCCAGCAACAGAAGAGGACACTCTACTTGATTTCAAATGTATTACTCAGTGATATTTTCTTATTGTCACTCCTAATTGATTTAACTGTTATTACCAGATGGGAATGTCACATTTGTGTATCTGTTCGTGTTATGTATGTTACCCTGTGGTTTGGGTGTAACACAACTCATACTATGAGAGGTTAGATTTAGAAAAAGATGACTTGAGTCATTCAGGCCGTCTCCTACCCATCCCGGTCTCTTCCTGATAAGAAATTTTCTTCTCTTTAACTCAAAAAGAAAGAAAAAATGAATTCTTAAAGAAGAGTGATGGTATTTCAAGAAGTAGGGAAATTAGAAGGCAGAATAATTTCTAGTAGAAACTATGTTACAGGTGTAATTATCTCTAGTAGGTAAATATTTTCCTCTTCTTTAAAATGATACGTTTTGCCCAAGAGTGAATGTTTTAAAATTTCTGGCTTTAATTTGACAATCTGCAGTAAAAAAGGTAGAAAATGTTCTTATATTGCCCCCTCACTCCCCCCCCAGAAATTTAGTGTTACCTACATTTGGGGTTTTTTTGAAACTTGTCAAAGGAAATCTGGATTTCCCTCTAAATATAAACAAAGATTTATTTAGAAGAGTCTAACTCTCTAGGTGGGTCTCAGTAAACATAGCCACCATATTTCCTGTCTCCTGTTGATCATGTTATGTTGCCACAAGAACAGATAACCTATGTGGCAAAATCTGGTCCAGGAACAGCAAGAGCTGTTGCCTTCTCCATGAGGACAGTTAAGCACTTGGCTAGATTGGTCCAGTAGACTCTGCAGTCACCATCCTTGGACATTTCCAGGACCTGACTCTATGAAGCCCTGAACAATCTGGTCTGAATGGTCTTGATCCTTCTGAGAGCAGGAAGTTGGACTGGGGACCAACCTGGATGATTCTGTGGCTAGGAACGGCGGAATGTGCTGTGGGTTTAGACTGAAAGGACACTGTTCTTTCTGTCTGGGCTTTGCAAAATTTCTGTTATCTTCTACTCCCAATGACAGAGAAGCTGGAATGACTGGCCATAGGGAAAAGGAACAAAACAAGTCTTTACTATGTTATAGTGCTGAGATCTCTTAGTTTGGCCTATTTTATTGATGTTGAAATAATATGCCGAGTATGTCTAATGTTTTGAATATAATACTAATTGTTTCATACATTTCCAACTTTAGCTATAATCAGGATGAAAACTTAGTTGGAAGTGCTGATTTCTTAATTTACTTTATTATTATTTTACCTGTTAATTGAATGGTCTTTGTATGAATGCTGCACACTTGTAATTTCAAAATCTTGCATAGGATCTAAAAGATACATAGTACAGTGTATGTTTGTTTTAAGTTAATGCACTACAACAGTCTAAGAAAACATTGAAAGACTAGCAGAGGAGCTGCAGAGATACAGATATAGAAATGTATTTTAATTTTAGAGTTGCTTTGACTTTTAAAATCTTAAAGAAAAGTCCAGTCTAACTTGTTGACATTTTCAGTAACTTGAGGATTTTGTTCCATTGTTAGTTAAGTCATGACATGCATGCACGTGGCGAGTTATACATAAAAGAAAATGAACCTACTTAGAAAAGATTATCTTATAAGTTGAGGCATGATCTGAAGAGGGATGGTAACAAACAGAAATCATTGTGGTTTTGGGAAAGATGACAAAATTTACAAAAAGTGAGATCTTACTGCTTTTGTTAGTATTGAATGATTCTTGAAGACATTGGAATATTATTTATCACTATAATACTAAAAACTAGGGTTTACAAGTCTTAAACAGCATTTTAAACAAGACTGTAGTACATAGAATTTACAACAATATGCTGTCATTGCCTACTACAGCTCTCTGTTAAATTTGCAGTAGCATTAGACCAAATCTGCCCTTTTTTGTCCTCATCAAACAGGTAGAAACTGTGTTAAGTGTTGCTCCACTGAATATTGACCTCTAGAATATTGGTATCACCAAGCAGGCTTGCCTCCTTGATGTATTTTGTGAGCACCAATTACACTCTGACCCAGAAGGCTTGGCTTTAGCTTGTGTGAAAATATAACCCATAATTTTCAGTTACAAAGCACGTCTCAAAACTTCTGAAGGAAAAAAGGAAAAACCATTTCAGCATCAGCAGAGAGCTTACAAGAAGTAAACTCCCCTGAATACACTTATTTGCACAGTGCAGGTTGGGAAAGCAATAGTAATGAGCAAATATTTTTGTCAGTATTTTAGTTGATGGCCATTCTGCACATTTTGTGAAGGAGAGAGCAAGTGGGAGCAAGAAGGGACAAGAAGAACACAGTATAGAGGCTTTCCAGAAAACAAGAACTGTTTCGTAGTGTGGCTTAACCCTCAGAGCCTGGCATGCTTATTAGTATGTTTGTTCAGGAAACTAGCTTTTGTCAGCTGTGGAATCTGCTCATCTGGATTGTCAACATCTGCTTCATACAGAGAATGTTGTGCTGAGAGAGTTAAAATGTTTTTCTTTCCTACTCTTTAGCTGATCACATTCAGAAGGGACTGCTGCAGGTGAAAACAATAAAGGAAATACAAACCTTAAGGAAGAATGAAACACATAATATTGCTCATTTCAGTGAGAGTGCCTGCAACTAGGCTTCAACTATTTTAAATTAAGGCACATAGACAAGAGGTAGTTATATTATCAATAGTCAATAAGTTTGTGCCAGCTTCTACAAAGAGCACAATGGTTGTCATCTCTGTTTGATAATAATAAAAATAATCAAAATTGAATCATAAGTAGTTCAAGTTGGAAAGGACCACAGAAGGTCATCTAGTCCAGCCTCCTGCTCAAATCAGGTCAGCTGTGAGAAAAACAGGATTAGCTATTTCTCTGACAATCCTCAGAGATTAAGTATTTTCCCTTTTTTGGTCCTAGTTCTGTTCCTATTTGTATGCTTATTTGTGAGATGATGATTTATAAATTATAGGAAAAAGGTGTTGTTTTTATTTGTTCCAAAGTGAAAAAAAATATAGAAATGCACAGCAAATTTGTAGTTACATTTTCATAACATTTGCATTCATCGACACTAAGATGTGCATGCATACGTGCACCTGCATTGGAGCCCTTCTATGACTGATGTCTCTTCTATCTGCAGATAAAAGTTAGGCAGTATACCTCTCAGCTGATAGGATACTATAAAGTAACTGAAATACATAGCAGGAAACTCTGATTTTTCTTTTCTGCATTAAAATATAGTATTTTATAATATTTTTTTTCTTAGAAACAAAAAACCTATACTGATATTTCTTGTGTGCTTGCCTTCTTTTTCCCTTCTGCAGCAGTGATAGGAAAATCAGGAATCTGTTGATGGAGGAATGTTCTTCTCCATACTTTAATATCGAGCAGTAAAGAAAAATAAGGTGTGTTCATGATGAAACATGAGCAGCTATGTTATTTCCTTAAGGCTAATAAATAACAAATATGTTAGCTCCTGACAACCCAGTATGACATGTTGATGTTCAAAGCTATGGGACAGAGATATAGAAAGATTACTATAAATGTTACTTCTAATCCAGTATAATTTGTATGCTATTTGGTCATAGGAATGAAGAAATATGTGACTGAATGTATCTATGAAATCCTGTCCTGAAATTTCACTTGCACACAAAATTTTTCTGTATTGGGGTGCAGTCAGTGCTGCCACTTCCTTCATGTTCAGTGAGGGGAGTGTCCAAAACTTGTTACCCCCTGCTCCATCGTGGTCCCCCTCTCACAGGAGACAGTCCTCCACACACTTTCTCTGACTTGAATTCCTCTCATGGGCCGCAGCGTCCCCCACACTGCTCCGTCATGGGTCACTAACTTACACACAATGTAAACCACAACAATGTTTCAGCTGAATTTGTGTTGCAGCACTTGTTTTAACCCCACTCCTAACCCCGAGCAACAAAAACCCTGAATACGTAAGAAAATGCCTACACATATGTGAGCTAAGAGATTGAGCAACTGTATTACGTATGAATTGGATTCATATTCATTAAAATGAGTTCAAGAATAAACTTAGTGTGACTTTTAAAAAATTGCTGTTATTTGCCTATTACATTGTTGGAAGCAATCCGTTCCTTAGTTATCTTCTAGAGGGAAAATGCAATCCGATTAGACTCGTATCTGAAAAGTAGTTAGTTTTTATAAGCTATATAAACTTGAACATCAGTTTGAATAGCAGTTTTGTTTAATTCTAAAACCAAGTACTATCCAGAAAGGACCAGCATCCAGGTTTCCTTTGAGATTTTACAGGAATAACTCCTCTTCACTGATATCATCCCATTGCTTGATGATCTAGGTGGCTGTCAAAGCTCTGTGAAAAAGATACGGCTGTTGACTCATCCTCTTCCATTTTCTATGTGTTTGAAATAAGGGCAGTTAAATTAAACAGCGAAGCAATTAAGTGCTCTGAAAAACATAAACACATTGAAAACAACTCTTCCATGATTTAGGTAATTTAGGTAACTGGTATTTGGGTTGTTATTTTCCTTGAAACTGGTATGGTGGATCTTGTATAGGAGTTCAGGGAGCTTGATGTTAAGTCACAATGTTCCTACAAAACTGCTGGTTTAGTCCAGATAAATATTACTATGGATTACAATTGCAATTATTAAAACTTGTGGGTTTGTATGAATATGGTAAACTAATACATTACTTATACTGAAATCTGTAACTTAGCTTAGATGGGTATCAGTAGCCTAAATTTCCTTGGAGTGCTGTTGTACTGAAGTGTGGTTTTGGTTTGTTTGCTTATTTAACTGATGAGTCAGGTTTTTAAAGGTTTTGAGAGGCTTAGTTCTCTTTGACTTAAGCAGAATTTAAAAACGCATGGGTCTTTTAAGACTAGAAATCACCTTTAGAGGGTACCTTTCACATTATCAAAACACTTTTGTGGAAAGGGTTATTGTCTAATTTCTGTTTTAGCTTTCCTTCTTCAGTGCCACTGCCCAAAGCATATCTTGTAATGGACTATATGTACGTGAGTGCAAGGTTTTAGCTCTATGTACCTTATCAGGAGAATACAACCTGTGGAATTTTATGTATTGTTTTATCATATTGCAGTATGATGCATTTTCAACTTATTTTCAGAAGAGTATCAGGGAATTACTGACAGTGCAGAAGAGTCAATCAAGCACATTTCTCTATTCCTTCTGAGTATAAATTACACAACAATCCTCCTTTTTATTTAAATAGGAACTATTTTCTTGGGAAGACTTTCATGTAGTTTTTCCAATCATTAAAAGATTGTATGCACAATTTATTTATTGCCATTTGTCACAGTCTTTCAAAATAGGCAAGGTAGCTACTTGAAATGAGATTTATTCTAATAAAAATTGTTTAGCACTCCAACAAACATTAGTAAACTACAGGTTCAGATGTCTGTCAAATGGAACTAACACTACACAGCCAAGTTAAGGTTTAGGGATGATGGTGCAAAATGCACAATCACTCACCTAACAAGGCGAGGATGCTCAACCTCCAGAAGTTACCTTGGGCAGTGGCTCCATCCAAGGGGAGTGTCCCTGGCTGCAGACCCGCTGCTCTGAGGAGGACTGGCTCAATTTGCCCTCCGGCATGGTTCTATTTATACCCTAGTCAAATCTAAGCTGTGGTGATATATGGTCAGCAGTCTAGAAAATTCTCTCGACCGATGTGTTTTGTTGGCTGAGGGCCTTCTCTGTTTACCGAAAAGCCTTGCCTTGCCTTTCTTTTCTTCGACCAAGGTGTGTGAGTGACCACAGTCACTGTGTAGTGAGGCGGCCTGACCCCCACACCACGACTTCTAGTTTAACTCTTCCCTTTCAGTGGTCAAGAAGTTTCGGTCTTTATTGGGGCAGGTGCACCTGCCACACCATTATTATATCTTAGACCAGAGAAGTACTTTCAACACGTGTGTTACCTTAAGTATATTCTACTTCAGAAGTAGCATGGGTATCGTGTGATGCAGTATCTCCTGTGAGAGTAAGTACCAGGGTGTAAATCCCCGTAAACGACCAGTGTGAGTTAGAACCATCCCATAGCAATTATACAGTTCAGGGTTGTTTAAAAATGCTGAAGGAGAGCCAGCTGCTAATCCACATGGAAATACGAATACTGAAAAGAGCTGTAGCTGATCCAAGTGCATAGACTGAATTTGTCCATAAAAAGGTACTTAACAAATTTTATTGTGCAAGTCCTTATGAAGTAACTCCTGTTGGTTTGTTTGTTTTTTGTTTTTTTTTTTTTTTTCTCCTCATTCTGAAACTGCAGTCCACCTGAAAGATGAAAAGCCATTTACTTACTCATTTCTGATTCTCAACCAGAGAGCTGGTTTTGTACATTATAGTGTCAACCATTTTAGTCACAGCAGAGAAACCTGCAAACACTCACCTAGCTGAGATTATATTTTTCTCCCTGAGGATCAATCAGTAAGACACAGTTCTGTGCATATCTTCTCTCAAACCACAGGCCTGGGTACGGCAGGTCTGGAGAGACATCTGCTTCAGGTGTGGCATGACTAGAGAGTAATCAGCCTTGCTCATTTTTAAGGATTCACTAAGGCTTCTTTGCACAGAAGTCTCTTATTAATTAATAAACCTATTAGACTATACAGATATTATTTATTTTCACAATGTTGTTAGAAGGACCACATCTTGATGTACTCCTAGCAGAATTTTTAGTTGGGTGTTTCTGATACTCCTCATCTTCTGTACAGTTCATCTCTCCAGCAGAACATGTACTAACAACGGCAGTGTTTGGATATCAGAAGTTATTCCATAAATAATGGCAAGTGTGACTGAAGTAAAAAGACTTCACCATACTGTAATATTTAGAAAATATGCAGTATGCGTATGCAATATTTAGATTCTATCTGCCTCATCATCCTAAATCATCATGCTAAAAAGAAAACACATGTATGACTCAGTGTTAGGCCTTGCTCTGCAGGACTGGTTTGGTGATCACTAGCCACCTGTGGCAGCAATTAGATTCTTTGGATGCACATGTGATTATCAACAGTTAAATGATCAGTTTAAGTAGATAAAGTTTTTCAGCTGAGACATAACCGCTTGCATACTCCTTGCATAGTACCAATGCAAAGTAAATTATCTAAGTATACATCACCCCCTGACATGCAGTAAACTAACAGTGTACGTGCAGCTAATTACAGTTGCTTGGTTGTTAAGCTAGGAGCTCATTACACTGCTGTAACTTGGTTGGTTGTAATGGCCTGTCTGTACCCTTTATAGTAGCTTTCTTCTGGAGAATCATTTTGAATGCTCTGCAGCCTGCTTGCTTGATAGATAGTGACAACCTAAGGTAGCCTAAGATAGGAGCCTTGTGGATTCAGGCTGAACTCAACAGAAATTGTTTGCTCATATCCCACAACCAGACAGAGCAAATCTGGAGAGTAAAGCAGCCAGCAAAGAGGAGGAGAGAGAGAAGAATCTGAGAAATAGACAGTTACAGCTTCTTCCTGTTCTTTGGCTCTTTAGACAGAAAACAAATATGTAGGGACATCTGAGTCCTAATTAATGGCTTTGTTAGCAGAGTGCAAAAGGTAAAGCCTATCCACACGTGCTTCTTTACAGACTGGTTTCCAACACCTTTTAAAATCTGACACACAATGGGCATGTCTAGAGTGATGTGCAGTGCAGAGGCTCCCAATCTGGTGCTGCATAAGGTAGCTCAAGAAACGGAAACATTTTAAACGTATCATCATAATGCTGTGCAAGAATTAATTACTGCTGCTGAGAGACAGGATTTACTAGATCTGGCACAGTGCTGTGCAGATATGATGTTTTCAGGCCATGACATACTATGTTGGAGGCAAAGTACTGTGATTTGCTGTATGGGTGCATAGCTCACAAGTGCCAACTTGAGGGACTTATGCTCTTGTGGGGTTTATTCCTGTCAAATAATTATCACAGAGAGGCTCACAAAAATTCTGGAAAGGGACACTGCTCAATTCATAAATGCAGCAGCTTCCAGTACTCTGCTGTAGGCCAGATTTAACTTAATTAACTTGCACCAGCTGTCTATAGGGGCCAAGGGGGCATGCTGACAGGGAATAAGTGGAGGAGCAATCTCTCCAGCAGCTCTCACTTGATCAAGTTGCTGCTAGTGTTAGAACTAGGCTGGTGTCAACTGCATTGATTTTAAGGATGTGCTGTGGAAGTCTTTCATAGAGAGCTTCTAGATACATCTGCATCTTTATCTCTCATGAGCAGCACAGAAGAAGGGGAATGGAGGAAACGATCTCCTGCTTTTTTATTGTTGCTTAGTTTTGCTTGGGTTTTGTTTGTTTGGTTGGTTGGTTGGTTTTTGTTTGTTTAGGCATTTTTGGTTTTTATTTTAGAGTTTTCTGAGATCATTGGAGATAATTTTACTTCATATTGGAAAGCTTGGACACCACCAATTCCTGTAGTACTTTCTGCTTTGCAACTCACAGGTGAATGAAAAGAGCTTCCTCTTGAATAGTTTAAATTCTAGGTTCATTCTGAAGAACAACAAAGATGACTGCAGCTAAAGTTTGGAAAAGGCGTGAGAGCATGTGCAGAGAAAAAGAGCAATAGAAGGAAATTAACTGCTCATGATGAGCAGGGCATCCCTACTCTGCACTGGTTTTACATGGTATTATAGCCTCACATTAAAAATGGGCAGATTTAAATAATTTTCTGGGCACAGTCTTAAGAATTAAGTAGTGTAAAATCAATAGTAACGTGAAATATCAATGCAATACCACAGAGGTAACTCAGTACTGTACCTGTGTCAGTATAACATGCTGCACCAAATGATCAAGCATAGAAGCAGTATTAATTATGGTGGCCACAATACTGAACCCATATGTTTGGTTTCCAAAGGGGATCCTTTATGCAAAAAGTTCTCTCTCTTATATTTATTTATTTTGTGTGCCTAAACTGGCACACCTTAGATTCTGAAGGGGCCCCAAAGGTGTAGTGTAAAGCATCCTCCACTGTTTTAGAATCTTACAACATCTTTGCCATTTAATGTAGAGTTTATCAGTTTATGTTTCTTTATCTTGTGTGACTCAGAAAGAGGGCTATTGGAGTTCAAAATAAGTCTGGGTTTATACAGCCTTACATATCACCTCCAAGTCTGACACTTTAATCTTATGTCATGCACATGTATTTACTGTGTATAAATATTGCAGACATGGTAGCAAACTGTTAGCTCATCTTTTAAGACTATTCCTTTGAGATCTGTGACCTTGTAGAATCTCATTAGCTTAGCTGTACATATATTTGTCCATTTTAAGCCATTTTACTCCAATTATAATTTATTGGTTTCCTATGAGCATTCCTTGTCATTCTTAGATGATCAGACACATAAGTCTGATGACTTCTGTGAACCTGGTACCAAGTCAGATTCTGCTGGAGAGCAGGGAAGCATGCAAGTATCTAAGCTGCAAAGAGCAGCAGCAGTAGGACACCAATAAGAGCAGGTGCTTTCCATCACATTAGATTTATTAACAACTTTGTTCAAGTTCAAACAAGGAGCATGATTTTCAAGCACCTATGTTTGAGTTGCATTATCATGTAGTATAAGTATCACAGGTATTTCCAATGACATCAATATCCCATGATAACACCATAGCACACATTATAGTAAACTCCTGATGAAAATGCCAGCCAGCTCTTAAATTATTCTACTTCTTTGTCAGATACAAATGTGAACATCTTGAATGAGTTGCCTACTCTACTTACACAAATTGTTCAGCACAGTAGAAAGAGTACTATGAAAACTGTCAAACTTCTTTGCTTAATTCATTGCTTTTAATGTTGCACAATGAAACTTCAGCTGATGACTAGCTGCAGGTGCCAAGCAGCTCTGGTCAGATTTAGCTTTCTTGAAGCTAGATTGCATCTAGCTTTAATACTATAGTATATTCAGTACTGACAAAAGTGCTACATTTATCTGCTACTTGAAACGACAAATGCTTAAAGGGTTTCTAAAACAAAGCTAGTTAAAAACTACCACAAAGATGGTTAAATTCCAGCTTTGTATTTTTGTTCTGAATTTATGGACCAGATTATTTTGTTACCTCCTGATCCTTATAACAACTAAACTAGAAGAAATTATTTTTGTGAGGCCTAACAAAGAAAACGCACAATTTGGGAATAAATTTTAAGCATTGCAAAAGATTGTGTGGTAGACATGCACTAAAAATCAGTTCACAACTCTGCCATATAGCACTGGGAGTGATATATATGAGTAGGGCTATTTGAGTGTATTTGCAATGTAAGAAAAGAGATTGTATTTGATAACTGATGGCTGAGGAAATTTCTTTGCCATAAAAACTCCAACGGTAAAAAGTATCTTCTGAGCAAGTCCTGTGTCAGGCTTCAAATCATTGCTCTGGTTAGGCAACTGGAATAGCTGGTGGAAGGTTTCTAGCTAAAAGAAAGTCCTGTGGCAGAATACTGGGAGATAAGTCTTGAAGCAAAAGGAAGTTGGTTTTAAGATCATTGCAGACTGTTCAGGTTTATAATACAAAATGCTGACATTCTAATGTAATGGTCAGAATCGATTTTTCATAATCACTGAAGGTGATTAAATACATATTCTCTGCAGGACTTATGAATACATGCTATCAGCCGTAATTCTCAGCATTTAGTACATGATTATTCTGCCACCAGACTTTCTTAATCGGCTCTGCAATCCAGTGCCAGCTTGAGCACAGGCTGCATTAATACCTCTTTTGAGAGCAGGGGAAGCCAGTGGATCATGAGTTCTAGACATAAATGGAAAAATCCTGGGAGATAAGGTTCATTTTTTCTTGCAGCTGTGGCCAGAAAAAGGAGAAAAGGGATTTATAATTTCTGCAGAACTTGGTAATAAACAGCCCGAAAAACAGTAAAAGGTTTCATAAGAAGTTTTATAACATGCTGAATATTTTTTTCAACTGGAGGGTTTTTATTAAATAAGTGTCTGTCCTTAAAATTTAAAACTAAAAAAAGTTGATTCATATGTTTTTTTTCCAGAATAATGTTGTTTTGGGTGGAGTAGGTTGTGAAAGAATAATGCATTACTTTTCTCTTACTTTTCTTCCAAACATCTGAATTATTTTTTCAGGGAGGTAGAAGAAATTTCATTTCTTTTTGGAGGGGAACATCCCCCCCTTTTCTTACAGTGTCATAGGTTTACAGTATCGCAGACTGTGACTCATGCTTATAAAGTGTTCACATCTTCATTCTTTGGGTGAGATACTTATCTGGAATAGGTCAGTGTTGTCCTATAGATGATTTCCTGTTGATCTCTCATAGTATTGGTGAGCGTGAGCTTCTTGATGTTTATTGCCAAAAGTCAGAAGTTCCATCAAAGCCAGCAAAGTTTCATTGATTGCTTGGCTTAAATGAGAAGCAAACCTGGCTGTTTTGTAATCATTACTTGTTTCACAGAGTAACAGGATCTCAGAACTTAAAAGTGAATTTAAAATAGGTGCCAGAATATAACTACAGTCCTCAGTTCATTGAGCGATTTTGGAAACTCTGTAATTCAGGGAATGTTGTCCTAGAAGAAATGATTAAAAAAAAAAAGGGGGGGGGGGACGACGACAAAGAGGAAGAAAGATACACTTTCCCCAACCAGTTGAGTATAGCATAAGAATTTAAATAGCATTGCTGGACTTGAAGTTATAACTGACTGCATCACTGCGTGTACTTCAAAGCTGGGAGCAACATGTTGCAAAAGAACCACTTCAAATTTTAATTTTTTTTCAGACAGTTGCCCAAGTCAACCATATCATCTTTCAGGGCTATTAAAACAGGGTGTGTGTGGATCTATTGGTAGGGGTGTGTTTTATTGTTCTATGTGAACCAAAATTTAATCTAATTATACAACTAACTGTATAAACTCTCTAGAACTGTTCAGTATGTGGTAAAGACATTATGTCAGCTCAATAGCAATTGAATTGTTTTGTCTACCTTTTATACCACTTATACTAAATTTTTTTTAATGGTTTTGTTCTAAGACAATAACAAACAAGAGAATACGGGAAGGCCTTTTTACTGAAAATAGTGTGATGTGGAAACTTTAGGCTACTTCCTCAATCAAAAATGACTGATTTTGGAAAGACACTTTTTTCCAAGAAATGAAACTGATATTATCAGCATGGCAATGCTTCAGCTGCCAAAGGAAAGGTACAAATGCCCTGAAATATGTAAGAGTATTTATCCCCTGTGGACACTCTGAGAAAGCTCAGGTATTTCCTTCAGCAGAACTCTTTGAATTGTGGAAGTTATCAGGCATCACTTGCAGGAATTGTTATGAAAAGTCTTTACCCTATTACTTCCTAAGATGATTAAGTAAAGAGAATAAAGTAGTAATGAGGACATTAATGGGAGTTTCTTGTATTGCGTTCTTGTGCGTTTTTGTCACTAGTTTCCTGATTTCTTAAGATTCCGCTGCTGGAACCACTGCATAATAACAGTTTTCATATTTTAGCTATTTTTCCAGTCTTTGTAGCTGCAGGCAGAATTCTGAAAGCACAGACACCCTGAATGTTTCAATACCAGAAATTAAATAAAAAGCACTGGAAATTAATTACTGCTTTAAAATCTAGTGGTTTTAAATTTTACTTGCAACTGGCTCATTTTTTTACTCAATGTGTTTGTCAAACTTGTAACTTACATCCAACCCCCAAAAGAACATATTTAAAGGTGCTGGTTTAGAATTTTCAATGTTTGCTAAAATGCTGTGTCTCATTTAGATAGTCATGTGAACATTCCAATGTATTTCTGTATGAAAACGTTTGGCATGTAATTTGTGAAGAAGAGAATGTTGTCATGCAGGACTATAGGTTCGACATATTTCCAAAGAGCTTGTTTTCATGGTATTTACGTAAAACATAGCAGCAAAAAATCAAGTGTTATTAGTGAAGGAACACTTCAATGCAATTGATCTAGTATGCTAATTTGAGGAGATTAGAAATTCATATTCTAGTTTAGGCTCTGAAAAATGAGCTAACACAATGCATCGTGACCGAGCAAAATAATAGCTGGTAATTTACTTCCTTCATTCCTGTCACCAATTTCATTTGTGTTGAATAGGTATAATTGTGTGTCCTCAAAGACATTGCAATAAACCCAGTTATGATGTAGTCAGACTTTCCAAACCTTTTATTAAACACAGCAGTTTTCTGCTATAGATAAAAATATTTATTTCTTCAGTTATATTTACAGTCTGCTAGTAAAAAGTAGCTTTCTTTTAAAAATGCATTACTTGTGGAGTTCAAAGTTGACTTGATTGAAGTTAGCCTATTACATTAGTCTTCGTGTGAATATGGTGTTTGGCTGAGCCAAGTTTAAAATTAAGAAGAGCATTTTGAAAGGCCATTGAATGGTAGTGATGCCACCATGCTACCACACATCTTAGATTTTGAAAGCAAGCACTTTCTGATTGTTTAACAGTCCAGAGCAGTCGCAAGGCAAAAGTGTAGGAGGTTTCAGGCCTAAGCCATTTTACTGAAAATGAAGTGATAATAGTTACTGTCGTTAGCCACATGACTCAGTAGTAACTTGGAGAAAAATTGTTTACGCTTGGCAGAGTTAATACTAAACAAGCTTCATGATCTCATTTTTGCTAGCAAACATATTTTCCTGTTAAAAAGGAGCTAAAATGTACTTATGGTGATCTTGCACTTCTGAAGATAAGTGCAAGAGGTACTTTGTCTAGTTTGGAATATTTGGAGTGTTTTTCTGCCAAATTTAAAAAACAATAATCAGATCTAGGTCTTCCTTGCTTGAAGCTTCATGCAGTGTTCATTACAGTCTAGCTTTATTTTGTCAGAAAAATAGCAGGAAATTGAATATTTAATCATGTATATAATGTTAAAATTTGGAAACATTTTTGTTTGAGTTACTGTAGCTCAAGAACCAACATTTATTATTCTGCTTTTATTTTTATAACTCTCAACACATTTGGCTAAGATATGGAAACCTAGATTTTATGCGTGCTTAAATTTTTTCTCAGTAGGTTTGACATCTCATGTTTTTAATTTATACCTAAAATTTACCATGTTATCCCCAAAAGCTAATGCTCCACATTAGAGAGACTGGGACAACAGTTGTTTATATATGATACAAATATCAACATATATGCATAGAAATAAAAGTGTTTGTATGCTTCCAGGCTTGCTAGTATTTCCTAAATCCAGAAGCTACTTGCAGCTAGAATAATTTGAATCTTTAGCTATTGGTACTTCTTTTAATACACACCTTTTGTTCAGGCTTTCAAAAATGTATTCAATAACAATTTTGTTATCAGCAGGCCCTACTGAGTGCTGAGCACTTCTGAACATTTGCTACTGAAGAGTATTCTTTCAGAGGGATTGAGTGTGTTTTAAGAGATTTCTCCACCTTTTTTCAAAATGCCTTGCTGACTTCTAGTGGGACTTGCTATACTGAATCCCTTGGGGGTTTGTGAAAATGTCCATGCCCAAAATAATGGCATTGTAGAGTGTGCTGTGGGATTTTGCAGTCTTGGATTTCTTCATATTAAAATTCAAGACTGTAAAATGCTACATTACAAATAGTCCCATAGAATAATATCCTCTTTTTTTTTTTTTTTTTTTTTTTCTCCCAGAAGCAATGACCTAATTTGTGAAATATTTCTGACTATGTTGTAGTTACATTTATTATCCCAAATGGGACAAAATAATCCAGTGGTCACATGTGCTGAACACTCCCCAAGGAGCCCTCCATGACTGCAGTTTAGAAATGGAGTTTGAAACAGTTTGGCAATAAACCTTTTTTGGCACTATTCTTGGAATTGCCTGGTATCAGTGAAAATATACTAAATTTATTTTCAAGTATGTAAACCCTTATTTTTACAAGAGCTAAATCAAGGGGTGGAATAATGAAAGGAACAGCAAGTGACAGAGATTTCTTGATTGTAGCTACCTGTGAATTACTTATTAGTTTGGAATAATGATAGCGCAATACGCATTTGAATCCTAACCATGACCTCAGGAATACTTAGTTTTCCATACCATAGCAAAAATTCTTGACCATCATTTAATTTATCTTGCTCTCAAAAAGGGATGTAAAATATCTCCCTGAAATCATGCCATAAGAACAATATTTCTTCCAGTCTTCTGGAGCTTCCAGTACTGGCTAAAAGTAGGAATTGCAGAAGCATATGAAAATATTTAAATTGTGGTTAACAGATTGTGTTTTGTTTTGTGTGATTATATTGTTATTGTACTGTGTATAATTGTGTTACTTGATATACAGCTATTTTTCTAAACGTCAAAATGTGGCTAGTAAATAACCTTAAAACTCCGTTTCATGGTTACTACAATAAATGAGTTTCAATGGAATAATGCAGTTTGGAGAAGAGACATAACTGTTGCGTACACTGTGCATTTTTGTTGGGACATTTCTACTTCTGGGGTGTTTTTTTTCTTTTATTTATCTCTCTAACAGCCACAAAAAAAAATGATATGTTTTTGTAAGTTATTTGAGGAAAAAAGTCTGATAGTATTTCATAATATTCGGTTCAAATCTTAAGCATAATTTGTCAGTCCTTTATTGAGACAGGTTTTGATGTTCTTGTTTGATGGAGTGACTCTGCACTCAGGATGCTCAAAGAGAGATCTGCTCCTGTGCAGGTGCTTGCCTAATGTGTATTGAAAATCACAACTTCTGGTATACATCAAACTGTAGTAGCTTTAGCAAAAACTGAATTTTTGAAGTCGCTGACCTTAGCAAACATGCATAACGCTATCAGTTTTCTGCCCTCCCATAAAATAATTATAATGCTTTATTTTAAAACTAATATATTAAATAAGTAATTACTTCATTTTGGGGGTGATTACAAAAAGCATCTCTTAATATATATTCACCAAAGTGTCTACATTCTCTCTGCCTTTGGTTATGTATAATGACATATAAAGTTCAAATTTTTTAATTAATTATATGGTTCTTCATTAATATGGAAAACAAGTGATGCAGCATGTGCTTTGGTGCTATGTAGTTTAGGGCACCTGATACTTTAGTCCAGTTGTGGACATGACTGTCCCGGGGAAGGGCAGTTTTTATGACTAGATGAGTGATGGGAAGATGTCACCTTACTGGAAGATTGAGGGTGATTGTGGAGGAAATTTCTGAAACCTGTGGAGCACTATGGAAAGAAAAAATTAGTGAAAACTTAAGGAAGATACAGTAATGCCAGCAAAATATCTGCACCTTATACGATGTATCTGAAGGTAGAATACCATTCTTTGTTGCACTATGGATGCTCTTTCCTTACAACTGAGACACTAGTACCATTTTTGTCTCTCTTTTACTATCCTAAAATACTTCCTTATTTTACAGCCAATCACTGTCAATCTTGATGTCTTTGCTACATTAATAATGATAATAATCAATATAATAAGTGACTGTAGAACCTAAAGAGATTCCTTCTGCCTTGAAATGTCAGTATGAAAGCCTGAAATCCGTTAGCCACTTGTACTTTGATTTCTGAGTCACCCTATATCTTAATCTTCTTAAAATAACATCTACAACTAAAAGCCTGTAGTTTTGATGATTAAGGTGAGGGGCATTGACAGGAAAGCACCGTGTTTAAAATTCTCTTTTAAAATGCTTATTGAATCCACCATCATCATCTGTGTGTAGTTTCTTACTGCAAAAAGCCCAGATGATTTGGCTGCATTATATTCATCTGCACATCTGCAACAAACTGGTATCATTTACATTAGTGCAATAGTTGGCTGAATAAGCTTGCTTCAACACAGAGTATTAACAGATGCCTTTCTCTTTTCTGATCCCACTTAAGTACAAGGTAAACAATTTTCTGTTTCTTTTCCCCAAAATGATAGAGCTCTTATTTTAGAGAGTTGTCTGATATAGTCAACTTATAAGAGAGGGAATCTTAACCAGTCATTTTATCAGAAATCAGTGTCTCCACACATGCTTTTGCCTTTTCTAACTACCATTCTGGGCCAGTCTTTCAAAACTGTGAGTAATTTGAAGCCATATACAAAAATATGCAATCACTTTCTATAGTAGTAAACCTAGGATAACTGAAATGCAAGCATTATGTGCCTGATTTGTAATGCATTTAAATTAGAGGTGGAGTGATGCATACATTGTTGGATGATATACTATGGAGCTACAAATTTTTCAGTGGCAGCCTCTCTATGACTGGATGATGCTGTAGGTTGGCATTACAAAAAGAGTAGATTCATGTCCTGTCAAGTCAGAACGGACCTGATGTGCAGGGCCATAAGATAAAAAATATCCTGATTTTATCACGAAAGCACTGCTATGATCAGCACTAACTCAACTCTTTCTTCTGCTCTCTATTAGTCTCATCTTGTACAGCAGTTCAGATTTTTCTTTATCATTTCTGGTCTCTCATGTCTCGGGCAGTACATGTGAGACTTGCAGGTTCAATGCACGTCTCATTCTTTTTCCATTCATAAGCCTAGATTTTGTGCATTTTCAGTGTCATGCAGATTCTGCTGTCCTTTCTATGCAAAAAAAGTTTGGTCTGATCTATTATCAGGTGAAAAATTATATATTATAATCTGAAAATGTCATAGTTGTATGTTCCTAAGTAGCTTTAGAGGGTTAGGATCATGAAGTGGCAAAGAAGTTACTAAGTGTTGGAAGGGCAGACAGTGGGGCTTTCACTTACAAGGATTGTACCAGAAAAGACATTCCCCAGCAAAAACCTGTTGCAAGCCCTTCCACAGTAAGTGCCTCTGTATGGACATGTACATGCCAGGCCTCATGCATTGTAGTGAGGTTTCTTGTGGAAGGGGACGTATATTTTTGTCCTACTCCTACACTGGTATCAACATGTTGGTTTTGAGCTACTGTTACAGTGGTGGTTTTGGTGGATCCTTGGTTGACCCAGAGCAGCCATTTTCATGTTTTTTTATTCTGATGCTACCAGCTGACTATCTTAACCTCTAACATTATGCACAAAGACTTTTAAGGATTTATTAAATCTGAGCGTCAGTGTATTGTTCAAGAGTTATGGCCAGCATGGAATGAACAGAATTCTGCCAGTGATAGTAACTTATATCTGATCTGTTTTTTGAAAGCTCAATTATGTTCCCAAGCAGTAATTCTTGCATGTAAGAAGAGAATAAATCAGTTCTTCAAAGATGACCATATTTTAAATGCCAGATGAAATTTCAGAACAGAATCACTTATCCAAACAAAGTTTTTGAGAAATTATGAGATCAGGCCAGTTAAATTCTTCATTATGTAAATTATGGATTGAAATCAATCCCATCTATTATAATTTAGAAAAGAAAAAACCCCAATCTTCCCAATTTGCAACATATTGTATTGTTCAATGTTAGTTTTAGCTTCTGTGCTTGGCCTATTCATAGATCTGCAGCCCATTACAGTGGCGCCTATTAGAGTGAATACTGTGAGAGTTTTGCCAGCTTTTCTATGACAAACCATGTTTTCCAGGAATTCATACTTAATCATAAAAAAGTCCCTCACAGTTGAGACTTGGCATGGAAATTCTTGATTCACAAGGATTTCTCTTGTATATTTATCCAGATTTTAAAAAATAAATCAGTCATCTAATTTATTAAGTCAGAGGTAGTTCAAAATAATGTATTGTTTAAAGATCATAGAACTGTATTTGTTGGAAACAAATAATATTATGATCACTTAATCTAAATAGACACATTTCCTGACAATGAGTAATTGCTTTGTTGCTCTTACCTCACAAATCACTTTTAAATGTTTCTGTGTATTTTGTCTGTTCGGTAGATCCATGCAGAGACTGATAAGCAGTTTAAAATTGTCAAATTATTTTCAGTATTCTAGAAATAGTTAAATGGCTATGGTATTTTCCTTTCAAAAGCTAACTGTATCGGTGAAAATTTAACTATTTAAATAACTCTTTAACTTATGGTATGATATTCATATTATATCCAAATGTGCATTTTAAAACTTATGTTTTCTGTATGGCATGCTTGTTTTATAGATGTGGCAGAATGTTTCCATTTAGTTAATTACATAGGAATAACTATTAATGCACATTGTGAATGTTCTTCATGGAGATAAGAGTCAGTCTGCTTCATAACACTTACCTAGGATGTTTCCATAGTTCTGAAAGAGACAAACTTTAACACTGGTAATTTCTAACTAATAATCCATATAATTGTGCAGATTTTAATTGTCTGCATAGACAGGCCAACCAGGGAGAAATGCTTATTCTGTATTACAAGCATTTCTTTTTGACTGCATATTAGTGCTTTATGTTTCCTATTGAAATCATGTCTGGGGAAAGAGCTATTATCTAAAGTTTATTTACAGAGAAATTAGCAACAGAAATCACATGTTCGAAGTCTGTATGTGTGGAAAGAAGTTTAAAGAAGAATAATTGGATAGCATTAGGGAGTAAGTAGTTATTCAGCTACACAGAAAGAAACTGACAGATGTTCATAACTGGAGGGAGAATTAAATTCAAACAGGATTTTGAAAGTAATCTCCTGAAGTCATCAAATGACAAGAAGAAAATGCTACATTCCAGTCCAAGTTAGAAAGAAGGAAATTGGCTATAATAGTGGATTAATTGTCTCAGAGAAAACAAACAGTTGAGTGGATACTTGCAACTAGTTTGATAAGTATGTCATTCCCTAAATGATCCAGTTGTCACCCACTATTAATCTTACAGGACAGTTTAAATCAACACATGGAACAGATTGTGAAGGCACTGGCCAAGAAATGAGTATTTGCTAACATGATGAAATAATTAGCATTCAGTAGAGATCAACTATACTTCAATGTGAGAAGCTGATAATCACTTAGCTGAGCTTGGTTCAAATAAATACTTCCTTCCAGCATTCAAAACAGTATTAGCCAGGCCAGTTGTGTTGCCTTATATTATACACTTACATGTCTGTTTTTTAGGTCTATGTATTCCAGTCCAGGGGCTTATCATGTATGCATATAAAATAGCTGTAAAAATCGTTCAGCTTGAAAAACAGCTGCTAATTTGAAATTAGTGAAGTCTAAAGGGTTAAGGTAAATGTGTCTTTCATCATCTCTTGATCTTTTGCAAAGAATGTACAGATAGGAAGGTACCATTCTTGGGAGAAGTACTAGTTGACACAAATCAGGAACATGCCAGGAAACCTGCTAGTATTTCAGGACAGCACTCAAAACTGTGCTCTGGCTCTTTTTACTTTATTCATAAGATGTAGCCCTTGCAGCTGGCCACTAGTTTAGCAAGGATTGTTTTTTGTGCTACTCTACTGCAGGATGGGCTCCCTGTGACTGCCAGCCTCAATATCTACTTTTGGAAATACCTCAGCCCACAAAGAATTGTTAGCATCAGGCACTTCTAAGCAAAAACTAAATAGGTCTCGAAGAGTTTCGGTTGGCAATGTCTTTAAGCTAATACTGTCACAAAATAATGAAGCCAAGATCTCATATCTATCAGAATCTCACCCAAAGTAGCCATAAGAATGTGATGATGTGGAGCAGGAATAGCATATACATTTATATTTTTCATATGGCTAATTAAACCCATAGAATCATTCTGTACATACGAAGGTTTTATTGGTATTAGAATAAAGAATTTCTTTTTTGAAAAATATAACTGATAATTACTTCTCTCTGTGCTTCTAATCAACAGTCTTTGATGCACATCTGTTTTTTAAATACATCTGTAACTTCCAGTCAGGAAAAGCCTTTTATGGCAAGTGGCCTTTAAGCTACATGCTGTGTTTATTTCATATATTCTTCTTCCTTTTCTTCTTAAGAAATAATCCACATATTTTTCTTCAGCTTTATCAGTGAATATATACATTAGAATGTTTTATGCAGGAAAAAACTTTAGTTTTCAATTTACTGTGGACTGGTTGTTTAAACCGATGGTGGAGATTTATAGTGCTGTCTTTCTTGCAGATGTATATCAGAATAAGAAGAGAAACCAATTTGTCCACTCCACATGTATTATTAGGCACCACGTTCTACTGCTGCTTATATCATGCGATGCCAAGCTGCTGCGTATCCAGCTGCTGGGTAGGAGGGGGGAAGGCAGCTCCCTCTGGTGCTGAGAGCACCTGCAGTAGTAGGCTGGCCTAACAGATACTGCAGACCATTCATTCACCTAAAAACCCAACGCATCTTACCTCTGGAAGGGGAAAAAAGCAATTTTCTTGTTGTTGTTCTTCAGGTCAGTGCTAAGTATAACAAATATATGGTTTTAAATACAACGTGTTTCAACACTGATGCACTAAGGGTTGACATACCTACTCGTTATTCAGTCTGTTTAAGTGTGTGAAACAGCTCACGCGGATAAATTTATTGTCAAGGGCTTACTTCGGTTTCGTAAAATAACTTTTGAAGAAACCGCTGTCGGGTTCGGCGTGGTTGCCATACAGGGCGGCTGCCGTGGGACCGGAGGCCGCGCGGAGCTCGGGGGCCCGCAGCGCTGGGGCGGGCGGCCGGGGCCTTCCTGCGGGCACCAGCCGCTGCTTCCCGGGATTAACGGTTGTTGATACAGCCTCCTCTGCCTGCAGAGCTCTGACGGGTAATTGCCAGCTGGTGGGAACTGAGGAATAGTGGGGGGAAAAATTGTCCTCAGCTGCTCCAGCCGGATCCAGGAAAGGGGTATTCCGCATCACTGCAGAAATACCGGTTTCATTCTGCAAGCACAGTCTGTTCAGGCTTCTCATGGCTCTTCCTAGGCACACATTTTTACGGTGAAGGTGAATAACAAGTCTAGGCTCTATGGCAGTCCCCTGATAGATCACGTTTTGTTAGTTGCTTATTGCAGCTTCTGATGTAAAATTTATTAGAGGCATACCGTTAAGTCCAGCCCAGGCTGGGTTTTATTTGTTTTGGTTTTGGTTTGATTTTGGTTTGTTTTGTTATTTGTTTGTTTGTTTGTTTGTTTTGTTTTTGTTGTGTTTTGGTTTTTGGGTTTGTTTTTTTTTTTGTCATACCATCAGCAGATAAGTTTATCCAAACAGAATTCCTTTCAAAGTAAAATTTCTTTGTGTGAGGACTAAGCCTGCACATTCATATGTGGAAAGCTTCTGCACAGTCAGTTCCTTTTGGATTAATATTTGCAGCTGTAGAAATGAAGCTAACGGAAGTGTAACAGAAGTCATGGGCAGGAATAACTACCATACTTGAAAATATTCAGACTTGGGACTTTTATGGATCTATAAAGTTTTCTTATCTTTACCACAAAATGTAATTAAAGCATATGCTGGCTGGATGTCTAGGAAAAAGTGATGATGGCCTTAATACGGTTCTGTAAGCATTGCTGTTTGTTTCAGTCAATTATATAAACATTGGAAAAAAAAAAAATTCTGAGGATAATGGTAAACAGTACTCTAGAGTAGACCTAAATAAAAGTCCAGGTTGCTTTGTAAAGTGGTCCCATTCAAACACAATTAATTTTCATTTAATGAAATGTAAAGTTATACTGTAGAAACAAAGAGTTATAGAACTAGGAATGCATACCTCCAGGATGAGGAATGACATCTAAAAAGCGGTGATTCTCAAAAGAAATCACAAGAGTCCGCTATAATGTAGAGAGAAAAATTTCAAATGCCATTCTTGGCTGTATAACTTTGGTAGTAAGGAAAAGCAGAATAAATCAGTTTTGTCCCATGTATAAGCAGAACTCTGACATCCAGTCTGAGACCCATATTTTGTAGAAGATATTGAAAATCTGAACAGATAGTTCAGTTGGGAACTACAGATAAGAATCAAAAGCTTTATCTGAGGGTTATAAAATAAGCTTTAAAGGTGCACAAAAACTGCCATATGTTTAACTTCTCAGAAAGATGGTGAGCAGAGATTTACCTACAACACATAGAGAAAAGTGTGGTCTAGGACAGAAGGACATAATGAGAAATAAGAGATGAATATTAAAATTTAAATTAAGAATTGGGCAAAAATTTCTGGCGGTGGAATGATTAACTGCTGGGACAGTTACCAGAGGAAGTGGTGGATCCTCCATCTCCTGTTGTCTTCAGATCCAGACTGGATGCATTTCTCCAAGTTACTAGCCTCAACACCATATGAGTATAATGTTTGATTTCTCATGTTTATGTAAGAGATCTCACTAGAGGTTCTCTTGACCCCTCTTCTCACTTGCAATCACTGCATCATCTTAAGTTTTAAGGAATAAAACTTGTTTTCAATTATATTAGTATAAAGTGCAAGTGTTCTTAAAGAGACATGCATTACCTAATTTTCCTATCTAGGTATTATTTAATCTACGGAGTTTGAAAAGTTATGCAGGTTGTTTGAGACAATCTTGATGCAGTGAACTTCAGATAAGGACTGCTTCGGTGGGCTTCACTGCAAACAAGACATTTTAATTTATTAAGTCTATTATTAGACTTTGAGAAATCACAGATTAATTGGCTTGTGGTTTGTCCTTACTATGCTCCCATGAGCATCTGCAGTAAAATTTAATATAGGACACATTATTTCTAATGCTGCTATTACATGCAGACTTTAATTTATTTGGAAAAGCTGTAGAGCAAAATTTAAAGAAAGTACAGCATAAATTGTTTCTTTCTATGTGAATTTCTGTTTTAAATAACCATAACTTTGAAACCACTTTATTTATTTCCTTCAAATACAACTCTTTCACTATGAAAATCTCCAAGCATATCAGAATTGAATTTTTTGCTTTTGGCTGTTTTACAGTATATTCTGATTAACATTTAAAAAAGGGGGAAAATGCCTATCAACAATTCAATATCTGCAGTACAAAACCAAAAAAAAAGATATTAAATATTTTACAACTCATTCACTGAAACCCATTAACTATCATATTTTTAAAGGCTCATGATACCTTGAGCAAAAGTATTTTTCCAGTGAACAAGAAATTTACAAGTAGTATACACCAGTTTAGTGCCTTGGGAAGGAAAAAATGTTAGGTGGCCCTGTGGTCTGTTTATGCATTACTTTGGAGAAAGCATAAAAGAAATACTTTTAAGTTCAGTTTATCTTAGCTCCTTGATCCTGATTTACTGATATTTCCTCCTGTCCTCAGCCAGCTCATGTTCAAGCCTCAAGTGCCAGTTGGTCAAAAGTTAACACTTCACAGCAACACGGGGACATTTAAAGAGCTGCTTTTGTGGGATTTTTGTGGGGATGGGAGTGCAAAGTTTTTCCTGTGGCTAAAATTATGAAGAGAGTTGAACCAAACATTGCTCAAACACTCAGAAAAAAGTCCAGGAGGCAGTTTGAAGAAAATTCAATCAGTAGTTTTAAATTCTTGATGAATGCTTTCACAGATTCATGGTCCAGAGTTTGAGATGACCCCCACAGACACTGTCTGTGTGCCAGAAACACAGCCGGGCTAGGAGCCAGGGGTACAACAAAGCTCCAGGTGCATGGCATGTGAAAATGAAAATAGGGTTAATGGTACTTCTTTATGAAATAAAATATACAATAACACAAATAGATGGTGGTCATATGACTTTTCTTTCTTTCACATTCCAGGCCAGGTCTGATATTTTAGTCTGATTAAGTCTTTAAAACCAAAAAAGTTACACACTGTGTATGTGCTGATGAATGTATGGTAGTTGTGCACTTGTTTGAATATCATTTTTGGGGTAGGGAGGGAAGTGTGCTTTTCCCTGGAGTGCTGAAACTAACCCTTTAGTCCATTTGTTCCTTTCCATGGCTCTATCCATAGTGTGTTTGCAGTGGAAAAAGAAAGTCTTGGGAGCGTGGTGCTGCTACTTCCCATGGAGGCAGTGGAAGGGCTCAGGTGCAGCTTGACCACATTATGGAGGGACTATTGTCCTGATGCTTTTTTGCTTCCTTGCAGAACTCCTCACCCAAAGATAATAGCGGAGCTTCAAAACCTGGTCAAGGTCATAGCTAACAGAACCGAGTCAGGTGATTTTATATTTCTAACTTCGTTGTAAAGTAGTCTCCATATAAGCAACAGACTTGCAAAAAAGTTCCATGGGCCATAAAGCTGCTTCTAAAGTTGTGACAGTGGCTTGATGATACTAACATGCAAACAAAAGCTTTAGCAAGCTAAAGTGCCGTGCTGGATACTGCATGTATGCATTTTTTATAAATGGTTGGGCAGTATTAATTTTAATACCCATGAACAACTGGTGTGTGACTATTGGGAAACAAGTAAGATTAAGGGTGAAAAATGCCCTTTCTCCTGCTTCCTGTAGGTACATGATGTGGAATTAACTGGTTACAGCATAAATCAACCTGGCATGCATATGTGTATTAGGTTCTCACTGGCAGTCTTTATGGATAAAGCCATGTAACTCAGGACATCTTTTAAATCCTGACAGGCCACAGTTCAAAGATAGCTACTATCTCTATAGTAGTTAACTAAACGTGCTGGGGTGTTACCTGGAACTGCATTGAGTGGCACAGGTGGGACCATATCCATATTGCACTGCTGAGAGCTCCCAAGCCAGGGACGTGCTAGCAGGAGCAGCCAGCCCTGGCCTCTGCGGTCACCCTGGGAAGGGCAGGGGCTGCCCCAGGACACAACACGACAGATGTTTGGGGTACAGTGTTTAAGAATATTCTCTAACACTGCTTAATTTATTAACTTAGGTGTATCATTACTATGGAGAATTCAGTAGCCATCGTGTAGGGGATGTACAGGTAAAGGGAAGTTCTGAAAACTAAATTTAGATTATTAGGTATAAAGAGTATGTTACACTGCATTGGTAGGGGGGAAATATCAGAAAAAATAATATCCTAACTAGAAGACCAAGGTAGCAAGTGCATCGTGACCATAGTACAGATAGTAAAAGCTATAATGAATGAAGTAAAGTGGTGATTGTGGGTTTGGTGAAGAAAACAAGTGCGTGTGCTTCATCTCACTGCACCAGACAAATGTCTGAGGGGAAGGGAAAAGTGTGTGCAGTATACACCAATATAGTTGCAGATAAAGACTAACCTGATCAAATTTAGGTAGGTAGTATGAATGCTTTCTGTTTCAGCACCTTTTCAAGTACAAACCGAATGAATATCAGTGAGTAATGCAGGTGCAACAATTAATCTGGTACACCATACCTGATGAGCAGACTGAGGTAACAATTTTACATCATATTATTAGAAATAATTCATTTATCTTCACTTTCAGCTGTTATTTGCTAGGAGTCTTCTTGCTGTATCGCACTTTATTTCATCATCAGGTGTTTAATTTAGCCTCTTTTCTTACTGAACTTCAGTACTATTACTTGTGCATTACTTGAATAGAGACAAAATTGATAATTAGAACTATTTTTTGGCTGTTTTAGTTAAAAAAAAAAAAAAAAAAAAAAAAAAAAAAAAAAAAGGTCCTGGAAGAAAATTGTTACTCCGTTCTTGACCAGAATCCCTAAAGGGAAGTAAAAAAATTAAACCTTTAATAATTTAATAGTATTTCACAGAAGAAGAAATCTCTAAAAAAAAATCAACTTCCCACTATAATATCTCTCTCTAGAAGACATCCTTAAATGAACAAAATACAATTTCCAGTATGAAATTAAACCTTGCAGGTGCCACAAATAAAAGTTGTCTCAATAGAATTTATTTTCTATACCTCATATGATGAGATAAAAATAAAATTAATTAAATTGGCTAGAAGAAGGAGAAATGGAAGAAAAATAAAGATTCTGTTTTTAAATACTAGACAGAGGGAGTTTTAAGTCAGTGCCCAGTCAAAACTAGAGACATTCAAAGCCAATTGGTTCATAGCTATCATTGTTGCCTATATAGTTAAAATATATTTACACATGTATGCATACTCTTGGCTGTGTATAATCTTTTTATTATTATTTTGAAATTTGCTTTATATTGCACTGTGAAAGGAAGGAAAATAAACAAACTCAAACCTTTAATTAGAAATATTTTGTTTGACTTTGCTTGCAAAGCATCTGATCTGACATGGTGTTGACTAAGATAAGAATAGCGAGTACCCTGCATGCAATTGGTACTCATACCATTCGAATTCTGAGCTAAATCTACATTAGATAAACAATTTGGTTACAGTGGAGACCCACCTGTTTTCACACAACTATGACTGAAGGGACAACAGGACCCAACATTTAAACATTTATACTATTCAGTTAAACATAGGTCTTCTATCAGAGTTTTCTGAGAGTTTCCATGTCATCTTGAGTTTGCTAAGTTTCCTCTTCCCCTAGTGTGCTTTCTTCTGCTTTCTTCTCTGAGTCCGTATGTGTGAATTTTTATTTTATCACTTTTTATATTCATTAATGAATGGAATTGCTTATGTTTGAGGCAGAGTAATGGATACTTCTACAAATAAAAAATAATATTCTATGAAATGATGGAAGTAGAAACCAGTTTTCAGTTAATATCTCACTGCCATCTACTGTATACACTGGAAAACTGCACTGTGGGAAATGCATTGCATTTCAGCAATGTAAGACAACTCTTCCCAGTGAATTTGCCCTAAAGTTGAGGAAAAAATCCACTGAACTGTCAGTAGGCTGATACATGTAAATACCATTATTTGTGGAGGAATCAGTATGTCTTAAACAGATGACAATGTCTGATGATACTCAGTATTGTCCAGAAGGAAAGAACATCAGGTTTTAGTATTGTTTAGTTTGTATTCAAGCCAGATGAAAAGGAGATGTGTACTTTGGGAGAAAAAGAGTACCTCACTTTGCTTATTCTTGCCCTAAATAGTAAACCCCTTAATTTATTAGTGAATGTGTCAAAACAAAAAAAAAGCTAGTGGGATTAAGATACAAAGACTTGGGATAACTTGGTATTTCTTTTATTTGAGGAATTATTCTTTGATTCTTTTAAATCGGCTTTCATCTCAGTAGCTGATGTCTGGTGTATAGAAACACCAAGTATATGCAATGTTAAGTGTTGGTTGGGGTATAATAATTTACCTAAAGTTGTGGAATTAGTAAATTGAAAATAAAATATCAGGATTGTAGTCATCAGGAACTGCCTAAAATATCATGCAGATTAACTTTGCACTGCCGATGCTTTTATAATTACTTGTATAGAAATTAAAAGGTTTACACAAGACAGAAATTTCCTTGATTTTCATTGGGAAGACTGACATCAAATACACAAGAATGTATGAAAAACATCAAACTGTGCATTTGCAAAGGAAATAATTTTCTTAGTCTATTATTAATTTCAGTAGGCTGGGAATACGTATAATTTATACCATTTGCTATTTGTATTGCACCAAAAAGTACAAAAGGTCAGTAAGCTTGTAAACTCAAGCACTTCAAAACTGTATAAATGCCTTCATTTGCTCCTTCTTTGTATCAGCTGTGATAAAGTCTGTAACTATGGTATGATTTTTTTCTATTTTTATTCAATAATTGTTCTAAGACCTCATTTGCTCAGCGTTATGCAACCCTTGCAAATGAAGAAAGAAAGATAAAGTAATTAATGGCTTTTCTATGGTGTCCATTGTTATGGTGTTTCAGTGCTTTGCAAACATTAACTAACCCACCTTTACTAATTCTGGTATTCTGGGATTTGAAATGGTGTTGTGGGCAGCTGATGTACTCTGTGTGATCATACCATCCCTTCTGTTGTCTTCAGGGACAAAGATGTGTTCTCAGGACTTCTTCAAATGACATCAGAAATTCACCCAAGGAAACCAGAAACTAGTTTCTGACACTTGATCCTTTCTGTCCCATCTCCTCAACCTTACTTCTTTTCCAGTGTCACCATCCAAGCCCCAGTGTCTTTCACTCCCTGTCTAAAATGGCGATTTTACTTCAGCTGATTTCCCCAAGTCATACTCCTCCTATAGCACACATTGAGCATAGCCAATTTCAGCCTAAATTTGATGGTGGTTAAACAAACAAAAAACCAAACAAAAACAACAAAAAACCCAAACGGCTGCAATCTAGTTTAGGAAAGCTGTCATGAATTCAGTAACAGATGACACTGGTAGAGGTACTTGGGGCGTACAGTTTGCTAAGTTATTAAAGCTCTTTGCATCAGCGTTCGTTTGTAAGTCATGTTTTTAGAAGAGGCTGGCTTTGTAGCAGTGGGGAATTTTTTTATTTCATTGAGTGTGTGTTTATAAGTTTTCTTAAGAATTTGTGCATTTCTCTGACAGTTTCAGCATCCAAAATTTTTAACCCGACTGAAAGGCCCAGGGAATAAATTACCCCTGGGGAATCATTTCTCGATGGACTCCTTTGTTTGCTTGGTTGTTGGATATTTTCAGTCACCATTCATGTGTAGTTTGATGTGCTGTGCAAATGGGGTGTAAATGATGAGGCATCTGCGGGTCTGTGCGGGACAGAAGTTGTCCTGCCAGGGAGGGCTCCTCCAGAAGCTTACATTTGCCATCTTTCTCTCGAGTTGATCTGACTGACTGGTTAATTTTCAAGTGTCTCTGTCATCTTTCCACTGCTGTCATTGGTTCCCTGGTGTCTGCCATCCATCAGTGATATGACTTGAGTGTAATAACTTCCAGCTTACTGCACAGATGACACACGGGGTCAATGATAGAACTGCAGCCGTAGGAGAATGATGTACCAGTGTGCAGCATTTAGCTCCTAAAAGGACAAATGAAAGGGAAGAAAAGATTAAAAGGTGTATTTAGCAATGTCTGCTGTTATCCCAGGACAGCACTGTGCCTCTACTGCTAGCAGTGAAAGTTCTGCGTATGAAAATCTAGGGAAGGGAAGCAGACTGTAAGTCCCATTATTCGGTAATCACTAGAAGAAAACCTGTTTTAAATAAAGAAGGGGGTACTAAATATTCTGATATCTCTAAAATAATAATTTGCATGTGAGAACACTGAATATTTGTGAGGGAATTACACTATGAAATAAAGCAGATAGTTGCTTTTTTTTTTTTTTTTTTTTTTTTTCCTGTTATTGTTTTAAATTTAAATCCTTACTGCCCTCATGTGGATGCATACTGTGTTTTCTCCATCTGCTGAAACTGGCAATGGACAGATTTTGTAAGACCACTACATACAGCAGTATTTATATAGCAGACAAAGGACAATTCAGATACTGAACTGATGCTCTCTGTCTGAATTGTTCTTTGTCTGCTATATAAATACAAGGATCTTGAGCAATGTGGCTGGGAGTTCCTGTGACACACTTGCTGCATTTTAGTTCTGGAGAACCAGGAGTGCCCTGAGTGTTAGGAATCTGCTGCCCAAACCCTGTCTGGAGAAAGCTGCCTTTGCAGCTAACAGAAGGTGATGAAGGCTTCTTCTGTACAAGGTAATGTGTATCCCGAACTGACTGGGTGGGTCTATCCACAGGAGGAACATGCAATATTTCCAAATACTTTTCAGCTCACAGTATGAGATAGAGCAGAGAACTGAGCATAAGTCTCTTAATATACCAACATGTAGCAGCTGTAGGAGCAACACTGATAAAATGGTAGAAAAACAGGAAAGAAAGAAAAATAATCCATTAAGATCCAAATTAAATAATAATTTTCATAGCTATTACTCTCTGCCTATGGACAATTTCTGTGTATATTAGCATAAATAATGTTTTGGGTTTTTTTTCGGGAATTGATGTTAGAAATACATTATTACCTATAGGTTATTGTACCATAACCTATATTATCATACCATTAGAAGATGTGGTATGTTGTCAGCTAATGTTTCATTGCATAACATATTAGCTGCCCATCTACCTACCAGAACTAAGTGGTCTAAACAGAAGTTTAATGAATAAGACTGTAAAGATACCAACCACTGGGATAAGTTTCTCTAGAAAATGAGGACTGACTTATTGGTAATTTATAAAGCAAATAGCAAAACTGAATTTTATAACAGTGCAAAAAGGGTTTGAATGAATGGCGTTGCCACTTTTGCTCTATAAAATAACCTATGAACAAATATGAGATACAGAATGATGGATAAGCTTGTAAGGCTCTTATTTGCTAGATAACTGAACACCAAATCCATCTAAGTTTCAGATCTTTCTTAGGCCCTATACATTTCAGTGTATATGCATGACTTTACAGAGTATTAAACAGATTATGCAAACTATGTTCAGAGCTTACTCAGGTAATAAAAATTGAGGAGCCCTTTTTTAGACAGTCAGAGATAAAAAATGTTTTTCAAGGATAAGTTAGTTAGCTGGTTAATATGCAAGGGAAAATAAAATAAAAATAAAAATATGAATACAATAACCTGAACAGTGCTCAGATATCCTGCTCTTTGCATTATTATTTGTATTTACTCCCATTGCTGTTAATATCAAAGGCTTTCAAAAACATATTGTTTTCAGTCATAAAATAAAGATTGAAGATGAGACCTAATTTGGAGGCCTGTCCCTTGGGAAGGAGAAGCAAGACATGTGGCTAGCTGCCAGAATACAAGCAGGCGAGTTATCACTAGGAAGGATGTAATGTCACTTAAAGAGTGGTGCTCGCTGTGGGTTCCAGGCAGCTGCACTGGACAATTTGCTCACTTGGATGTTGTTCTGATACAGAGGGTGGATCAGACTGAATATCTCAGATATTGTCACTTTCTGTCATGTGCAGTAATGCCATAACCTGTTATTGATAGTGTTAAACCCCTCATAGAGAGAGAGAGTCCTTTTGCTCTCCCTCATTTGCTTCAGCCAGGAATTGCTTTCTGTGTGCAATGGCAAGTTCTGGACTATAACACACTGCTGCTAAAATCCACTCCTTTTTGACAGCAGCAAAACCCTGGTGCTTCCTATGGAGAGAGGGGCTTGAGGCCAGGGCTCTTGCTCTCGGGAGCAGTGAGCATGGCAAGGCACGGGGGTTGCCATGCAAGGCTCCCTGCGGACAAGGTTCTCCGCACCCAACCCACGGCACCGGCTGTCCTCACCCCACTGCCCTCCAGTTGGGGAACTGGGAGGGTTTGGCTCCCGGATCCTCCTTGAGGATCTACTTTCCATATCATAAATGTCATGTTATTCAAAAGACATCTGTAGCAAGATATCCAGACATTACTTCTGTTCACCATGCTTCTGCTGACAAAATAAGCACTGTAATTGAAATCTGAATTTAATAAACGTACTCACGTGTGGGCACTTCAGCAGTATACTTTGTTTGAACTCTCTAGTCTTTATAGTCACATTTTTCTTGATAATCTCTAAGCTCCGTTGCATTCTAGTAACAATATGGGAACCAATGGTCAGCCAAGAAATACCTTTTATATTCAGTTTTCTGGTTAAAATGACAGTTGGAATCTGGGATTCTTAGCATTGCCAGCCATCTGGATTTTCTCTGTGTGCTTTAATACTGTCCTGAAAATAATTAAACTTATTCTGTACAACGGGGCACTTGGAAATATAGCAAGCAGCCAAACAGCTCATTAACAGGGGAACAAATTATCAGGTATCAATGGCTCAGTGGCATTGAGTCTGCATGAGTTGCTGCTCCATGGCACATGTGAAAGAAGGTAATTTGCCTTTGATGTGCCCTGGGGCAAAAGCAGGTATGGGAGGGCAATTGCTGAAGAGCAGCAGAAGCACCATAATGGTTTGTTGCACAATGACATGTCAAATCACTGACAACTAGTCCAGTTCATTTCTATTTTAAGGATATTGGGTAGGGAGCGTGCTGGCAATTAGATTTGATGCTCGTGTTACAGGAGCTACTTTGTAAGGTTTAGACAAAGACACCAAGTGGGTTGTGTGTCATTTTACCTGTGCATCCCAAAGTTTTCAGAGGAAAGATGATAGGATCTTTCGCTATCTTAAACTTATGGTAAGTATTTACTCTAGTTCTCAGGAGGAGGTCAAGGAGAAAACTAGATGAGGCACTGATTGGAGTTTATATTTCTTTTACTAATTGGTCTGTACAAAATTCAGACAGTAATATCACTGAGCAAACAGGATAGCAAAACTCCAATAAAGCTGTAATTGTTTCTGCGGGTCTTCTGAGAATCTATTGACTGGCAGCATTGGTCACTCGTTTCAAATTGTTTCCCCTCATCTACTCCTTCCTTAATAAAAGTTTTGAAGTTTTGGGTTAAAATAATTAGAATATTTAAATTGCAAGTTAGAATACAGTGTTGAACTATACATTCAGCCCACTTCTGATGCCTTGCAATATAGCAACTAGTAGAATCACGTAATAAAATGTTGATACGGAAATTTCTGTAATGCAAACCATCTTGTTGCAATGCCACTTTGTCAAGTATTCCTCCCTCTGACCTCATTAGGTGTGCCTAGTCATTAGATACAGTGTTACTAAAGAGTTTCAACTTAAAAGCTGCTTTGATTAATGATTGGTTGGACTGAGGTTTTACTGTGTAGGATTAACTAGATTTAAAAATGGCAAAATGCCATAGTAGCATTAATGTCAGATTTTAATGAGAAGCAGAAGTAAACTGCAAGGACCCTTATGATTTTAATGTGGACTAAACTCATGTGCTCATTACCTTAATGTCCTGTCCTATTTTATATATAAGTATTCCAATAATTCCTAGAGAATAGTAGCCTAGACATCATATTACAAATAAGTAATCTGAAATATATAACCCTGTATTTTTAATGAATCATAAATTTTGATAATTCTAAAATCAGATTTATTCGGTGTTCTATTATCAAATAGAGAAAAATGATTCATACTGGTTTGAGCCGTTTTAATTAAGAAACAATATGAAAGTAAGAGAAAGCCAGACTGGCAAACATTTCTCCCAATTAATAATGTACTGACAATATAGACGAAAAATGCATTTTCACATTTTTATGTCATCTGCTACTTGAATTTCCTTTTACTGTGTTCTTAAATTCATTTAGTTATCCTGAAAGTTTACAGACTTGGCATCTCTAGAGGTTCATAACCTTCTTTTTTTAACCATTGATCATATATTTCAGTATATAATACTTCCAAGAAAACCCAATCCTTTCTTATTCCAGACAGCATTTTGTTGTCTCTACTAAACTTGATAGGATTTAATCATATTCTTGAAAGGTAATGCATTGCCGAATTAGGGCCTTTGTATCTAGCATTTTTTCAGTCCATGCTATCTTTGCTGAGATAATCAAAAGGCACTGGCTTATTATTAGAGCTGAACAGGAAAAACTTTCCCATCCCAGGAGCCTGAGAATTTTTTTTTCCTGCATTGATCCTGATTTCCCAATTTTGGTTATTTTTCAGTGAACTTCCAGTAGTAAGAAGCATGTAATGAAATTTCTGTTTCTGCACAGTAATATGCTGTGAGAATTAGGCACCGTGTACTAATAAGCAATAACAAAAGTTCTTTGCAGAGGCGGCACTGTTTCTGCCAAAGCATGTAGGACGACATCCAACCAAATACTTGGGCTGTAATGCCTAATTTTTCATTGAAATTGCAGATATATTGGACTTGACTTAAATAGGATTACTCACTGAAACAAATTTACGCAAGGGTCTAAGGCACATATCCAGCTTTCAGTGAGTTAGGACTCTACGTACTCATTTGGCTCTGGGCCCCAGGCACTTGCATAACTTCGCTTTACCAGCATTACCTTTGCAGTCCCCATCGATAATTTTTGTGCCACTGAGTTTTTCAACTACATCATAGTATCACTTCTGTGTTCTTTACTTAGTTGACTCATTGCTATTATTTGGTTTTCTTTTTTTTTTTTTTTTTTTTTTTTCTTTAGGGAGAAGACCAACAAAAACAAAGGACAAGAAAAAGAAGAAAAAGAATTTGATGGAAAGGGCTCAGAAGCAGCACAGCATCTTTTTAGCAACAGATAAAACAAGCCAGTAAAGACTTGATTTTCTTTAATATATTTGTTTGCAAAGTGCACAAAAGCTGCTATATGCTCCTGCCCATGGATGCACTATGATTCAGCTGCTTTGACAGTATTGGTGGCAAATAACTTGTGATAAAAAGGCCCACAAGCTTGTTTGTTTTATTTATATATTTTTATTTTATTTTTTCCTCTCATTTTTGTCCTGAAGACTTCAAGGTCAGGAGCGCACTGAGGTGAATCAGTGGAAGTGGTGCTGAAGTGTGACAAAAATTTTGTCCTGGGTGCTTGGTCAACATGTTGACACGGAAGGGAAGCAGGAAAGAAATCTATGTATCACCATTAGGCGGACTTGTGCATATTTAAATAAAAAAAAAATGAAGTCTTGGAGGTGTAGGTACTATTGCATTTATGGCATTTGTTTCCTATATTTGTACATTTCAAGAGTAAATGGATATGACTTACCTACTTAATGTTAATGTACATTGTTCTCAGCACCTGCTGCTTTGAAACAGTTGTATAATAAAACTGCTTTAAGACAATATACCACAGAAATTACTGCTTAGACTTACAGAAACACAACAGACTCTATGTGTACATATTACTCTGTCTACACATAAATGAACGTATTTACTGTACATCTATGCATTTTTATGTATAATACTTCATACATGTTTAAAGTTATGTCCTGTTGGATCTAGTAATATACTTTAAAATAATCCAGTAAATGTTTACTTTTTACTATGTTTTAAGTATCTTCTCATATTTCTCAATAGTTACAAACTGGATTTTTTTTTTTCTCATTTGTAAAGCACATTCAGATGGCTAAACTACCTTGTACTGGCCCCTGCAATGGAGTGTCAGCTCTGAATTATGCTTGCCAGACTGGTACACTGCAAATCTTTTCTGCTGTTCTGTACTCCTAGCTCAGCCCTGGTGTATTTTGACTCAGAAAAACAAGTATAACTTTTTTTTTAAGATGAGGCACGATGACGATGGATGTTTTGACTGTCAGGAGAGAAATTATATGGAAAGTTCTTGGTATCTAAGGTTGTATGTCTAGTTTTTTTCAAATATAATGCACAATGTTTTATTTCCGTTAGTCCTGATCCAGTCAGATATAACAAACAAATATCTGAACAGGGGAGAAACAAAAGAAAAAGCTATGTGAGTTCAGTCATTCAAAAATACAGCAAACACCAATGTCCTAGTATTGCCAGTTATTTGTAGAAGTTTAGCAAATTTAATCTGCACCTGGTGTTTGCTTGTTTTTGTTTTGGGTTTTTTTTTGTTTTTTTTGGTGGGGGGAGGGATATAGAGAATTTTCTATGTAGGAAGTTAAAATGGCTCAGGATGTGTAATTTGGTGATCTAGCATTATTGGGCTTGCATTCAAGGAGAATTTTTAATATCTGCTGGGAAAATCCCATACTAAAATGGCTGTCATTTATACTGTCACTTAGAGAAGTTGTTCCAGTTCTAGGACTAAAACTTGCATAAGACCTACACAAAGCGAATAAAAGGTAAAACAGACCCCAGACCCCTACAAAATTCCTTTTGATATATACTGTAGAAAAATCCCACAAATCTCAGTTTTAATTTTATGGGTTATATACTTTATAAATAAAGTAGGGAAATAAAGCATCTATAAGCACAAATGTATCTGTATTTAGCCATGACAAGTGTTGCTACAAAAACGTACAGTAGTTAGGCAGATGTGAATGTTCCAGGAAACCACTTGTGGACTTCCATTTAACCATGAGGTTTTCACCATCTTTCATTTAGAATATGTTCATATTTACCTAGAACATAATAATGTTAAGGACAGTAAGATTGTTCTGATCCTGGGCTGCTATTTTGGATGTTAAATGCTCACTTTAAAAAAAAAAAAAAAAAAAAAAAGACAATAAGACAATAAGAACTGTAACTGCCTATTTGCTTATTGGTTATCAAATTTGGCTGTAAGTGCAGTGAATGCCCTCATACAATCCTTTTACTAGTGGTTACGAATATTGTATTAGGCATGTCATGAAAAGAATGCTACAAAAGACAATAAAATAATGTCATAAGCTTCTGAGTAAACTATTTTTGGTCCTTTTTAATTCAAAGACTGTATTCATTTGGAATAGCAAAGAAGAATTGGAGAAAGTATGTGGACGCAGATTTTCTCCCATTGGGGTGGAAAATTTTAGGGTTTTACAAACAGCTATTTTGTTGACACATGTTTGAAAAGGCACTGTACATTAGATATGTTTGCCCCAGCCACTTTCATATTCAGAGTTTCCTTGAGAATGTAGATACAAGGAAGTCATCCCTATGTAGCAAGTGTCCTTGTGTGTAGATTCTTCTCTGTCCTAGACATCTGGTTTTACCCTGCCTTTGCATGGTGGATCCTATCAATGCATTCATAGCACGAGGGATTTTGTGGGATCATACTTCTCCTGAGGTTAGAAAGAACTGTTCCTTGGACACTAGGAAAAGGTTCTTCACTGAGAGGGTCGTTGGTCACTGGAAAAGGCTCCCCTGGGAAGTGGTCACAGGACCAAGCTTGTCAGAGTTCAAGGAGTGTCTGGATGATGCTCTTAGTCATATGATTTAATTTCAGGTAGTCCTGCAAGGAGCAGGACATTGGACTCGACACTTATGGGTCCCTTCCAACTTGAGATATTCTATGATTCTATGACCTTGAGAGATCACCTCATCCCAATCTCCGCTTAAAACAGGGCTAACCTAGAAGTTAGATCAAAACTGCTTGAGGTGGAGGATTTCATAGCCTCTCTAGACTGTGTTGCCATGTTTGACCACAGGGATATTTTTTTGGTGGTGCTTTTTGTGCCCATTTCCCCTTGTCCTTTTACAGTGCACTCCCAAGAAGACCTGAGCTCAGTCTTCTCTGTAAGCCATGATCAGGTAGCTGAAGATTGCTGCTAAATTTCCCCTTAACCTCTTCTTCTTCAGGTGGAGCAGCACAGTGTCTTTGGCCTCTCTTTGGATGTTTTGTGCTACAGCCCTGTAACTATTTTAATGACCTCCAATGGATTTACTCCATTCCTCTCTCATACTGAGTACCCCAAACAGGCACAATATCCCAGTGGTGGCCTCCTGAGTGCTGAATAGAGGAGGTCCAACTTCTCCCAAACTTTTGGGATTCCCGAGACGATTTTCACAATGGTGGCTTTCATACTTCTGCCAGCATGCTTGGAGAACTGAGGACAGCTCTGAGAGAGGACTGCTTTACACCACTGCTTCAGGATCTTTAAACAGATGCTGTTTCTTGGCAAAGTGAAGGTCAGGTTTTCAAAGCTGGACATCATGAAAACAGCCTGCACCCATGTTGCCTCTTATTTCTTTTAAATTTGATCAGAAGCAGGCTTGTAAAGGTCTTGCTTCTTTTCTGGAAAGTAGATGACCAGGTACCTTTTTTCCTTTTCAGAGCTGTCATTACTTTTTGAATCTGTTTCTCTCAGACAGTAGAATGATTCAAAACAATGGTTCTTCTGTATTCACAGGGTTTTTATGCCCCTAGTTTAATGATCAGCTATTGGAAATTTGTTTAAAACTAGAAAAAGTTCAGATTAGTAAGATATAGGACATTCCATGCTGTAACCATTAGTTAAAATGTTACGTTACTATGACATGCAAAAAGTTCTTTTTCAAAAGCATGCATTCCTTTACATCTTATTCACCTGTCACAGAAGGGACAGTTGCATAGGCTTACTCTGCATTGAGGATCGCTCTATCCTCAGTATGCTTTACCTTATCCTGACCTCCTAGCATCTGTCTCTTTAAATTAAAAAAACAAACAAACAAACAAAGCAACAACAACAAACCCCAAACCAAAAAAACCCTGAAAAGCCCAGATGCAAGTTTAAAGAAATTATTTTGTGGCTGACTGGTCTTTACTGCATCTCAGATGTTCTTGCTAGTGTGAAATTACTGTTCCATGTCTCTTTTCTTATTCTTGGAGGAAAATAAATGTTGCATTCCACATTACAGCAATGCAAACCTTCCGTATTACAAATGTCAGTATTAGGAAATTGTTCTCTTACACCTATATCCTTCACATAAACATGTCTATGAAAGAAAAGTGAATGCTTGTAGAACTAATATGATGTGTCTCCCTTTATCAATATAAGTTTTTATCACAGAAAACTGCAGAGCAGGAAAAAAAAAGTAAAGTAGTTTTGAGTTAGCTAAAAATAATTTAAAAATCAATTAAATACTATGTTATTTTTTTTTAATGGAAATAAAAATTATTGGTAAAATCTTGATTGAAAGCTTATAGATGGAGGAGACTTTTCCAGACAAATGAAGATCAAAGTTGGTGCTTCAACTTTGTTATGCTGATGAAATAGAATACAGAATAAAAATAACTGGACACTACTGGCACAAGTGCCATGCTTTTTTAAGTGGGTGATGCTACTGAAGACTGATGCTACCAGACCATATGAGAGATTTTTAAATTCAGATTACAAATCTCTTTTCCTTCGCCAACAAAATGTACTACTCTTGACAATAGTTCACTTCCCCTTCCGATGGTGTAAGCCAGCATAAATTCCAGTAAACTTTAGAATGATGTTATTTTGGACTGACACCAACAAGAACAGAATGTACCCTTCTGAAAGTGTAACCCACAAACCACTGTCAGCTTTTTTAGTTCTTTACCGAAAGCTCCGTGCTTCATGAGCAGCCTCTGTCCAGAAGTGAGGAAAGGACATTAACTTTAGGAAGTATAAGAGTATCCTGATCTATAGGACACGAGAGATGGACAGGCCAGTGTTTGAAGTGCAGTTCCTTTCAGGAGTGAAAAATGCTATAAGGAAAGTATGACTTGAAAGAGCACCCTAACAGAACTCAGCCTTTAGCTCATTGTCCAACTCTTCTGGACTTCAACTAATTTTTTTTTAATGCAAACTAGCTCTGTTTATGTTTAATGAACATAACATCCTCAATCCCAGTGAAGTTGGATCCTTACTTAAACTGGCCAGCAGTGTATCTGTGGTGATGGCAGCTGTGAAAGAGCTGCCCTGCCTCCTTGTTTTCAAATTGTGTCTTCAGTGACACTCATGTAATCTTGTTGATTTTAGATGGGCAATACCAGTGAAACTAACTAATAGTTCATAGACCACAAATGAATGAACACTGAAAATGAGGCTATTATGGTATTCCCCAGTCACATTTTAAAATAGAAATTCGGCTCAAGAGTGCAAACAGTGGCAGTCTGAGAATATGTCTTTGCTTGCAACTATGTTTTAGCTTCTCTGTCAGACTTTAAGGGGCCTTTATGGGAACAATAAGTGTTGTGGGTTTTTTTCCTCAGAGGTCCTCTTTTTATCAGAAACTTTGGTGAGAAGTTATGTTTGCTTTCTCTTTCTGAGTGGACTTGAAGGTATTGGTTGTCATCTCCAGAAGCTAACGCCCTCACCTTCAGAGGGGCTCCTGATCTTTGCTTCAGAATTGTTTCAGTCTTCTATTTAGTTGCTGTCTAGTGAAACACACAAAAAATCTTAGTGACATGGAGTGCAGCCACAGGATTTCCCTCTCACAGTTTGCTACTCTCCTTTTGGCCTGGTGTTCCTTGTTATCCTGTGGCCTGGCTTCAGCAGGAGCAGTGAACAGCCATTCTACCACAAACGTCTTCTAGTCTGTTTATTCTCTTGGCCAGGGCATGTGTATTCAAACTCTGAGGCTGATCCCAGTAATTTATTTTGTGATCAGATATTTTCTCTCTAGAAATTTAAAGAGAAACTCATGGACTAAAGGCCTATAAACAGATGACAAGAGGACTAGGTAAGTGTGTATCCTCTCACAATCCATAATATAAAACAGGAATAAGTATATAGGGAAGTATAATGACCATCCCTGATCCAATGTTTTCAGATGCTGAGGGAGTACAAGATGTATGGACTGCAGATAATGGCTCATGTGCTCACCTTATACAGTATTGCCCATTGCCACTATTGGAGGCAGGATACTGAAATATTGATTTGACCTTTAAAGCCTCTTTTTAGGCTTTTATATAAAAGTACATAGTGTTTGTTGCTCTACTGAGTTTAGATAACAGTTTCTCTGATTTTTTTTTTTTTTCCATCATGAATTTGTAAATTCAAATCAATTCAATCCCAGTTCAATGGGATTGTTCAAAATCAGTCTTTGATCAGTTCTGTTGGGATAACTGATAGAGACAGTTAGTGACTTTGGCTGGGAAGGTACAAGGTTCTTATCATCTAAAGGTATATTTGACTTTGAACTAAAACCATGAAAAGGCTTCCAGTTTATGACATGATAGTTCACAGAAGATTGGCAACAATAAGAATGAACGTTGAAGAAGCACTTTCAGTCTGAATTTTGTATGCAGTTATGATAATGATGCATGAATGCTGAATGACAGCATTTTAAAAATCTGTACCGAGATGACCAAAATTATATTTCTTTTGATTATAAATGAGCTGCAGCTTTGCAATGCTGATTAGTTGAATGAGGCAATCATTCTTCATTCTTACTCTCATGCTGTTATTTTTCCTTCATGCAAACAGCGCAGCACAAGGATTTGGAGTTTTTGCCTACTCTTTCTTCCTCTTCCCTCCTGCTCACTGGTGCTCCCTATAACATAATTCACAGAATTCCCATGAGCTCTAAGCTTTGCAATATGTATCTGACTTGCAGATGTTTTGGCATGTATTTTCAAGTTACGCAGCCAGCCACTTTGAAGAACGCCCAGATGTTATTCAGAGAGAGAAAGTAAGTAGCACATGCATTCTGGAGAAATATATTAATTCTTATGATTTCTCTGGTCAGCTTCATTTTTTTTTTTTTTTTTGAGTTGTGGTGTAAAAAGAAAGGGCAGATGTATTATCTGGGAAGCCTCCAAATCCACTTCTTAGAAAAGTGAGATCTTTGACCATACTGATACTGAAGAACATTGGTGTATTTTTAAGCAGAATGATAGCATTACTGTGCTGAATGCACAGAGGAGATGGAGAACTCAGCTATACAATAAAACTTCTGCCACAAATTACCTTACCATAAACCCAAACCACATTTTCCCTATTAAAATGACTAACTAACAAATATAAATATAGATGAAGGCTTCTTGAACAAATACAGGTAATTTAAGGCTGATGGACCATTTACTAACATTGATGTGTGCATTTCAGCCTGGATTACTGTATCACCAAGGCATTATTCAAGATGAGTCTTGTAAAACAGCATATATTTCTTAAAATCTGGACTAGGATTTGAAACCTAGAACAGGACAATTTTGATTCCTAAACAGAATTTCTTCTCTGGATTATAGCAGATTATACAACATAATTCCTGAAATGCGTTTTCCTCCATCTGACTTAGTTTTAGAAAGAGCAAGCCATTCAACCTCTCCACATCAAGCTTCTGATGGGAGTACCTTCCTTCAGGCTGCTTTCACCTGCCTAATTATTCTAGTAGCAAAATTGCCCACCAGCTGCAGCCCATTTTGTATGATACGTTTGCCAAGCAGAAGTCACTTGCCTTTCTTGGAGGAAATTTTATGCCACTCCTGTCCTCTATAAATCATGTAAAGGTTTTGAGAGCAGATAATGATCCAGAGTGCAGCAGTCCCCAGGCTGGTCAACAGCGATGAGGTCTTTTGTGTACACAGTACCTTATGTACTTTCTGCCTTCTTGGGAACTCAACAAGGATAGGTTAATTAGGCAGATTGAAAGGTCCAGAGAAACCTGGAGTGAGTGAGTTTCTAAATTTGACTGTGTTAGTGTTAGTTTTAGTGATTTTTTTTCTCTCTCACAAGTTATATTTGATGCTAAGCACATGTATCCTCTGCTCTGTTGGTTATGTGCTATCCTAGTTCCCTTCTGTCACACTAATGTGAAAGTCCTCTTATGCTTATTTTTGCTATCTGTTGTTAGTAAAAACGCTTTTGCTAATCATTCACTGAGGAAAAGAGTTGCATTGAAAGTTTTGTTGATGAAAGATCTCACACAGGACCAAACTGTTTTAAACATGACACCCAAACATTTTTCACATGGCATCTGCTATGCAAAGTGCACCTGGATCAGCAAATTGTAGTTTAAAAATTCTCAGAATTATCCATTTGATTCTGTATGAAATTATGAATATGTGTCCAAGTGAGACTTAACAGAAAATCCACCTCAGTATATGTACAATCCTGACTTGTTACAGCTTTGCTTTGCCTGGCCTGGACTATTAACAACACTTTTGCCATCTGCCGGATGTAGAAAACCAGGTAAGTGTGAGCTAAGTAATTTGTAAGAGAGAACAACTACTTGAAAGGAATACATGATAGCTCTGCATGTATTTGTTGTTCTGAAGGACTAGATGTGCATACAGCCAGAGAGAAGGGCAGTGCACAGCCAGTAACTAATTTTTAATTATTGTATAAACGTGTCTGTACAGTTGAGGTGGTATTGCTGAGGACCGACTCACAAACGTTTAACTTAACTGTGGCAGACAGGCACTTTGGAGTTCCCACCCATCTTCTCTACAGACTGCCAGGGGTCATCATCACCAGCCTTTCTGCTCAGCTATGCTTGTTGAGAGCCATGCATATTCATCTAAATTGAAATAGATGAAAATGTATCTGCATATTGGAGTTTATAAATTATAACACCCCAGAAACAAGATTTGTGCCATGTAACATACTGATAGGTTGCATTAATCTTCAGAGTGGAGCATCTTGGTGCAGGAGCTTCATTAGATCTTGCAGCTGAATCTGTAGATCTTGCTGAGGTGAAGCTATCAGACACCACTTTGTTCATCCTGTTTGTGAGCTCCCAGAAGGCCCATAGAGACCTCAGTGAATCACAATGAATTTGAACAGGCACAAATCTGTGAAAATACAGACTTGGTTGATGTCTTTCAATATTTTGGAGAAAATTCATATCGGTATTCAGTCAGATGCAGATAAAGAGAAAAACAAACACATTCCAAAAATTTTCCGCCCAAGCTGAAGAACAGTACAGTCTTAAGCTAGCAAGAATCCTAACCTTAAACTTTTTGGAAATTAACATCAGATGTAATCAGAAGCACAGGCTTGGAAATGATATTTGTTGGTGAAATAGTATCTCGCCATGGGCAGATATTATTCCGTTTCAGACCTTCAAAGCAAAATACTTCTAAAATGTGTGTTAATGACATTAATAGCAGCAGTAATAAAGACATGATATTGTGTATATATTGAACTAAAAAATTGCAGTTGCACAGGACACTGAGATCTTAAGAGGAAAGGAGGCTGTCTTATAAGGTATGACCAGATGTACCTCTAGAGTTGTTCAAAACTATATGCCATAGGGTGTAACATATGACACATTTAGATAAGTACTTGAAGATCCGATACATGGATGAATCTGGGCATTATTTTCTTTGTAAATGGCAACACAAAAATACTATTTAATTTTTAAAAGCTGGCTTTGTAGATGAGATCTTCTTTACCTCTTCCCATTCAGTGTGTGCAGGTAAACCTATTGCCTTCTGGGGGAATAAATCCTTTTTACGGCCCTCATTAAAAAGTATAATTGCAAAGGCAATTTTTCATCAGTGGGGGACAGCAACAACTGAAAAACTAGTATAAGTTTGCTAAGACCTCAAAATTCTGAAAATGCTCTCATTTCTCCTGAGAGTATTATTTTAACCAATCCTGATATCTCTGGATCATAGGAGAGATAGAAAGCATCTGTGCAAATATGAACTTCTCAACAGCATGGGAAGCCATTGGCTTGGATCCAGTGTCTTGAATATTCAATGCCAGTTCAATGCCCATTATGTAAATTACTATTTAGAAGACTGTGAGCTTCATAATTGTTACTTAGCTTTTTAGAGAAAATGCCAAGCCTTTAATTTTTGCTCTTTTGTTTGAAAAAAAGGAAGAAAATATTATTTCTACCATGAATTGTTTATTTCGGTATGTGATTCAGATGGAGATGATTGCAAATTGCTAACCAGAATTGGGGTAGGATTGGTATCTGTCAATTGGTAAAACTACTTTTTAAATAAATAACCCCAAACTTAAATGTCTACTTTATTTAAAAATTACAAGTTAAAAGGACTCTTCTGTTGAAAAATATTTGGTAATGTGAAGCGTAATAGTATGACGTAAATATCTGAGGTATTAGAAATTCAGTGTTATTCTCACAATCCCTTGTCAAATGTGACCATTTTATTTTTCAGCACACATTGATTTTTTCCAAATTTATATTTGGCATATGGGCATAAGTTGGAGGCTTTAAATTGGAGGGGGAGGCAGTGGTGACCAGCGGGGGGTAGTCCATGAATTACCCTGTGATGGTCACAGCTGCTTCCAGCTGGCTCTGAAGCAAATGTTGTCAACATCAGGAAAACCCATCCCTCATCAAAACTTTAGCTGAACCCAGAAGCCCCTAGTGCTGCTACTCAAAAATATTTTAGAAGGACAACGGCAACTGCTGGGCTCTGGAGTTGTGCTCTTGGGTCAGGAGAGGCTCCCTGTTGAAGGGGGTGTGGACAGCCTGATGGGGCTGTGTGTGACCCATGCTGGCACAGGCACATCTCTGAGGGACCACAGCTGTGGGTGACTGATGCCAGGGCAGGGACATGCCTGAGGGCTTCAGCTCACCATCTCACTGGGTGGGTTTTGGTGGATTTGGTGTAATCCATGGCAGAAAGAAGGAAAATGGAGGCTAAGGTTGGAGGAGGATAGGAATTTATGTAAAGGGTCTTTTTTGTGTACGTGTTCTTTTTATCGATACCAGCCTTGGTAGGCAAGGTTTGTGTTTGTTGCCACTCCATCAAAATCACCAAAATCTAGACTGCTTTGCCCACAACAGTGCAGGTTGAAGTAGACTAGTAGAGCTGATAGTGCTGAGGTCCCAATTTCATATGCAAAATTCTTCTTTATGCCTGTATTCGTTTTCCAGTATTCCTGAAATCTACTCTTCAAATTTGTTGAGTCCCTGTGGGAAATGCTGAAGGCAGTCTGTTTAGAAAAATGAGTACCCATCAGATGAAAAGTGATACATAAGTCTGGCTTGTGGTGTTGTGCCAGCCTGGGAGAGCTTTCAGAACTGGTCCTGCAGTACATGGTCTCTCTCTTAGGATCAAAGAAGCAGAAATATACATCAAAAAGGCTGTATCAGGAGAAAAAAAGGCAGGGTGAGGTAACACTCTGATGCTATAGAAAGAATAACAGCAGAACGTTTTAGTCATATTTCAAATTAATTGAGCACAACTGCAGTTTTAAGAAGTTTCCATACCCTCAGACGTTTGGCATGAGAAATAGTGCAAGCTGAGGGAACTGCTAACAATATTCAGGTTAAAGAAGTAATAAAAAGGTCCAGAATAGGTCAGAACTTCAGACTAGACAACATTTTTTTTTTTTCAATCTGAAAAAAACCATAAAGCTACGTTTATAAGGAGGCAGTAAAGAAAATGAAGAGTGTTGGGTTTGTTAGCAGCTTAACATTTATTTTGGTTCTTTGCTTCCTTGAAATTGCTTCAGAGGTTGTGTGCAAATATTTCCAGGTATTTTACTGTCTAAAATTATGCATTAGGCAAGAGTGCTGCAGGAACAAATGAGTTTCAATCTCTGATTGGAAATGTAACAGCAGTACTTAAAAAAAATAAAAATTAAAGTGCTTTTAGTAAGGAAATCATTTAGTGGTTCCATTTCATTGTCTCATAGTTTGTGTTAAGCAGTAGCTGGTAATAATTTTTGCAGACAGTATTGGAGACCTAGAATAGAAACAGATGCTTCACAAAAATTGGTGTTCTCAAATGCCACTGTGTCACAGGATCTCTGATGTTACCCTTCTGCCTCTTAGGTAAGAGTCAATTAAAATCCCTTTAACCTATAAGTGTGGGTTTTTTAAAGGGTCTTTGGATGAACATGCTGTGTTTGAAGCATATGCAACAGCAGAGCGAGTCGAAATCAGTGCTTGTGCAGTCAGCAAGTGGTCACTTGAAGAGATGAGCTGATACTGCAGTTTTTGCTGGCTCAACACATAGGAATTACCGTAACTTGTCACAGCTGTGGGATATTGCAGTGTTAATCCTCTTCTTAAGAATAAGTCACTTGGGTGAGCACTGAGGCCACAGTTTTCTGCAAGGAAACCTGTTTGCACAGAGTTGGCATTTTATTTAGCAGTCTACATTAGAAAGCAGTTAGAGAGGTGTGTTATTAGAGGGAAACATATGAGGGAAAGTGGTTATCCTGTCAAGAAAATTTTCACAATTGGCCTTCTTGCTCAGCTCTGTGGGTGAGATTTTGCAAAAAACTGAGGCCTACAGATTCATGTGGCTGCATCCCAAGCATTGTTCTCTAGCACTCTTCCAATTGCTTGCTTGACATTTGTGCATGGATCCCTTTGACCAGATGTCATCATTCTGATTAAAAACTAGTGAAAAGACAGGATTTTCTCTTCTTGTAGTTAAGAAATAGTAACATCACATGGCTAGTGGTGACACCATTCTCTTGCCTTCTGCTACTTCTGTTGGGAACCCTTCACAGATCCTGAGCCTAATACCTTTGAGGGAGAGACATATGTTCAACTTTGGTTGGAAAAATGTCATAGAATGCCCATAGCTACATGACATTTTCTTGTCACGCACCTGCAAAGAGCAAGGGCAGAGACAGAATTGTCTCCAATGCTAAAACAAATGAAAGCATCACTGACAGAAATACTTTCAGGAGAAAAATCGAAAGCAAGGTCTCTGGTCAGGCTGCTGTCTGCCCACACAAAAATAAACTGGAGTGCACCCTTGCATGTCTGTGAAGACGAAGTGGATGGTCATCAAAATGTCCCAGATTGTACTCTTCATAACTGAACCTCCACCGCTGTCCTCCGTGAGATCTGGAGATCTGAACAGGATGAGTCTTACCAAAGCAACCAGGTATGTTTGAGCAGACTGCTGCTTGGGCACCAGTACGGTGCACACTGTGAAGGAGATGTTTAGCCACTCTAGAAGTGCTGCAGAGGGAATCCTCTATTCTGTTCACTTCTGCACAGGAGATATCAAAATTATTCTCTTCTGGATATCAGCTGCCTACTACAATACTTAGCAAAGCTGGAATTCTTCCTTAGGATTAATGCCACATATTCAAGCAGCTGGCAAGTCTGAAGAATTTAAAATTTTCAAAACCTCCAGTTTCTGCATGAAATCCTCAATCACGGCTCATGTTTGTTGCCTTCATGCATTTTTCTCACTTGTCTGATCATAAAATCCTCCTGCTCCATGCTGTCCTTTAATTCAAGCTCTCCGCACAAAACAAGTGGAAATATTCAGGCATTGCACAACAAAAATGTTTACATTAGTGGAAGATACCAAAAGTGTAACTAAAACAATAGGAAAGGTGTATTAAGATGCACTAATAAAGCTAATGTTAAATAAAGCTGAACCTTCAAGAGATAAATATTTAAATCAAGCCACAGAGATGGCTCAAACTGCATAAAGCTTTGAGGAAGTATGGAATGTTTTGTTGAACAGAGCTCTGCAATGCGAATGCTAAAATTTGCATTAAACTTTATGCAGATTTCAGTGTATCATAAAACTGAATGGAAGCCAAAGAAGATGTTTTGCTTTGTTGTGTAAACTGGAAATCAAAGCAGCACTCAGAGGGCTCGACTGACTGTTGTTTACCCTCCATGCCTGTAATAAATGTTGCCACTTAATTTCTTTCTAGTTTGTCCAGGCCTTTCTGGACAAGATCCTGGAAAGAAAAGCCACCCCAGAGAAGGAGAGCATCAACATTCCAAAGCTCCAGAAACATTTTCATCCTTGTTAGCATGAAAACTACGAGCAGCCCAACATGTTCTTGGGCTTTTTATCACTTCCCTTAGCATATGCAGAACCCATAGGAAGAAGGGAACCATCACCCAGAGAGAGTCTGACAAGTCTTCAAAGAAAAGTGAAAAGGGAACAGAGGCTTCAACTTCGTCCCTGCAGAAGGCCACCAACTGTCCAGGGATTTTGGTGGAGCATGTGACTGGAGAGGGGCATGATGCAGATGTTGCAGCAGCAAAGAGCTGTGCTGGAGCCCCTTCTGTTACAAATGTCAAATACTGCCCCAAAGAAACGTGGAAAATTATTCCTTTTTAATAGCAGTCCTTGCCACAACATTTTCCTCTATTATTTTCAGAGAGATGGAGGACTGCTTGGAGGACATCTCCTAGGATTTTCTGAACACCTCGTCTGACTGTGTCTCAGTTCCTCTGATCTTAATTTTTACCATAACTTTGTTTAATTATCACTCTTTTGTTTCAAGATAATATGTTGCATGCTGGTTTTGTATTAATGCAGTACTATTCTATCGCTGAAAGATTTGTTTGAAAATTTTAATATTTTACTATTATTTTTGCAGTTTGAGCAAGCAGATTTCCATACAGTATGTTCCTTTTGCATAGCCATCTCTGCTTAGATAGGGATAAAAAAACATAAGTTTTTTTTGATTGCTTGGGATTTCTTCTTCCTTAATCTCAACACCTATGAAAAATACAGCTGTATCCATCTGTCATAGAAGGCTCTTAATTGGAAAAATATTATTTTTTAATAAGTTATTATCACCTATCCATTAATAGCTCCATTGTTTTTCTGGCCATTGCACAAAAGGAGATGTTCCACTGTCTTGCTTAAATTTCCAGTGGAAAGATTCATAAACTGGTATTACAGAGCAGGAAATGTGCCATGCTAATATTTATGGTCATCACAACAGTAAACTTAGATTTTGCCAACATTGTACATTGGGCAAGGGGGCAAAATAACACCAAGCAATTTTCTGGCCCACATCTAACTGTGAACATCATCAGGACTTAGGACACTGTGTATATTAGCATATATGACAGGTCAACTTGGCTGCTGCTATATTCTAGTGAGGGATATTCTGGACAGGGCCCCTCCTCTTACCTACCTGCTGCATGATTTTATTCAAGAATAGATAGGATATACAGCAATAAAATGTCTTCTGCGCACTGTGATTCATGCACTTGTGGGTGCTTGCCAAGGGACAAAGCTTACCAACCATTCTTTTCCTGGAATATCATCAAAATTGCCTAAAGGTTCTCTCCGTGGCTTGTGTCCACGCCAGGTAGACTTTGGACTCTAATGGCAGCTCTGAGTTGCTCTTGAAATACCATGTTATTAGATGTAGTCCTGTCCTGTTCATTGCCAGTTAACTGCCCTGCTTTTCTAAATACCCTTTCATCATACACTTTTCTAGATCAACTGCCCTCCAGCCCCACTGCACTGATTTGCTGTTCTCTTCCTCAAGAATAACTCAGGACTATCAGCTCTGTGTAGGAAGACTAGTAATAGTCTTTCAGGCTTAATCAAGAAGAGCCAACTACTTTATCATCTTCATCCCATCTGTAATCTCTACAGTCCATCACTGTTCAGCAGGGTGTAATAGAACGCTATTATCTAACAACTATTATGTTCATGTATGACTTGCTAACAATTTAAGAGTTTTGCATCAGAAGAAGATTAACAGATTAGATTCCACAAAGAACCCACATCACACAAATCTTCAAAAGATCTCAAAGGAACAAAAACCAAAATAAACACTTTTTGAAAATAAGGCAGTCAATCAAAATTGACCACTGCTTCATTTGAAAGTAATCAAATGAAGATTTGTGGGTAAAAGACATCCTCTGGAGGCAGTGAGACTGTTTGAACTTTTTAATGAAAATCTATTTATTAATAAAGAATTTTATGTACTTCATTCTGCCTAAATTCAGATCAGAAAAGGCCCTTCATATGCAAATAATAATGAATACAGAACACTTTTTTCCTTGTTCTTCACATTATAAAAGATACAGTAAACAGAGCAGCTACATATGCCAAAGGTGGTTTAGCCTGTAGATTTTTTGCTAATACAGATTCAGTTTATGTACAAAATAAAGGACAGTTTCTATTTCTCTCATATTAAACATCACTTGGCTAATCACGTATCATTTGATTGAAAAAAAATTGTGTGCAGATTGAATAGAGATGAGAGGTTTTGCTGTCATAGCTTATAGTAACAGCAGTGTCTCACTTCCAAAACCACTCTGATGCAGAACTATGAAGGAAAAGTAATATCCACTAAACCTTGAAAAGTTCTCAAAGAAATCTTAACAGGTTTTGGTTTATTGCCTGAATAGCAATTTTATTAAAAAAAAAAAAAAAAAAAAGACAAGACAAAAAATATCCAAGAAACCTTGTCTAAGGAACTTTATCCAAGAAACTGTCCAAGAAACTAAAATGCATATTCATGTGTTATACATTTTTTTTGCTGTGGATTAGAGTAAGAGTATTTTTAATAAAAAGGAGCCTGACCCTGCAGGTTTATCTCCGAACAAAATCAGAGCAGTAATACGTATGTGTGTGAGTATGTTTATTTTAATATTCTCACTCAGAATTAGATATGCTGAGTTACCATGGGAAGCCGTTCCCTTGGCACTTCCATCTTGGCCAGAGCCAAGCGGGAGGGTTATTGCAGAGGCACCGCGCAGCTCTTTCGTTTCCCTGCAGTTTTCTAGGGATAGTTCTGCGAAACGTGCGGATTCGGGGCCTGGGCCGGCTGCTGACCGGGAATGGCCCTGCGGGGTGGGGATGAGCAAAGTGCCGACCCAGGGAGCGCCCCGCCGCCCCTCGGGGGGCCCCGGCGGCGGAGCGGCACTGCCGCCCCGAGGCCGCGGGGAGAGGCGCTGCCGCTGCCCGCCCCCCCCCCCCCCCCCGCCGCGGGGCTGTCCGTGGGTCCCCGGGGTGCCGCAGGTCCGTGGCGGGCTGTGCATCCCTCACGGTCCCGCTGTGGGCCCTACGCGGGGGGGCGCGGAAAGGGCGCGGCTGCTGAGCTCCTCGCGGGACTCCATCGTACCAGGCAACGGGGGGAGGCGGTGCTGCCGCTCCGACAGCAGCCGGTCTGCAGGGTGGGGGGGAGGCCCCTGCACCACAACTTGGGGCAACCGTACGAGGCTGCATCGTTAGGAAGTGTGGAAGACTTGACACCAGAAGAAGACAAAGAAAGATATCGCTCATAAACTGTGGGTTCCTGATTTCCAAACTATCCGTTTCCAAACTTAGGGGCACAGCGGAAACATCACACTAACAAACAAACCACCCACTGCAGGTTCCTCACGATCCACGTTCACAAGTGTGTCTCTGCACTTCACCTAAATTACTCAAGACCTCATAAGGTAGATGATGAACCTTGTTTCTAAATTATATTTCCTTTCTTAGCTGAACAACGTAAATGTGTGCAAATAATTCTACAAAACAGGGATGATAAATAGCTGGCAATACACAACTATAAGAAAACATAAATCATAGAATCAATCGCAGGATCATTTAGATTGGAAAAGACCTTTAAAATCATCAGATCCAACCATAAAACTAACGCTGTCAAGTCCACCACTAAACCATGTCCCTAAATGTGTAGATGTGGTGTTTTCTAAAGAAAGAATGTAATCCTCCAAGGAGGCAATATTTCACATGAGTATATTTTTCAATACTCTGTGTGTTTTATTTTTTTAGATCCTTGCATAAAGCACTAGGAAATTAACACTCGGCAGCACTGAACAGTTGAAATAATTATTTTATTTCTGCCTCTGGACGGGGACATTTATCCCCTGGACAGGAGTTGCTTATTCCTATATATCCTACACTGATAATACCTATTTAGTGGAGACTGTGACATGATTTTTTCCCTGATTTTTTGGATTACAATAACACTTGGAACAGCACATAGTTTTGATTATGTTTCAAAAAACATAGACAGTTGGACTAGATGATACTTGTAGGTCCCTTCCAACTGAAATTCTCCTCTCTCCCCTCCCCTCCCCTCCTCTCCCCTCCCCTCCCCTCCCCTCCCTTTCCCTCCCCTCCCCTCCCCTCCAAACTCCTCCAAACTGCCTTTGCTTGATTTCCTGCATGTGAGGATGATCCATTCTTGAGCTTGGAAGAGGTGAAAATCAACCAGCTCTGCTGGATTGCTCTTCACTCTAGGTTGGTATCACATGGGATTCCTCCAAGCAGATCCCTGAAGAGGCCAAAGTTTGCTCTCTTTAAATCCAGGGTTCTGATCCTACTATATTATGTTGTGTGATCCTGCTTTGTACCTTGATCTCTCATCTGCTGAAAAAAAACCAACCTTGGAACAGAGGGTAGATAGATCTCATGATGGTTACTGGATACATATATGGTACCAAACTAATAATATATTTTTTTTTTTTGTCAAAGATGTCTATTTTAAGATATCTTATTCATCTACAGTCCAACACCTTTTATTCTAGCTAATAAAACTACTATACATTTTTTTTCACTAAAAGAAAAGATTACATTCATGGTAAATGATGGATGAAGGAAACACGTTTTACATAATTTTACAACCTCGTTTACTTAAATCTCAATTCCATTTCACAAGTCAAAACCCTAACACAGAGGTAAAAGAAAAGATTGCCTTTCTCTTTAAAGAGCTGAATTTATTCTTGGAAGCCTGACACAGAGAGATGTCTACAGAAAGCTGAAGTCGATGCTTTTTCCTCACTTTCTGCCCTCTTGGCTTTTGCCAAAACCTGCAGTTTGTTCATACTAGTAACTCCGGGTGAGTCCAGAGGGGACATATAATATAAAGTAGATAAACATGTCCTCTCAACTTAGGCCAGAGCAGGGGGTTTGGCTGCTTTAAGCAGCTGACAGTAACTGTGATATGCAATGGTGCACCAGTAGGTAACAGGAAAGGTGAAGTTTTATTTCACACTGATCAGGTTTGTTTCCTTTTTGCTTGGACAGGCACATATAAATGTATTTAAGGAAATAGAAAATAGCCAGAGGAAAGTTAAAAAATCCCTTTCTTTCCTCTCTCTTTTTCAATGTCAAGGACATAAGAAAGTCAATAGGGGAAAAAAGGCTGGCTTCAGACAATGAACAAGCCTTTGTTTAAGGATGCTTCTTTCATATTTTCCCTTTCAAAATCTTAAATAAAGCTGAGGAGAGAATGTCATTCCTCCCATCCCATGCCAGAGGCAGAAATAATCAAAAGCCAGAACCTAGGGAGATCAGGAGTCTCAGAGCAGCTGGCCAAGGAGATTGTTAACAGTCACAGAAAAACAAGAGGTTTTCCAGAACTATGAAAATTTGTTACGGTGGTGTGGGAGAACCAAAGAGATGGGGAGCGGGAGGCCAGTAACTATGAGAGAAGAAGCAGGCAACCCAATTCTAAGCAAACAAAAGGCCCTGGTAGCCATCCAGAGAAAGAAGGCTCACTTAAATATTAAGAATCAGGATTAAATCAGGATTTCTTAAAGGTGAGAACAAAACAGATGGTCCAAATACACCATCTACTTCAGAGACAAGCTTAGATATGACCAGGGTGAGAGGATACTGACCAAATTTGGATAACCTTCCAGCCATATGTTTCATGGAATGTGATGTTTCCAGAGAGAAACAATTGGCTGCTGAATGGCACCAAGATGTAAAATCAAAGAACATTGCTAATCCCTCTTTTCAGCACAGGAGGAAGCATTTTAAAAGTTGGAAGGTGCATTTCCTGCACATTTTGGTCCATGTCTCTTTCCAAGCAACTAGACATCTGTAGATATACTGGCTAGCTTCATCATCTCAAGGAATTAGACTAGGTCACAACAGAGCCCTTAACCCATCTCCCCCTTAGAAAGTATAGCCATGACCATTCCTTTCCCCTTTTTATTATTGTTATAGGTTGTCAAGGGAAATGCTTCCTAGCTCTGCGGGAAGGTTGGCTGGAACAAAAGAGAGACAGGACAGATGCTGAAGGTTTTAGTAAAACCCTGGGGTTTTTTAAATTAAGCTTTCCATTAGTTACTGACAGGTGAGAGAATCAGAACACAGAACATGCAGGAAAACATGCGTTAGAAGAGCCAGACAGGGTGTCTGTCCCGTGATGCTGTTGGGAATATAGGGGGTAAACTTCCTAGGATAGCAATGGGAAATGCAGCCTGACTGTAACTGGTGAAGACAGAGTAGGAGAGGAGGCAGGTGTCCTGCAGACTCTTTGTACCAAGGCTAAAAGTTTGTCCTACGTCATCAGGGAAAGGAAACAGAAATCCCCAGCTCCTGATACTCACTGGAATTATAGCATGCTCCTACAATTTGGGTAGCGAGCTGACTTTCCAGCAAACTGGCCACAAAATCATTGAGTACTGTGTTTGTTTCATCTCTCTTGCCTAGATGGTTCTCTGAAATAGCCCAGAAACCCTGAAGGGTCCACCTCCAGGGACCACTGCAGACCCGTGGCTCAGGAGCCACCCTCTGGGGTGTCGGGTACCGCAGGGCAAGGGAAGCTCTTGCCCTGCAGCAGGCAGCAGCCCCGCTGCCTTATTTCACCTGAGCTCTTCTACGGCAGCCGCCTGCTGTCACGCTGCCGTTAGAGAAACAGTCCTACCTGCTAAGTACAAAATAATGCGCTGCTGGAAGTTACCAGGAGAAAGACAAGTTACATGGTGAGAGTAGGATTGCTTGGGGTCATTGTGGTAGGTACGTGTGAAAACTCTTGAGTTTAGCAGGCTAGAGAGCCTTTGCAAAGCCAAGTAAGGGAGACACTGCTGCAGGCAAGGCCTCACTGACACCCCAAAGCTAAGTGTTTTGAAAAAATTGCCTCACTGCTAGCACGTAGCTAGTATTGGCGCGTACTCTGCTATTATTACCAGATTTTACTTGCAAATATCTATTCGATGATGTAGCTACATGCAGAGGAGGCAGCATCTTAGTCAAAGGCAACTGAAATAAACTGCATTTGTTTTGTCTAATTTTGTTTTCCTTGACTTCAGTGAGCTTTGCATTCTACTGTGTTTTCATTTTAAAAGTGCATCTGGTGTCACAAACCATTACTAAACTGGGATTTTCTTGAGGGAAAAATCATGATAAGAAAGAAAATCTCAGCATAATCAGTAAGAATAGTAGGATTATATTTTATACACAAGATGAAGAAAAATGTATAATTCCCAGTAATAATTAAGTATATTTAAATTGTTTTAGATTGTGTTGTATTACTGGATTTTATATTAGTTTTAGAGGCAAAGCAATAATTAAATACATGTGCTGGTTTGGGATGGGATAATTAGTATCAGCCAGAATTAGCTGTATGAAAAATAAAACAATATATACTGCATCTTAGCTGTGGTTGCATTAAATGATTTTGGTTTGTGCAGTTACAATAAATCTACAAACTCTTCAAGGCATAACTTGCTGCTTCTTTCTTTCTTTAAAAAACAATCTTGTTTCAATTGTAACTTTAAAGTGATATTCATCCTTTTAATTTCAACTAAATTGACAGCTGGCTCCAATTTTTATGTTTATAAGAGTAAATGAAAAGAACACAAAATGTGCTCTTCAACAGCCCTTCATGGTATAAAGTGCTACTCTACTTACATCAGAACACTTCTTAGAAAAACTAATTCTTACATAAACAATATTGTACTTATAATATAATTGGGGGATCAGTGATGTTAGAGCAGAGCCCAAATGAACAAAGAAATAAAGTGACATTTCTAATATTCCAGCCACAACGTTGACTTAATATGGCTCTTGCACAAGTGATGTAAGACCCATTTCCAGCAGTGTTCTCTGACTGCTCCGCATGATATTTTTTGTCAGCCCTCGTTGATGTGTTGACTTTCAGAGCTCAAATCTCTTGCTGGTCTGCTGGTCTCTGGCTCTTCCAGCTCGGGATTGTGTTCAGCTCTGGTAATTTGATTATTCTTTTTTCTTTTTTTGCTCATTTATAAAAGTCAGCAGAACTTCTCAAGGACATCTCAATTTAATGAGATGTTACTCATAGGAAATCTTTTTTCCTTAGGTAATTTGTTTAACTGTGGAAAAAGCTAGAAATGTCACATGTTAAATGAAAAGCATTTGACGGTTTTGCACAGTGGTTAAAGGAACAGTTGCACATTTTTTCCTCCTATTTCTTCTTGTTTCTTTTAGGAGAAAATGTAAAAATATGCAATTATTATGCTACATGGTGTTTCTTTCCTGATCTCTGTGAATGACTTAACACCCAAATAGGAAAAGTCACATTTTAAAGACTCCTTTTCAAACTCCACGAATGTTGTCAGATACAGCATTCAAAACAGAAATCTGATGTAAAATATGCAATGATCTTTCCCATTACATGGGTAAAAAATTATTTTCATTTAAAGCAAAACCATTGTTCTTCTGGAGTATAATATGGGACATTGGAAAAGAGTATATTGTTCCAAGACTCATTATCCTGCAATTCAAACTCATTGTCAGAATTTCAGATCAGACAACAATAAGTTGTATTTCCTTTTCCTGTTGGGTCTTTGGAAATAGACTGGTAGCATATCATGCTGATGTTCTGGGATAGAAAATAGCAAAAATGCTTCCAGTGTAGACCATATTTTGAATCAGCAGTTGTTTGAGAATTGTTTGGACAGTTTCCTTACTTCCTATTTACTAGCCTGGACAAATTTTTCCCCGCTCAGGTTTACTGTTAAAGTGAACAGAACCTTTTAATGAGGAAATGAAACTCTCTCTCTTCTTTTCTTAGATTACAGTTTTAAATTATGTAGGGAAAATATGAACACAAATTGTTATGCAAATGAAGAATTAAAGGGATTAGAATATCCAGCACATTTTAAAACTGCTTTAATCACAGATTGCTGATTACCAGCTGCGTGTCTTACATAATTCTTTGAGCAGTATTAATCTCACAAAAAGTACAGAGTTGGGAGACAATGGGGAATATTACACTTACATGTAGCACTGACATCTGCGAATAGCAAGAATTGTTAAACCTCAGGTAACCAGCCCATGGAGTTAACTCCAACAATCCTAGACTCTTTATTCCCATCATGAAGCAAACATATGCATTCTTTTTAATGCAAAGTTGTATGAACAAGACTATGATTTCTCCACATGTTCTAGTAAGAAAATGACTGATTAAAGAGATCTCAGATGTACAGATCAAACTGGAACATGTAAATATACTAGACTCATTTAAAACATAGAACTGTTAGAAAATGCATTTTAGTGGGTAGCTAGACCCCAAAAGGAAAAGAATTCAATTTAGAATGCATTCTAGACTTAATGGTGCTTTCCATTCATGTATATTCTTTAAATAGCCATAAAAAAAAATGTGGAATTAAAAAAGCAAAACACAACAATAGTTTTATGATGACTTATAAAATCACCAAAAACATTTCAGCATTTTATTTTCCAGGGTTAAGGCTTTCATCAGTTGGCTTGGGATCCCTCAGTGTGCACTTTTGTCCAATATACTTTGTAGGTCTTCAAAGAGTTAAGTCAACTCTTCTTAAACCTGTATTGGTTCATCCTTAAAACTTACACTATAGCATCACTGAAGAATATATAGTTTAAGCACATTCTAGTCTTCTTATATTCCTCCATAATTTTAATAAACTTTCACAAAGACACAGACACATACGAATGTAGCCAGTCATTTAGGTTTCTAGACATATTTTCCAGATTAGTGTGTTCTGAATTCAGAACAGTTGCATGAGCATGAGATGCATTTTTCCTTCTCAAAACCTCCCAACTTTTGAATAATTAGTTGGTTTTGTAGGTGCCAGCCTAAATAAGATTAGGTCTGTACAGCTTTGTGCACGTTTCTGCAAATACAGATCTTCAGGCTTTTCTGTATTCCTATACATTTAATTAGCTACTGACAGGTATCAATATTGTGACCTCCACTGACTTACAAGTAACTCATTAAGTGTTTTGTGCTCTTTCTTGGGTTTACAGAGCAGCAGACCAAGATTTTGATTTATCATTGCTGTTCAGGCCCCAGGACTTCTGCTTAACAAAAAGAATGCAAATGTAAAATACTCAGATAATTTTGCAGCTCACATTGTGGCCCCACACTTCCAGGAGCCATACAGGGACCTGATCAATACAAGAAATGGTATGATCTTCAGACATTCTAGGAAAAATACTGTAAAGAATGCACACAAAAAGGTTAAAAAAATACTCAAATAACTATTTAAAGATATGGCTAAGCTATTTTATGTTACTGATGAAAACAAATTTTTGCTCAGTCATTTGTATTTTGATCTTTTACAAAATAAGTCATTAGATTTTACTAGTTCAGGTAAACGGTGTCTTTATTATGCAGTTGACTGCATCTGTACAACTCAGACCTTGTTAACTGGAGGTCTGTGAATAAATGTCATATTTGGGGACAAAATATGACTGTTTTGAGAAACAATAACCCCAACCATAAGTTGACATAGAAGTTTAATTTTAAGAATTGTTCAGCATTTTTGAAAAAAAAAAAAATCATGGGGATTTTCAACAGTTAAAGTCATTTTTAATTGAAAAAAAAAAATCAAAGCATTTATTTTTAAAAATTAAGAATAGATGACCTTTTTGAAGCACTTTTCCGTTATTTCTTGTATGAGACAAATGCTTTTTCTTGCTGGCATTAGAAACTCTATGCTGCTAAAAACTTATCTATTCTAGTGCCAACTGATATTGAATATTAGGGTTCACCGACAGAGGAAATGATCAAGAAGAATTAATTTGTTTCAGGAGCTATAACCATGCCCAGAGTGAATGGTGCAGCATGTTACAGCGATACCTGTGGTCATTTCAGAAAACTTACCTTGCTGTTTCTGGACTCTGAAGTGTCGGGAGGACTGGCTCCCACACTTACTAAATCACTGAAAATTTCAGTTAATTGTCCAGGAAACACCCCTGGCTAATGCAGGACTCACTGATGATTTCTAGGAGAATTCTTTGTGTAACGTAGATGTATCATGTTCAGTTAGAGGTATCTAGAGAAATCACATTGCACTGTTTAGTGTAAGCTTAGTGTAAAATAGGTGTAAGAGCCTTCATTCCAATGGTGTCATAAAATTCCACCCACCAGGCTTTGCAACAGAAAGCAAGTGTGAAATTGCCTATAGTTTTTTTCTGACATGCATCGTGCCAATGTATACGTTGTGAATTACAAGTCCTAAGAGAGTTTCCTTTGTTTATGGATTTTTTTTTTTAGTTTGTTCTGACATGAGAGGAGTTAAGCTGTCACATTATAAGACTAGAAAAAAACCCTGCATGATTTGCAAAAAATCCAAATAAAACAGTATGCCTATAAATCATAGCTCTTAGAAAACATTATTCTGTACTTCAAAGACTTGAAAAACCAAAGGAACTTTATAAAATAATTTAAGTTTGTTTTTTTTTTTTTTTTTGTGACAAATCGTTGGGGACATCTGTTGCAACATCTTCTAATAATAATACTTTGTATTTCTCTGGTAATTTCTCTAAAGATTTAAGCATGCTTTACAAATAACTTCTTAAGAAGTTAATCCAGTGGGTGATCAGTGTATATTGCTGATGTTTCTGTCACTGCACCAAAGTTATTTATTCATGTTATTTTACTATCTAGACACAATATTTTTAAGGGTGAGGTGTGTATGGCTCCAGAATTGGAACATAGATAAGAATTAAATTAAAGAAACACAAAGTATTAAAAAAACCTCGAGAGAGAATACTTTACTATAATAGTGACTGTCGCTGTAATATCTGAGGATCATCTTGTGAATAAAATCAACATTATCTTGACTTATTTTTGATAGCTTGGCCACTCTAGCTTTTTTTTTTGTTTTTTTTTTTTGTTTTTTTTTTTTTTCCGTTTTTTTTTTTTTTTTAATCACTGATATAGAGGTGTAGAAGAGAGGATGAATTATTCTATGATTATGGATAAGTTCAAATGAACAAATGAGCAGTGAGTTTAGCAGCACTCCTGGAAGCAATTTGCTTACCAGATGCATATTTTTCTCTGGGAGAAGTTTTCATAGCTTTACCTGATTCTTCAAAAGATTCTTTGAAGGTTCCTGATTTCCTTTGCTCCACGGGAAGCATAAAGTAGTTTGAGAAGAGATGGTCCATCCAATATCCAGCACGAACTTCAAAAGTATGAAAGAACTCTCTTTTACAAGTTGGGCATTGAATTTTGCTATCAGTAGTTGACATTTGTTTCTAGTTCCCTTTCACATGAACAAATAATGATTAATAACTTGATTGCAAAGCATATTAGTGAAGTTTCATAGTAAGTAAATCAACATATTCTTCAAAACTGTCTCATTTCACTAAATATTTGTGCTTATAAACAAAAAACATTAATGTTGTATTTTATTGTTATATTCCTGAGCAGGTGTAATGCATGTCCGTGTCTCCTATGTTTTCATTAAATGTCTAGATTTTGTTTCTCTCCTTGTAATTTTTCAAAAATTCCATGATTTTTAAAAAATATTCAGATTCCCTTTGCTCAGGATGTGATGATTTAAGAATCCCAGCTTTCATACATTTGTGGATAAAGAAAAGGTTTGAGTTTTTTCATTTTTAAGGTAATAGAGTACATGATATCTAAGGCTATAACTTTTATTAGTTTTATTATTGTTTGTATCTCAGTACCTATGCACTTGCTGAATACTTTTTCCCAGATCAGTTTAATGTGTATGTTCTTCTCATAGAGAAAGAGAACATTTCTGGTGTTTATTTTCCATGTACTTTTTATTACACTAGTCTAAAATACAAAAGAACTTTTATTGTCCCTCAACATAACAGAATGGGCAGCTCCATTCAACTAATAACAATGAAAGAGACTGAAAAAATCAAACTAGCAGATATTTCAGACTATCTCAGCAGGACTATCTCTTCTATCTGAGGATTTCAGCCTACTTATGCCCTCTCAGTTGATTCCCATCACCTGAACCTCTTTATCTTGTCAATTGCCCTTATGCATCATATTTGCCCGCTACTAATTACAGGAGTACCCTTCTGTGAAGTGGGCTGCTTCTACAGGTTTTTTAGCTAAATGGGCATTTTTTTATTATGAAGGGGAAAAAGTAGTTCTAAACTTAGGCTTGGATTTACTTCTTGTCTACAAAGCACTTTTGATGTACATGTTCCTATGCATAATATTTCTTTGCCCTGTTGAGTTTATGACTCTCCCTTTCAGGGGTTAAATGTAACAGTTAGAGATGTAATTTAGACAAGCTCCCATATGGTCCATAAGATAGTTAGATAGACCTACTTCATTGAGGTGCAATGGGCTTTTTTCTTTTCTCTGAGTATATATGTGAAGTTTTTCTTATATTCCTTCATAGTATACAAATGAGATTAAAAATATGAAATGAAAAGTAGCATTACAGATCTGACACGATATAAGATTTCACAGACTTGGTGAGCACAATATTGCTAGTTTTTCATCCTTGATCTATCACTACTCTAATTATTGAAGGACTAAAATATTCTTCAAGCTGACAAGATTTGATTTTTTTTTTTTTTTTGTATCCCAGTATTCAAATGACAAAAGAAAAGTACTGGTTGAATAGTCCTGCTGATGTTTAGATTGCCTTTTTAACCTTGATATCTGTAAACATACACATAATATCAAAATCTTTAGTGACTACAAATAAAAGGATATTGCTGGGAGACAGAGATGAGTGGAAATGGTAGGATAAGTCATGCTCTGCAGAAATTCTGCATAAAAACGAAACTATTTCAAACTGGAAGATGTATAAGTAGTTCTTTTTTGTTTGTTTGTTTGTTTGTTTGTTGTTTTTTTTTTTTTTTTTCTGTACATTTGGAAATTTCTTAGGAGTTTTTAACACTAAAGCCTGCCTCCATGACAAATCAGTTTAAATTATGTTTAAGAGTGACCAGAAATGATAGTGCTAACATTGTCTTTTAAGATCCCATTTCATTAAACTGGTGCAACTTGCCTGTAAAAACTAGGTCTTCATTAAGTCAGTTTACTCCCTGGTATTATTGGTTTACAAAGTTCTTTAATAATTATAATTCCTTATGGCTACTTGAGTACATTTAAATCTTAAGAACATTTCTAGATATAGCTACATTTTTATCCACAAAGTGAAAACCAAAGCTTTTGTTGACAATTAGAACTCTTTGCTACTCCCTTCATAACATTAATTTTTCATGTCTCTATGTCTAAATGTCCCATAGCAGGCCCTGGTTTGGAGGGTCAGATGGAATGCTAAGGTCATCCAGCAGTTTATAAATGGACATTTAGTGCATAATAATGCTTGCTTTTATCTTAAATTTGTGGAATTTCCTATGCTTCCATTTGAAAACACTTCAGTTCCCTAGTGAACTTAACTAATACAGTTTGTAAATACAGAAAGATGATCACCATCTATATACAGTGAGGGAGATGTTTCTGAGTGTTAAGTCATGTTGAAAATCAACCTGTGCATGGGAAACTGCTTGTATCTATCTGAAGCATTCCCCACTTTAACAGTGAAGGAACAGATAAAATACATAACAATACCATGCTTGGGGATTCTCAGCTGTTTCTCAATATAGACATTTTTATTATCAGCTCTGAGACAGAAAAAGACTCTAAGTATCCCCCTCAAAGAAACAGCTTTTTTATGCCTCTGACCTGTTGTACATCATTTTATTACAACAGTCATTGTTCCGTCTGTAATAACTTTTTGCTCTGAATGATTCTATCCTCCTGTAAGAACAGTATCTGCACTCCTTGGATGAAGTGCATAGCCTGTGTCAATTCATCTTTCAGCACTCATCTTATTTTTGTGTAGATGCCTTGAACTTGTCATCATTAGTGAAATAAATCCACATTCTTTGGCTCTCAACTAAAGTTTTGTTGAGGAATTCTACTCCTGTGCCTTTGACAAGCTTCCTAGCTAGCTGCATGCTTCTAGTATTATCACTGTTTTCTTTATCCATTAATTACATTTCTTGAATTCAATGTATATATTTAGTTAGTTTGTATCTTCTCTCACATTTTTGATCTTAATCCAGTGTCTAGCAATGTTTGTAGGAGTCTTTTTGTTGTTTGTAGTGGGCGTTGCACTGGGACCTTTCTAATGTTTGTATGGTATAACTAGTTTGCCATGGCATTTTGCATTTCTATAGTATTCTCAGACAGTTTGACTAGTTTCTTCTAAGTCCTGCTTTCCAGATTAAAGGAGAGGGATGGAATAACCCTCTAGGGTTTATTTAGGTAGAGTTCAAAAGGTATGCTATCATGTTTATTCATTTCTGTGGGGGTAAATGATTTGGATTACTACAAGCTATATCCAGGAAAGGAGCTAAGAGCCTAAGGGTTAGAATCTTTGTTTGCATCTGTGCATGTAATTAAAATGGGCCATTAGGGAATGTGTCATGGTACAATTTACATCCATATAACTAAATGTTCTTTCTCCTATACCCTATGCTATCCACAAACTGTTCTCAGATGTTGTCTGTGAGAGCACCCTTTGGCATGAAAAAAATGTGCCAGGAGGATTGCTAGTAGTTAAACAATATGAACTGTCCATAATATCAGGTCCTAGAGAAAGAAGGCAAATTGTGGTAAATGAAATCCAGAACCAACATGCATCCTCATGCAAGGCACTGGAGAGTTTAAAACTTCTAAAGGATGGTCAATAAATCTTGAGTTTTGAGGAACCATTGATTTGTAGAACTTCCATAGACATTATAAGGGGTGTGGACATGCATTTTTGTCCGTTTAGAAGCCATAATGTGCAGTTCTCTCCTGAGTTTATATATCTGTTCTTTGAATGAACAGAATAGTGCTTAATTTATTGTAGAACAGACAGTAGGGGTTGTGTTTCCTGACTTTATATAATACTTAAGCAGTTAGAGCTCTTGCCAGAAAGTGGGAGTCTTACAATCAATACACTTTTCCAGTCTGTTAGGATTAAAATCCACAGGAATACGCCCAGGTTCTCAGACAATGACAGTGTGAGTGGGTGAATAACATCACCACTGAATCACAGAATCATACAACACTTTATGTTGGAAGGGAACTCCAGAGGTCATCCAGTCTGACCCCTTGCTCAAAGCAGGTCCATTTACACCAGGTTGCTTAGGGCTGTATCTGGAACATCTCCAAGCATGAAGATTCTACAACCTCTCTGTGTGACATATTCCAGTGTTTAATGGAAAAGCAATTTTTCTAATACATAATCAGAATTTTCTATGTTCCTAACTCGTGTCTCTTGCCTCTCTTTCTATGACTGTGCATTTTAGAGTCTGGCTCTGTCTTCATTGTATCTATCCTCTAACCAGGTAGTTGTAGACAGCAGTAAGGTTCAGACTTCTTAAGTCTGAAGAAATCCAGTTTTCTCAGCCTCTCCTCACTTGTCATATTCTCTGGCCTATTTGGTATCTTAGTGGCCCTCATGGGATTTACTCCAGTGTGTCAGTATCCTTCTTGTACTGGGGAGCCCCAAACCAGACACAGTACTCCAGATGTGGTCTTACAGTTGTTGGACAGATGATAAGGACATGCATTTTAGTCCACATTTACGTATGTAAGCCCCATTTCAGAAGTCCCAATATTTAGAAATTTCACAAGTCTGTAGGATTTGCAGTCCTATGAAGCTTGAATTTCCACAAACTTATCTCTGAGAATTGCCATTGCCACATTTGTTTTATTTCCTGAGAATCAGAAAGGTAACATAGATGGCTATAATCTGTTTTTTAATATCCCTAAGGCACATTTAGAAGCTGGTTTCCCCTGTCCTCATCTTGGAAGATGGAGAAGTACTTGTCTTTCTATTTGTACAATAATTGAAAATACAGAGCATGAGTTGGAATGACTATAACATTTCAAGGATTCTGGTGCAGCAGAAATAGATGCACTCTTAAGTATTAATCAAATAGTCTCTGAACTGCCTTAAACCATAGAAAATATGACCACATCCACTTTGAACTGTTATAAAGAAGTGCACAGAGTGGTTGTTAATGGTCAGGCCCTGCATTATACTTTAGTCTTGCTACTGATTTCTACTCTGCCAGTTTTGGTGAAACTGTCTAAATTAATTGTTTTCTTATCTACTTTACAGGCTTAAAGAGTATTTACCATGTTGTTTAAGAGATATGAATCAGTCAATCTATAAATAATACTAAAGAAGCCACTTATTGACACCTTTTCCCTCATATTTTCCAACAGCCTTAATAAAAATAGGAGACATTGCCACTTTCAAAAAACAAGAACTTCTCTATATTCCAAGATCTGTCTGTATTTCATCTTTTTGTAAGTGACAGGGACACTTTGGACAGGATTAAACCATGTTGGAATTTTATTGTGTTAGGCTAGTGTGTAAATGGAAAAAAAAATACTTTTAAGTTGCTCATTTAAATAATCATTGTGTATGGCTGTAGGTTGTCCTGGTTGGGGCTGGACTAGAGCTCCTGTTGGTCTGGCAGCGGGAGGAGCTGCAGCACCCTGAGACCCCAGGGGCTCCCCAGGTCCCAGTGCCCTCACCTGTGTGCGGGGGCGGGGGGAGCACAGCTGGAGGGCTGGGCCCTGATTGGCCGATAGTCCATGTCATGTGACCTTGTGCTCACTATATAAAGGCAGGAGTGGGCCAGGAGGGGTTCTCACTTGTGGGAGTGTTGCTGTGGTGTCTTTGTGTTTGGGATTGCCAGCCGGGAGCATGTGGGTGATGAGCAGCTGTATGGTACGTTACCTGTTGATACTGCTGTCAGCGTATTATTCTGTTACTATTATTAAACTGTTTTTATCTCAACCCATGAGTCTCCCTTTGCCCCTCCGATTCCCTCCCCATTCCCAAGTAGGGGGAAGGTGGGTGAGCGACTGTGTGGCATTTGGCTGCTGAGTAGGCTCAAACGACAACAAGGTATTTACAGCTCTGAGTTTGCAATGTTACAGAACTGAGCTGTGTGTTGAGGAGTCCTGGATCCCAGTGTCACAAATGTCAGCTCTTTTACATTTCTTCTTAAATAAATCAAACAATAAAATAAAAAAAAGCTTCCATATGCCCTTCCTGTTTGGTCTGTCAGCAAATAAGGATGGTTGAACTTTTCTTTTCAGAAAGACAGCCCTTTGAAGATGTTTAGAAAAGAAATGGGGAGGCTAAGATCAAAGGACCCCAGAACCTGTTCTGCGTAGTCGGTGAGTATTGTTCTTGCACATCTGGGTTGGTTCAGACTGTTGTTTCAGAGGCAGAAAATCTTCTCCCTAAAGGCAATGAGAACTCTCTATACTCTACATTCTCTTAAATTTATGATGTGAATTCAATGTTACATTGAAGTTAATTGGTAAGGTAATGACCCTAAATATATAAAATCCTAGACAAAAACTATGGTAAGCTCAAGTTAAAGTCACAGGATGTAGCTATATTTTGGAGTAATAAAGATATCCAAAGGGCATGTAGAACAAATTCAAAAAACATAGAACCATGAAATAAACCTCAATGAATCTGATGAAGATAATGCACAAGAGAGACATTCAAGTCTTTCCACCTAGCCCCTGCCATACTCCATAGTGATGCCATGTGGCAATAATTTGATTTTTTTTCATAACAGCCCAAATATGATTAAAATCTTTTAAAGAAACACATTTCCTTTAGTGGTTCTACCCAGCAGGTCTGAATCACCCAAAGGTTTTTCTCACTAGTCCTCCATTGCCATGAACACTAGACCCTCTCTTGTTACCTTCTTTCTAAAAAAAATAACTAACAGTTTTATATTGCCATGAAGGAAAGAAAGAAACAACATAATCAACAAATCAACACATCCATAGAAAGCACTTGAAGCAAACAGCACTGCATTTTCCTATGAGCATTACTGAACAAGAACCATCAATCACATTTGGCTTCTCTCCTTCATTCTGCCCCAAATAAATTTGATTTGCCCTTGTTTGCAAAGTTAAAGATCAGTTGACTGAGCAGACAAGCAGAAAATTCTGTGAAGCTCTTCTGGGCTGTTATTACCCACCTGCTTTGTCAAAGTCATACTAGAGTCTGGGTATTTACTGTAATGTTACAGTTGGCTTTTGTACTCACTGTTTTAAAATAGACTAATGAAGAAAACCCTATATAAGGGATAAATATGATCATATTGATAGGAAAGAGGTGATTTTATTTGTTGAGGATGGAGGGCTTCTTCCCAGTGCAGTAAATCTTTCCCTTGATTTGTGGAAATGTTTATCATTCCAGGGCCACACCTCAAGAGCTTTAGCACTGAACTTTGCTGAGGCTCAAGAAACACCTGGACTCAGTTTAGCTCAATTATTTGGGTAGCCCAGCCCTGGGTTTTCCAAATTGATATATGTGATGCAAAATCATAGTACATCTATAAAGTAGATGTAAAAGAAGAGAAGTCAGTGTTTCTTGCCACATTCCCAGGTCAAATTCTCCAAGCCAGGAATTTAAGCTGAGTGTTCAGACTTCAAAGAATTAGATTTGCAGCATTGAATTGAATCGGAAATTGTTACAATCTCATGATTTGTTCCTCTAGCTGGTGGTTCTCCAGGAAAAGTAAGAATTTTGCAGTCTCTTAGAAATCAGATTACAGTTCTGAACTTTCTGCATTTGTGCCATCACTAACTCCTCTTCAGAGTTTCTACTGTTCTGATGTTACCTTTTGAAATTAATGGATTTTTTTATAAAGATATGAATCCTCTGTGCAAGACTTTATTTTCCTCTTCTAGTCCCAGAACTACCCTCCTCCCCAAAACTCTGCTTTTTACAGCTCTGTAAAACATGCTTTGTCTTTCTAACCTTAAACAGTAGAGGGCAGCCTGAGAATGACTATCCCAGCTGTTCCTACAGCCTGAGATGCTGTAAATCCGGTGGTTTATAAATTATTACCAATTACTGGTATGTTAAATACCTGATAAATAATTACAATATTCAATGTTGACTATATTCATATTTACTATGAGACTTCAATGAGTTACACAGTTCCCATGCCTATCATAGTCTGTCATTTGCAAAATTCATAGGTGGAAGAAATGAGTAAATATGAATGGAGAAATGACACCATGGAAAGAAAAAACTCTTATGGAAATATCTTAGAATTAAACAAGGAAAAAATAGTATAATTTGTGGAACTGTTATAGATATTTATAGGCATTTATTGACTATGGCATATAATTCCCTGTTTACCTCTACAGGCTTGAGTACAATTTCTGTATTACTTTTTATTGTAAAATTCTTGAAACAACATACTCAAGTTAGGGGATTCGTACAGTCTTTGTCTAAATTTAGCTGAAAGTGTTATTATGCTACATTAAATTTGGTGGAAGAAGTAAGAATATACTTAAGTGACAGTGAGACACCAGAAGACATGTAATGAGAGCCCGAGAGAAAAGAACCTATATAATATTAAATATCATGAGTGCTTGGCAGCAGTGATTGCCTTATTATTCATGGCCTGATCCAAATACTGCAGCAAATTTATTTGTTAAAAACCATCCTTTAGATCTTTGGAAATCATCTTCCTGTCACTATATAACAGAGATTATTTATATTGAGCTGTGTTTCACTGCATTTCTTTAAACAAAAGTTTGGATTTTCAAACACAAGTTACAACAATATGTGCAAAGAACATTTGATGCTCCTGCTTCCCTGGGGACACTACGTGCATTCCTCCCAAGTTTCTCTGAGGTTTCATGGGACTCATCCCTTAATCCTACTTCTATTTTCCCCTCCTGTGGATCTTCTTTACAAACACAACTCCAGCTATCATCTGTATGCCAATGACTCATGTTTAGTCCACTCCAAGATAAATTAAAATTCTTTTCCAGTCTTCTCAGTGCTACTCAATACCAGGGCAAGCTCAAAATGCCTGAAACACAATTTTTAATCATCCCCTTCAGTTTTCTTTGTTATCTTTACATGATATCATCAACTGTCCTTCCTAAGCCTGATGCCTGTAAAATGGGGACTCTGTTAACCTCAACCTTCTTTCCAAAGCTCCAGGTCTTATCTCTGGGAAGAATCTTTCCTTTTATTGAAGTAAAAAAAAGTCTTAAATTTTATCTGTCATAGCTTTGAAACTTTCAATTTACAACCTTTTAAGATGGTGCTGCTATGCAGAACTTGGTCTCTAATACATTTTCCACCCTCGTATTGTACAACCTCCCCTTTTCTTGGTAACAAACTGCCTGTCTTCTATTGAAGGGCGCTTTCTTGCAACCCTTACTATCTCTTCTGTGATTTTGAGCTTCTAAACTCATGTCTTTTCTGTCAGTGTCTCCCCTCACCAACTCGTTACATTTTTTCAACCAAGTATTTTTATGCTATTTGCTATAAATATTAGAAGCCTACCCATTTAGAATAATTTGTTGTGGTTAATGCTAATGAAAATTTGGGAGGAAGTATTCAGCCTTAAACTTTACATTTTAATCCTATAGTTTCCCAGGTTTTTCCGAAGCACGAACAATATGACAAAAGTTATTTAGATCAGAATTGTCTTTGTCATAAAAATCATTATACCCAGGTAATCTGTGAATTAGTGAGGTGTTGGTAGAACATGGGCAAGAGTTGGATGAACACCTTCCATTCCTCTGCCTTGTTTCAGAGGCTGAGCCTCTGGGATTTCAAGGGATCTGTATCTCCCAAGCACTGCCATTCAGCCTGGCTTACAGCACAAGCCCCATTTTTTTTTTTTTTTAATGGAGAAATTGAAATTCTGGGATTTGCTCTGCATCAGAATTATGCCACATTTTCGTTCTTTGCTGATTTGCCTTGCCTCTCTCTCTGTATTTCTGAGAACACTATTTCTGAGAACACTATATTTATGTGTAACTGTTTTTCTGGGAAAACAGTTAATGTACTAACTTTCAACCAGTTCTAAATTGGTACACAGGCTACAAGACAGTAAAGAGAAGGAAAAAACCCATGAACTCACTTGATACATTCACTGACATAGCTAGTCTCATGAGCTCAATAACATCACCCAGTTTTTTCTTCCTTTACTTATTTTCTGTATGTTCATGTATCTTTGTTGTTGTCCTGTAGCATCTAGACTTCTAGAGCTTCATGATAAGGACAGTGTGAGATTATGTGAGTATATTTGAGTAACTGAAAGCAAATAATGATAATATATATCAATTATTTCACAAGACAAAGAGTGAGTCTCTTTGTCATATGAAATATGAATGTATTCCAGAGGTCTAGTTCTTAGTTTGTTTTCTTTTTTATCCAGTGGTATGAGATACTGGACAGACATCACTTTTCATAAAAGTCTACTAAGTGTTTGCATTTCTTAGATGTCCTTCTTAATATAATATTGGCAAAACCTATCAACATTCTCTGAAAATATTGGCAAGCCTTCCATTGGCACAAGCATTAAAAAAATATTACTTAGACAGAAAGCAAAACTGAGCGAGGGATTAACATGAGAGATTAAAATAACTTTTTGCTTTCATTTGTTGAAGGTGCAGTCATTACGACCACCAGGAATTTTTCCACCCACTTTAAAATTGTGTTAAAAATGAGCTATTCCAGGGCTTTTTGGCATAAAGCTACAAAGCATCATGGATTTTGAGTTTCTGTAAACCAGCAAAGCTGGTCTGACCACAGCTAATCTGTTGTGCCACTGTGTTTATTCTAGCTGAAGTTCTGGAACTCTTGTCTGTATTGTGTATTACTGCCACCAAAAAATTTTCTGATGGGAAATTACTAGCTGATATGTCCAGTTGACTTTGGTACAATTTATCTAACTTCACTCTGCCTTACCTTCTGTCAGATGCAGATACAAGACTTGGTTTTACAAATGTAAACCTTTCTGTGCCCTATTTCTTAGCCATATGTCTTGGTGGTAACCGCCTCAAACTGCCTTCCACGGCGGTGGGAAGAAACACCATGCTTTGTAACAACTATCTGCAAGATCAGTTTCTGCTCCTTACCACTACCCCCAAAATAGTGTCAACAGGGATCTGACAGGCTGCCCCTTTCCCCAGGAAACACATTTGCTCCCTCTGTCTTGCCTTGGATATCCAGGGGGGCTACACTAGCTGTAGTCCTGAGAACCGTGACCAATGGTGACTGTTGTGTCGTGTACTAGTCTGTGATCCAACCTGGAGTCTAGGGCTGCCCAAACTGCACAGCTCTTCTTGTGCTGAAGATATACCTTTACCTTACAAAACTCCTGTCTTCAGGCTTAATATTTATAAACCCACAGTTATTAAACATCCATTTAGTCTTATCATTCTTTAAGATGTGTTTTGGAAGAAACAGCTAAAGTATTTTCAGTACATGCCTTTAGTTTTACAGGCATTTAAGAGTAAAAATTTTCAAAAAGCAATGAATGTAGCCTTATGTCAGAGAGACAAAGGCTATTGTTAAGGAACAACTTGGATGGATGATGAACTGTACTCTTATTCAGAATGGCCATGTTTTAGCCAGTTGAAGAAAATGTTATTTATTTTTATAGGACAGGAAAAACACAAAGATTTTTAATGAAATTCTGTGTGGAGTCTTAATTCACTGGCACCTTCTTATAAATATTTAGTTTTCTAAGAATATTACAATATAAAAATTTAATAAAATACAATAATAGAAACAGACTAATGCCAAAACTGAGATTGAATAATTTATTTCTGAAATTCTAGTAGTTTAGAATATATTAAAGATACTGTTTCCTTCTATATTTATACATTCATATAATAAAATGCTCAAAACATTTTTTCTTAATATATAAATATGTTTAGGGCCCAGATACAATGTGGGTGGGCATGTGATCACTGACATTGCTTGCTACTTGCTTAGGTGCCTGGCTCACAGCTTGGAAGGCTAGACTCCTATGGGCTCATAGGACAATTCAGTTTTTATGCTTATTTAGTCCTATATCTTTTATTAGCCACAACTGTTTATCACAGTGCGTTTTGCATCCACGTGTTCAACAGAAGCTGAGCTAAAAGCATTGATTTATGGCCTTGGTTCAAGCCTGGATGCAGAGGGAGGGGTGAGTGGTCAGTGTAGAGCAATCAACATCAACCAGCCAGATGAACACAAGGCAAGAAGAGTGGAAGTGAACCATATAGTAATTCCTTGTACCATCAATTTACAATCTCAGAAAAGAAGTTGGCATGTTGTAGCACAGATTTACGGTAATCAAAAGAAAGAATGTAAATGCATTTGTTTGTGCTTACTATGTCTTCTGTTTTGTAGCTTTTCCGGAATTAAAGATTGCAGTTTGTGTATTGGCTCTGGACTATGTGTTGTTAAAGTGCCACAGGTACACTAGTTTTATTTTGCCTGATGTTTCACAAAACTTTCTTGTATGGTTAACAAGTGAAAATCCCTTGCAGGTGGGAGTGATGATCATATATCACTAGCCTCAGGGTCGTGGAGCACTTCCACACACCACAGTCTTGTTGGACTCAAGTGCGTGCTTTGCACCTTATCTTCCATGTACAATTTTGTTTCCACAGGAGGAGGAAGTTCAGGTTGTTGATTGGAAAGAAGATGCAATTTGCTCTGACCAGATCCTTGGTATGGATGTTGAAGGGTCCACATTCCTTGTGTGCCTGCCATACAGTCTAGGCATAGCTTTCATAACTTTAACTAGTCATAGTCCATGTCTAGGTAACAGCCTACCTTTACTACCTATTGAAGGGTCAGTGGTGAGGTGGGCCACAGTAGTCACAAAAAAATTCAGACAGTTCTTCACCAATATTCATGCTATAGCAGTACATCAACAGAAAATAGTCCGATATGGCATATCTATTCTGCATGCATGAATCACTATTTATGATATTCACTATTCACTCCTGGGATCTTTGATTACATTTCATGGGGTGTGTTCGGAACTGAAAAATCTATTAGATCAGTGCATTGCTTAACCTTTAATTTTCAGGTCCTTGGGGTTCTACAGGCTTCTTTACTTCTGAGAGGTTTACTAAAAATGACAAGGAATAACTAGTCTATTTCCAGTAGGATGATTCCGTAGTTAAGTCTACACACCTGTCCTGAAAATTTTTCATGTGGTATCTCAAAATGAGAAAAAAAAAAAAAAAAAAGGTTAAATGCCATCACACTAGCTAAAAGTGTATGCTCTGAACTCTTTTCTCTTACTGCCACATAGCAGAGTGGCATCAATGCTTTGCTGTGTATTGTCCAAAATTATGTACAAAGTTGGTCAAGTGCCACATTTGTGTATGTATATCATCTGCTTCTGTGTATGTTATAGTCATTCCTCCAACTTAAGAAACCAGCTATCTAAATTGTCTCTTCTCTGTTCATTACTGAAGAACAAACCATTGCAGATCTAACACTCGACTGCCTTGGTGGCACTAAGGGAAGTCTTCACACTGATTGGTATCAGTACACCCACTTGCAAGAAAATGTGAATGTTGAACAAGATCTAACCTTACTCACATTGATGGAGCCATCTTCCACTTCCCCACTTGTCTGGAGCAGCGGGTGGCCTTTCTGATGATTTCAAAGAGTACAGAAACAGAACTGCAGTGGTTTATAATCTTCAATTTAATGTTAGGTTTAACTAGAAGCCATCTCTAAGGTCTCTGTCTATGAAACACAGTAAAACCATGAGACACTTGAATAAGAGTGTCATCAAATTCTATTAGAAAATTATATCGATTTCATTGTCTGTGGATAAGATCTTTCTACTCAATCCTTTTCACAGTCTATTTATCATGAAAACTTGATGGAAAAGAAACAATTCTTTTAATTAGTGGTGTTCTTACTGATCAAGCCCAGATGAAGGTGATGATGATGATTACTGCTACTACTATTGTTATTTACACTAATTTGCTATTTTTAGCTAACTGAATTTCTTGCATTGCATTTTGAGATAAAAGCTGTAAACTTCTCACTGTACATAATAAGGGCATAATTTCAGGTCGAAGTGGCACAGTGGGCTTCTGTGCTGGTCTTTGATGTCTGGAGAGTTGAACTCACATTCTGGCTTTGATCTCAAGTGAAAATAAGTTTGGTGGGTCTTGTTTTAGCCTCTGTTCTTCACAGTATAAGTGCTCCCATAGTTCAGTACAATTGGCATTCTCTGTGTAAGAGAGGCCCTAGGCATGGGGTGTTGTGGGGTCAGTGCTGACATTTGCTGGCAAAGTTGAATGGGGATGCTTGCATAACAGTTTGTGTGATGCCTGGTTTATATTTAGCACTGCGCTACAAAATACACTTACATTATTAATATAAAACTATTCAGTTCCAAAGCAGCTGACAGATAAACATGTCTTGGTTCATCCATATAAAGTATTTGATTATGTTATTTAATATTAAAGACTTTTTTCTCTTCACTCAGCATATACGTTTTTAAATGCACATTTGAATTCTCTCCATCATATGCTCCATCTAACAGTAACCCTCTGGTAAACCCATCAAAGCCTGCCAAGACAACACACACTGCATATGTCTATCTAAAGACAAATACACTAAATCATGATTAACTCTGAATGTTCAGTCATTTTTTAGCTTTGCATTTATCTCACTTTTTTTTCAGTCAAGTCTTCACAAATCCTGCTTTGTCATAGACCAGTTTCTGAAACTAGTTTTATTTCAGTTGATCACTGAATATGTGATACATGGCCAAGCATCAACTCCCCAGGTTTAGGAACAGAGAATCCTGTTATATTGTACATCTATATAACAACACCTAGTATAATTTGGCCCTCTTGTTAGGTTCTATTGTGGTACATAATATAAACCCAATATTAGCAAATACAATATATGTGTAATGCATTACAGTTAAAAAGTAAAGATACCTTGAAACTTTAATTGTAGAATTTACTTAGTGATAGACACCTAAATACAGAGAGGAGTTCTGTGTGTGTATATTTTACAGTCCATTTTGATATTTGCTGTGATTCAAATGACTTTAACAAAATGAAAGTATATAAGTAGTAATGAAGACCTACATCCTCTTATTTATTGTTTAATCGGCCAAAATCAATCTGCACTCCAAACTGTGGTTGATCTGTATAACTTCCTTCTCATAAAAGAAGGTCTGCATGTCACTGTTACCCTTGTAATTATTTTTGTTGTTCAAAAAATGTGGAATACTTCATCACGTGGCATGAAATTAAGGCACTAACCCCAACTCCAAACTGTTCCTCTTCCAATATACTGCAGAGATTCCTGTTATGCCATTTCATTTTCTTTTTTTTTTTTTTTTTTTGAACTAAGTTGATAAAACTGAGGAAATTCCAGAATAAATCTAAAGTCCACCTTCCCCATTTTCCTATTTTTAATAATTACCTGGTAGTGGATGCTTACACAGGATAAGAAAGAGAGTAAAGTATAGGGTGAATGCATTCAGTCAATCAGTAGCTGGAGACTTCTTGAGCTGGAGGTTGCATAGGAATGGTAATGTTAATGGCTATTGAAAGACCTATCTTGAGTTCTTCCTGAACTCATGACCCACAGCATCATGCTGTTGACTGAGACACTCTGGAGGAGAAAATACTGAGGGCTTTCTGTAACTCTGATGGCATTGTTTCTGTTACAGACACAGCATGATTCCAAGAACAGGGAGTAGGTGTTTTGCTAACCTCACAAGGTCAGGAAGCAGCTCCCAGCTAGCTTTTCTCAGGACCGTGATACCAGTACATTGGTATCTGATACCTTCTTCTCCCACCCTCACTGGGGACTTCTTGGCTTACTTTTGTAGACACACAAATCTTCACATCCAGTGATACTTCCAAACTCACCCATCCCTCATGTTACTTATGCTTTGTGCCATGAGATTTTCTTTTGGTGGGTTGTTACTTTTTTTTCATGTCTCTAGTTCTAGGTAGCACCACAGCTGCTTCTTCCATGGACAGATGAAAGGCAAGTGAAAATCAGTGATTTTATTAATGATATTCAATGAATTTTAACCCAAACCTGTAGTATTGTGAACAGTCTATTTTCCACTTGTGGTTAAAAGATTATTTATTTGCACATAGTAAAACAACGACCTGTCAGAAAGCAGGAAAATAAACAACAATATCTCATCCATTCATCTTTAACACAGAAGCAGCAAGTTAAATGAAGATAGAAATTTGAGGGATAAACTCTCAGTAACACTTTCTGTAAAACTCCTGCCACATAGGAACTTTTCCATTCATTGTAAGCATTTGCTAAGGAAACCACACTCATTTCCTGAGGAATAAGATGTGCAAGCATTCACCTTTTACACTTACTAATAAATACATAGCTTTCAACCAAAAGACTATTTCTATTCATAGAAGTTTTTTTTTTTTTTTTAATTAATCATAAAACCAGGTAGCTTGCTCATTTCCTAACACTTGATTAGAGCAATGTAAATGTTTAAGTATTCTAATTAAATCTATTAAACCTTTTCGAATCGTGTAACTACCTATTAGCACTTAATTATAAAACACTGTCTGCTTTTATAACATCATTATAACTAATTTCAAAGAGTTATTCTTGTAGAACAGGGAAAGCATCCATCCAGGTTTAAAGGGTAATCAGCTGTTTGACACGTTTTGTGAGAGAATGGATAAGCCTTTTAGAAAAACAAGAAGCGTCTGAATATCAGGAAATGTATCAACAAATAGTCACTAAACCAACACTGGGACTCCAAATAACTGTTTATGCTTCAAAATGTTTGACATCAAACGTTTCTCACCTTTGCTGTGTGGACATTACTGAAGTCTCTATATACATTATGGTTGACACAGAGTCCCTGCATCCTGCTATTTATTTATTTCTGAGCAACTAAATCTTCACTTGGCCACACAGAGGAGTGAGAGACAGTTTGATAGATCCTTTTTCTCTCTCATGGGCTACTGGATTCATGAATCCCAGTGTGAGCAGCTGGAAACATGGCTGAGCCTTCTCTTCCCTTCAGTTTTTGGGAAGCACAACAGGTCTGTTGGACCTGAACCCTCGCATCCCTGCAGTTCTGCAGGTCACCAGCCGGTTGGACTGACACAAAGGGGTGACTAGCCCGTGGAAAGGCGTTTACTGATGCTATGGGTAAATGCAAGAAAGATTTACCACCTGCCAAGTCAGACACAAGCCAGCTGTTTCAGGAGGCATATAGCTGTGCTAACATCACACCACATTTTGAAGGTAACAGGCTCAATCAGAAGATGGAGGTATTTGATGCACTGTCACATCTATTCAGCTCTTTCTAAACCAGAGCTGTCTCTTCTGATGGACCATTTGTATCAATCTTGGAACACTGAGAGCACTGAGTTCTATGGCTATCCCTGCTCTTTTCTCAGAACAGATAACAGGCTGATAACAGCATACAAGTGTGAGGTTTGGGAATGGTCAATTCATTTATCAGTTGCATCTCTTTTAAAACTGAACAAACTATTTTTTTTTTTTTTTTACAAAATTTGTGAGTTGGGGCCACTTTGAAATTTACCTGAATGCCTCCTGTCTCAGGGTTTTTACCTACAAAGTTGGCATCCCATCATGTTGATGAGTGTTGATTCTTTTAGAATCTGAACGCAGCAAGGATGATTATGGTGCCATGGAAAAAAAGACTAGGATACAAAGGAGAACCTGTCAGCCTGCTGGAAGGAGGCTCTGCTAATACTCTTTGGGGATATCTATACTGCTTTTCAAAAAACTTGTTTGTGGTAGGAGTGATTTTGTTAAGGATATTATACAAGGCGATTTCTCATAAGCTGTGAGCCCAGTGAGACATGGAAACATACAAACTAGCCAAATAAACATTAAAGAAGGAGCACCAGCTAGAAAATCTGAGAGATAATGTAGAGAACAGATGACTTGGTAGCTTTGGTGTTGGTCTAAACTTGCAAAAGTCAATTCGTTTCCCTGTTCTGCCAAAAATTTCCTGTGTGACCACATAGAAACTGCCAAAGCCAGGTATTGCAACGTGATTATGGTTTACAGTTTAACCTTAGGCAAACACAATCTGTCTTTGAATTTCGGAAGAAATTAGGTACCTAATTAGAAGCAGTTGTCTAAATACCTTTGTGAATACTGCCTCCAGCATCTTTATGCCTTACTGCTGAATGCACTTCTATATTTCTCAGAGGTATTGTAGGAATTAAGACCTTAAACAGTAGGCTGGTGGGGAAACATGTTTTGGTCACACCTATCTCAAGATGAAACGATGTGCTAGAAGTGCTTATTTTTCTCCATGGACTATAATGGGAGACCATGGATGTCACACTTCCATGTCTATAATATACATGCCCAAATTGGGGCACATAAATCCTGTTTTATGTGGTTAGATAATTCCTAGAGGTCAGTGTGCAGTCTCCATGACACTACTGTCAGAAAATGAGTAGTGAATAAAACTCACTCAAATGAACTTATGGACTCCATGGACATAGTTTACAAAAGTCACACAGAAGCCTGTAAGATATCCATATTTTAATAGGATTTCAATCCCCTATTTTGTTGCTTGAGCATTAACCCTGAGCAAATGCAATTAAGCAGAATCCTACCTGGCTTTTTCGGTCATCATAACTTGGATCCTTTTTATTGTCTGTCCTTGCAAGCACTGAGTGGGGAAATGTGCAGGCTGAAATCTCAATCCAAGTGATGATGTGACTGAGCTGTTGTTTTACCCCATTCTTTTGTTAGCTTCTCACGTGGAATTGGTCTTCTTTTCTATATGCTACACTCTAAATTAAAATAAAATGCATGTAGTTTACTTCATGATGAGCCTGACAAGTTAAATTAAGATGGGAGTGTGTGGCTGTGCCAAGGCTGTTATTAGAACATATGTGTTGCCAAAGTATAATCTTGTTCAAATTTAATACCCAGCAGACTGATCTCCGACAGGCCCAATTTTTCTAGTGTTTTAGATTGGTTTGTACAGTTGTCCTCATCATCAGGCCTGGTCATAGTTCATTGAGACAAATGTATACAAATTTCTTAGGAAAAAAATAACTAATTATCTATGAAGGGGGTGGGAAGAGCCAGAACAATCAAACAAATGTTATTTTAAATACAGCCGTATTTAAAAATCTTTTTTGTGGGTCTACATGTTTTTAAGTTACCTAGTGGACATACACATGTCTGTTAGTCATGGCTAGTTATACCCTCACAGGCACATGTGTAGGTTGTATGTGTGTGTCTGTATGAAAAATGATACTTCAAACCTGCATACTTACTCTTTCCCACTTTAATGGCCAGTCAAAACTTTCTTAGGAGAAGGAACTCCTAGTTAGCTGACTGCCAGGCTTGTAAATTCAGCCCAGACTTTGGAAACAAAAATAAGATCTGCCTAGTCCACATTAATGGGTTCTACATTCCAGATTTCCAATACTTTCTTAGACATGCATCAAATACAGAAGATCTGCTCACAGCTCTGGCATTATAACTACCTACACCTACACACGAGGTTTATAGACTCATGTCTGTCAAAAATAAGCATATGGAAAGGCCTAATTCAGAAAGGGAAAAGATTTGAAAAACAATTAGATGCTGTTTTACCATTAAGTCCAAACCACAATGGCACTTCTAAATGAACAGTTTATTCTGAAATTTAGGCTCAAAATCCTAGAGCCTTAAGCTGTTTTGTCTATCCCAAGAATGGTTTATCTTTCTATGTTCTGTTCTGAGCACTACAGTATAATAAATATTTAGATTTGGATACCAAAGCCATCATTAGGGTATATTTGTGGTAATAGTTGGAGTGTATCAGATTCATCTCCTTCAAATAATTAAAAATGTAATCTGCAACAGACATTTGACCATTCCCTGCTTGTTGTAAGTAACAAGCAGCTACTGTTCATTTGCATTCTCACATGTAAAACTGAATGTAGAATTATTAACCTACTAAAAGGTTTTGGAGAATAGTAAAACTGAAGAAGGAAAGGTATAGAAAGAGAAAGGTAAAGACTGAACTTCCTTAAGTAAAATTTACAAAAAAGCTTACATTTGAAAAACAATATCGCTGCTCTAAAATCCTCACCCAAAAGATGTAATAAACAAAGTCCAGTTTTTCAACAATTTTATAACTACAGAGCATCAAAAATTTCAGATAAACTTAATAATATTCAGGTAACTTACAAATAAAATGGGACACTGCATGTGGGGGAAAACTAAAATACCTGAGTCCTAACTATTTCTACTTATTTTTAGTCAATTTTATATTTTCCTTTTTGTGAAGTAAATCCTTCTGCTGCTAGACAAAAAAAGAAAAAAGTGTACCTTATACTAAAATCAGGACATATTTACAAAAAACTCAGGTCTATGGGGCATAAACAGTTATGAGAGAATTCATTATACTTTCTTTTCCCTTGTAAACCTTTGTGGTCAGAGAGGATTTCTGTAGGAACCAGAGGAATTTTACAAAAAACAGACACTTCTATTTCCCTGATGTCCCACTCTTCATCATGCCAAGAGGTTTTAAAAATATGTATATACTCTTTGCTTAAAATAAAACTGTTTATTTCACCCTGACAAAAATGTGCCAACTGTTTTCTCCCCTAAAAAGTTTAGTGAAATCTGTAAGTTGGAATCAGTAGAGAGCTCTGTAGTAATTTGCTTAGATGAAAACTGTGCACTTTTCTTTTTAGTTTCATCTTTCTCTCACCCATCCCCCATCTCCTTCTCTCTCCCTCTCTTTCAGAAAGGTAGTCCTGTATATAATGTTTACTGAGAAATATCTATATATTAGCAGAGGTAAGAGGCAATTGCTGTAAAGTGTGCTTCTAGCCATTGTTCTATTGATCTATATGTTATCTGTGTATTTTGACTAATGATCTAAACCGTAGTGTAGCTGGAAACCTTCAGATCCTGGACACCTGACACATTGTAGTAACATCATATACACATATATACAAAATACATGTATGCACATGAACATACATGCATATATTCTTGTATATAGGCACACTGAAATGAGGTCCAGGGATCATACATTCTATAAGGTCTTTTTACAGATCATAAATCAATATATTATGAGTCTTTCTGCTTCAATGTTATGAAAGGAAGCCAAAAGTTTTTTAACATAATATGATGTGACTTAAGCCAAACATGAAAAAGCATAAAAAGAATGTTCAGCTGGGAGAGAATTCATGAGGATCAAACAAGAAGTGCTTTATAAATCTGCTTGCATGTGTTGCGATGAAGGCAAGAAATTAGAGGTCTGTTCATGTGTAACAAGGCAATATTTTGCACATGTAAACATGGCATAGATTCTTATTAAAGGAAGAAGTAAACAGTATCAAAAATAAACATAGCCCAGAGATGATGAGGGTAACCACAGTGAGCTAGAAACAATCATGGGATAATGCTTGTGTGCTGGCCTCTATTGTGAAATGTATAGTGCTTGCTTCAGTATGCTGAAGGAAGCAGGACAGGGAAGGGTTAGTGAAGGCTCTGCAGTAAGCAGAGAGAGATGAAGAACAGTAGCAGTGAGGTGCCAAAATTGAGCATAACAAGCCACCCTTTCCTGTAATACCAAAACCATTTGCCTTGAAACCATGATAGATAAGCACTTTAAATGTTCAATCAAAAAAAGAAGTTTAAAAACCTGATTTCCTCAAGTCTGCAAATAAATCAGGTAGTAGAATCTGGAGCTCCTTACTGCTAAACTTACAGTTAAGCTCTTAAAAAATAATATGGAAAACACCTGCAAAAGTTGAGCTTACTCTCAGAGTGACACCAAAACGCAGGTTATTCAATGTTTGGTTTGATTTTTCAGATGAACTGCTCACTGCTCTTTTTAGTTACATAGTATGTGTGAAGTTGGTCATGAAAAAGTAGCTCACAAAGCTATTGCTGCTTCTTTGCATTTGCTCATCTTTTAATAGAGATAATATTTATCAACTTTCAGAGGAAAGTTTCTAGTGTGTGGGAAGCAGATTAAAGTATATTTTCAGTGAGGGTAGTAGTTATAAAATGGAAAATACTGGATGAGACCTTGAAAACTTCTTGAGGAACAACCTGAATCAAGCAGGGGAAAATGGTCATAGAACATTTTCCAGATATTCTTTTTTTTTTTTGTGGTGTGAAATGCAAAAACTTATTGATATCTATTTATTAATCTATTTTTTTTACTGTTAGTTTCTGTTAAGAATAATAAAAAATACCAAGTTTTTTTATAGACAACAGTGAGTGGAAGATCAAGGTACTTAAGAACGAATGAGTGTCTTTAGATCAGTGCCCTCTCTTGCCTTTTGAATATTAACATCCACTCTGTAATGCTCAGTGAGATGCAGAAAGATCTTCCTGCTTCTTATTTACCTCTTGCAATAAGTGCAGCCTGCTTGTGTGCCTGTTGTCACAGTGCAGAGGGACAGGAAATGTAGCTGGAATGGGTATAAACCCATGTGCCAAAACATGTTAGTCACCATTGCTTTAGGACATCCTAGCTACAAGAATGCTGTTGCAAGACATAACAGAGAATTTTGAAATCGTCTTACTGACAAAGTAAAGATAATAAAGAAAAGGGGAAGCAACTCACATGAAAGCTTTTAAAAGTACATTGAAAGATTAGGTCCAGCAAATGGGTTGTTATAACAACTAGAAGTTTGAGAAAGTTTGACTGACTTGGATTGTGTAGATTATATTTTGCCTATATGACTTTTAATGTTGACTTTAAGTTAAAAAAAGAGTTAAATAAATCATCGTTTAGTGATCGAGAGTCTACTGACTGCAATAAATTAAAAACACTGGGTTTAGGATAAACATGTGTAGCGTGACTTATTTATGGGCAGAAGAATAAGACTCAACATTTTTAAATGGCTTAATTCACACTTAAGGAGTAGTTACAGAATTATTTCTAAGCAGAACATTCAGCTTTAGAAGGCAGATAGTCTCTTTTTATAAGTGTGCTTATATCAAAGTCCTCTCAGCTTAATTCCTCAGTTCTCAAGTTAGATCTGGCTGCAGAGAAAATGAAATGATAGTTCTGTAAAAAGGCAGAACAGCACTCATGAGTTGTTATGTTTCAAAATAATATCCTTAATGCATATTGATAGCTTTTCTGTGGTTGTGTGCAATAGGAACATGATTCATTGACCAAATAAGAAGACCTTGTAATGAATTCAGTCAGGATTTCTTCAAGTCATAGTCTTTACAGTGTTCTAGGTTTAGTTGTGGTTCCATAGATTTTTCAAAAAATCATATTTACCACAGCAAACTGGAGGAAAGTACTAATAATCTGCTCTTTGTCCCTACTGTCTCTAGAAAGGAGGTTTTAGAAATGAGTAAAAATACACCCCCTGTCTCCTCTGCTTCCGTGTTCAAGACTCCTATCTACATTCTCACACATGTTATCAATCACTCCACATCCATCTTAATAGAGTCAAACTTCACTCTCTTGCCTTTCAGCACCATGCATACTCTACATATTCCTGTAGGTCATCAACTTTCCTAACTATCTTGTGGCTTAAAACCTTCAGCTAAAATACAGTCAATGGAACAATGGCCCTAACAATCAAAACCAGGCACAATCTGTTAATGTGTTTCTCTTTTTAGTAGAAGACAATAAATCATGTCAGGGTTGCTCATATTTTTTGAAACAATCAGTAGAGATGATACCTTTCTTGGTCCGGAGGAGCTTTCTAGCAGTAGTTTTTTTGCCTCCTTCTTCAACATGTCTGCTCTGATTTAAATATAACATTGTGCCTGAAGCATTTCATAAACTAAGGCCTCTTGTGTAAATTGGTATTCTTTTAATTGCATTGTTCATGTCATGCCATGGCAAGCAACAGTGACCAATGCGATGCTTGAAAGGCAAAACTTTTTAAAAAGAGGTTTGAGAGAGGCCAAACATTTGAAAATGTTATTTTTTTTTTAAATTGCAAGATGCTGTCAGACTATCCGCAGGATCCTGCAAATGTTCTGCTGTTTAGACTACAAGAGGAAGTGCACCTTCTAGTACATCCTTTTTGGTATTATTCCTTGGATGAACTTGTTCCAGACAGGCTTGATTTTGGATAAGTGAATCTCTGTTTTGTCCTGGGCTTGAGTGATGGGGTTTGTTCTTTAAACAAATAGTATCAGATGTGCAGGCACCAGCTTCATTCCAAGATTTTACTTTCTGTAATCCCAAGATTCTACTTGACTCAAAAATAAAACGTAAGATCCAGAACAAACTCTTTGCTTTATAAAAGCAGCAGCTGTCTGTTTGTTCACACCTTCCATGGGCTGTGTGGGCCACCCAGATGAAACAGTCACAAATCAAAATGGAACTCCCATCATGCTGTATAACACTCCCCAAAGATAAGAGCAACAGTCCTGTAACATCGATTATCTCAACAGTAAGAGACAGCAATGGGGTTTCACAGTATCTTGTTCTTCTGACAGTTTGTGTTAAAATAAAACAGGTTACAGGAAAAATAAATTTAAATGTTAAAAAATAGTCAAGTCTGGGTGGCTGTTGTGCATAAAACCAGTGCAGATATGACTACAGCAAACTCAAACTAAACTGTTTCTAAGACTGTTTAATGACATGGCAAATGCATTTAGCTTTGGTGATGGGCTTCTGTTTCAATAGTAGGGAAAATTACTGGACTGCAGTTGAGGAGATTTAGGCTACACATGAATTTGTTTTGTGTTCCCAGGAATGCTTTTGGAAAAAGGAAAATACCTCTACTCTTTCTCCATGAATTAGAAGTGCATCCCCCAGTCCTTTTCTTTGGAATGTTGTAAGTTGAATCAATCAATTTAATTTACTTGAGAGCCAAACAGGAATGCCAAGAAAAGAGCTTAAATGCATAGGCTAATTAACACAATTTGTCCATCCTTTCATTAGGCTAAGGATGCGATTCATGAGTCTCTAATATACCTGGGAAACCCTTCCTGCTTTACCTCCACAAAAGGATTCATTTAACCCTTCTCCCTGCCATCTACCTGCTTTTTCTCTTGCTATGCATCACAACCAATATTCCAGAACTCAGTATGAGTCTCAGATGGGGATCTAAAATGCAGTCATTTTAACTTGTGTTTCTCAGACCAATGGGCAAGATATTGGAAAAGGTTTCATAGAGCTGCTGTGAACAACATACACTACCCTTTTGCTTTATTTAAAAGCATTTAGAGACAGTAAGTACACCAAAGTGAGGGAATAATCTATAGGTCTGCCTTTTTTTTTTTTTTTTCTGTCACGTGTACTGCATGCATATTTATATGTGCTGAGAACTGATATATTCACTGTGTCAGTAGTAATAGTCCACATTATTGTTGTAGGATATGATGAGCAAATTTCAGATAATTTGGGTAGTAATGTATCTAAACTTGTTGATTTGTGTATACATTTATACATCCAGTAGTGTTAATGGCATTTCTTGTTTCCTATAAGAATCAGCTAAGGAAATAGTGGGCATTGCTACTTTTTTATTATGTTTTAGTCTTTCAGTAGCAGAATTGCTATCCAATAGTAATAGAAGTATCCAATAGTATCCCGTAGCGTACAGCAGGATTAGCAATAGCTAATATGAGGTATGAAAGAAGGAATAAATTCACCAGTCACAAAAAAAATAGTTAGGAGACTAATCCTTTCCTTTCTGCTTTTTTCCAGATGAACATAAACTCATGATGAAGAAAGGTTAGAAAATTATTATTGCATGTTCTATTTTAGCTTTTATTTAACAAAAAAGAGGTCCAAACAAATGAAGTAGAAGTAATTTCTAGCTTTTCTGACCATGTGGAAAAACTAGAAGATAGTATTACTGCTATGACTAAAGTTCAGAAAACAGAAAGCAAATAAAAAGAAACCAAACATTTTCATTAGAGGAAGGATTCCTGATTGGGAATTTTCTGAATTCTCAACATTGCTAGTGATGTTTCAAAATAGTAATTGACACTAAAACACTCCTTTCAACTGCAACGTGAAGAATTTATTGTACAACCTAATGCCTAAATTACAAGGTTCTGTCATACCTGGAATAGTTTGCTTCTATCTGTCTTCAGTTTAGTAGGGCAAAAGGTCCTTTGCGTGATAATTTCATATAATGAGTTAAAATAATCTATTAATACGAGAATAATAATGATGCCAAATGGAACGTGACATTTCTTAGAAAAACTGTTAATTCTTCACATTTTCTTCTTTGATGTCTGAGATTTTAAACTCAAATAATTATTTGTTGCCAGTTGTGACTGTGGCTGTGACAACTTTGGCTGGTGTCTGGCTTAACTCACAGTCATTTCTAACTGCTACTCTTTCCCTTTCCACTCTCGTGTAGCACTAGTAACATTTATTTTAAAAGAAGACAACTTGACACTGCAGATCTGGCTAGAGGCCTGCTGCACGGGCTTTCTATGCATTTGTTCTCACTTGTCAGAGTGATTCTTACCATCCACATTCAAAGTCTCAGCAATCTACATGGCATCCTATGTCACAGGTCGATGGTCCTAGGCATGGTTATAAGAATCATACATAAAGAACAATCTTCCCTGGTGTTTATTAAATAATATGATAGCAGCACAGTCTTTCCCTTCCCTCCCCCCCGCCTTGAGGAGGATTTCATAAACTTCCTATCAGTGTTTCTAAGTCTGCATAACACTAGACAGCCGTGTGGCTCTCCACTTTCAATGTGATTTTGAAGGCAGGCTCTGGAAAGTTGATAACATATTTCACGACCTTCGTGTCTGGAAGCAGTTTCCCCTGATTGAAGTCATATAAGTTCAGCTAAGTTGGAGTGTGTTGTAAATATTTATCTGGCAGTCTGACATATAAAGTTGTTCTGAAATTACAAAGTACATTCCTGTCTTTCATGTATTATTACCTCTTTTTTTCAATACACTTGTGAGCGATATTATTTAGAGAACCTTCTATAAGTGACTTATCTTTGCTTGTTAAAGTTCTCACACTCTGTTGTACGGTCATTTTTTTAGATAGTAGCTCTTGAGTTGTATCACTTCCCTATCTTTTAAAACATAAATGTGAGATTATTTCCGAAGTGCAACAAGAATTTATGCAGTGAGGTAAGCATCGTTGGCACATTTCATTTTAAAATCTGGTTTTGTGGCACTTATTTCCACGTAGGGCTCCAGATGGTTTCTACTGCTGGCAAATCTATGGTGTTGACAACTTCTCTAATCATTAGGTCGTTTGTCGTTACCTATCAAATAATTATATATAAAGTAATGCTTCTGGGAAAAATTCTTTCCCAGAGACAGAATTAATTCATCTCCAACTTCTCCTCTATTTCCTTGTTTTTTCCACTGATATTCTAAAATGAATCACGTGCTATACAGGGTGCCACATCTGAAATGTACATTTTTTTTTTTACAAAGATATAAGACAGGTTCAATAAACCCAGTGTTCAGAGGCACTGCTGCTGAGCTATCAGGTCAAGTCCTTTCAAGTCCAACCATAATTTTGTTTCTAAGTGTATTTTGCAAGGCTTCTTAGTGTGCTTAAATGTGAGCCGTTTCTCTGACTTTGTGAATAGCTTTCATAAGAAGAGGGAGTAAGGGAATTAAGGCGATAAATCAGATAATTTCATCAAACATTTCTAACTTGTACCTGTTTCAGTTGAAACAACCAGTGATGGGTTGAAATAGCTGCAGAACAGCTTCCCTGACACCTTGTTTTCCAAGGCCAGAAGCCATTTCGGTCCCTCAGACTCCACATTATGAATAAGCTTTGTCACTGATAGCTATTAGGATGCAGTTACTAACTGTGATGTGCAGTTCCTCTGAATGTTGTAACAGGCAATACTTTACCTTTGTAATAATTAATGCCAGGAAAAAAACCCTGGTTTACTTATATATATGAAAAATGCTTGCTCATAATAATGGGTTAAGGTTTTGTTCTAGTTTTGTTGTTTGTTTTTTCTTTTTTTTTTTTTTTTTTAAATTGTTGATCTTATAGAATAATTATTTAAATGACATAAAAGCCAGTAATTATTCTTAGAAGCCTGCCTCAGGTTGAATTGAAAACATTGATTATCCTTCAACCCTGACTGGCAACAAAATATAAACTATTCTGGAAGCATTAGGAGAGAGTACTAACACACAAAACACCTGTCACTTACTTCAAAGCATTCATTAATGAAGATGCACACTAAAGAAACTTGATGCACAAGGAAAAATTTAATGATTAGTTTGCAAAAAAATCCAACCCAACAATAATTCTGTATAACTAGAGCATAAATTCTCACATTACAAGTTAAAAACTAATTAAAATGTGGTCAAATACCTCTAAGACAATTTAAGGCTTATGTTTCTGAAGAAAACAAACTAATTGATTGTTTTATGGTAACTCTGTGCAGAAAAATGAGGACTTTCCTTTGGTCCTTTGTTTTTTCTCTGAGAGGGAACTGAATAGCTGAAGAAATAAACTAGTTTGCTGACAACTATTTGGACTAACCAAAAAGAATATTGCTTTCTGCAGCTCATGCAGCTCAGTCTACCCACCAGTTGGGCAGAGTCATCCCAAAACCTACAGAGACTATGAAAACAGTGGGGAAAAAAAAAATTGAAATCCTTTCCCTGTTCTATTTAACAGCAGCAAAATAGGCACTTCGGAGATAGTATCATGATATTCAATAGTCTAGACTGATTTATAATAGTGTCATTTGATGTTTTACCCTCTATATTGCAGGGCTTCATTATTTTGGATTCTTAGGCATGCAAAAAAACTTTAAGAAAACCACCTGCTGATACATATGTAAATAGATCTTTTTGACCATTTAAGAGAGATTGCCTTTGAGAGGATGTAAGGTTCAATAAAGAATCTGGCTGTCTCCCTAGTTGACTGCAGTCTTTTGGGAAATTTACAAGAAAATTATGTTTTGATTAAAAAAAGATATATATATTATTCTAACTATTTATGAATTTAATTTCTAAAACTCAAATGAAAATTGCTGCATTTCCAACATTGGTACAAGTTGTGTTTTTTTTTTTTTTATTTTGAATCCAAGTTCATTAAAGCACTTGAGTCTTTATAGAAACATGTCTTCAGGAATATCACTCCTAAAAACATTAAACAGAAAACAACATGTGTAAGGATCTGTTGCTATGGCTTTATAAAAAGTTGTGCATTATCAGGGTGGTAACTTACCCACATCTGATTCTGCAAAGGGAATCCCAGTAGTGACATGATTATCTATCCAGGTTTTTTGTGCTTCTGTGGGGTAAAGTATACTTGGTAACTTATTTGCATTGGAAGAAACTGTGTGTGGAACAGACTGCCATTTGATCCAACCAAGGACAAACCACCAGTGTGACCTGGCTAAACATGTGGTCTCATATGAATAAGAGTTGAAAATTTACCCTCTAACATATATCTTAAAGGAATTCAACATGATATTGGTTCAGTATATTGCAGTAGTTTCACTTCTCATGAAGTTATTATTTAATGACATGAATATAATCACATTAGCAAGACCACAAATTGTTTAAATCAGGATGATTTGTATTGACTCTATACCCAACAGAGATGTGATATAAAGGTATGTGTAAGGAAGAATTCTCAGTTAAATGCTAGAACTGAAGATTTAAAACTAGGCGCTTGGTGTTCTGTTCTTGGCACTGCCACAATGTTGATCTGAGATGTTTGGCCAGTCACTAAACCTCCTTAAGCTTTTCTTTTTTTTTTGTTACCAAGTTAGACTGAGGTTTTATTTTCTCTCTCATTGTATTTATAAAGTATTTTTCAACTCTCAAGAGGGAAAATGAGCATTACAAGTGTAAAGTTATAAGATTATTACTGTATTTGTGTAATCCTACCCATTTATTTCAATAAATGAAAAGCCGTACAGAATAGCACTATATATTTTTATCTTAGCTAGTAGATACTATATGACAGGCAGAATATGCTTGTTGCTATGGTTCATATCTATTTAATTGTAAATATCTGACACTGTTTTTTGTCAAAAGCAGATTATGGAAAAGATAGAGACACTTTAATCCAAAAGGTTGATTTCTGTGTTCCAGAACCTAAGATTTTCATACAGTGGTGAGGAAAACCAATACAATAGATGGCTTTTTTGACTGCTGTTATGCCATCATTACAATATTAACAGCATTTCAGTTTAATCACTTTGCAGAAATGTAAACCAGAAAGTACATCCAATAAATATACACTTTTTTTTTTTTTTGCATTGTGATACATTTGCACTACTGTGAAATTTTTATTTACTTGAAGTAGTCATTGAAGTACAAATATTTTTCCTAGGCAGAGTAAGATTTGGGTGTGATTCATTATAGGAAGACTGTTTAACAGTAAAATATCTCTGTCTCTGTCACTCAGGTCTCTGCACTCTGTTTGGTGTTAAGATTTCAAGCATTTGGAATCCTATTTGATGTAATTGTAATCCTTTCTGGATCACTCTTCTTCAAAATCAGGTTATTCACTGGTTTATATAGGTATTCTACCGTCTAAAGCAAAATTTTGTAATTTTTAATCCTACTAGTGTTTTAGTTAAATAATTATACTGTTAAAACTGAGGTTATAGTCAACACTTAAAGGCATCATCTTGAGTGCTCAAGAAAGCAATCAAGTTAATAATGTTTTGTCTACATTTTACATGTGATAAATACTTGAATATCCATGTTTCTATTCCAAGAGAGTTAGTGTTGCTGTAATATTACAGTCATATAGAAATATATCTTTTCTTACCTTGTGCTTCTCCTATATTGCCTTTTGTTATCCATGTTTTTACTCTTGTAGTTATTGCATTAGGATGTCCTGGTTAAACACTCCTGTCACACATCAGTGATGGTAATATACTCCATTCTTGTTGCATGAAGCACAGAATTGCCTTATTCTTAAAAGGGAAAAGAAAGGGAAAAAAAGCACAAAACAGCAGACTCAACTGTTTATTAAGTTTAAATGTTGAAATATCTTTAGTAACAGGAGAGGTCAAAACTTAGCTCAGAGATTATGCCACTGTTTTAAAATGTGTGATCTAGTGGTTCCTTATGTCAGTAGCACTCCTGTAAACTACAGGCTCCACTTCCCTTGAGCAAACTTCTTTCATCTTGTATAACAAATGCAGTCAGCATTAAATACTGCATTATGTTTGTATTGCTCCATGAGAAAGAGGGATACTGTTCTTATCACATTATTTCTGTTTATATTCTAAGCTACCCATTATTTCTATTCCAATAAACACCTCCTGATAAAAAACGTTCTTGACAGAGATTTAGTAAAGCTAAATTAACGCTTTCAATATTTTATGTAATTTCAGTAATATTTTATTAATGACTCTGGTCTTCAACACTAGAAGGGTAATCAGTTAAGAAGAGGGACTGTATGGTGCTCTTTAGTTCTCTTAACCCTTGCAAAACATATTCTACCTTAAAATCAACAGTCTTGTTACATTTTGAAATGTCAGAGTTCTGAGATTTGTCGCAATGTAGGTGGGGACTCAATTTCAGTAGAAGAAAACATAATCTATCTTCCCTCTGTACGTTCTGAGAACCTGTCCCAGCTGGATCTTGGCAGCATTAGATATATCCATCACTACTAACTATGCTTGTCTTGAAATAACACACTGAGCTGCCTATTTTAGAAGCCTTGATTTAAACATTTCTACTTCATCACCACACGTGAGTCTCTATACATGGAGTCACATATGTACTCCCAGAGATGCACTTTGTAATCTGATTAGTGCTGAAAGCTGTTGGAGGTGGACATGGCTGTGTGCCTCTTCGCGAGCATCTCAGGAGGGCTGGCCTGAGCAGGTTTTGCCAGATACAAGGAATGTTGCTGCGAACTTCACAATTATTACTGAAAAAAATTACAGACTCTGGCTGTCACCCAAAATACAGCAATTTACTTCTGATGACTGATGTTCTGGTAGCAAACTGTGCATACTCTATTTTGATTTACTGTGATTATGGTATGTCCCCTCCAATGTTTTTTTCCTCGTTTTTAAGGAGCTTACAGGTATGCTTCTCCCTAGACCCCAGAAGTGCAGCTGTGAGCTGGAGAGATGTATGCATGTGATTAATCAGTGGATGATGAGAAATCCGTGCCCCATTTTCATTATTTTACGGTGATTAAAATTTCCTAATTATTCATGCAAAGAATGTCTTTGTGGTGTGTAGAAAATTCAACATCTGGATAGCAATGGGGATAGCTGAGTGGCGATAAGGTTTTTTAGGGGAACTTTTTTTTAGGTCTTTTTTTTTTTTGCAGAAAATGAAAACTGGGGCTATCCTTTACAACAATAGAGGGCTGTGGGATCTGACTTTGTCACAGTGGCTGGTTCTATTGGTTCCGCCAAAAATAACTTTGAGAGCTAAAAGAATTAAAATGTTAACTTACTCAGAGAAAGAAAAATAATCTGCTGTTTCTACAAACAGCCTTTCACTGTCTCTCTGCAGCTGCCTCAGCAATACAATAAGAAATGGGTTTTAGTCTCTATTAAAGACCATATGAAAATATATGTGGGAGTCTCATCTGAAATAGAAGGCTGATTAATTTTATTTTGTTTTACAAACAGTAATGAATTATGCATTACTGCACAGCTTCTGAAGGATTTAATGGTACTTCTTACAGATATTTAGAATTATCTGACAAACGTATGAGATGCATAAAGGATTTTTTTCTTTTGAAATGTTTAAAGCTGGAGATGAAGGTTTAAGTGCTAAATGCTGAGGTGCTTCTTATCTATTAGAGCACAATGATCTATGCATTTTAGTGCTACTGTTTTAATGATGTTTGAATGAGAATAAAAATATGGGTTTCTCCTTCATGTGAGATGCATGCTATTTATTTTCAGCATGTGTTTGTACATTTACTCTTAAAGGTATGAATGAGTGGGACAAGGAACCTAGCATGAAATAAAGATATACAGCACAAGCTAAACATGCAATTAGCAGTGTTTATTGTTTCTGTCTACTGCTTTTCTCCTATAATAGGCATAGGTAAGGGTTGAATGAAATGCATGGACATGATTAACCTGTTTTCAGATAGAGAGCAATGAAATCACTGGAATTTAGCAAATGTTACTTCAAATGGTTGTTGTGTTTTATTTCTTAAAGTTTCACTGTCTTACTGAAATAAATATATGATACACTGTGACACTCCATCTGTGAATCTGTCTGTGTCTGGAGTCTTTCCCAGGACCTCCTTGAAAGAAGATTTTTTTCATGTCAAGGCATTCTTTCTCATTACATAGCTCTAAATATTGGAAATATATTCACTAAATGGCCATATGTCATGATATCTCATCGTTACTATCTAACAGATGGTTTAGTGAAAATCTGGTTCATTGCTCTCCATCAAACCAAGTTATAAGCAACAGCTAATGAAAATTATGTCTTGAGAGGTCTCAGGAGTGTATGCTTTTCTAATTAGATTGATGTTTAGATACATTTAATACTGAGGTGGCTGAGCATTTTGACAGGGAGCCTACACAACTGCTGCACTGAAGTTAGGAGCTTGCTTCTAGCTTGCTCTCTGACTGGAGCAGTGGAACCTCTTTAACCAGCACTGGAGACAGAGAGATTTGTATGACCATATTTTTGTGGTTCAGAAAGTATGGCAGACTATCCCAAGAATGCTGCAATGTATAAAGTGTCGAACGCAACTACTAGAGAGAAATTGAAAGGAATGGGCAAAACCTGTGGGGCTTTAAGTTCAGGAGGAAAAAGGGGAGCACTGATAGTAGTGGTCATCAACAAGTGATACTTTTTGCCTATGACTGAGTAGAAGAAAAATAAGGTGTTGGCATGGAAGATGACATAGCACAGGATACCATCTCCACAAAACCTGTTCCTATCACAGCAGTAGAGGCTCTGTGTTCCTGTAAACAATAACCTAGACATGGTATGAAGAGCATCTACAAACATACAAAAAGAAGCATCAAGAGTATTTTCATAATTCTGCACTCCCTGATATGTAAGCAGGTCTGCAGTGATCTTTCTCCTTGTGGATGAGGATTTGCTGCCATCCGATAGCTATGCTTACACTGTCTTGTTCAAAGTATTCCACAATCTGTATTTTCTTTCCACAAAGATCTGTTGTAATATCTATTCAATTGTTGCATGCACACAAATCACCAGTGTCTGGTATCTATATAGGCAGCTTCTATCCCATGGTGAATCTGGAGATTAAGGAGGCACAGGAACATTTCTCCACTGCTGTTAAGCACTATTTTTAGATATCTCTAGTGTTTTAAACTCTGCATTTGGACCCACATCATACTTGAGCTATTTCTGCTCTTTAAAAAATCCTGCAGACTGGACAATCTTTAGAGGTTTTAACCTGTTAGATGTGGCTGGCTTCCAGGAAATTATTGCAAGGCATACTTTAGAGCATGAAAAATGTCTTCAGAGGTGGAAATAAGTACTCCAGGGGAAAAAGAGTGTCACTATCCTGTAAGGGAGTCATCACTCTTTCCCAGACTTTCTAAGGGACTCTGGAAAACAAGATATTGTTCCTAGACTGCTGCACAATTTGCAGCACAGTTGGTTTATGGAACCAGAGAGTCATATGTGGCATGGAAGGGTTCATTCAAAGTAGCTCAGGACACCAGGTTTGAATGATACTTCTCAAGACTGTGAATGGGTAAATAAATGGTAAATATGCATCTTTATGAATACAGGAGAGAAAGGACAAATTTACAGCTCTCCAACTTTATTGGCAGAAAGGGAAAAAAAGTGTTGGGAGCTGGTGCAGTTTACCAGCCTTACCTTCAAAGCCATGAACCTTATTGTCGTGTCCATAGTCGTAGAACCAGCAGAGTTCAATGTTTGTACTATAGCTGAGCATGCAGTCTTCTCATATGGGAGTCTGAGATTATGTTTCCCCAAAATAATCACACACTAAGGCAAATTATGCATCCCATCATTTCAGTTACAGTTAAAAAAACAAAAAAAAAAAAATAGAGCAGGATACTTTAAGCCAAAATTATTTTTCAAATGCAACACCTGTACTGTATTTTAACTTTAGCTCATGAGGTGTGAAGATGGACAAGTTATAGACTATTTTTACAAATATGTGTAAAACCCAGAATCTGGTTAGGTGTTTCAAATGAAAGACTATTTTAATTATGTAGAAGTCACCTTCATACTTGTTTCCATTAAAGTTTTTGCAATATTATTACATTTTTTATTAAAATATTGGAATAATTATATAAATGTTAAGTAATCTCAAATATCTATAAATTCCATTTCCTAATAATACAAGGCTTTGCTTTTAAAAATTTACAGTTTAAAATTAAATAGAGGTATTTTTTATTCTTGAAATAAAAACAATACTAATCTGATTTTTTTCCCCATTTCATTTCTGTTTTTTTACAAGCAAGTTCAGTAATCTAAGAAATCATTCAGATCACAAAACTTTTGCATTAAAACACCCATTATGTACTTCAAACCCATAACTGCATCTCCAGATATCTAGGTTTTAAAGAAACAAATTTCCACCTTTGTTGAAGAACGATACTTGTATTTTTCTAATCAGGGTAGGAAATATTCCTGAGAACAGGTGGGATGTCAGACCTTGTCAATTTGCACTTTCTGGTTACTGCTACACCTGTACAGCTGTACATAAATTTCACGACAGATGCTTGATGCTCATACAGAAAAAAAATCTTCACAATTAAGGTGAGAAACATGAGAAGTTTCCAAAATAATTAACATGCACAGTGTTCCTGCAAAGACCTTCAGTTTTCAAAGCATTCTTGTATTTCACTCTTAGTTCTCTATGTTTCAGTTAATATATCCAGTTTTCCAGAGTTGGTTCATTTCACTCTCATTCAGTTTGGTTCTCATGTGCTTCTTCTAAAGATACTTTGCAAGTAATAGAAATAAATCTCAAAGGAATGGTATATATTGAACTGGCATCTCTGTATCAGACATATGTTTGAAATACATTGAAGACTGAAATAGTAGGCATCTAAATGGATATCTGCAAAGACAATATCTCCTTGGTTATGGCTCCTAGACTGCCAAAGAAAACACTACATTCTCACAGTGCAGCCTAAAAAATCTCTTGGTGCTTGCAAACAGAATTGGACAAAGACAGGAAAATCCATTGCTAGAGGGTTTGACATTTGCCTCTATTTGAATTTGAAATGAAAACTGAAAATTATGAAGGTCTCCATGGAAAAAAGTACCTCTTCTGAATTCAATTTCAAACTAACTACAATATTTAGTTTAAAAAAAACATAAATTAAATTTAAAATCACTGTAAGAATGCAATTTTTTTATAATTTTGAAATGGTTTAGTATGATAAAATTATTTTACTCTGATTTTGTTATTATTATATATGCAAATTGTGATTTTATATTAGTTTTTATTTTATGTTTATTTACTTGTTTACATTCATTTTTTCAACTTTTTTGAATCTTATTGTAATGAACTGCTTCTGACATAAAGCTTATGTTATTTTACTCTTCAGAGTGCCTTTGTTTAGAGTTTCCTTAGAGTTTTCACAGAGTTTTCATGCTAAATCTTTTTTCACTCCAAGACTTTGAACTAGAAAATAAGCCCTCAGCACAACTTAGATAGAAGCCTGTTTTTAATATCTGTATGGCAGTTTGGTTGCATTTTGCTGCAGTAATAAAAGAGCTGCTACTCTAACTTGTATTGAGTGAAGCATCTTACTTTCCTGTTCCAAGTATTTCTTCCCTTATTTGATATTATAATGGAGCAGTTTTACACCTTGATTTAAGGTGTCGAATTGCTTTATTACAACAGAGGAGACACTTTGAAGAAGACATGAAAATGAAACATTTAAAATGTTGTTCAGAGCTTCTATTTAGAATTTTTAAGATACATTTGAAATGTAAAAAATAAAATGCATGGGAGCTGTGATTTAGAAACTGTTGAAACCTGAAGGAACTAATTCCTGGAGCAGTGTGAAGCATATTAAAGACTATGGATTGTGAAGACCCAGCTGTGTTAGGGAACTGGGATTTCTGTGGCACCCAGTTTCCCAAGGAGGTGGCTCATGATTCCTGAAAGTTAGGCAACCCAACCGGTTCAGGAGCTGGGGAAATTGCAGAGAAGACCTATAAACTGTCAGAAAACAGGGTTTCTCTCATTTCCAATGGGAAAATATTGGAATAGATGCATTCCAACAGTATATGTTATTCTTTTAATGATTCAGTATTTTTTCATGGGAAAACGTTGCATTCCCTAACCAGCTCTCCTAAGGAGGTAGCTGCCTAATTTCTCTCTAATGCACAACAAACTTGCTTCTCCACTCAATTCAGTGTAAAGATTACTCATAACTTCTATATGATCATGCTATGATTTAATGTGCTTCTCTGTTTACAGCTCATTACTGTGGACCGTCGCTGAGACTGGTCAGTATCACTGGCTAGGCCACATCACAGCAAGATTGATTAAAAAAAAAAACAAAAACAAAAACAAACCAAACCCAATATTCTTGTTTAAACCTGGGTTCAAAATTATTTTCCCCAGAGTGGATCTATACTGTCATTCCTCCATAAAAATTAGAATATTCTCTGTGAGGCTTAGTCTAAATTTTTAGCTTGCAGAAATCATAATAGCTCTGTGGCGCTCACTGAACAAAGATTTCTGATATGTAGTGTAAAATATCTATTTTTAAACTGAAATTTAATGACAAGCTTCAATACACTGTTCTTAAGCTCCAGTGAGTTCAACTGTTTCCTTTCAGATGCAGAGCAGTTACAGCTCTGACATTCAGAGTTCAGCTCTTTAGGTCAGGAGTACACTATTATAAATCTGGAGATCACTTTGGGTTATTGGTTTCAACTGACATTGCAACTGTCATAAAAATATTAACAAAAATTTCAGTTTCAGTTTGCTTACTGTTAGAACTTAACATTAACCATGCCTAAATATAGCTATTGTGTTTTCCAGCTCTTAGAAAACTTGGTGTTTTCATATAAGCCAGTATTAACATATAGCCAAAGGGTTAGTCAGAGTAGGCAAAATACACTGCTGGTTTTATCACTACATTAGCAAAAAACAGACTACCAATTACCAATGTGGCAACAAAAATAATAAATAATTTGACCCAAAGCCTCATATTCCTGATTTCTTGCTGACCTGATTCTCAAAGCAAGACAGTTCTCCAAGAAACAAGACACTTTCAGGAGAAAATAAATGTTGTCCTCTAAAAATTTGGAGTTGGAGGATAGACTGACTTAATTGGAGAGAATGATTGCATATGAAAAGAGGTTTTACTCCTAAATTTCTTTTAATGAGAGGCTGAGAGAGTAATGCAATCACAAAAGAATATCTGCATTAAGATCTTAAGTGTTGTGACACTTCAGGGAAATGTATAACATACTTTCTTCCCCACACTCAGCCAATTTTCCAGGCAATCATATATAATACAGCAGAACTCAGTTATGACAAGAGGGAAGTAATATGATTTCATTAAAAATTAGTGAATGAGACAGATTAGATCCCTATAAATAAAGATGTTCTTTAAAATGTCATATATATAGGACTAGAAAAAACACTGTATGTATTATTTATAATGTGTTACACTAGTTTTCAAGACTGATATTAAGGTGGAAGTCCTGGACTATAGATGGGGGATACAACCTAGAATCATGGAATCACAGAATGGTTGAGGTTGGAAGGGACCTCTGGAGGTCATCTGGCCCAACAACCCCACTCAGGCAGGGACACTTAGACCCAGTTGCCCAGGATCCTGTCCAGACGGCTTTTGAACACCTCCAAGGACTCAATGCTCAGTCACCTTCACAGTGAAAAAAGTGTTTCCTGATGTTCAGAGGCAACCTCCTGTGCTTCAGTTTGTGCCCACTGCCTCACGTCCTTTCACTGGGCACCACTGAAAAGAGCCTGCCTCCATCTTCTTTGCACCCTCCCTTCAGATACATCGATGAGATGCCCTTTGAGCCTTCTCCAGGCAGAACAGTCCCAGTTCTCTGACTTTCCTCACAGGAGGGGTGCTCTAGTCCCTTAATCATCTTCATGGACCTTCATTGAACTTCATGAGATTCTTGTCAGCCCATGTCCCCAGTCTGTTGACGTCGCTCTGGATGGCAGCAGGATCCTCTGGCATATCAGCCACTCTTCCCAGTTCTGTGTCATCAGCAAACTTGCTGAGGGTACACTCTGCTCCTTCATACTGATCATTAATGAGGGCGTTAAACAGGACTGGACCCAGTATTGACCCCTGGGGTACACTACTAGTTACTGGCTTCCAACTAGACTTTGTGCCACTGACCACCATTGTCTAAGCCTGGCCATTCAGCCAGTTTTCAGTCCACCTCAATCTCTGCTATTCCAGCACATTCTTCTTTATGAACCTGTAGTTCCCTGGGTCCTCCTTCTTGATGATAGGAGTAACTTTTGCTTTTCTCCAGTCCTCAGGCACTTCTAATCATGATTGCTTGACGATTATTGAGAGTTGCCTCACAATGACATATGCCAGCTCCCTGATTACTTATAGGTGTATCCCATCAGGGATCATGCACTTACGTATGTCCAATTTGTTTAAGTACTCCATGTCCTGATCCTCTTCCTTCCTCCAGGCTTTGCAACATGTTTCTTGGACCTGGGATTCCTGAAGATTGGTCTTACAAAAACTGAGGTGAAGAAGGCATTCAGTAGCTGTCTTTTCCATGTCCTGTTTCACCAGGTCAGCAGTGGGCCCACACCCACATTTTCCCTGGTCTTCCTTTTGTCATCTACATACTTTTAGGATCCCTTTTGGCTGCTTCTGACATCCTTTGCCAGACTCAATTCCATTTGGGCTTTGGCTTTCCTCATACTATTACTACATGTTCAAACAGTGCCTCTATATTCCTCCCAAGCCCTATATTCCTCACAAAACATATATTCATGTTGCTAAATACATAACAGCGAGACAGATAAATGAACTGCCAGCCATCTATATTCCTTAGCTGTTACTATGCTTCTGTGTACCATCTAGTCACTAACAGTGACTAATTTTCTCTGAGACAAAACCTAGGCATAGTTTTGTGGATAGCATGCAGCGAGGACCATCCTCAATAGGCAGCATGGACAAGACTGCAGCAGATGTTGAACTTCTACCTATATTTTCTTGTTTATTCCAAAAAACTTTGCCATCTCAAATGCATTCATATACCTTCCCAGTATACCCTTGGAATGTAACATACATTTGCAATACCATGCTGTGAAAAAAAGCCCACTCTATCAGGCTTCCACATTGCTTGCAGACACTTTGAATAAAAAACAATACATAAAACATAGCATCACATGCTACTCGGAAATAGCACAGAACTGAGAGGAAACATAAGGCCAAGTGCTAGGAGATGTGAATGTGGGTGGTCTGTGCTATTTGGCCTCAAATCTGGAAAGAAATTTTGTAGACTGGAGGTATCTAACTATGTAAGAGTAGCCTAAGAGATCTCAAGTCCCCTTATGATATATTTCAGTCAGCAGAGATGACTGAATTGAAATTCCTTTTGTAATAAGACATAGATTGCCTAACAGGTCATTCTTCTTTTGGTCTTCACACCTTTTTGCTTCAATGGGTTTGTAAACCCCTCAATCTTTCTACTGTCAGTACATTTTACAAGATCATCTCTTCTATTTAGACGGTCAGAAAACAGTTTTATGCTAATGTTGGACAGTGTGGGCTATTACTCTGATGAAGACCATATAGACAGGTAGGTTATTTTTCATTAAATTTATTCTGACTTAATCTGGAATTGTGGCAGACGTATTTCCCACTAACATTACATAAAAATGTCTCTGTGTTAATCAACCACGCAAGAGATGCCTAACACAGGTGATGTCTTCCAAAGACTAGAATGGAATTTTCTAATATATTTGGAGATATTTTGGCATATTTTCCTAAAAGAGAGAAGATGCCAATAAGAAAGTTGTAAAATTGTATCAGGTGCAGGTTTCATTATACTGATTTCATTTCTTATCATAAATATCTTATTTGAAGTTTGGCATTGTAAAAATTATGTGAATTTCTCCATTTTTGTCTTTCTGTGTTTCACATAATAGATGTTTCCTCTTCCCTAAAGAGAAGCTGCTAGCCCTGCATGTACAGCACTACATTAGAGTAGATCCTACTCTATCTCATCTTCCTAGTTTAATGGCTAATATCAAAAGCTCAAATCTCTGTGTCCCTCATTTGCTACATATAAGCCTTTGCTTCTGACAGTGACATGTGTCAGAAGCTCCATGAAGAAGACTGGGTAGCAGTTGGCCAGTTTACATTATTGCATGTAACTGAAAAGTACATTGTGACTGACACTGCTGACTGTCTTTATCAGCAATCAGTAGAGGAAAATAAATTTTGAGGTAATGTCAGCTGATGGACTTCTGGACATCTCCGTTTATGGACTGACAGAATGCCAAAAGGCATTCTCCACTGGTCAGACTGAACCCAGGGAAGAGTGAAGTAATACTGACCGGAAAAGGGAAATCCTTTGAATATCTGGTCAAAAAAATTGCTTCCACCTTCCATTGAAAAAATACAGCTGTCATTCATCAAAATGGTGCAAAGCCTCAGGGCTCTGTTTGACTCCTTGCCAACACTGGATGAGCAGGTAACAATCAGTTTCCAGAAACGCCTTTTTTCCTCTCCAGCTGGCTGGGAAAATTAATTCCCTTCTCTCTGAAAAGAATTTTACTGCAGTAGTCTGCAGATTTCCTGACTCCCATAAAGACTACTTTAAATGTGTGTTTAGAAACTGAATGTGACTGCCATGAACAGGTTCCAACTGGTACAAAATGTACCTTTCTACCTTCCTTCTAGTTCTGGCCAGTGAAAAATAAAAAGAAGTTTGTGCAGAAGTCCATTATATTAAGTGAATTTCTCTCTCAGTTTAAGGACTTCTTTCTGATCTTGAAGATCTTGAAGGAATTTACCAGACAGAACAGGATTTGGCTTGGCAAATTCTACAACCACTCAGAAAATACCAGGTTAAAGTTAAAGTTGGGGTCAAGAGTTGTTTAGCAAAGAAAGCAATGTTAAAACGAAGCTCTGATGACATGAACTAGGTGTCAAGTTTGCCTGTCCTTAGTAAATGGTTAACGGCTTTTATTTTCTAGATACCTTTTCCAATATATGTAATATCACAAAATAATTTTGCTTCCGGGCTTCTTAACATAATTTTCTCTTTCTTCCTATTCCCCAAAATAAATCTTATTTCAAGAGGCATTTTCTTCCCAAAGGAGGAAGTATTAAAGTCTTTGAGAAGTTCACTAATTTCTGCATTACTGTAATCGATTTTATGGGGAAGGTGAGAAGATATTGGGATAAATGGAACTAGAAAATTTTTGGTAGATAGAGATACAACTGTAGATAAGAAGGATTTTGGTAAATTACCCATAGGACTGTGAAAATTTTCAGATACATAATGAGGTGGAGTAAATGAAGTCAGTGCTTTTGCAGTTGGATTTTAATGCTGATAAATATAATACAATACTATAGGGAAAAACTGAAGTACTTTAGAAGAGTCTAATATTAGCATCACCAGATCAGTTTAGGGATCTGGCTATCACTAAAGATATGATAGTGAGGACCTACGTTCAAGAGATTTAGATAGGAATCAGATGAAGGATGACCTACGTCACTGAGTTTTGCAAGAACTGGGAAATTTTATTTTAAAATATTATTACCATTACACAATTCATTGATATTTTTGTCTGGAATACTTCATGAAAATTTATGTGAAATGCTGTCCTAAAAGTAAAAAAGAATAATGCAGAACACAGAGTGTACTAGTTTTCGAGAAGAGGTGGAGCTGACTTGGAGCCGGGGGAGCTTCGAGAAGCTTCTCACAGGGGGCCGCCCCTATAGCCCCCTCCCCTGCCACCAAAAACACTCCACCACTCACTCAACCCAGGACAGTTGTTTTGACACTGATGCTGGCTCAAATGTTTCTGAATACAAATCCATCTGCTAGATGAATCTTAACATTGGACATGCAGTTGATAGTCAAAAGAAAGTGAAGAAAATTGACACAGTAGGTTAATTTGATTTTTTGATACAATATTTGTACTTTTACCACCTCTTTTGTATTTTATGCATCAATTTAATCTTCCCCTAAATGAGATCGCAGACAAACTGGGATGTTTTCATACATCACCTAGCACAATAATTGATCCTGATTGCCAAAATATAAACAAGCATAGTGAATTACTTTAGTTCTATTTGGAGAACTGAAGCATATCTGAATATCAATATTGACTTTGTCTCATGTTATTGTATGTTAAAAGCAAACCTGAACTTTATCTATTACTAATACCATGATCAGATAAGGAATTTCCCCAAGTCCCTTAGACATATCTGCAGATCCCACTGAGAGGGCAAGAAGAAAAATACCTCTAAATTATTTCTCACTGTTTAATAAAACTGTGATCCAAATCTACTCATGTAGGTTTCCAGGGGATACAAAGCTGCCAAATCTTTTTACTTAAGTAAATTGCTCTGAAATGGTGGGTCTGTAAATAATCAAGTGATGCTATACTCCTGTCAGTCACTCTCAGGGAAACAAATGGGGTATTTTAATTACTACACATAACATTTTTGTAACAACACATCCCCTCATCCCTGACTACTCTGAGTTCTTTTCAGACCACTTCAAATGAAAAATGAGATTTCCTACAGTACTTTATTTTAAAGAAATAAGGGATATCAATCCAATAAACTCTTTATGCTGCATTCCAGATGTGTAGCATTTAAGGCACAATGGGATTGTGTAATGCAATTAAGGGAATTTGATCAAGAGACCAGACAAACAAAACATTTAGCAGTAATGACTTGACAATGTGCTTCTCCCTCCAAGTCCTGCAAAATTCCCTCCTTAAAGGAATCAGTTAAATAAGTGGGTACCCTAGGATAGCTATCCCAGGAATGCAGTATTGAGAAGTTCAAACCCCTTTTTGATAAAGAAAAGAGTACTATTCTAGAGTTTTGGTTATTTTTTTTTTGGGGGGGGGGTGTTTACTCCAGAACTAAAAAAAAGAAAAAAAAAAAAAAGAAGACACCTATAGCCATGAAATAATCTTTTGAAAAAAGCTAAGAGGTTCAGTGTTTAAACTTTTAATTTCTTAGTCTGTTGAACTTTTCCTAGAATAGGACAGATGATGGTAGCATACAGAACATACTCCCGAGGTTCTTCTATATTTTTGTCATAAGTAAACTGACAAATGAAGTTCAGTCTTCACATAAAAACATATTTCTGCCTGATGGTTATAAAAATGACCAGTATGGTCATTTGGCCTTATTGGGGCCAAATTCCATTCAAATTACTCAGACCATTAAATTTTTTGAAGTAATTTGAGCTAACAGTGTAGGTAAATTGTCTGGGATTTGGTGACTTTATTACCTCAGTGATGTTGTCAATTATTACTTTGAAGAACAGAGAGAACATAGCTTTTTTAAAATCCCCTGGCTAGAAATAAAAGGCATTATTTATTTTAGGAGACACTAATGGCTTTTCATAGGCCAATTAATCTTTTTTATGGAAGAATAATACTAAAGTCATACTAATGACAGGACCTAAACACAATGTAATTCCTTATGGCCATTCAAAATGGTTGTTAAGAGTTGCAGAGACAGACTGAAATCAACAAAGTAAACTACAGTAAAAGAAGTGTGATGTACTTGTGAAGAAAAAGCATAATAGATAACAAGTTATTTCTTATGGAGGAAATTGACCTATTAAAATGGACGACAAGCTAAACATAAGATTATGAGGCTGCAAAAAGAACAGAGCAAGTCTCATTCCAGGATGAAGGCTGAATCTTTCATCCAGGAAGTAACTAGTAAGATTTTTTTCAGGAAACATAAGGTTTCACCTGGATGGCTGTGCCCATGCCATATTTCTAGGAAGATATAGATCAATAGGTATGAATTGAGAGGAGAGAAGCAAGCATAAAAAGAGGTTTTGAAATCATGAACTGCTAGAAAAGGCTGAAAGAGTTGAGTTTGTATAATCTAGGACACAAAAGACCGAGGGGGTCGTAAAAATCTTACAGTGGACAAAAGGTCATAAAAAGCACAGTGATCAATTTGTTCTCCTTCGTCACAAGAACTGGACAAATAGAAATAGATATGCAATTCTAGCAAAGGAGATATAATATGAAACTCTGTGGAAACTTTTATTGATGGTTTTCAAGATCAGCTTGTGCAAACACCTACTGAGAATAGTATAGGTATCTGTGAGTTTATCCAAGTCATGGGGTGGAAGCAGATAATTTTTAATGTCTTCTCTTGTTGACAGTAATTTACAATATGACGGTGTAATAAAAGGGACTATTGATACTGTGTCATATGCAAGAACATGCTGAAAAGCATGACATTGAAATTTTAAAAGCTCAAACCAGTGCATATTTATGTGGATATCACTGTCTGAAATGTGAGAAAATGCTTGCATTTATTCATTTCTATCTTGTTTAAAAGGTTAAGTGCAAAAATTTAACCACTTGCCTACTGATTGAAATTATATTAATGAAAATGAATTTTTCTTTCAATGGGTATTTCAAACAGGTATGCTCTTTCTAGGATCATTTTTTTCATCATTTCTTTGTATTTTTGAATATGATTCCCATTTTCAACTTTGAACAAAGTCACATGATATGATAAATTTTTCTGAGTTTTTATTTAAAGCTTAATTTTCATAGCTGTACAACAAGGGTAAGTCCAAAAATGTTTCAGTTTTCCTAAAAAGGTATGTAACTTTCTCCAACAAAGAAGACTTTCAGAAGTTGTAAAACAAACTGATTAAGTATATAAAAGTTTTCAACTCCATATAAAATGAAGTCATTAGTCATCTCACTTCAAATGTTGCTGACCTCACACTTTTTGAGTTCACTTACTGTTAATATTTTCCAAATATTTATCACAATTCCTAATTCTCATAGGTTGTAATGTCCCAAACATCCTAAATGTCTGCCCACTTGTGTGAAGTTGATGACATATTCTATGTTAGGTTGTTGTCTTTTTAGAATCTTCTGCTTGATTCTGCTTTGACTCTTTTTACTGTTTATTTTTTCTGATTGGAAGTTCAAAGATTTAATGTTCTGCTGGAAATGGATGTTTATTGTCTATATAGGAAGACTTAGAGTACTGGAAACTGCAAGCTGGACTATTACCTTCAAAAAAAGCTCAGTATGTGTATGAAATTTCTTATCTTAATTTCAGTGTTACAATATTTTCTTTTAAGAAATATTTTTAAAAAGATATATAATTTTAAGTGTTTTTCAATTCACAGTAAGGATTTGGTTATATTTTTTACAATTTCTGATTCTTGAGAATAGTTATGCATTTGTAACTTAGTGGGATTAAGTTTTATTTGTGATAAAATTCTGAACATACAGGGATTTGTACTTGGGGATGTTTGAAAGTTACTAATGAAAGATAATTTTTATTTTGGCTCACAGATAACTAATTCATTGTGATAAATCTGTTTCTTCATACTTTGAAATAATCGGTCTGTTTATTATTGCGTAGCTGATAGCTGGCTCTAGTATATTTTTGCATTTCAGAAAGGCTAATGCTTCTCTGCTGTAGGAGAGATGAATTACTGTCGGAGAAGTTATACTGCACTGTCAGAGGAAACTGAGCTTTGCAGCTGAAAGTTCCTTCTGTGACTGGGTTGGGAATGTGGAAGAAAACAAGGTCTCGTAAATCACTGCACTCAGGTGGTGAGCATGGACGCACTGCAGAGACGTGTCTATGCAAAATTTGATTATGTCTCATCTCAGCAGAGTCTCTGCACTGACTCCACATGCAGTGTTGTAGTGAGTTCTAGTAGCTTTAATTTTTCAAAACTAGCAGCAGACTACAACCCTATTAAAGTAGGGACTGAAAATTCATATACAACTCAATACATTTGTAGTCTGCTTGTATAATTCAACTGCAAAATGCAGGGGACTGTATGTGAAAGCTGCAGTATATTTGGACAAAGGAGCAAGGCTGTGTAATGAGCTCCCAAAGGAAAACCAGACTGATTCATGCAGCAAGGGCCTAGTGAGAGAATATTTGCACTAGGAAAATGTTTTCATAGCTATCAGTTAGCATGAAGAGGGGAAAAAATGCTAAAAATATGAGGCTAAATCTCATCTAGAACTGATGTTGTTCCATCACATATAACACCATGTTTAATACCAGTGAAGGTCTGCCTCCATAGTATGAAAAATCTTTTTATGTCTCTATATATCCCTGTAGTTCTGCACCATAGAAGGAAGAGTAGAAATGAAGTTTTGTGTAAAGCATCAAAAAACAAAATCTATTTTCATTTGTGACAATGAAAGCGATGATGATTTTCATTATTTTGTCTTTATTTTCTAATTTATTTTGGCTTTGTTTTCACTTGGAAATTTTCAGGATAAAACAAATTCTCTGAGTCAATTTCATATTAAAATCAGGATTTTTACAGGGAAGTTGTCTGCTAAACTATGGAAATTTTAGTAGAAATAGAAAAATATTAGCACAGGCAATTTGTAATCAGCTAGCAGTGATCCCTGGATAGATCAACACTGGGAAAATAAATTATATATTTTTTAGTTAATTCTTCTGCTCCATTTATGGTAAGAATTTAAAATTCCACCATGGATTTGAGATAGGGAAGACTTTAAAGTGTTGTTGAAAATTATTTAGATAAAATTCCACATTTTTGAATGTTTGTTGGAAGTTTGTTTGGCCTACCCCATTTTGAGAAGTCACGCTGGTAATCTTGCAACTACAGTTAGTCTCCAGGGACTTTTGATTAAGCCAAAACCAGTCTGACTTTGTTTCTTTGGCTCCTCAGCTTCTAATCCCAACTAGAATCAGAGAGAGGAGATAGTCTGAAAAGCAGCATAAGTCTTTTTCAGTTCAGCTGCATGAGGACACTAGAGTCAGATCTGTTCTTACTTTATCTTCAGTCATCTGCTCATCTGTTTTGACCTTTCTGAGAAACAAAAAGGAATTTCTTTTGTGGTAAGTTTATGGCCACTGAAGTGAGTAAAAGAAAACTCTTTAGAAAGCAACAGACTGTTGTTATTTCAGACAGGTCCCTATAAGGATCCCTTTCTCTCTCACTTTTGACAGTGCTTGCATTGTCCGTCATATCAATACAGGCTGTTTGAATCAATCTGAACTGTTGCCAAGGAAAGCTGTTGCAAAATAATGTGAAGTCTCCATGTGGACAAGCCTAAACAAGCTCCTTCCCGAAGTGGACTAAGCTGAACTGCACAAAGGAGCTCTTGTGAGGAATAAGATTTTCCATATTCTTTAATTCCCAGCTATTTCCCTGTGGTCTGCCTGGACAGCTTGCCCTTGCTACTTTCACCTCCACAGGGCTGAATCATCCCTGGCTAATTCTGGCTGTCCCTATAGCTGCCCTGTACAGTCTTTTCAGATTTATGAAAAGATATGCTTCTTTTGCATCCAAATATACAAACATTAATGACTTCTGCCCACCATTATTAGGATGCCCTGAAGGTTTTAAAGTGGATTGATAAAATAAATTCTTGAGATATCCTTCATACATACATGTACATTGAGCAACTGGTTAATTAGGCATCTTTCTCCACTGGTTGTCATTTGCCCACAGAGCTCCAAACTATCACGATATAAAACTGGAGTGTCATACACTTGTTCCTTTCAGATTTTCTAATGCTTCACTGAAAGACTACATTTTTTATGTGACAACTGACAAACTTGTTTGCATTTCTGGATTCTTCAAGTGGGAAGGAAAAATAATTTTTAGTAACTACATCTTTGGGGGACAAATAGCTGGAAAACAGCTTGGCAGAAAAGGACCTGAGAAGCCTTGCAGACACCAAGTTGAACATGAGCCAGCAAAGTGCCACTACAGGAAAGGAGGCTAAAGGTATCCTGGACTGCATAAGGAGAAGTGTTTCCAGCAGCTTGAGGGAGGTGATTCTTCCCTTCAGCACTGCTGAGGCCACATCTGGAACAGTGTGCCCAGTTCTGGGGTCCCCAGCACAAGAGAGACATGGAGCCACTGGAGAGATCTCATCAAAGTTCCACAAGGATGATTAAGAGCCCGGAGCTTCTTTCCTATGAGGAAAGGCAGAGAGATCTGGGACTTTTCTGCCTGGAGAGGAGAAGCTCGGGGGACATCCCATCAGTGCGTGTAAATACTTGAAGGGAGGATGTGAAGATGGAGCCAGACTCTTTTCAGTGGTTCCCAGTGACAGGACATGAGGCAGTGGGCACAAACTGAAGCACAGAGGGTTCCCTCTGAGCATCAAGAAACATTTCTTTTACTGTGAAGGTGACTGAGCACTGACATAGGTTGCTCAGAGAGGGTGTGGAGTACCCCTCCTTGGAGATATTCAAAAGCCATCTGGACAGGTTCTTGGGCAACTGTGTCTAGGTGTCCCTGCTTGAGCAGGGGTGTTGGGCCTGATGACTTCCAGAGGTCCCTTCCAACCTCAACCATTCTGGGATTCTGTTATAAATATAAGAAATGTCACTTGGAATGGAGTTGTGTAGAATTATACAGGTCATGATACAAAGATTAAACTTGATTCATAGAAGTAGAAGTTAGTGTTTTGAATATCTTGAGTATTGCCAATATGTGTGTGTGTGTGTGTATAGGACTAGATACCTTGTAAAGTTTTATTTGAATCAATAATGTGATAAGAACCTTCTCTTCACATAGTTTGTTACAATTCCTGCCTGACAAATATAAGCTAGATACCTGGAAAGAGAATAAAATTAAATTTATAATATTTGGCTCAGCTTTTAATGATTGACATGATTTGGGCTCAGCTTAGTTTTAGAAGGTTCAGGTTTGCTCTGGAACTCACTCTATTGCCTGTCCATGCTTCACAGCATATGAAAACGATAACATACCATATGGTAGAACTTTATTTTATAACTATTGTTGACCTTTCTTTCAACTCCCAGCGTTTGCTGCAGGACAATCCCACCACTCTTCACCAAGACAGCAAGTACTTCAAGTTGGACCTGCATACTGCACTATGGTCCTTTCACCTTAGTGTGTATAAACTATTTACAGTGTGTTTATATAGAGATTATGGAAGCTCTGTGATATAGACCATTCACACATTATGAGCAGATTCCGATGTGTTTCAATCCCAGCAGTTCCTCAGTAGAAACAATCTCACTGAAATCAGTGGGGTTCCTCTTGGAATGGTTAAATATGACTCAATGTGAGGAAAGGCATTGGGAGCTGGCCTTGCATTTTCTAACCATTACCTTTACAGATTCTTTTGTTAATTTTTTGGAATTGGTAGTGATCTCAGTGCAACCACAACTGCGGTATATTGCACAAGTACTACAAGTACATCAAAGGCAATTTTCTTCCTGACACTGCCCTCCTCCACTTCCAGCACGGAGCAAGTGGCTCCTATTTATTTCAGTGGTAAAATTTCCATGACTTTAACAGAAACAGATGATGCCTTGGGAGATCAAAATCTTAATTATATTTACAGTCTTGTATGTTGTACTTTGATGAAAGTTTTAACAATAATAAAAAAAAAAAATTAATCAATCATATAATTTCAATTACCTTATTTATCAGTGTCTTAGAAAACTATTTTTCTTCCTTTCAAATTCAGTTCTGAAAAGATTGGTTAATGTTTTAACTATGACAGAGCTATTTGATGTGTCTTTCCTTCTGAACGTTTATTTCATTAACCTTTTTGTCAAAAATTGACGACTATTGATACCTAGAACTACAGTAATATCTATGATGTCGTCTCAGTCTTCAGGGGGGATTTGAGGAGGGAGGTATATAACCTGGAGGGCTTCCCACTCTAAAGCATGCTCATTTATCATTCTGCTGTCTCACACAGACAGAGATCTTGCACATTATCCAATTTAAACATCCATTTAGAACCAATCTAATTTTTATGCCTTGCTAATCTCAGAACAGAGATTGTGGTTAACTCCAGCAACACAGTTGAAACGTAGAAAGGGTATTCAACAGGAGAGAGCCAAAACTTAACTAGATACCACTGTACAAATGACCGTAGCAAATTTCAAACACAAAACAAATGTACTGCTTTTTGTTGCCATGACACAAAGTTTTGTTGTAATGTGTTAAGGATGTCAATATTGTCTTTTAATGGAGTTTGGGGAATTCAAACATAATGAAAGGCAAAGGGCTATTTTGTCATTTTAATTTGCCAATAGGAATAATGATTTGGCAAACAAATGTACTATAAAATGAAAAATAGTCATATTAGGAGAAATATCACATTGCAGTGTCAGACCAATGTTGTTTTGCCATCAAATTAAGATAAATGCTGTACTTCAATGTCAAACTAATATTTTGTCATTTGTTGTAAACTTTGATGTGAAAGTAGCACATCACCCTCATTGAGGAAAAGCACAACTTTGTCACTGTCATACTGAAATTGTGAGAATAGAGCTAGAATGACTATTAAATCTGTTGCATCTTTCAAACATATAACACTATTGAAAGGATGTTTTTTATTCTGAAATAACTTTACAGTAACTATTATGAAGTCATTGAGCATGAAAGTGACTTTTGTATCAGTTTGGGACTTTTTGTTTCTCTGTTGGTTGTTTGTTTTTTTTTTTTTGGGGGGGGGGTGGTGGTGGTTGGGGGGGTGATGTTGGACCTTAGTGGTTAATTTCTCCTCATTTTACATGATGAATCACATGAGCAGGAAAGTAATTTACAAAAAGACCAAAGACACTTTTAAGAGTCAGTTAGGAATCTTGGCATCCTGACCTCAGCAGGTTTAGACAAAACAATTTTAAATTTCATTTAATATCTGAAATTCTTGATGTATCTAAAAGCCAGACCTCATAGAACTTGCTGCAATTATTTTTTTAATGAAAAAGCATTTGTGACAATTCTTTTAACTAATCCATTTTTTCCCACTGAATTCTTCATTTAAAAGCAGAACCCCTCCACTACTGAAAAAGTGCTTCAGATTTATTTCCTCAATGTTTAGTCTGTTTTCAGTTTCTGAACTTATCTCTATAGAAACCTGATGCTTTCAGAATGTTTCCCTTTCATTGAGACAAGCCTGCAATAATTTAATATCCATGGTCAAACACATACAATGAGGCACTGCATTTATTAATCACACTTATTTTGAAGGCACTAATCCTAGCACACAAAACTCAGAATAAGTGCAAAGTCTCTGCAGGACTGTGACCACAGTGGTCTTCTGTACTGATTTCCTATTCATCATGTGTCAGTACTATTATACCTTCCTTTTGACAAATGCACCACTCTTGCTAACTCTCCTTAAGGCTGAATAAATTAAGCTAGCTAACAGAGATATCTCAAAGAAGCTTATAGTACTTATAAGAAATTTATACCAGTGTCGATTTCTGAGACATTGTAAACTATCACATGCTATCCCTGCTTGCACAAGTATTTCTAGTTTAAGGCAAAGAAATATGAAATAGAAATAGATGCATCTACACAAGTGATAGTGACATAAACAGGAATTCAAAATATTGGTGAAGCAGCTCTTTTCTGAAAAATCTTTCTTGCTCTTTTCTGAAAAATTCATGGAAGAGGCCAACATGGTGATAATCTCACCTCCCAGTTTGAAAGATAGATATAATGTTTGAATATCAAACATTAGTCTGCCTTGTGAAGATTTATGCTTTGTTTGCTCTTCAGTGTTAAGATGATAGAAATTGGGTACTGAAAATTAATTAAGTTAGACCCTTTATTAGGATTTTATATTCCTAGTTTCAGGCAGTCAGATGCAAAAATATTTTTAATGAGTGCCTCATTTACCTGTTTTATGTGTACTTATATACGCAGATGCTTTAACTTTGAAAAGTGTAAAAAAATGTGTTTAAAACATGAAAAATACTCTTAAGTATGACATAACTGGTAGAATCACTTTTATTAGTCTCTAAGGACAGAAAACCAATACAATACATAAAAATACATATAAGTATAAATATTTTTAAATTTTGTGTTCTTAACACACCTTGTTAATGAAAATGAAAGAATTTGGTAAATATTGATATTTGACAGGACTTGCACTTCTTAATGGTCATGAGTTTTAACATACTGAAGAGGTCTTTTTGCTTTGGGTCTTTTTGTTGTTTTTTTTTGGGGGGGGTTGTTTTGTTTTGTTTTTAATATGCACTCATAAGCAATGAAAAAAATTACACATACATACACATAGCAGGACTAAAGCAGCTTCACCTTAAGGGGATACTAGTTTCCATAGTTGTATGAATTGTGCATGTTAATGACATTTTTTAGACAGAGTTATACATTAAGTAATAGTGAACTCTAACTTTTCAGAGTTAAGTGGAATTTAATCACCCAACCTCTGTATTTTGGGGGAGTCGAGCAGTTAAATTCTATGAACCTCTGAAAATTTAGGGTTAAAAGGCTCTGGCAAACATAAAAATAAGGAAATTCATAATGATGGGTGACCCCAAAAGACTTGGAATTTGGGTAAGCTATGGACAAGTGTCTAAAAGTGCAGATGTTTATCTGATCCTCTGGAGCCTGCACAGTGGGCTGGAAGTCTTGCAGGAGGAGGGTTATTTTTAACATTTCTAGCACTTCTGCTTCTGGTCATAGCTGAATATAACCCCCAAAACAGTCTTTGTTTCTTGGTATATTCTTCCTATTTGTTTCTGGAAAAGTGACTTGGAGGGAATGTAATTTACAGTAATAGTCATATTTTCCAATTTAATCAGTCATTTTTTATATAAAACTGCAGAAAATGGACTTTAATAAATAATTTAAAATCATTAATTAAGCCAAGGAAAATGAGAAATAGTGTAAAATTAGTACACTGTTTACTGACTTGCCAAAGAACAGACTTCAAAGTATCATGCTAAAACGGGACTTTGGCTGAGATCTTGAAGGACTAGCTTGGGATCAGTCATATTAGATGTTTCAGTTATTGACCTGAACACAGTAGGTAGAAGCTTCCTAGCGAAAATTGCTCATGTCACAAAATTGGCATTACTGGTATGATGAAGAATGAAGGGAGACAATGTCTCTGTCATCTGAAGTGACAGGTTGAGTGGGAATATAATTTCTAACCAGAAATCCAGTGTTCTATTTAAACTAAAGGACAGTGCTGGAACAAGTGAAAATCAGTATACAGATAAATTTGGGATGGAAATAAGAAAAATATTCTTAAACATCAGAGCAAAAAGGTCTTGTACCAACTCTCTCACAGGAACAGTGGAGGCAAGAAATATAACTGCTTTAAAGTTGGAGCTAGAATAAATATTTTAGGGGATTACAAGTTGTGATTGCCTGTGATTATAAACAGGAATAAATTACCTAGAAAATGTAATTTATTCCAACTTCTTAAAAGTATTCCTGTCAATTCATGAAACATATGCATATGTTTTAAGATTTGAAAACTTGCTATAGTTCAGAGACAGTGGACAGATGAAAATGAACAATCAAATAAATAATTTAAACACATTGACTTCTCTCTGATGTTTGTCATAACAAGGAAAGAAAATGTTACTAGCATTAGCTGTAATATAAGTAATTGTACTGAAAATATATTAATAATGAAATATAATAGAAATTTAAGCCACCCTAGCTTAAATGTTCTCTGCTTTTCTTATTTGACAATTGCTAAAATTTTTCAAATGTCCTGCAGGACTTGATTTTCCTCCTGAGGTCCAGCCCTCAGAAATGAAGAACACAACAGACATAATCTAGGAGAGAATTTAAACTCAATTTTCGAAACATGCATTAATCCCCATAAATCACACTGAACCTGACATGAAGACTCTGCATTAATCTTGCTAATCAGGTCTGTACATTTCAGCGGCATGGGGCAAGAGAACATTGTGATTTTTTTTGTTTTATTTTGTTTTTTTGTTCTACTTTTATTTTTCTTTTTTCAAGTAGATATGTTTTATAGCATTTACATCTCAACATAGGATCCGAGGATTGGCATGACAGTCAATTCAAAGCATTGTCAAACAGTTTCAGGTAGGATAATTATCCTTCTGTAAATATTTGCATCTGATATTTAAAGATATATTTTCTCTCTTTACTATCTGAATAAGCTGTAAGTAAAGACATAATAATCAAACATGATTTTATTTATAGTATTGTTGCCTGATAGAAGAGAAACATGAGGAGCAAAAAGTTTCAAAAAGTACTGAAATTCTGTCTATATTAATTAATGTATTAAATATTATCACCTAAAGAGAAGATACCCTAGAGAAAACAGATTTAAAATTTTCTATCTTCAGCACTTTGAATCGGCCACATCCACAAAGAAAACACTGATTGGTGACAAGAAGTGGAAGATTCTCTTGTTTTTTTCTGCATATCTTGCCATGTCTTATCATTTGGGATAAAAATGCACTACCAGCTCTGCAGCACTCTCTGACTTTGATATACTATGGCTCCTTGAAAAGCAACAACCATACCTTGATATTACAACTTTGTGATGTGAAACAGTGCTTTAATACTTAGGGCAGATCCAGCTAGTTATACCTATATTTAACTTGTTTACATTGTGCTTTTAAGGAATTCACCCTGTAGGAGTAACTATTAACTATATTAGAAATAGAATATCTTTAATGTTTGAACTATAGCATACCCAGATAGATGGCAAGATCTTTAAAATGCCACTTCTTTAAAAGCAGCATTGTAGAAGCCTGATCTCTTTTTCTCATTTCTTTTGTATTTTGTGCATTGCTTCTACAATTAAGTGGACTCAAATCTCAAGGTTTTTTAGATTTTGACCTTAAAGCACCTGCATTATAGAGACACTTTTGTCTGGGAGAATGTTAGCGCCTTTTAGAGCTGGTGAGATAAATTCTGAGGTAAGGCAAATTAATTTAGTAGAACACTGTCAATTTATATTTGCTCCCTTGTGTTTCATGCAATTATTTTTCATTGAGCTGGACAAGTACACAGAATGGAAAATAAGATGGAAAAGGAAAAACTGTTATCGAAGTAGAAATGTGATGTTGCAAAAGACAAATTGGAACATTTTCCTGACTATTTGCAGAATATAGGTTTTTTATATAGTTCAAGCATTTGATTTAATAGTTTTTATGCTCAAGTATAAATGAGTATTATGCAACAGTTACATTGCTGACATATATAACACTACCTTTGTTTTGACTGCAACCCTCCCCACAAGTAGTAAATGTGGACAAAACTGTCTTTGAAACAGTATTCAAAGATTTGAAATATTTTGTTTTGATGAGCATTTTAGGGTGATATTTATTTTACATTTTTAGTTGATTCATAAACATAGCCATACAAGAACAGATGAATATTTGAAAATGGTAGTAACTTTCATTAGAGGCAAATAATGTATGACTTCTAATGGATCGCTTCTGACAGAAAGCAAATGTAATTTTATTCCAAATGAATGATAAATGTAAAATTTTCAGAATCAATGTAATATAGTTTATAGTCACTAAGACCAAGAACTGACAATCTCAACTAACAGTATCAGTTATAAGCAAGATATGTCAACACAAAAGTACTGTTTAGAGAAATATTTTGATTCTGGATTTTTTTTAAATTATAATGATTGTATAGAATTGTTGTTATTGTAATTTTGTTATTGTCTATATCAGTTCTTCACACCTGTGAATGAAATACCATTATTTTTCATCTGAGTTAGGAGTGGGTGAACCAGTTTGTAGATCTGAGCATTTGTTTGAAATTAGAATTGCTTTTATTTTTTAGCAATTCGTAATACAATATTAAAAAAAATGTACATAAAAATATACTCCTTTTAGTCTTTTTCTTAACTTTATGGCTTACTATTGGTAGGAAGATTGAATATTGTGAGGTTATCTGAAAACTGAGCAAATATTAGAATACTCAAAAGAAAAACTGTCTCACTCTCATCAGAGTTTTAAGCACATTTCTGGGTCACCAGGATCCACATGAGCCTTACAAATACAAAGTCTTTGCCTGCATGAACCGCTGGGATGCTTTTTGCATTTCACTTGTGAATAACCTCTGCAAGATACTGTGGAATATAGTTTTTGGTACAGAACCCAAGTGAATAGAATTAATTTCTGAGGCTGTCAGAAATCTGCCTCATCCATATGGGCTTTACATTCTGGAAGATGAGACAATAGAATCTCTTGAAATCTTTTGTTGCATTTGTGCCAGGCATATGATATTTGCATTAAGTTGATGTTTATATGTTTTTGTACAGGAAGATTCTTTTGTGTTAAAGCACTCTCTCTCTGACACCAGTCTGGAAAGATTTAAATACATGACTAAGTTCATTCATTTTTGCATAGTCACATTAAATCAATGGGATAATTTGCTGGTTGCCAGATTACATCCTGACCGAAGTCTTTACAAGTTTGACCTTTATACAGATTTAGTGGCTCTATGTATCAAAATATTTCAATAAAATACAAGCAACAAAGTGAAATTTCCACTTAGAAATACCAGGAAAAGTGGGTTTGTGTGTGCTAATTAATTTCTTCTGTATCAGCAAGTTGCATAAAATTAGTCTCAAGATGATCAAATATAACATCTTACTTAGGCTTTTCCCTTAAAAACTGTAATTTTGTCCTCAGATATAATATTTTGATTTACTTTTATACCAGCAAAAGTTAAACACTTTTATGGTCGTTGTAGGCCACAATCACTCAGTTGCCTGAGACTACTGAAAATTTGCTCATGATTTTCTTAGAATCTACCAACTAAACAATGAAGTCATCATTTAAAGAAATATTGAACTCACTCTTCTTCTAATGTCTTTAATATTTGGCACACTGAAAACAGAAGTGAATGAGGTAAAATTTGCATAGCACATGTCCAGTCTGTGGAATCTAACTTTATTTCTGTTCACTTCTATAGTGTTGATTGTGGTGACATCTTCCTCAGCCAGATTTAGGTGTTACAAAACTGTTCTATTCTCAGAATTATAACAGTACAATGAAATTTTAGATTCTTAATTGTACTGGAGGGAACAAGAGAAATTCCAGTGCACCAGTTTCTTTATTTTTCTGTTTGATTAATCTCAAGTGAACAAAGCATAATTACATATATAATTGCAAAAAAATCAATGAGCTAAAACTTTGCAAACTGTATCATTTCATCTCTACATCCCTCTCTATTATGCTATTAGGAGTGCTTCCAATGAGGCATGTTAGGTAGAGATTCACTTAGTTATTTCAACTCCTTTCACAGTGGGGTTTTCAATTGGCTCATAATGGTTTATTTAGTTCAGATCGACTCTATGACCAGATTTCTGATATTTTTTTCAATTCCTTTATGGCAAAATAAATGCAAAATATGAATTAGGCTTCACAAACAGAATGTATTAAAAGACAAGAGATCTCTGTCTCCCTAGGTGTTTACATTCTTCATTTTGTCGACATTCAACACCTAACTTTAAACAAAACTCTTTCAAAGGTTTGTGAAATAAAAGATTAATTTAGTCAGAATATGTGATTTTTCACCAAATGTACAATTTTTATTATCTCTCTCATTCTGGTTGGAAAAAAACAGTGTACCCTGGACTTCAGAAACATTTCTATCAAATACTATCAAAAGTGATGCAATTTAAGAAAAAATTTCAGTTTTGACAAAACAACATTTTAAGGAAAGCACAGTTTTCCCACCAGCTTTGTTAGTGAAAAACATCAGTTTAAAAATAATTTCTTGAAATACCACATCCTTTCAAAGGTGGGTTTTTTTTTTCAGTTTTTATGTGCATTGCCCTTCCATTTACAGCTAGAATGATGTAAAAATAAATAGTTTGTGTTACAAACAAGGCCCTTGATGCAGTATATCAGCTGGGGAGCAGGAAGTACTAGAAATATTGTGAGATAGACGATCCTTAAGATTGCTGGCTTAATTTTGCAGGCCCAAGGGGAATCTTATTGTTTAGATAAGCCACTTAAGGTTTGTCCAGAACCAGCCTTGGGTCACTTAAGAGTTCAGGAAAAAACTTCTGTTACATGACCAATTATTGTTGCACTTCTGCAATCTTATCTTCTGCACAGAGATTTTGCTAAAGTGCTCAAAGATTTCAAAAAAAATTATAATGATAAAATTTGTACCATGGCTCTACGAAATCTCTACTCTACAGTTAAAGTACCCATTTAAAAAAAAACCTGTGAGCCTACAGGGCAGGAAGGGGCCAAGATTTGCTGCTATATGATAAACAAAATCAGTCATTATGAAAGCCTAGCTGTTAATTTGCCTTCACATGTGTCTGTGCAAACCCTGATATATCCTCTTATGCAGATATTTCTTTTCTATGTTGCATGCTTTAGGGCAATGTGGCTGACCCTTTAAGGCAGAAAGTAGGCATTAGTGAAATACACTTTATCTTCTGAGGAACGTGGAAGGGAGATTAGGAAATACCTCTGGAATGGCTTATATTTTGATCAGGTGCATTTGCAGACACATCTCTTATCCCTCCCCAAAATTACAGAAGGATTTACAAGTCTTACTGTGAAAGTGGTGTCAAAGACATCTCTAAGTCAAGAAAGACATTCTTCAGAGCTTCAATCCATCTGTTGAGAGCTTGCTTGGCAGGCAGCTCTCATCACAACAAGGTGTTCAAAGAGAGGGATTTGTTCTGAACAAGCAAATTGTAATGGTGCATCATAGGCATCGTATGAATTGTATTAAAGTGTCTCGTGATTTAAATGAGACCACATTGTCCTTCCTGGCAACTGGCAAATTTAGGGAATATGCTGTTCTTGAAATATGTTGATAAAAATATCTACCAAAGAGATTTTTGTGCCCTGTAGTGAATATAATAAATTTTTGAATGAAGTCAAAATTGCTAAAGAACTTCTTATTTTAATCTACTTGTTTGTTTTGTCATTTTATCATGATGATTTAGTTTCATTATGTCAAGGTATTCATGGTTATAACATGTATGTAGCAGCTTTTTTTCTGTTCTTATTGCTACTGCTATGTAATGGAGAAGTGTGAGGAACAGAATTATTGTATCAGTTAGAGAATATGTTCATCTCTGTGCTTTCTTGTGGTGTTGGATATTGGAGGGGAAACGTCTGTGAGATTTATAATGTGAATTCTCACAGTGTTCCACCTGATTTCTCCAAATGCAGGAATTCTACTGTCATCAGTACCTGATGCTTTTGACAGAGGTGGAAAAAAGCCAGCTGTATCTGGGTAGAACTACCTCCCTTGGAGTTTCATCAGTTGATTTAGTCCTAGACCCTCACAGGTCTCCATCCTGCAAGAACTATTGAGATGCAAAACATGAAGGATACTCAGAGGTCATGATAGGCAGGGGTCAGTGTGAATAATGTGTATTATCAATAAGTCAGAATTGTCCAGGCCTCATCAAAATCCCACTATAGGTTTGATGTTACTCCCACGGTTTTTGCAGCTAGCTCCCTGTACAAAACAGAGGGCACACTTGCCAGAAAGGGAACTGCCATTCCCAGCACAGCGGTGAGGATATTTGCACTGATGGCAAAGAACAGGGTTTGGCCTGCCAGCAGAAAATAAATCCAAATTTTGATGAGGGCTACAAAAAAGTGGCATTAATCGGAGGTGAACAGTGGTAATATATGCCTTGAATTATTGCCACTATTCCCCAGACTTTTCAAGACATGTTTGCATAATTCAGGAGCACTGTATTTCACCACCTACAGCTATTGCATATGTTCAGAAATTTTTGCTTCAGCTTTTTACATTACTCCCTGGGACACTTATTTTTTACAAACTGTATAGATGGTGAATTTTACTGACATATCTAGTCCCACTGACTTCAGGGTTGTTTTTCACTTGCCTAACATACAGCAGGGATCATTTTGTTATACTCATGGTGGTCTAAAGGTATAAGAAAATAAAAAATGTTAGAGACAGAGTGCTAGCTGGAAAAAATAGATGGATTTTCAGACTCACTTTGTCCCTCAGTCTCTGAAATTAGACATATATACTGAAGTTCCACAGAGCTGGGGTAGGATTCATGGAAATTCTGAAAATATTAAAGGTGATGTCATTTGGATGATATTCAGAATTCTTTTGAGAGTGCAGTATTTTCCAAAAATTTTAGAAATTCTTTTGAGATTTTAATACCTAAAGCAGATTAAAATAGTTTATTGATTAACTATGGATTAAGCAAGTAGGTTTTTTTTTTTTTTTAATAGAATTATTTAAAAAGTTCAATGTAATTATTTGTAATTTTCAGTACAAAACCCTTTTTAATAGAATTTCTTGGTTACACTTCTGTGTTTCCTTTGAATTTATTTAGGCTGTATTCAGACTAAATTTATATTGATGAAACAGACCAGAATTTATTCTTTACATATGAAATCCTGGAAATAGTCAAATTATTCAAAGGTAGATTTTTATATAATTTACATAGTAAGATTTCTTATCTTGCCCCTCTCAAAATTGCCCTTTTCCTTCTTCTGGCATGCCATGACAAAGTGTTCAGCAAAGCAGAAATGTTTTACAGTGAAATACCATGTCTGATTCCAGTGAACATAGAAACCAAACCACTATACAGAAATGAGGTTGTGCCTCTTTATTTTAGTGTAATTGTTGATAGAAAGGTCTTGGGAAGGATGAGTTGGTCAGAAAATCTTTAGAAAAAGCGTTTTTCGTTAAGAAAAGCTATGCTATTGAATCCAAAACACATTGAAGAATGTATCACATTAAAAAAGTTTCAACAGGGGTAGTTCTTTAGGTCCAACTTTTTCCTGGAAAGATAAAAATTTTTAAATGTTTGTTTACATACGAAGTCACTGTTTGTTTTCATACAAGTGTAAAACAAACACATATTTCACAGCCTTGAAGTTCATCATGAAAGGCTTAATTTATTTGTTCATCTATAAAGGAAAGCTTACTTTATGGGTATCTGCAAAGAGGATTGTCTCCAAATTCCTTATCTCTTCCTTGAAAATACTTGAATTCCTCACCTTTTTAGTATATATTTTATTAGCAGTGTAGAAACAAATTGAAGACTTGCACCTGTATAGAGTAATTGATTAGATGGGTGACAAGTGACATAAAGAGTCAGAGTCCAGTTCAAAGTGAAGAGCACTGATACTTTTTTCTCTATTGTTCCCCTAAAAAGTACACAGCCAATATAAGCTTTTCCTATAGTTACAGTTCTATAATATGCACCATGCTTACAGCGCTATGGTAATTCCTTCTCTTCTGCATAACGTGCCAGGGGGGTTTTTTGCAGCTTTTTGAATTTCTATGCTGGTTAACCAAATAGGTTTCTTTTTTTGTTTTGTTTTGGTTTTTTGTTTGTAAACTACAATAGTGCAATTTTTAAGACTACATGTACTCTTCTGCATGAACAGGTACATTCCAATTAAGAGCTTCTCACATCCTTGAGAAGATGCTCAAACTTATGATGCTTTGCTATTCTGGCTACTTTTTCAGTAAAATTCCTTGATTTGTTCCATTGCTCTGTGCTTCATCCATACTGTTTTCCATAGCTCTCTGTCTCTAATCAGCATTCTTTTTTTAATAGTGTTAATCTTAGTTTAGGGGTTTTACTTCTTTTCTTTCCAATAAGTTTGTTTATTTATGTAAGGGGAGAAGTAGAATCATGTTTTCAGCTTTAAAAATGAAAAGAAACCTACAAATCCAGTGGAGGTCTAAAGTCACATAAACTAGGTTATAAAGAACTTTCTCCCAGTTGGGGAATCTGTTTTCTCTGTTCTTAGTTTTCACCACACCTGTAAACTGACAGCTTGTGACTATTACCAGACACAGTATCTATCTATCAATCACTGTTTGTTTTTGTTAATTAAGAACAGATGGCAAGTGCTAAAAAAAAAGAAAAAATGTCGTTGTTGATGAAGTGGAAAGAAAAAAATCCCATCTTGAACAAGTTATGTACTTCATTACACATAAATGTATGGACTAGAGCTTGTTGGAAAATACTCAGTTTTATTTATGGAGTTAATGAAATTGTTATCTGTCCACAAAGCATGTGATTTTTCATTAAAAAAGGCAAAATTTTTAAATTTTGGTTGAAATTGAAAAGACTTCATTAGGTCAACTGAAAAAAAAATTATTTTGCATTAGGTTAAGCCTGAATTGGGTTCTGTAAGGTGAATTAGCCCAGGTTAACACTGAGCAGAATCCACCTGTATCAGGTCAGGCTTCCTCATCAGCTAAGACCTATCATATTCTCCATTTGCTCTCCTGACTGTGGTATGCAAGTCAGGGAATTGTGGTGCATTTGGCTGATAATGTCTGATCTTTCAGATATTAGGAAATTTTCTGCAACAATTTTCAGATTACTTTGGACCTGATCGATAAAATATTCAAATTTCAGCTTCCTTCACTGTGGTCAAAACCTTTGATCAGGAGAGGAAATTCCCTCAACTGCAGTGGCATTACTTCTACAAGCAAAGATGCATGTCCCTGACTGCATTGGGAAATGACATGATTTATTTTCATATAAGAAGAACTTAATATGCAGTTCTGCTAAAAAGAAAATCTCACCAGAAAGAGCAGTGGATCTGCAGACATACAAATTCCTTCTCTAAATTACTGGATGTACTGAGAGCTCAAGATCTCAGTAGCACCCTTCCAACAGCCAGACTAAGAATCATACTGGAGTCGGCCCTGCTCAAAGTAGCAGTCAGAATCTACACCCAAAGCTATCAAAATGGCTTTGCTCGGAGTAGACTCTTAACCACACAGGTCAAATATTATCTTAATTTTCAGATCACATCTATCTTCTTTTCTGCTTTTCTGTTTTGTTTTGAGTCTTTGGAAGGCTCGCTTGAGGAAGCGAGTGGAAATTTTGTTTTTCATCTATAATCAGAATCAAGTCATACGCATTTCAAAAAGTCTACTCTCAAGAGAGTTTCTCCGAGTTTTGAAGTTAAAAGTAATTCAGATTGTTTGCATGAAAGATTGGTAATTAACTAAAGCCTATAGCTACTTCTTTTACTTGAATCCAAGCTCTAAAAACATGGTAATTGCTATTATGCAAATGTAATTGCACAAACAACTCCAGCTCAGTTTTTAATAGCTTTGTTTCAAGAGAATATTTTCAGATTTTATGTATTGTACCCTTTTGTTATCCTGGTTTAAAAATCGAAGTTTATAACAATTTATACTATAGGAAACCAGAAGTTCATAAAGCATGAAAACTTTTATAGCAATGTTGTTGTCATATTTTATTAGTTTTAAAGTGTTAGCATGTTAATATAAGCTGGAAAAGAAACGATTATGAAGATTAAGGAACACAGGATAGAACTTCAGCAATAAGAGGGAAGGTAGGAAGAACAGTCTTCTTGCCTAATCTTACTTAGTTTATATTATACCTAAGCGAAATATGAAGAAGTGCGCTGGTATCTTTTAAACTGCCTTAAAGGGATAAGAAAGTATCTTAAATAGATTAACACATTGATCATAAGATGATCTTAATATTATGGTCATATTTTATGTATGACTGGTGAGCCTGGGACACTGTAATAACTTATCTTCTGCCTAGTGCATAAAGTATACATGAAGATATATTGAAAAAAAATACAGAACTCAAACTCTATCTCCTACTTGAAACTTCAGCCACCTAGAAAAATTCGGATCTTTTGATTACATGAATTGTTGTCTCTATAGTTGTTTTTACCAGGCAAAAAGTAAAACAAAACCAAAAAGCAATCAGTTTTTCTTTCTCTATGTAGTCACTCTGAACGCAGATGAAATGCAGATGACTCTACCTGCTGCCCAGCTGTGAGGAACTGGCTCCTCCACCTGCTAATTCAAACCCAAAGGGGCCAAGTATCCATTTTGTTTCTCTTGTGCACACAGTCACACAGACTTAGCACATACACACACACATGCACTTTATTTGTCTGTTTGCTAGTTGTCCTTTTTAATGAAATAAGTCATCCAGATGATTGAAAAATTTTTCTCTCAGTGTGGGAAAACTGAAAAACCCCTTGCAAAACATTTTTGAAATGCTGGCAGTCATGGATATAAGCCAGAATATGCAGCTGGGCTTTATTTTTCCTTTGAAGGGCTCAAAGATGTATACAAACGCATGCACTCCCTCTTTCTCATGCATGCACTGAGTCCCATGGAGGTCTGGGCTGTATCTGGACTGTCTGGCTGACCCTTCCCCTCGGTCCCAAGGCTGGTGCTCTGAGTAGTGCTGTGATGATAGCGCTTGATATTGATTACTTTCCAAAGCGAGAGTGGGAGTACAGCTGATTTTTGAATCAAGCCCTTTTTCCTCCAAGATGTCGATGTGCAGATACCAGTGAACTTTCCAGGAAGAAGTACATCAAATGTTACAGAGTGTGCTGAAGATGAGGTTGGCGTTTTCCCCCATGGGGCAGCCTGTGAGGTTACCCCAGAGCAGGCTGGCCCTGCACCAAGCTGTCACAGTTCAGAGCCTGTGTCTGAAGCCACCACACATGTACAGGCAAATGCCAAGAACGCTGAAATCAGTGGCTTTTTGGTTTTCTCCCCAGTGCTATTGCAATTATCTTGGGTTCTTCCCAATGGAGAGCAAAAATCATTTATGAAACCTCAGATTTCTCTAGGATGAGTAAAGTATTTCCTCCCTTATTGCTGGCTGAGGGTCTTAATGTGGCTTCCTAAAACACATCTTGTGGAACTGCATACTTTGAAGGTTGGGTTTGAAGTCATGCATTTATTGCTGCAGAAGACGGTGCCTGAGATCTCCAGTCATTTGGTCACTGTGGGGCGTATGACAATGAATCATTGTAACAAAATATTAAGTAGTAATTTTAAAAATATTTAGGTATAAACAATAAGTAAAAGGTACTTAAAGACAACCTTGTTTCAATCTATTTCCCAGGTGATATGAAATGAATGCTCTGCTGTTTGCAAAACTCAGAGCTTGCCTTGGAGTCAAAGTGCTTCAACTCCAGGAGAATTGCTTCATCTACAAGGGAAAAAAAAAAAAACTACTTCTCTTTCAACATGAATCTCATGCTTCAGTTTGTGCCCTATGGGAATACACACTCAACATTTCAGACCCGAGTCCTCCAAGTCCAAGATTTCTGCAGGAGTGTAAAAAGTATCTATAACTCAAATGCTGATTGGATTTTGTTCCTGTGAAAGGCAATTAGTCCAAAAGCTGCTTTCTTAAAACCTGTGTACTAAGGTGCTAGCAAATCGCACTTTTTCTCCTTTAAAAAAATGCTGTAAACTGAAATCACTCAGGGCCAGCAGGGAGCAACTGTTTCTGCACATAATGTGATTTCACACCACATTAATCCATGTACAATACATTTTTCCTTAGGAACTGCTCTTTTGTATATGCTTGTTCACTTCTACTTTCAAAAGACAACCAGGAAGAATTGTCTCCAATCTACTGTAGAGGCACAAAGGGTAAGTAAGTGGATTATTAACCTTAGGCTGTAATATGGCATCCTAGCAGGCTTATTGGCAATAAAATATAAGGTTTGACAAGAAAGGTGTGGTGTCTTATCCCCAAGCTGAAGCTTTTTAAGGTAGGGCCTCATAGGTATGACCTGAGTTTGACAACTTTGAGACTTGTTTCCTATAAGGAAGAAAAAGAGCACCTATTTTTATCACTTTTGTGGAAACATAGAAATAGTGGACCAACATGAAAGCCACAGACACCGGGAAAGTATATGTGAAAATCTGCTTTTTATTATGGATATATGTTAAACTGGGCATTAATTCTATTATAACAAAGGTGGCAGTTGTTTTTTCTTCTACCTGCAGGAAAATTTGATGTTGGATTTCTTGCTGATTTAGCTAGAAATTTACTCTTCCAATATATTGTTTTCAGCAAACCAAGCATATAAAAATGAACATTTATTTCTAGAAGGTTGAGGTGTTGTTTTCTACTAGTGGTTCTTTCGGCAGCGTTAGATGATCACATTTTTACTCCTTTTATAACTGTACTTGACCCAAGTGTCCTTTTGCTATGTAAAGCACTGTCTATTCAGACATTTGGTCAAAAGATGCATCTGTGAAAGACTGCTTCATTGAGGCCCATGACTCAGAGGAGAGTATAACTCTGTAAGATTGCCTGAAGTGGACTAATTGAGGCACCAACACTTAATTTCTATTTGAGGTTAAAAGCAAATGTTTACAGGAATAAATTCTTCATATCAGAGTTGTTGATGTATAGCCAAACTTACACGGAGTTGCTGAGATGTGGCTCAGAGACCACAGGCAGGTCTATTGGACACTTGGGCTCTTGAAATGGTAAACCAACCCCTCAGCCTCCTGGGGTTTGGTGCTAGGTGGGCTCAGCTCATCTCTTCTTGATTTCACTGCTCAGTGGGAACAGCTGTGGGAGATGTTGGCTGTGACCCTTGTCAGCAGCACAGGGGTACCTGCCAAATTCACAGCATTGTTCACTTCACTGGGCTGCAAGTGAACGTATGCTTTTTATCGGGCTAACATGTACACACTGCTGGTGGTGACATTTAATGTCTTCAGCACTTTAAAAGTTTTGTGTAGTTTGCAATGCACATGGCTTTTTATGAGAGGAGATCTTTGATTATTTTCCATTGTCCATAGATTGAGGCATACCCACACTTCTGTTTATAATTATGCCTCTAGTAGAGCTGTTCACTGCTGGCAAGATTTACCTATGTAAGACTACATTTAGCTGACAGTTGGCTGTGCAGTATTTAATAGCAATGGTGAAACCTCTGTATCAGGATATTCCACAGCTCACATTGTATTAGCATTTGTCAAATACTTCTGGGTTTATTCAGTTGTGAAGTAAACACTATTTCCATTGCAAGGTATTTCAAATACATAAGGCATTTCAGAGTGATTTCTCAGTACAGGGGAGAAGTGTAGCCTTGGAATTGGAGAGACTGGAGAGTATCTTTATTATCATTAAATATGAAAAGCAAGTTTCTGGCTGTAGCTGCATACATTTTATCAGAATTTAGGGAAGCCATCTGCCTAGTGGCTGTATAATACTGCTACACAGGAGGCTGAATGTAGTGGCAAAATAGGTGCCCTTCATTTAATGTGAACATCAGGAAGAAGCTGAGCTTGTTTCAGGAAAAGATACCTGAAATAACAGGAGCCGCTTGGAGGATACAAGCCATATTCAAGGTGGATTAGAGTGTCCATTGAGTAGTACAGAGTATCTCCAGAAGGTGCATTAAAAAAGCAGAGACTACCCAATTTGGACAGACAGTCCCTCCAGCAGTCAGGCTGTGTCTGTTCAGACTCAGCAGGAAGCAGAATAAAATAAGCAGCAGATGAAACACGGCTGCAGGAGCCTTCCTTCCCTCCTCCCCAGAATGAGATAGTTGACTAAAAATAAAATAATGCAGCATTATTCTTTTGTAGGCTGCAAATAACTGTTAATTTTTCCTTTTTAGGGTTTTGGATGTGTTTTCTTCCTCATTAGGGAGACAAATGAAGCTAAATCTGTTATAATTATTTCTCCACTGGTGCGTCAGTTATTCTAATTGCTTTTTGATCTCATCTTAATCCTGACTCTGACTCCATTTCATGTGTGTGTGCATGTGTGTGTATGTGAATGGGTGAAAACCAGTATGCCAAGAAGACCACGCCTGGCATTGCCTTTACCTGGGATTATGACAAAGGCCTGAGAGTATGGGCCTGAAAACAAGGCTGTCTAGAAGGGGCTTTGTAGACTTTACAAGATATGTCTACAGAAGGAAAAGTCTGAAGCATCACATTACTGCAGCTCTCAGCACTTAATTCCACTGTACTATTTTCATTCATCTGTTCCAGCCACTTTTTCCTGAAATTCAACTCTTTCTACTGCATATATCCCAGGCACTTTATTTCTGCCACTTTAAATACATGTTGTTCAGGATATTAAAAATAAATATTATTTTAGAAAATGTAAAGATTTCCAAAATCTCATTGCAAACCACAGTCATTTGTGACTACGCACGGTTTGGGTGATTGATTATACTTGCCTATAATAAGTCAGAAATAAAAAATTTTTAAGGAGTACCTGATATGTATTCATTTAAAAATACATATGAGCTTTAGAAAAACTAATTATTTGAATATTTTAAAAATAAATATTCAGTGCTTTTATACAAGATGCAATATGTCATCTTGGAAGTTTTCATAAGCGTGAACTTTTTATGACAAGATAGTGGCTGATCTTTGTTGTTTAAGCCAGAGCAAGAATCACCAATGATATTAAGTGATATGAAATGAAATGGTAAATGGGGTGCTAAAATCAATTAATGGAGAGAGCAATCACCAATCCTTGCTGAGCTTTTAAACCCTTCTAACATCTATCCAATAGGCACTTAGGACAACCTTTGCTGAAGTGATGAACTTGTTTAAAATTCAGAAAACCATTCAGTTGACCTCATTATATGAAAAACATGCATATGAATAAAATTATAAATTTGGTTTATAAGCCATAAAAAAGATTCTGCCATGAAAATGATGAAAAGCCCAACATTAAAAACAACCTGGGGAAGAGGAGAATCCTGCAGAAGGCTGCAGTTGTGTGTGTTCGAGTCAAGGCAGCCTTGACTGCATGGAGCAGTTTGTAGGAGGGACTTTGTCCAGGCACACATTCTGCTGTGCAGGTTAAAGCTTTTCAAGAGTTGAGATCAGAAGACAATAACAATATTTTCTGGGCTAGAAATACTAGTCTCTTTTTCTCATGGATAGAGATGCGGGGAGAGGGGAGGGAAGGAGCAGAAGGAAGGTGAGAAAACACAGTGAGGTGTACAGGATTGGACTGAAGTCAGAGCAGCCTTTAACAGACACAAAAATGTGTAAATGTAGTTTATCAGGTAAATATGTATGCCGAGACCTGACTTAGAGCATGCATTTTCTGAGGTCTTAGTGTTTTATTCAGTCATGTTTAAAGCCTTCAATTTAATATATCTTTGAGTCCTTTGCAGGCTAATATGCCTCCCTGTGAGAAGGCTTTGAGATACCCAACCTAAATCCTTCATTCTTAATTTTATCTTCAAACTCCCTAAACAGTTCCTTTTTTACTGTTCATACCCTTACCTGTCAAGTATATGTGGACTGTTACCAGGCCTCATCCCTACTTAGTTCTTCTCCAAGATAAATACATTTAGGCCTATTATTTTAACTTATATGTGGGTCATGTTTATTTTTCTTTTCAGCAACTTCTAGTTGCCATAAAGTTCCAGAAGATTTACTGCAGCCCAGCTGCCTACAGAAGGCCCATGTCATCTTGGTGCCTCTTCATAGGTACAAGCCAAAGAACGCTTGTTCATTCATTCATTCAGCTTCAGAAGGATTGCATAGTATTTTGTAGGATTATGTCCAGTTTGCTGTTAAAAATGCTTATATGCTGCACTAATTTTCCTAGATTTCTTCCTTTGTACTGCATGAAATGATTTTTTTCCCTCAGATTTACAGTTATTCAAACAAAAACATTTGCTTCCCCTAGCCCTTCACTTTCCAGATAGTACTAACACCTCTTTCAACTCAGTGCCATCTCAGAATTTCATCCATGCTCTCTATACTACAACTTCCAGATGGAAATATTCAGTAAGGTCATTGGACAATCTCACTCACTGTGTCTTCTGATGTGATATTTCTTCCTTAATATAATCCTCTATTTTCTCCTTTAACCAGTTTTAAATCTATATTTATATCTTTAATAATTCAGTTTAGCATGGGTAAATATGTAAATCTAGATTTTGTGACATAGAATATCAAATCCTTTATTAAAATTTAATTCTAACGCACTACATTCATATCATTCTGTAGTCTTTTAGTATCTGAAAATCAGTTTATTAGGAAAAGGGTTTCTTTCCTTCACAGCTGATTATTTGTCACCCATTCTCTTTTTTTTTTTTTTTTTTCCCCTCTCAGAAACTGTTACACTATTTTACTCCGTTTCAATTTATTAGTTGAAAAAGAATTGCTGTCCTTTCCTATGGGAAATTAGTACATTTACTTCTCTCAGTATTTTTGGAACCTACTTAGTTTGCAATATTGCTTGAGATTGGAGTATTGCTAGTCCAGTTGTTTGTTTATTATTTGCCTTTCAAAACAATGTAGAAAATAAATCAGCTATAAGTGTATCTTATAAAGTTATATGAGAGTTGTATAAATTTATATTCAGTAATACCTTATTAAAAGGAGATACACCAGAGGTGTGAGGGAGAATGGAAGGAGATAGTGGCTATGCCTGGTGGTGCATGGGAGACAAGATCCGTGAGTATGTTTTCCCATTTGTTACACCCAGCCCATGCAGAGATGCTACACTTATCTTTAGAGCAGTATAGCCAAAGTTAATGATGTAGTGACAGGCTGAGACATCTATACTGCTTCTGTTTTCTGAACAGACATTGTCTCTGTGTTTCAGGGTCATTGCAGCGTGATTGATTGTATGGCATCAGCATGCCCAAAATGTGATGTTTTTCATTACAGTTGCTTCCAAAAGTTTAGAAAAACCTGAAGACAAAGTGAGGAAAGAGAGAAGAGCACTTGAGAAATACAGTATGAGTCAGGAGTGTATTTGTTCAGACATATTTATTGTCGCAGTATCTGAATCAGCTTCTGGTTCTACCAAAAAGACAGAAACTTAAAATAGTCCTCTGAGCTTTTAACAGATTGAGAAGCGCTTGGCAGAAATGCCCATTTTGAAAACACAGGATCTCATTATTTTCACTCATGAAAGTATTTAATACTTTAGTACAAAAAACCTGAAAGATAGAAGGGGAAAGATAATGGAACATATTGGAAAAAAAATCTGTTTTAACACATTTGTCTAAATGAGGTTTGGGGTAGGAATTGGCTGAGACAGTTAACCGGTTAAAGCCACTTAGAGCTGCCACAGCAAAGTGTATTATGGGGACTTCCAGGACAATGAATGAATCCCTGCAAGCAAACGGTGCCAGTGCAGCCAGCTAAAATCAGTTCAGCACTTCAGAGACAGCCTGTGTGAAAAACACGTGCTTTCATGAGAGAAGATAATGATAGGAAACAATAGCCATTTAAGGGCTTGTAACTCTATGTACCTTTAAATATGTGGAGTCCTGCCTAACATATCCCTGTAGGAATTAGTTAAAAGTTGCAGTGTTGACTGTTTCACATTTCTGTTCTTCTAGACCAGAAGCATGCTTGTCTACTAGAATCAAAATAATAGAATTTTACATGGGATAAAGAAAGTATGACATGAGTAACACCATAGTCGTATAATAGTAGACACATATTGCATACAAAGCTGTCTGGAGGACAAACACTGTTTTTCAGTAAATTCCAAGGTTTGAAATTTTGATTCTATTTTGGAACAAATCCCGAACTCACTGAAAACTTTACAAAATAACATGATGAAGAAATATGAGGTTTTAAGTCAAAACCAGAAATGGTTTTATATGAGAAGGTTCTTTTGACTTCACTGTGTGTTTGTATCTGATTCCCTCCCTTGTGATCTGAGGCAGACTAAGAGTTTGAACCTGTGTCATTGACATCCCAACATCTGAAGTAATGAAATGTGAGGATTATCTTGATCTTTCTCCTGTTTGTTGGTTGGAATACTCAGAAAGCCATGGATCTGCAAAAATGTTGTTGAAACAGATACATTTCTGGAAGACATCTGCTTCAACAAAATTTCAGTTCTTCCAAAACATTTGTTCAGCTTTAATCATTGTCTCTTCCTCCTCTTCTATTACCATGGCTATCTGCCATTTTCTAAGAGATCTAAAGGATTTAGTTGTCCAAATGTCATTACAATGTTGCGGGAGCTAATTATCTAACTCCTGCAGACTTTAAAAAATGTCAGACATTTTTTCTTTATGGACAGAGATTTTAGAGAGGCGTCCAACTTATTATTATTATTATATAAAGAATTAATTGATAAAACCTGATTCCTGCAGGCAAAGCTATGCCCATATGAACAAAAGCTTGTTTTAAAATTGTGCCTTATATTTTCACCTACTCCTGATGACTATGGTTCTTTATTCTTTATGTATGATAGCTATTTCTATAACCATTAACTATATAGAACAGAACAGAATAGAACAGAATAAAACAGCATAGCATAGAATAGAATAGAATTAGAATAGAATAGAATAGAATAGAATAGAATAGAATAGAATAGAATAGAATAGAATAGATCATTTGGAAGGGATCTACAAGATCGTCTACTCCAACAGCCTGACCAATTCAAGGTTGACCAAAAGTTAAAGCATGTTATTAAGGGCATTGTCCAATTCTCTCTTAAACACTGACAGGCTTGGGGCACCAACTATCTCTCTGGGAAGCCTGTTCCAGAGTTTAACTACCCTCTCAGTAAAGAAGTGTTTCCTAATGTCCAGTCTGAACCTCTCCTGATGCAGCTTTGAACCATTCCCACATGTTCTGTCACCAGGTATCAGGGAGGAGAGATCAGCACATCCCTCTCCATTTCTCCAAGTTGGGTGTGTCACAAAGGAAGACTGTCTTTACCACAAAGACTAGAGAAAGCTGTATCTTCTGAGCCAAGAGGGCTATTGTAACCACAGGAGGAAAAGGGTGGTAAAATATAAAAGAATAATCCAATGAGCATACTTGTCCCAAGATCAACACTTGCCTTGGCTGCTATTTTCCTTGACCCAGTGACCTTTTGAATCAAGGAAAGACATGAGGAAAGAAAGGCCAATTCTGAGAGGTGAGAACAGAAAAACAAGGGGCCCCTCCTCACCTCCGCATGTGCTCAAAGACACTGGAAGGACTGGATTTTATTAAGACTTGCTTGGTGTCTTCTCATCAGACTTCTGATAGGTTTTGTATGGAATTTTTAACTGAAAAAACCCACAAGATTAACATGGAGATGTCTGTCAGCATAGGTCTCTTTTTTCCTTGGCTAAAAGTGCAGAGGGACATGTCAGCTACTGAATCTGTCTGGTATTTCACTGTCAACAAAAGCAAAATCTGTGAAAACAGTTAGGCATTTCAAAATGTAAATTTTGAATGGCCACGGAAGAGTAAAGAATAACACAAAAACCAGTGATAAAGACTTTAGATTGGCCCATTAAATAGGAGCAGAGGACAAGACTCTCATCTCAAGGGTGACAGGTCAAGACTGACTGGCCTTTAGTTAGTTCAGTGGCTCTCTTCAGTGCAAGAAAGAACTATATTCATCTCTACCTGTCCAGAGAGAAGTTTATTTTGGGCCAGGAATTTAATAAACTGAAATTTGAAAGAAAAACTGAGCTTTGGGTGAGAGTTGCTGGAAAACACAAATGGCTTAGGTCTCTGGAAGGCTGTTTTACAGAGGGGTTCACACAGTTTTCCTTACAGATAGTTAAGAGTCACATACTACGGCATGACATAACTCTTCAACTCTACCTATGCTTCTGAAAAGCTCCACAATATGCTCTGTGTGATGTACAGTGTGACCTCTGAACTCACAGCTTTGCATAAAAATAGCTTATAGTGAACTACTGAGAAGCACTTATGAATCTTCGTGTATGTGAGGTTGTGATCAGTATCTTTTGAAGTCCTAGTGGGAGTCATTTTTCAGATGGGAGTAGCAGAATGGTTTTGGCCCCACAGAGCTGGAAAAAATAACTTTTCTTCCCTTTATTGATATTAGTGGTATTGCAAGAGTTGTCAACATTAAGGTTAAAATTTTCTTTCCTTTATAAATCTCATTTATAGAGGTTTTCACATCTGGGTTACTTCAAATTACATCAAGCTTTAAGAAATTTGGTGTCTAAACTGTCAGCATGAGTGTGATTTTTTTTTAAGCAAAAATGTTTAAAACCATTAAAATATTAGGGCTATGGAGTGGGAAAGTATAGCATGTGTTCCCATGGGATCAATGGGAGTTTTGCCTTTGACTTCAATGGAAACAGGAAGCGGGCCATAACTCGTAATCAGTCTCAGAATTTCCCAGTCCCATCCCGTGCTCCAAACTTTAGCTAATACTTAAAAGTGGATCCTGGGGTGTGCATATGCACGTGTCTTTTTCCTCTGCCAAAATTTTAACAGGATTTTCTGGTGTTTTAACCTGAACTCATGTCTGGTTAGTGTCAGTACACCTCTACTGAAAAAATACCTTACTGTCAGAGCAATGGTAAACAAGCCACACATAAATCTCCAGTGCCCTCGATGAGAGAGACTGGTGTCTTGTTTTGAGTCTTCTGAAATGTGCAGTCACAGAAAGAGAGTAATTAGAGATGGAAAGCTGAGTATTAGGTCACATGTTACTCCTGACAGTCTAAAATTGCTCCATTCAGTTTACAATCTAGTTTTAAATGACCTGAGTACTAAGAAGCACCCCCCTCTTTCCTCAGGAATATATACCAGTTTAACAGACTTTGCTTTAGGAAACATATCCAGATAGCCACTGGATACTCCCTGAAATCAGTCTAAGGGTAACCTCTTTGACCACACAAAATAATCACGTCCTCTTTGACTTCCACCCTCTTTCAGTTCTTGCAGGTGACAATGTCTGTTTCTTCCCACCTCCTTCTGTCATTACTCTACCTAGCTATTCATATAAGGGTCTTTTAATATTGCCTTATACGGTTGTCTTTATTTTATTTTGAACATTAAGGTATTTTATTTTGATTCCGCTGTATTTTTGGCAACTGTAGATAATACAGGTACTTTCAGAATGTGTGTTACAGATCACAGTACAATAGAAATGCCCACAGCTGCTCTGTCTGAAATTGATAACATTTGACAGTCTACAAGTAGTTGTCTTCTGTTCTCTATTTGTTCTTGAACAAACACTGACTATAAAATTTACTATCCAAAAACATGCCTGACAGCTGAAATAACATTTAGCTTTCCCCGCATTCTGGAATGCTGCATTATATCATGTCAGGTTACATCATGCAGTATCTGATACAAGTTACCTGAAACAATGTAGTTCAAACAAACAAACAAACAAATTTAGGAATTTGGGCTGACTTTCATCTTCAGTGTAAGATAGCTCAACTGATTATAGGATAAAATGGCTTACCAGAAACATGTGGTTTTGAGTAAGCTTGTTGTTCAGGACAGTGTACTGTTGCTTTTAATAATAAATCATATATCCATGATGTACATCCCAGCTCATTTATTCCCAGGTTGTGCCATATTCAACAATGTATCTAAGAGTAAATGAAGACTGGTAACAAAACAATGTGGTACAGTAAACAATCCAGATTGATGTAATCCAAGGGAAATTTTTGGCTGTTTCCTTTACTATAGAATAGAATAGATCAGTTAGAAGGGACCTATAAGATCATCTAGTCCAACAGCCTGACCAATTCAGGGCTGACCAAAAGTTAAAGCATGTTATTAAGGGCTTTGTCCAAATGCCTGTTAAACACTGACAGCCTTGGAACATTGTCCACCTATCTAAGGAAGCCTATTCCAGTGTCTGACCACCCTCTTGGTAAAGAAATGCTTCCTAATGTCCAGTCTGAACCTCCCTTGGAGCAGTTTTGAACCTTTCTTGTGTGTCCTGTCACTGGATACCAGGAAGAAGAGATCAGCAAGAGATCAGAGCGAGCTGGGTGAAACCATAGCCCCACTGTGATCAGTGAAATTCCTCCCTTGATCTCAATGAAATCAAGATTTCAAAATTTCAGTACAAAACCTGTATTTAGCCATTACTGTGAAAGATCAAAATATATCCAAAGGGCTTAAAATTATTTTCATTAAAGACAATGGTAAAACTGATTTTAAGAAACAGCATCCAACATTTCCCTTGAGAGCAGTACAGAAAATATACAATTTCTTAGTCCATATAATATGAAATAATTCAGGCTTTTCAGCATTTCTTCACACTCCTATTGGATTGGCAGGCCAGAGATCACCCTGTGAACATCTTTATTTCCACATCTCTGGTCCAAACTTATTTGTTCTTCCGGCCCTCAGCATTCCAGACCTGTCACCAGTAAAGAGGGTAAATTAATATTAAATTAAAATGAGAGCTATGCATTTATCAGTTTTGCCTCTGTTGTGAAGAGGTCTGATCTGGCACCCCTGGAAGCCACCTCTGTTTATGTTATGAAAGCTGAAGTGGCCACGTAACAAGCAGCCAAATTCTCAGTCTTTTAGTTACTTTTAAACTAAGTTTTAACAGGACTGTCAAGCACTGCATGCAGTATGTCAGTTAACACTGTGGAGTAAAATTGACAAAGAGCACTTTAGGTACCTTTAGAGCAAGTATATCTTTACCAACACTTTCGAGCTATTTTAGGTTTGTAAGCTGCAAGTATCTCCTGCTCTCAGATTTGATAACCGTAGAACCAAGACTAGAGATGAGTAGCACCTGGCAATTAATAATGTAGCCAGTCTGCAGTCTTTAATAAGAAGAATGGTAAAAGTTTAAAATGCCCCGATTCTGGTAAGCCCTTCTCCAAGTACTGAGAAGTATTTGTTTCACAATCGAAGGCAGGCTGCTCCCCTGCCTTATTGCTGCGTATAGATCTCTTAGAAGCATGTGAAAAATCAGAGAAGGGTTAATCCTGAGATGAAATACATAAAAAGTAACAGAATTTTTTGTGTCAGTTGCCAAGAATGAAAATCCTCCCATAATTTTATGAAATTAAATGACTTTCAGAATGCTTTAATTGTTCATTTCAACATCACTTTCTTCTCATCATGTCCCAGAACAGAAAAGCCTTTGCATATGTTGTGGTTAGCTTTTAAGAACCAGTCACTGAAATGAAAGTGAAATGAGAAAAGGGGCATTTTAAGAATTCTCTAGCTTTGCTTGTAGTGTTTCCATTTAATAACATCTGCTACTCATAAATCATGAAAGAAACCCCTAATAGCCTGTAATACTTATACATGTTAAAAAGCAGGAGTCTTTCACCTCTTGCAGGTAGGCAAATACTTTCATGTTAAAGTTATAAAAGCAGATTATTAATCTCTTCCTGCTCATTTGCTAACACACTGACCTCAGCGTTCCTGGCACTGGGGACTGTAAGGTGGCCCACCCTGACTGCTGTGACGTTGACCTGCAGTCAGCACCACGTCCACGCTGAGTCTGCTGCACTTCACGTACCAAACCTAATCTGTGCTTGCGTTGCTCCGCTGGCAGCCTGCAGACAGGCAGCTGGTGCCTGGGCTGTTCCTGCTGCCCTGGGTGCTGGGCTGTGACTCATCCTCCTCAATCCCTCCACTCTGCATCAAAAAACTCTGCTCCTTTTCAACAGCAGCGTATGGGAAGTTCTGCCCATCACCTTTCGTGTGTGTCTGAGTGACCTGTCTGTGGCACACAGGTGTGTTGGATAGAAGATGATTTAATTTCACTGACTGTCATGGTGATTCCAGCAGTTCCTTACATATATATATGTATATATATACACACACATATACTTAGAAATAAATATTGATGAACACTAAAAGAGTTATGAATTTTAGCCTCTGTGTATAACCTTGCAGAGACACCAATAACCTACTAAGTAATACTTTCAGATGTAGACAGTCAAGCCTGTGTCTCATTTTAAGAACACTATTGGACTTGTGGGCATCATTAGCAAAAAGTGTGTGAGGGGTTATAAAACACCAGTGTTGTCCATGATGATCAAATTATGTCAAACCGTGACTGATAAAAAAAAAAAAAAAAAAGGACAAATAGGTGGTGGTGTGCGTAAATACAAACAGACAAAGTAATAATAATGACTTGACTTTTCATAGTAGCTTCCTGGATAATTTTCCTGAAGTCTTTTTTTAACAAATGCACTGAGTTTCACACTCATTTCAGTCAGATTTGATACATAAATTCAGGAGGAGCATTATTAAAAGCTCTGTGACAAATATAGCAGCAGTAGAGAAACCAGCTCCAGTGTCACGTGTAGGCAGGATGCACAGTGACAGCTCAAGAACTGCTGGTTTCCAGCTGCCACCCCACGGTTTGCACCCCTGGACTAATGTGTGGGCTTACCCCATCTTGGGTACAAAACTGTCAGGGTGCAGCATGGGCCAGGGGCTGCAGGGGCTCTGCAGTGGTGGTAGGACAGAGTCTGGCAGCCTGGGACTGTCCCACCCCCCCAGCCAGGAGCAGGGCAGCCAGGGGACATGGGGACAGCCACAGTGCTGAGCATCTGGCATCTCTCTGGGGACAGGGACAGGTTGAGGTTGTGTCATGGTTGGAGCCTGGTCAGCAGCCAACCATTCTGCAGCTGATCACCCTCCCTTCCCCCCCGCCACCTGGGAATGGGGGAGGGAATTGGAAGGCATAAAGGGAGTCTTGCGGGTTGAGATAGGAGCAGTTTAATAATGGTAATAAAATGAGAACAATGACAGGAATAGAAAATAGAAATGGGCACAATGTAATCGTTCACCACCCACTGACCAATACCCAGCCCATTCCCAGCTAGCGATCCTGAAATACCAAGATCCCACAGTCGCAATCCTGGAAGCGAGAGAGAGAGAGCCTCTTCCCAACCACCCCTCCTCTATATAGTGAGCATGACATTCCATGATATGGAATATTTCTTTGGCCAATTTAGGTCTGGTGCTGTGGCCGTGCTCCCTCCCTGCTCCCTGTGCCCTTGCACATGGGCAGAACATGGGGAGTCGGAGAGTCCTTGAAGTCTCAGTAACAGCTGAAAACGTCAGTGTGCTATCAGCATTCTTCTCATACCAAACCCAAATCTAAATCTAAAACATAGCACTTTTCTAGTTCCTGAAAAAGAATATTAACTCTATTTCAGCCCAAACCAGGAGAGGTTGGGACAGAACATCAGGTCAGGGTCAGTATCAAAACCTGACCTGTCTGTCTTGAACTTCATGAAGTTTCTGTTGGTCTAGTTCTCAAGTTCTCAATACACTCTGGGTTGGAGGTCTATTGTTTGGCATATCACTCTGTCCTCTTAATTTAATAAAGTCTACAACATTGCTGAGGGTGCACTTTGACTCATCCCAGTGAAGAAGATGCTGAACAATATTAGCCTAAACATCAGCTTCTGGAATACTGCACTCCTGACCAGCCACAGACTGGATATCAAGATTTCTATCTTCTGAGCCCAATAGTTCCAGTCAGTTTTCAACACGTCTGGCAGTGTATCCACCCAGCCCAGAATTCCTCAACTTCCAAATGAGAATGCTATGGGAGGGGGTGTCAAAGGCCATATTAAAGTCAAGATATGATACAGCCACTGGTTTTCCTCTGTTTTTTTATATGGTCATTTCATCGCAGAAGGTAGTCAAGTTGATCAAACTTGATTTGTCCCTGGTAGATGCACACTGACTGGTCCTAACAACTTTGTCATCCATGTTGACATTGAATTACCTGGGGCTTGTTCCACTGTCTTTCTAGGAATAGAGGTAAAGCTGACAGACATTCATCCCAAGTTCTCTCTCAGATCTTTCTTAAGACAGAAGCAACATTAATGTTTTCCCAGTTATTAGTATTTTTCCATGCGCCATGAATTACATTGATCATTCAGAACAGACACACAATTACATCAGCCAACCCATTCAGCATCTGCATGAATCCTACTCATTTTAAGTTGACTATCTGGACCAGAAGACATTACTAGCAAAACTCATGAGTCTCAGAGATTGGTATTCAGCCAGGCCAGAGCACCAGAGGTTTTAGCTTTGGATGAAGGTACCCGTCTTCATCGTTTGGAGGCACATTTGAGCATCACTGCCTTTCATTTAAAGGTCACTGAGGCCACTGGGCTTTTTTTGACTCTTGCACTGAAATTCCATTCTGACAGTAGTTTTGCTAACATCTGTTTCAGTATTTCCAGTGTGATTTTCCTTACTGTGTATTACTTGTTTATATCATTTCAGTCCTTCCTCTAAAATTTCATTTGAGGAAGCGAAGAACTCTCTAGGAGAGTTGAGATTTTGTACCATAAGAAATGTCTTTGTTAAGACCCCAGGAGTCTTGGAAATAACACAAATCTACAAGGTCACTTTTCAGAAGGGCATGAAATTCCTGTTGCTAGGATCCACAAATGCTTATTTATTATAAAACATTAAGATTCCCAGAATTATGATCAACTTAATATTTTAATTAGAAATTTGATTGGCCAAACACCATTCTAAAATCTCTGACTTCACATTAGAGGAATACCTGTTTTATGACTTACACTACAAAGGGTTTAATTAAAGAGAAGCTGGTTGATTTTATTGGAATTCTCTTGTTGGAAATGTTCTAGTCTTTCAAATGTATCCTTGAATATTATTATTCTGGTTTTGCAAAGAGATAACTGCTGCTTCTTTGCTCTAATAGCTGCATGAGGCAGAAAAGAATGTTTAAGAACAGTTTGTTCAGCAAGAAAACTCAAAAAGATCAAAGGTTATCCTCCTTTCTCATGCCATGAATAAATCTAAATCAGCCCTTGCAGAACCCTTTAGCAAAAATATTTGTTAAATGTTCTGTTGTTGAAGAAATAATTGATTTTTTTTATGTCCTATGCAACCTTTTTTCTTTGAGACTCTAAAATCTATGTCCTTTTCTACCTACATTCCCATAACACAATACTCCTCATTAATCTGCATCTATTAGCAAATCATGTGCTGAGGTTTTCAATTCTGCAGGAATCCATATAATATTACGTGATATGTTGCCAAGTGATATTGTAATACTGAAAATATTGGATGCAGAGGTTGGCCCTGCAAAAGTTTTGGAGACAGTGGATAGGGTCAGTGTCATTGGCCATGGGGCCACATGGTGCTGAGTGCTAATCAGTATGAGCTATAACGCTGCAACTCTTTGAACAGCTGAGGTTGTAAGGACACAGTGCAGCATCCCCTCTTTGATGGCACCTCCTACACTAGCAGCCAAGACTGTGATAATGTAGAAGCACTATAAAAGCTTTACATTTCCTCTTCAAAGAGGCACTCTTTCTATGCTGGCTGCACAAGAATCCACTCCATTAGTAAAATAAAGATGGCCAATGTGTGGACCTAAGTACAGGCATGTGATCATTTACACTGTTTGGTTGTTAGCAGTTAGCAACTGTCACACTTCTGTCCTGGCCCTGGGCCTGGTAACACCCTCTCAAAAACCCCTGACTTTGACCCATAACACAGGCCAGGGATCATTGCAGGGGAAAATTTGGATGCAACCACCGTGTTTTGAGGCGTAAGAGAGTTTGGGTGTATGTATATAAACTGCCATGTGAGGTGGCCCTTAGCTGAATGTCTTTACTAGCACATGATCATTCATAACTATTTTATTCAAAGTAGGTTTACTGGAGAATTCTCCACCATGAAGATGTAGATAAAGCTCTTACTGATGTCCACATCGAAGGGCACTGGAACAATACAACAGCTCCCAAAAATGGCAGTCACTGCCACTGAGAGCACAGTTGGGCACTCCACGTATCTCACTGGTCAATAGAAATATGACCAATAAGGTATTTTTTGCGTTCCTTCTAGATGCATCTTGTCTACACCCTGACTCAACCAGCCATGCTCCTTTGCCGTCCATACTGGTAGAGTTCACCAATGTGTAGCAAGAGTTTGATATTTATAATGTTCAAGAACAATGGATGGACTGGGCTTTCCAGATTGAACCATTTTTCATTACTGCCAATTTGATGGAAGGTTACAATAGTCCCCCATGTCTTGTCACGTATTACAACCATTGGTGGGATCAAATTATCCTCCAGATGTGAGCTGTTAAATTCCTCGTAATAAAAAAGCAATTCAAACTTTCAGGATTACATAGGGTTTTTTTGACAAATTAAAAGTAACTTTTTTTTTTATGTGCAGATAGCAGCAAATCATCGGTTGGAGTGAATATGTTTAGCTCCCTTTAATTCAGTGAGCCTGTACTAAATTATGCTAGCAAAGATTATGGCTGCAGAATAGGCAGAATAGTTTTAAAACAATCTCCACAGTTATATTTTGTTTGTTTTAAAGAGGAAAATATTGCTTTGTATTTGGTAGGGATCATTTATAGTTTAGGACATTATTAAATTTTAACAGTAATGTTTTTCACTGTGACAAGCAGAGATAATTAGAACTATCTTAAATATCCAGCTTGAAATGTCTTGTTTTCCTTCTATGGGAAAAAGAGTCCTTTTAGAAGAGAAATAGATAAACAGCTCTACTTCTTTATAGGGACACAGAACAAAATAACTCTGTAAATAAGTTAGTTAGATAATCTTTTAGAACTTAATGGGAATATGGAAGCAACTATTATTCTTACAAGCCAAGTACTGTAAAACATATGACTTCCCTAATTAAAAACATAGAGCAATAGAGCTATGACTAAAAAAATTAAAGACAGAAAACTCAGTTTTTGTGGAATTGCACATGAAAACACTGTTGTAACTGACATAAAAATAGTGCTGTAAACCATAAAATGTAACTTATACAAATAATGTTATAAGACTATTATAAATGCTTTGTTTTACTAATGATAAATGCCATATTAAAAAAAAAAGTATGATTTTTTACTTGATTTTATAAATACATTAGAGTTTCTTTGCAGTTTTTTGAGCATTACTGTTTTACCCCATTTCCATCTTTCTTTTTTTTTTTTTTTTTTTTTTTAAGTCAAAATATTTCTTGTGCTTTGAAGACCAATGTCCTGGGTTGAGTGAGTGGTGGAGTTTTTTTGGTGGCAGGGGAGGGGGCTATTGGGGCGGCCCCCTGTGAGAAGCTTCTCGAAGCTCCCCCAGCTCCAAGTCAGCTCCACTTCTGTTTGGGAAATTGAGCCAATCGGCTGCGCCTCTGCAATAACGTATTTAAGAAGGGACGTGGTGACGAGCAGGGGGACTTGCCAGGAGGAGTTGCTGCAGCTGCATGAACACCAAGGTCAGTGGAGGAACAGAGGAAGAAAGGAGGGGGGAGGTGTGCTGGAGCAGAGACCCCCCTGTATCCTGTGGTGAGACAGCAGGGCGCCCCCCCCCCGCCACCCATGAAGATTTACAGTGGAGCAGACATTGATTTATGGCCTGTGGCTTCTGTTTGGTATAGTCAAGGTGCTGTGCCTGAAGAAGGCCGGGGTCTTGTGGGAAAAGGTAGCCCCGCTGTTGTAGTTCAGTGCTGGGAGGATTGCAGCATGCGGGGGAGTCCCACGCCGGAGCAGCTCCGGAAGGGCTGGAGCCGTGGGAGGGAATCCAGTCGGAGGAAGTTAGTGACCCGTGATGGAGCAGTGTGGGGAACGCTGCGGCCCATGGGAGGAACTCATGTTGGAGAAAGTTTGTGGAGGACTGTCTGCTGTGAGAGGGGGACCACGATGGAGCAGGGGGAACAAGTTCCAGAAGCTCCTCCCACTGAAGATAAAGGAAGCGGTAGCACTGACTGCACCCCCCATTCCCTGCCCCTGCGCCACTGTGGGGAGGAGGTAGAGATATCGGGAGCAGAACTGAGCCTGGGAAGAAGGGAGGGGTGGGGGGAAGGTGTTCTCAAGATGTGGCAATGTTTCTCACTGTCCTACTCTGTTAAGTGTTGTTAGTATCTGTAATAAATGTATGTTCTTTTTTTCTCCCCCTAACAAGTCTGCCTTTTGCTCGTGCCCATAAAGGGTGATTTTTTCCCCATCCCAGTCCTATCTTGAACCCCAAGCCTGGATCTCTGTCCCTTCTTATTGTCAGAAGAGAAGGGAGAGAGAATGTCTGCATGGTTGTTGGCTGCCAACCAGGCTCAAACCACGACAACCAAGCATGCCATCACTGTCATCTGTAAGCCTAAAAAGAATCTCTTTATTTGAAAAATAGCACAATAGATAATCTATTATCTGCTGGAGGCAGAATTGCATTTTCATTTAACTAGACCTTAAAACTGTTTAAGAACACAAGAATGGTCATACTAGTTCTCATGAAAGCTCCATCTAAACCAGTATTCTGCCTCCAGCAATGCCCATAAGTGAACATCTGGGAAAGAAAAGATACATATCGGCATAAATACTTCCCTCTAAAATTATTCCAGCCTCTTCCTACTTCCTGTTCAGGAAATTTCTTGGTTTGTCTATTTAGTTTATCTGTGCATGGACTGTTTTACTTCACTGAGGAGCAGTAAGAGCAGTACTTCAGGTAAATCCTTTTCTTTTTCCTGTTGTTTTCTAGCATTACTATTCTGATTCTGTTAGGAGAATGATAGATTTAAAAACTACTAGGTATGAATATATTAATGTGTGGAACTTTCTTCAAAATATTCTGTGTAATATCTTTTCTTCTATGTGTCACATAAATTTGAAGACTTTACTAATTCATGGTGATTTCATAGAAAGGAAATGAAAAATAATATATTTACTAATTTGGGGAACAAACAGCATCAAGCAAGCCAACCTAAACTTCATTTACATATTTAATAAATGTATTTCCTTTCGTCAGAAAGAAATGGTCAGAAAAAAAAGACATAGATTACTGTCCTTGTACACCACCCAGGTAAACAGGGCATTGGTCATTTAAGAAATGAGCTCTTAAAAAAGCAGAAATGAGAAATTTACATTTCACTGAAGTTTCTGTGCTGGTCTGTTACTAGAAATGCTCATCATGCAAGAGAAGCCAGACATAGGAGAGGAGCAGCATGTGTGAGTCATTGTTTCAAAATAACTGAGACTTTCAGAGTTGTTGACCAGTGTACAACAGAGACTTCAATCCCAATAAATTATCATGTAAGCATATTTTCACAAGTATATGACTGTTTGATGCTTCTGGTTATGAAGCTTTTGCATGAGTTTGTCAAGACAATGCCTGCCTTCCAGGCCTGTTAAATTCTTGTAATGTAGCATCAGATACAGCAGACTTGTCGGTATCCCTAACTGGTGTGGTCCATAAACAAGTCAAACTTGAAACTGAGATTGTTCTTTGAGAATGGAAATGGATGAGATAATGTGCAATACAGATAAAAGTGATACTATTTCCAAATTTCATTTACGTATATGCTGTTACATATCTCATTACACAGTAATGTATAATCACAATTGCAATTATATCGTATCTTCCCTCAGTATTTGTGCATTAGAGTTGTGTTGAAGCAGGTAGGCCTTTCACAGTTAGAATATGAAATGTCGGGCCTGAGAGGTTAAAAAATTACAGATTCCATTAGTGTGTTTTGTGAGATTGTGCTTTTCAGGGCATTTCACAGAATAAAACTGAATAAAAACATTAATAATCTCAGGGAGGAAGAGAAAAATATCAACACAGTGGCCCATATAATAAGATACTAATATTATTCCTTTAGAACAAGGTAGGTAAATTGGAGTAATTAACACATTTCAGAGCTATAAGAAGGTTAGATGAATGAATATGTATCATCTTAAACTTGTATGTTATCATGCCCGTCTTATTTCTTTACATTTGATCTCTCCGAGCTGAAGTATTGCTACACTCAAAGGTGGTGTGTAAGGGTAAAGGCGGATTACAGATTGCATGAGTATATAGAAGTAATAACATGTCTTGGCAGAATTTAAGTATAAAATTCATAACATCTGTTTAGGGCACTCAGCCTGCAAAGAACAGCAAATCTTGAATCTAGGCAACAGGAAATACTAAACAGTTCCTAAACTCTCTTAAAACCTAGAGTTTCACTTGAGATCCAGAACCCAGAATCCTCCCCTGAGTGTAAGCCCTTGATGGGGCAAGAAGAGAGGAGCATTTGGGGAGGACTTGAGGGGGATGATGATCTGAAGCCTGATTCTTGTCCTCACTCTTCTGACTCCCTTTGACCTGGGTTGCGCAGATCCCAGCTGGCTGGCTGGGAACTGGCTTTTCAGACTCCGTTCTCACATAGTTGCTCTTGCAGAATATCACCTGCGTAGAAGAGTGGCCACTTGTTTAGCCCCGTCAGGCTGCATTTGTTCCATGGGCTGTAACTGCTATCCTGTTGGTATCAACACCAATTCCTAAAGGGAATTAAGAGAAACAAGGAGTAACAAAACAATACAACCACTAGACAGAAATGGCTAGTTATTTCAAATTGATTGGACAGCAAGTAAAAATACAGGGTTTTTTTATTAATGTTGCTAAAGCTGGCTTAAAAATTTATAAGTTATTTTGTTCAGACACTAAACTGTCATTTTCACTAGATCTTTATAAAATGATAAATTAAAATTAGGTTCTACAATAAGGCCATTTGCTGACTCCTAGGATATATCAGGTTTCAAAAGCAAATTTCAAAAAGTGTTTCTCATCAGACTGCATCTGAAGAAGTGTCATGAAGCAGACCTCATCTGGGTGCGGACTACAGGGAGACATGAGAGTGAAATAAATTTTAGATTTGTTGATTTTCATCTGGACTAGATCAATAACTTCAAGTAGATCTGAATACAATTATATATGACTAATAGAAAAGGCAGTCAAAAAAAAAGGAGGGATCTCTGAAGAGAAAATGCTGACAGAAGAACTTTTTTCTGGAATGCTGGGACAACTATACCTTGTATGAGCTTGCTAACCAAGATTAACAAATAGTCTGGCCCAGCCCCTCTGAATATTCCTGCATACATGACTGGTGCTACATATATCTCTTCTTTTTTGCTGTCAAAACTCTTCAGGATGATGAAAGAAAGAGAAGACAGGCATTTACCTTCTTTCATTCCAGTTCAGACAGAGTTATTATTAGGACAGTAAAACTGTGCCTAATGACATTAAGCTGAAATTGCACATTGTTGAAGGTTATAATAATGTATGATAAGAGAGGCATTAATAACATTGACCAGATCTTCACTTTTTCTTCTTTCTCTCGTCCTACCTTCTACCCACAGGACTATCCTGTTCTCCCCTGAAATGTTGCCCCATCAAATAATGAACATAGAAGCTGCTCTAAAAGGTAGGGTAAGTCTGATATAGTCTGTTTTTTCCAATCATAGATAGTCAAGGCATTTAAACAAATATTTTATCTCTTAGTGGATATTAAAAATTTCATCTGGACTCTTGGCATTTTCTATACAAAAATTATACTCTGTTCCTTCTTTGACTGCTGTAGAAATATTCCAGATTTACACTCAGCAGATGTGAGATGAGAATCTGGCCTAGTATGTCAACACATCAGGGAAAAGAAACATCTGGATTCAAAGCTGTTCTATAAGATCTTTTTCACAATGCCGAAGAAAGCAAGGAAACACTAGTAGCAGACACCCCCCTCCCTGCCAAGATTCTACAAAAAGTGATGGAGTATTTGTTTCTTGGTGAAAAAGATTATGCAGTGGCTATAGTGCAAAGTACATGTTTTGCTATCTAAATATGCATTTTCACATTATTAAAAAAAAAAAAAAAAAAAAAGGAGTATTTGAAAACTGGCGTGGTTTATCTTGCAGAGGAACAGATTGCTGTTTTGGCAGACTGCAAACTTAGCATTACAAATTACATTAAAAGCAAATTCATTATCACTTAATTTGTGTACATAAATACTAGAGCATCCATACTTTGCTGTAGGCATTTTTTACATCTAAACTAGAAACAATCATGGATATGGCTGCATACCTTCATTTTCTATGTTGAAATTTAGCAATTGCAAACTTTTTTGTTCCTTTAAGACAAAATAGGAGACCTCCTGCAGCTCTCTTTTTGACAAAAGCCAGAACAAACAGCAATATGTCTGGATAAAGCACTTAGTCATTCGTAAAATTAGAGTTGATTGAAAATTTTCACTCAATAATTGTTAAAAGAACATTGAGTTCTCAAAGATGTGATTTTACAGTGTCCCTTGCAGGTCATCAGAACTGAGTTAGCTGCAATTCAGAGAAAAGTCAGTCTAAAAAAGGAGGCATCTTTCTAGAGAAAAAAGTGGCAGCAGAATTTGTACAGAGCCCTGGTGAAATACTTCATACCTTGTATGAAATTGTTAACCTTGATTAGCAGATGTGTCAAATACCTGCATCACGTCCTCTAAGGACTTTATGTAACCAAATTAGGGATGATCAAATGTTTTCTATCAAATTTGTTTTTAGCAGAAAATTGAATTTTCTAAGAAACATTTTCATATTGCAAGTGTCTGTTTTCCATGGAAAACCTGATCTTTTGCCAAAACCCAAACCGAAACCTTTGTTGCCAACCCCTAATAATTCTTTTTTCAGCCGATAGCTTTTTAAGTTTTGTCAAAAAGTTGACATTTTCCAGAGATGCATTTGTTTTTGTGTTATGAGACTGAGACTCTATTACATTGATTCCATTTCATGTTTTTATCATGTCTCATCTTATCTGACTCTTTTCTAAAGTAAACAACTCCGAACTCTTCAGTCTCCCTCCACACAAGTTTTTCATGGCCTCAGTCTTTCTCAGAACTGGGCACTTCTGCAATATCTTCTTGGTGATGGTGTGAACTATTCAGCACATCTCATCAGCAAGGTAAACCAGCCAACTTCTGAAAGTTACAGTAACTTTTTTTAGTATTATCCAGTGTTGTCTTTTTAACATTTTATCATCTCAGCTGTATGTATAACTTTTCCTCCACATTGCCAGAGTATCTCCTGAATACCTATGTTCACCTCCCGAATTAACACAGTTAATAGAGTAAATTTTACTTAGTTCAAGTATTTTTTTTTTTTCAGTATGCATTATAGTGCACCTGTCAGCCCCAAACTGTCATACCTGTCAACGTATGCTCATATGCATATGTCATGACTAAGACCCAAGGAGAGTCAAAATTTGTGCTTGGTCTCAGTTTAATAAACATCCACCCCAATATTTTAACATGTGACTATATGCATTCAATGTAAAACTACTTTAGTTCAGATGTCTTCTCTGAGCTTGTATTTCTTATCTGTTTTTACAGATTGTAGGCTCTTTATGTGGGGACTATGCCTGCATAACACTTTCAGTATAAAAGAAGCAGTCATAATAAAAGTCTATTTTCAGAAATGTGGAAAGAAATCCAAAAAGCAGCAGCAAGAATAGTGCAGGGAATAATTTATGTCCTTAAGAACAAGCAAACACTTTTGACAACAGACTGAACAGGGAAAAAATTTCAGGAGCACTAAAGAATGAATAGCCAATACTGGCTACGTAGTACTTAATCCCTGAAGCATCTAATTGCTATTTATTTATTAATTATTTTTACTTCACAACAGAAACTTACTTAAAGCTAAGAATGATATAGAAATAAGTAACAAAAGTGGTTTCTGGATAAAAAAAAAAAAAATAAAAAAGAAGATATTTTTGAGGCCAGAAAAGAGCATAAAGCTCTTGGTAATTCCTTTACTGAGACCAAGAATCCCTGCAATGGTGTTCAGCTTTAATCAAATACTTTAAATTATGGAGAATACTTTTTAACACTTTAATTGATACAATGATAAAAAGAAATCTTATTTCCAGATATCTCTCTATAAATATGTAAGACATCTTGTGATATCTTTGTTGTTTTATGTATGTTGTTGCATCTAAACAGGCATCTGATTACTAAGGTTTGATTTGACATCTATAAGAAATATAAGGTCTTCAAATACGTGTTATTAAAACTGCCAAACCACTGATCTTCTCTGTGTCACTTCTTAGAGCATTCAGTTCTATTTTCAGCACCCATTATTCTTTTTTTTTTAATATTGAGATGCAAAGTTTCACCTTTCAGTTACAGATTTCTGTATGAGTAAATGATGATGAATTGTTGTTGAAATATAAATTCGAAATATAAATCTTTGTTTCTGTTCTTCATTTCTGTCCCACAACTAATATTTTATCCAACACCCCTCTGATGCTCATGGCACAAAAATTATGCCAAAATCTGATTTTTCCTTTTCTGCATCTTAAAGAGAGTGCCCTTTTCGCCCAATTATTATTGAACAGGTTGGGCCATGGCCATGCCTGTGTGCTGATGGCTGGTATCAGTCTAAAAAGAAAGTGATAAAGCAGAGGGAGATATGAAAAATCTTGGTTTCCCAAATGATCTGGATTATTCAATTCTGAGCTAGTAATATTAAGTTTACCAGAATGATACTAAAATAATACATCCCTACGTACATAGTTAAAGATTTAAAATGTGACTTGACTGTTAGAGATGTTGCCAACATATATTTCAGTTCAATTAAAATTACAGGGCTTTCAGCTAATTTTTTGGGGCTAAGAATACTGCAACCTTGTGATTAGGATACATCTGTACTGCACATTGCAGCTTGGCTACCACAAGCAATCCAGCTGCTGAGGACTTGGGCAAATTAGCCTGTGTGGAGCACCCCACTAACACAGCTATCATGTTTCTGATAATGTGTAACATACTGTGGTGTGTCATGCAATGTTTATGTTCCCTGGCATTGCAGTGTACAGCTTTAGGCTCCTGCGATCTCTTGGGAGGTCACAATTTATGAATTAGGTATAGTCTGTCCATATATTGTATAGAAAGAGATGAGTGCCAGCACTCTGACTAGATAATAACCTAGGCAAACCAACAGGAAATGTTGCGCATAATCCCTTGCCAGGATTTAGCCATTTTACCTTTGCCACAGCAAGAGATTCCACTTTATATATGACTCATAGCCATTCTTGCTATGGAGACCCTTGCTTAAGGAATGAGTGGGGGGGTCAAGGTCAAAGGAGGACTGAGGTTGTAGCTGACTGTTTCCACATAGCCCCATGTTATAACATTCACCTGCCATGAGGACACTTGGCTACAGGTTCATGTGCTTCCTAAGCTGTTTTGAAACCTCATCTCCTGCTTCATGGGAAAAAGTCATTATCCCATAGCTAGCAGGTACATGGGATGGGGAGGGATTGTTCATGCCTTGCTGGGACTTATTAACATCAGCAGCCACACTGGACCCATCTGTTTTAGTAGCTGATAGAAGTCAAAAGCAGATATTCAGATAGGAATTGTAAAAGTATTTCATCAAATAGCCTCCCAATGTTGAACTTTTTGTTGCTCAGGAAATTGATGAGCAGAGAAGGTATCTCTTGAAGCTTTTTCTATTTCAAGGAGCAATTAAGCCCTCAGCAGCATAGGGGTAGAAAAAAATGCACATATCTTTAGGGCTTTTTTAATTTTCAATTTCTCTTTCTCAGCAAATTCAGAAGGCAGAGTGTATGAAAAACCAAGCTTCTTGTGTGACTGCTAGTGTGGAAGGAATAAGTCCTTGTTCCCTGAGAGTAAATTAATTTGTTTACTTATCTGTTGAGTAATGGTTTGTTTGATTGCTGTTTGTCAGATCTGTGGTTTGGCTGCAATTTCGTGTTTGCAGAGTCTGTTTGGGGCTGTCTGTTGTGAGTAGGAAAAACATCTTGCAGTTGAGGGGTGAAAAAGCCTTTCTGCTTTTAATCACTGCCAACAGTGTTAACAGTTTGTTAGCTGCCAAACCTCTGTGGCAGAGTAGGGTTGACCTAGGTAGATGTATCAGAAGCCCAAGTAGTGAAGAACTAGCAGCAGATGAAGGGTAACTGGCAGTGGAAGAGCATGGCCCTGTCTTCAAGATGAGAGGAAAGGCAAAGGAGGTAAGACTGAAAAGGCAGCACAAACTCCAAGAATTAGAACAGTTTAAAATCTTGTAGATGGCTCTTAAAAATCAAAAGTCAGTAGCCTTTTTATTTCCTTGTTTAAAAAAATTGCCACAATATATTTGGGTCACATGATAGCTGAGAATTTCACTCAAAGAGACTGTTGTCTATTTTCTGAAAGCATGTGGTTTTGCATGTACAACTATATTTTGGAATACAGATGTGATCCAGTTGAAGGCACAGCAATACACATTTCATTTAGGAAGACCACACAACAGTGATTCTATACTAGTAAGAGATCAGGGTTAACTACCTGAGGATCACATCATGTAGTGCATCCACTTGCCCATTTTATGGGTTGTGGGATGACAACCTGAGTACAACATTGTAAATTCTTGGGAACTTCTTTGCGGTAACTCCTGTTTGCAAAATCAGACACCTTTTTTGGGAATGATCTCACTAGGAGGTCCTGCTGAACCAGACTTCATTTATACCTATCCTTGCAAGACTAACTTAACATCTTAGTCATCTATCTGCCTAGTGAACTGATAAAACAGAATGTGCTGCTTTTGGCTGGGATAGAGTTAATTTTCTTCACAGTAGCTAGTATGAGGCTATGCTTTGGATTTGTGCTGAAAACAGTGTTGATAATACAGGGATGTTTTTCTTATTACTGAGCAGTACTTACACAGAATCAAGGCCCTTTCAGTGCCTCACATCACCCCACCAGCGAGTAAACTGGGGGTGAACAAGAAGCTGGGAGGGGACACAGCTGGGACAGCTGGCCCCAACTGCCCAAAGGCATATTCCATACCATATGACATCATGCTCAACATATAAAGCTGGGGGGAAGAAGAAGGAAGGAGGAGACATTTGGAGTGATGGTGTTTGTCTTCCCAAGTAACCATTATGAGTGATGGAGACCTGCTTTCCTGGAGATGACTGAACACCTGCCTGCTGATGGGAATTATTAAATTGCTCCCTTGTTTTGCTTTGCTTGCATACACGGCTTTTGCTTTACTTATTAAACAGGCTTTAACTCAACCTACAATTTTACTCATTTTTAGCCTTGTGATTCTCTCCCCCATCCCACCAACAGGGAGTGAGTAGCTGTGTGGTGTTAACTTGCTGGCTGGGGTTAAACCACTACACAGAAACAGTAGAAAGGCTCTTGCCTCATCATAATAATACACACAGACATACAGGCATTTATCAAGCTAGCTGGACTGGCAGGATCACAATCATAACTATATTCACTGTTTGTTGTGCATTTCTGTTATCACCCTTTTAGAAAGGGAGTAGTTGGCCAGGAGTAAAAAAGGCTACATGTTTGCCTTGACATTGCACTCTTGGTTAGGTAGAAGCCAATGGAAAGAAGGACAGCTCACTTCGTCAAGTTTACACTTTATTACTGGCAGTGAAGATGGGAAAAGTGGGATGGTCAGTAAGAACAGGCAAGAGAGGTAAAAAGACTTCTAAGGAGAGCAGGGAACAACTTTCAGTGATGGAAAGGAAGTTTCAGAAGGAGAAGAGGTGGACTATGTTAAGGGGAAGTCATGCCTGAACAAGTTGATAAACTTCAAGAGCCCTTGCAGAGGGATTCAGATAGATTGAAGCATTGGGCAATCATTAATGGAACCTGGGATGGCGTAATGCCAGACACAAGTATAAACTGAGAGAGGAGTGGCTGGAGAGCAGCCCTGCAGAAGGGTATCTGGGGGGGCTGCTTAATTGTAAGCTCAATATGAGTCAGCTGTGTGCCCTGGCAGCTAAGAGGCCAAATTGCATTCTGAGATGCATTAAACACAGCATGACCAGCTGGTCAAAAGAGGTGATTATCCTCCTGGATTAGTGTTGGTGTGGCCTCACCTTTGGCATTGTGTGAAGTTCTTGACCAGATGACTTCCAGAGGTCCCTTTCAACCATTCTGTGATTTGATGATTCTGTGAATTTGTTGTGGCCAGGAGGACACTGAAAGTCATAGACTCAAAGTAAGTGTACAAAAAAGAATACGTGAGGATGCAGTGTAGAGGTTTTTATTTCTATTCTACCTCATGCTGAATTTTCTATTTTTAAGGAAGATAATTGTTATTCATAGCAGCTAATTTACATTCATACTAGTGCGTGTTCCAATCTAACCTCACTTTTGTCTTTAAAAGCCCTGTTCATATTTTTTGGCATTGACTTATTAAGGAAAAAAATAAATATATTTCAAACCTCTAACTACTTCTGACTGTCATCCCAGTGAACATCATTCAGCAGCAAGCAGCACATGATGTTTGGGTTGGAAACACTTAAGATTTATGATTGTGCTGTTCCTCTTTCAGTGCCCTTGAGAAGAATGGTAGCTGGTGGCAAAGTGATATTCTGCAAACATGCAAGGATTCAGAGTGGATGGAAGACATGTTGCTCAAGCAGATTTGCCTTGATTTTTCCCCATAAGTGGTACCTCATCTAGTGTGTCAACCAATGGAACTTGGTCATCAAGAAGTTCAAAACATCTAGTCTTTTTTTTTTTCTCTTAATTATCACTTCAAAATTGGGTAATAACCCACCAGTACCTGATTTATCATATGACTGTGATTGTGAAAAGGGTCTTGGCTTCAATTACATCCAGGTGAGGTGCACACAGATCACAGCAGGCTCTGATCAAATGTATTTTCCTAATTTCCCTACTGCTTTCACTTATTCCTGCCCTTATCCACTGCTTTCACCTCTCCTACCTCACAAGTGCTGCTGCTCATTGTCAGGAGGTTTGTGCTACAAGCTGTTCTAAACTACTGTGGACACTTTATTCCCTTCAATGGTCCAGAAAAATGCAAGGTTTTTTATCTTTTCCAGTTCTGGCCTTACTGATGCTACGCATCTTGGGTAATATGCTTCTGTGCTGGGCCCATGAAGATCAGTGATGTCACCTTACCAGCCCTCTTACTTGGTAATCATGGCTGTATCTACTGCTTTGGTTAAGGAAAGTATTAACGAGCCACTTCTCTGTCGTCACTCTCAGCAACTCTTCAGTGATTCTGAAGTTCTTGAGCAGCACAGTATTAAATATACCGGCCATCTGAAGGGTGAAGATGAAAGACCCTGGTGTCAGACTGCTCTGTAAAGTGTTTGCAGGTAAGAGTGGGAGAAGAATGGGGACTGGGAGTAGAACTTCTAAGCCATCAGTCCTAGGTATTTGGCAATTGTTAAAAATTTTGGCTACTGAACGCATGCTTCAGTCCTAGTCTAGCAGACTTAGATCCTCCTAGTATACATCCCATCGGATGTGTGATGATCATCCATTCTGCGTACACACCAGTTCATTTCAGAGTGGACTTCTAGGATGAACTATCTAGGTTTTGCTTGGAGGAAAAATCGCTTCTGAAATCCATCCCAACAGTATGGAAGATACAGCATCAGTTTTGCCTCCTTACTCCTTCAGCCTTATCCTTGCAAGATTTGCTTTTCACATATCTGCATGCTCTCATGTAGCAGCTCAGTTTCACGATAGAAACAGCACCACAGCTGTTAGCTATAATAATGAGACACAAGGACACAAATTAATTTTTCCCATATTTTTCTGGTCTCTATTGCTCTTCCCTGCAGTCCTTTTTGTTCTGCAGGTTCTACCAGTACAGTTCTTACCATCATTTAAATCCCAGATGAGTGGGCTTTTCCATCCCAACCCTGAAGGCTCTGGGACTCAAAGTACAGAAATAACAATACAGCTTAGAGTTTGTCAAGGGAAAAAGCACAAAGACTTTAAAAGAAAGGATTTTGGAAAACAGATGCTGGAAACAGCACATAACAGAAACTGCAAAATTTGTAGTATGCTTAGCTCTCAGGATCACAGAACCAGACTTGATCCCAGTAGGCATTGCTTGCAGCCTGTTTTTGTTCTACTGGGTTTTGATCTCTGGGCTGTTTGCTTAGAAAAGTGTGCAAGACATGAACTGGGGAAACTGTGCTCATAAAGTGAAATAGGTGATTTAAATACTGAGAGTGTGAGAGGTGTTTGAGTAAGAACCCAGTGACAGTAAGGATGTTCCCACACATCATGCTAACTCATCTCATAACCTACCGCTTCTATCTTCTGGCTTTTGTCCTGTTCAGAGCTAGTATGCAAGTAATTGAGTACAGCTGTAGCTGTCGTTTGGCTCTGGCCCAGGACAATAACAGAACAGAACACCTCCTCTGGGCCAGACCATGTTTGCTTGAGTCCTCCCTCCCCTGATCCCATACTTTTAATTTCACAGATTACCCATCTACTTGGCCAAAGATCAGGCTCATGTGCCCGTGTGCTGACCTTGACTACAGATACCCAAACTACTTAAACAGAAAGTAGAAATGGTCACTGTAGATACCCCAGCTAAATACGCAACCTTTGTTCTAGGCTATCATGGATCCCAGCTGACATATCTTCTGACTGTCAGCATGGGTGATGGTAGGTTCTGTCTGTGTGATCCTGTGCCTGGAGGGTGTCCCAGTGAGAAGGGAGGAGGGAAGAGTTTGTAACTGCTGGATCCAGTACACTCACTCCAGGGTCTTCCATGACTGGGTCCAGTGCATGAAGGACAAAGACCTTGGTGGGTCCATGATGAATCATGGGGACCATCAGGTGTAGATGGCTCCACTGGTACCTCTGGCAAGCAATTCTTTACGCTTCATGATGGCAGTCACCTGTGTAATTACAGGGATACAGAAATATTTTTTCAACAGCATTGTGGCAGGTGCACCTGCCTGATAAAAATGGGTCTTTCTGGCTGCTGAAAGGTAGAGGTCATTGATTTATTTTTTTCCATGCCATTGTTCTCAGGGCTTTATGGTAACTGGGGTCCTCAGTTAATAAGGGCTGATACAGACCACAGATCAGATTTGGCTCAGCTATAAATCAAGTCCCTTGGGGGAGCCATATGGAGCTAGTTTGTCCTGGAGCAGTGCAGTGCGGTTGAGGACTCTCCCCCTGGGGTAGGGATGCTGCCTGAGGAAACTCCTTGAGGTTCCTATGGGTTGGGATGCTTCCCTAAGAAATTGAGATTGAGAGCCCTCTATTTTTTTTAGGTGGGTGAGTGAGCGTTATGGGTTGTTGCTGAACCCTTGGAATTTGTGTGGTTATAGTTTTGTTCTCCTCTCATGGACACTTGAGCTTTCCATTTGTATGTTTGCAGAGTGCCAATTAATTGTGTTGAAAATAATTTTTTTTTGGTTGTTATTTGATTATTTGAGAACTTCTGCAACAAGCATGCATCTTTCCTAAACAGCACAAAATGCACCAAAATACTGAATGTATTGGGAAGAAAAAATGGCCTCCTTTGGGAAGCCCAGGAAACATCTGGGTGTACTTTCTACCTATCTCAGGCTGTAGTACAGCTATATAACCACTGATACATTAGCTGAAATGAGAATAGTAAGTGATGATAATTGTGCAGGAGGGATGTCAGTCTAATCTCTTTTCCCTTCTCCAAGTACTCTTTCTGAGCAGGAAAATTCATCATTCTTACTGTTTATGTATGTGTGTATCTACATTTTAAATTTAATATGGTCTATTGTGCAACTCCAGTAAAATAAGCCAGTGAGGGCTTTTTGTGGAAAGAAAGAGGTATGGGGCTGTGATTCACAACTTCCTAGGGTTAAACAAGTGTAGCAAGAAGTAAAAGACTCCAGATGTGACAGACACTGGGTCCTGGACGAGGAAAGCTTATTATGAGAGGGGAAGGGTTTAGGTAGCACAAGGGCAGTTCCCAGTCACTGACAGAAGACCAGAGACAGAATTGACAGCAACACTAAGCTGTTTTACTGGCAAAATGCCTAGAAGCTGACTATATGCTTAGAAAACGATAAGAAAATAGAAATAGGTTTCAAAGGCCTTCAAAAATGATCCAGAGTTTGTCCTCAGATGCACCCTCTTTTCTTTGAAGAGGGCAGCAAATAGGAGGCCGAAAATCTCAAACATCTGCATCTGAGTACATTGCAGTCAGGTAGTTACCAAGCTCTTCATAGTACTTGCAGAATGCCTTCCCAGCATCTATGCAGCCATTATTATCCTCAGTCCTTATTAATCTTTCTTCAGAGCCTTCACCTTGGTCAAGCATAGCTGGTCATTTTAGTCCTATACCAATAAACTAAACAAAACCAGGGCCTCTCCAATGTCCCTGAACATAGAAGATTTGGATGGCTATAATTTTCCCTCTACAGGCAAAAAAAAGGATGGTCTCATCTGTGGTTCCCATGGGCCAGTCTCTGGCCAATGGTATTTTCCAAACCTGTGGGAGAAGTTCAGCTGGTTCAGGCCAAAACTACACAAAGGGGAATGCTAACAGTTAAACATCAGGGCAGGACTCAATGCCCCGCTATGGTCCTGCAAAGGCAAAATAAACTTAATGCACAGCCATAATGCAGCGCACTGTACCTTTGCACGTGCTGGCAAGAGAAGACCTGTTGAAGAGTTTCCCCCTTGAGCCTTAGCAGCTGTTTTAGATCTACCCACCTTCATTCTGGCTTGAGATAAACACGGTGGGATCTGGGATAAGGCAAATGAGGCACACATGGCCTTGATCTGGCTCAAATCCTGTCCCTGTCTCTGTGATGATAACCATGGTGTAGTAGCTAACATTCAGTTATGTGGCAGTGGCAAAGTCTGAGGCAATGGGCCAACATGCAGACACAGTGCATGGCAGGTCCAAAGCTAGGTCTGTGACTACAGATGGAAACTAAAGACAAAGGGAAATATAGGGCCCTGTGCCTGCATATAAAAGACGCAAGGCTTCTTCCAAGGACAATGACTCTGTGGGTAAGCAGGCAGAAACGAAGCAAGGGACTGTGAGAAGGCTCACAGCCTATCTGTAGGAGGTTCACTAGCCGTGGGAGATCTGGCATGGTCAGACAGTCCTGACTTAGCATAAAGTTAGCTGGCACAAAGTTAGCTCATCAACATTTTTTGAGTACTATAAACTTACATTGCTGGCTCAAGTGTAAGTTTATCAGCACTCTGCATCATGTAGTGGGAGTGTTCTTACTCCAGAGGAGTCTGGATTTAATCTACAGCCAAACTATAGACAGAGCCAGTGAGAGCTGTAACCAAACAAGAAAATGGGTAAGTGCACTAATGGTAAAAATTCAGGAAAAAAAAAATAAGTTATTACAGCATGGGGGAGCAAACTGGCCAATGTAAGTGCTGAGCAGAGAAGTGAAAAGTATCCAAAATACCAAGTGATTATAGAGGCATGATGTTATACACAGCATATACAATTCCTATGGATATCGAGTGCAGAGCATGCTGTGACAAATGTTTTGCAAATGGCCTGGTGGAAGTTGAAATATACAGCCTTCACAGTAGGAAAGACAAGTAAAAAACATGGTGAATGAGATTGTGACATGCTCCCTGTGATCCTTAATGTTCATGTATCACACCAGTAATTTCCTGCAGGCCAGAGAAACTTCAGTCTTGTTAATTTTACGGGAAGCTTCTCCTGCCTTCTTTTAGTGTCACTTCACTACTACTCAGCAGAGGACCCACTGATGCTATCTGAATCCTCTCAAGGAAGGATATTCTGGAGAACTAAAGTACATGAAAAACTACCCCGTTCCTTGGTTTATAGATCCACCTTTGCCTTTAGGTAAGCAGCATCTTATTGTTATTAGGATGTCTTAGCCCACACTTTTAAACCAGGTAAGCACAAGAAAAAATTACCACTATTCATAACATTCCAGATAGACAACACAGTTACTAGTGTTTATAAAGATGTAGCCAAAGAAACGAGAGAAAAACCAATTTCACCTACTGGTACTACATTTATGTCAGGAAGTTGTCTCTGTCTCATTCAGGTGACTCCCAGTTCTGAGAAGGCACCAGTTCCGGCCCTTGGATACCGGTTACACATCACTTTATAGAATCATAGAATAGTTTGGATTGGAAGGGCCTTTTAAAGGTCATCTTATCCAACCCCCCCTGCAATGAGCAGGGGCATGTTCAACTAGATCAGGTTGCTCAGAGCCCCATCCAACCTGATCTTGAATGTCTCCAGGGATGGGGCATCTAAAAGCTCTCTTGGCAACCTGTTCCAGTGTTTAACCACCCTTACCATAAAACCAATTCTTCCTTATATCTAGTGTGAATCTGCTCTCTTTTAGTTTAAAACCCCTTGTTCTATAACAACAGGCCCTACTAAAAAGTTTTTCCCCATACTTCTTATAAGCCGTTTCTAAGTACTGAAAGACTGCAATAAGGTCTCCCCAGAGCTTTCTTTTCTCCAGGCTGAACAACCCCAACTCTCAGCCTTTCTTCACAGGAGAGGTGTTCTATCCCTCAGATCATTTTTGTGGCATTCCTCTGGACCATCTCCAACAGCTCCATGTCTTTCCTGTGCTGAGGACCCCAGAGCTGGACACAGTACTCCAGGTGGGGTCTCACAAGAGCAGAGTAGGGGGGCAAAATCACATCCCTTGTCCTGCTGGCCACACCTTTGCTGCAGCCCAGGATACCATTGGCTTTCTGGGCTGTGAGCGCACACTGACAGCTCGTGTCCAGCTTTCCAGCCACGAGTACCCCCAAGTCCTTCTCCACAGGGCTGCTCTCAATCCCTTCATCCTCCAGCCTGTATTGATAATGGGGGTATACAGGCCCACTCTGCAAACTTATCCAGGTCCCTCTGGGTGGCATCCTGTCCCTCAGGCATGTCAACCACACCACTCAGTTTGGTGTCATCTGCAAACTTGCTGAGACTGCACTCAATCCCATTATGTCATTGTCATTGATGAAGATATTAAACAGTACTGGTCCCAGTATGAACCCCTGAGAGACAACATTTGTCATCAATCTCCAGTGGACATTGAGTCATTGACCACTACCCTCTGGGTGAGACCATCCAACCAATTCCTCATCCACTGAACAGTTCATCCACCAAATCCATATTCCTCCAGTTTAGAGAGAAGTTGGGGGGGGGGAACATTTCAAAGGCCTTACAGAATTCCAGATAGATGACAAGAAGACACTTGGAAAGGCACTTTCAGGAGCTTCCAGAAGAGAATTCACTTGTAAGAGAGCTTCCCTACAGGAACATCCACCAGCTCCCGAATTCAGGCACACCCTGAAGGATTTATCTTCAGATAACCTCAGATTGCACCAGCATTTTTTCTGGGTGGGGTATGTTAATCCTTGCAGACAAACTCCCTTTAATTTCCTAGAGGGACTCAAACAAATCTTTCATCCTAATTTTCATTCTGTTCCTTTCTTACTTGTGAGTTAGTTTGATTGTGCTTTTCTGTTAAATATAGGATTGGTTCATGTTCTTGGACTATTAGATTACTGGTAATCTGGAAAATAAAGCAGTCCACAGTTTCTTTATGGTAGAACTTTTCCCTATCTGGTAACTCACTGGCATTTTTCAAAGTGAAATGTCTTATTCTCCTATATAGATTTCTGTGGTTTAGAAAGAATACATACCATAAACATCTAATTAGCATAAATGTATGTTGGTAGTTATAGGCTTGAATGGGACAGGAGGTTATGATGATTGCCATTGGTACTTAGGTAAAATGGATAAAAACAAGGATGTAGTGACAAAGTATATCATACTACAATTTTTCAGTAAAGAAAGAACAAGTAAAAATTTATAAACTGCATAGTCCTTTTGTACTGATTGACCTCTCTTCACATTTTAGACAATTCCTCTACAAGTAGCCTGCTGTCATAACAAATTCAGATCATCTGAGAAGAATGAATTTACCACATTTCTTTGGAAAACATTCTTGATTTCAAAGGTTTTGTAAGCTACAGTCTCAGACTTCGTAATGTTGAAGATGACAGTTGTATGGTGAAGGTTACCACCATCCAAGTATTGATGCAGTTCTGGTTTTATTTAACAGATGTTTCAAAGCAGCTACAGGAAGGGAGTCTGGAATTTACCTACCTTTTGATAGATCTTATCTATTTAGAAATAGCAGTTTCTAGAGCACCAACTCATGCAATGGACAAATAGTTAAGAATATATACGTGTATGACATATTACAATTACAATATAGAGAAGAACATGAAATTTGCTCATAGCGCAAAGTAAATGAGCATGGAGCAGCATATTGTACAGGAATAATATTGTAAACTCAAGGACTAAAGTAATGGAAATGGGGTAAAGACCTATAACACAATGTGATCAACAGCAATTTAACAGAGGTTGAAGACTGAAAGTTTCACCAAGATGACTGTTTCTGAATTTAGCCTACAAAAGCCAGTTAAAACATTTCTTGAAAAATAAATTAAAATACGGTCATATGGAAGATTATGCAGTACTGATATCACTGATTCATCTGTCTAGTTGCAAGATGATAACTGATTTAAGTTTTTAGATTGTTTAATGCAATATTTTTTTTTTTCCTAGGGTATAATGTTATCTTAAATAATAGTATTTTGCAAACTCTAATAGAGACATATTAAATATTATAGTTGCCATGATTTAAAGAGATAAGCAAGGCAAAGTTTGGAGGAAGACATAATGTCTACTGCCAGATCAACTGGCAGAGTTGGAAAAAGCAAGTAAATCTTCAGATAGACTGCTTTTCCTCAGACATAAGAAATGTTTATGTGCCTGAAAACGTGCATATTTTCTATGCTATATAAGATTAAAAGCAGATAGTTGAATGACTGATAAAAAAGCCAAAATAAAAGACTAAACAAAGGATACCAGAGAGATTACTGAGTGTAGGGAAAGAAAGAGGAGACAATCAAGATAATCATAAAGAAGACTTTTAGAAACATATATTTTTTTTGTACTTTCTTTAACGGGGATTGTATGTGCTAAATATAAACCTGCAAACAAACATTTTTCATAGTTTGTTTTCTTATGTTACATCTGAAAACATCCATGCTAAGCCACATTTTTGTATAATGTGACTTATAATTATATGAAGACAAAAGTGTTTCAGATTAGAAATGGGAATCAAGAGTTATTAACTTAATTAGAGAAATCTGATTCAGATTTCATTACATGAAAATAAAACAGTAAAAGGGTGAAACTAGGCACTGGAAAAATAATATTTCATTTTTCCTGTCATAGAAACAGCTATGAAAATCACCTGCTGTTGCAGGACTCCATGAGCTAATAGATGAAACTTTTCATAATTATTTTCAGTTGTGATGTCAATACTCAAGAGTATACTGACGTTTTCCTGATGAAATTGCCTCATAAACAGTACCAAATTTAATTCAGTTATTGGCATGTTTATTGACACGAGCATCAAATGACTTTGTCTACATGAACTGTCTGATCCAAACATTTCCAACCTGTCTGTTTCCCTGAGTGTAAATCAGACAGAATTTATCTCATGTCTAACCTCTGTAGCGTCAGATAAAAGCGACAGGAGCCATGACACTAACAATAATATGCAGATGGCAACTGTACAGTTGTAGTGTTTTAGTCCATTTTGAATTCCTGGCTACAAAGGCCATTGAGATGGTGGCCAGCAACAAGCTCGGGTGCTTCGGCAGGACTGCGGCAAGCACGGCATGCTCGCCATGCTGCACTGGATGTAGATGACCAGTGTTAACACTGGTAGAATGACAGCACCTGCTTGTTGCCACCTAACTATTTAAAATCTCGAGTGGATTTACAGAGAGGATCAGAGGAATAAGCTGAACACCACTTGTGACTGTTGGAGAAGCTAAAGTATGCTTGTCCAGTCAACATCACAACTGCATCCAGACCGATAAGCACACGTAAAAATACTTATCATAATATGATAATTATATAATATTTGTGTCTTAAACTACCTGTAGATGTACAGTGAAATTAAAACTGGGTGGGACAGCCTTGGGCTCTGTGATGTCTCCAGATAAAGCCAACGGTACTATCAACATTATGGTGTGAGAAAAGTGGAAAACAGAACTGCAGTAATGTTCAGGGCTGAATGAATGCCACCACCCTTACCTGTAACTTACTAAGTGCCCTCATCTCTGACTGCTTATTCTTTTTTCTTTAGTTCCATGGGGAACTTCTTGGTTTCTTAGAAAAAAAGTTCCTTAGAAAGAAACTCAGAGGTAGGCTTTGTAGTATCCTTGTAACAAGCTGTTACTGAGCTACATAAGTGAGCTACAAGTCCACATATGATGTTTAAAACCAGTAATCTTTACTGATTGGTGAGAAGAACCTATCTTCTAATGACCCACTGATTATTATTTGATCCCTAGCTTGCCTGATGTTTATTAGTGCAAAAAATCCCACCCGAGACTACACTCTTGAGATAATAAGAAAAGTTATTCCCTTTAAAGTGTGCATTACATCAGAATAATTAAGAGTTTTTATTATTTTGCATCCAGACTAGCCAATACAACAATTTTAGGCATACAGTGACCTCACTTGATTCATCACTGTAAACTGAGGTCATACAGGGGAAGGACAGGCCTCTGTCTTCAGAATTCAGGTAGTATATCACTGCTAATATTATGATGGACATATGCACACATGTATGTACATTTATACATTCATAATTCCAATGTGTATACAAAATCATCATTCATTTCATTTAATTTCCCTCTGTACTTGAACTTGCCTGAAATCATAAATATGTCTTCAAGCACAATAAAAAGTCTATGTATCCCTTCAGCAGAAAGCTTTAAATATTTAAAAATATATATTTTTCCAGAAATATTGCTAGCCAGTGTGTATGTCTAATGTTTTTCAAAATAATGGAAAATTATTTCATTCTAAAGACTACTTTTCCACCAGGAAATTTATTCTTTTTTCCTCTGACTTTCGTAAAAGAAATGAAGGCAAAAAGCCATACATTATACTCAGATTTCTAAAGAGTTTCAGTTTCTAAGTTTTAAATTACCATAAAGCCATTTGATCCATCTACATTTCAAACACTTATAATTAAAGAGATTTATATTTACATCTGGCACGATGACAAGAGTTGTAACTAGCCTCTTTGGATCCCATTGCCTAGAACCTATCACATCTGACAGTGCACTGGTAATGTAGAGGACTAGAGAATGCTATTAGTGAACCATACTCCAGAGACAGACAGTTATAAATGGTACTTAGTATCAGAGTTAAGAAAATACTTGTGTTATGTACTTAACAGATTTCCCGGGATTGTGTGGAAAGGAAAGCTATACATCTGTTGCAGAAAGAAGGCATTAAATAATGCTTTCCATTAGGAAAGGTCTATTCTGTGTATATAGTTCCCACATTGCATGTCAGAACAGAGTTTGAAACAGGGTTCAGATCTTTTTGCAATATCACATTGCAAAATATGTAAGGTAATAATTTTAGTTTCAAACATGCCCACATGGTTATCTGAGTTTACTGGAGTTCTAAACTCATAAAATTACACTTTTAATATTAAACATAATAGTTGCAGCTGACAATATCAGGAATCAGACCTCCCCAAATCTTGTGGTGCAGCTGTGTGCTTCCTGAACTGTGTTTGGGCAGGGGGGAAGAGGCTGTGGCCAGGCTGTGGCCTCAGTACCCTTGGTTCGGCTGGCTCTGAGAGCATACCTGGCAGCAGTAGCAAGTGATCCTTCATTCTTCCCCCTCTCCTGCAGCAAGATAGAATATGAAAAACTGTTACAGTGAGTTTGTGTTCTTACCTAGGGTTCTCTATAAGGAACAGCTCTCTTGCTCACAAGAATGCATAGTCACCTTCCCATAGCCCGCAGAAGACAGTTATCCACATGCACCCGAAGCACAGGGAGCAGTTGGTTTACTCTGAAATACAGGTGGAAGCAGCTGAGTACCAGCATGAAAATAATTTAGTGGTCTGGGGTGAAGCATATGATTTTGTTATTTCTTCTGAAGAGAACTGCAAGTTTGAAAAAAAAAAATATCCTTTTTTCTTTTTAGGAAAGGTAACTATGAGTAAATGACAGAAGAAGGATTAGCTGGTTTTTTTGTTTTTTTTTTTTTTTTTTTTTTTTTTTTTGATAGTTGGCATTGGTCCAGATCTCCAGAAAAGCAGCCCTGGAAGGTTGGCACTTTTTGTGGTAGAATACAGGGATCCTGGAAAAAACAGTAAGATTTCTGGAATAATCTGAAGTCAGGATGCAGTCATTTTTCTATTTTCTTAAAGTTCTTTCAAAAGACTGCAGGAAGAGGCATGGGCGTGACTCTCTCAGTAAAGAACTGAATCGAAAAGAAGCTTAAGAGGGCTGAAAAAGGAAATATCAAAAACTGTCTGATATGAGACAACTGGAACAAGGTGTTGTATTCTATACTTGAAATCCTTGTGTGATAATGATCAGTTAAAAATCTGACACTGATTGAAGCAAATATTTATTAGCTTCCTTGTTTTTGTGTATTTACTGAATGATAACTGATACTGCAATAAATGATCTAACAAAAATGAGCTCTTCAACTTATACTAAAGATTCATCCAAATGAAGTGTCCAGAAACTGTACAAATGCAGATGGTGAGTGGAGAAAACACTGCTTTGTTCTGAGGACAAAAGCAATATTGCAAGCAATAAGGGTTTGCTCTATTACTAACAAATGCTTTGTTCTGACGCACTTGATCTTGATGGTTTGCGGCTGCTGTAGGCAGAGGAAGCTAGCTGTAAAATTGCATTACAAAAATTCTGAAGATGTTGCACTCCACATAAGTTTTAATATGAAAAAAAAGGAAATTTTAAAGAGTAAGATGAATGGGCTGTCAGCCTGAAAGCACAGAGAAAGCTAAATTTAAAAGTTGGACACAGTTGCGCAAGACAGTGTTATGCCAAAACCTGTAATATTAGCACTGAAAGGAGAGCCACAGGCAGCAGAGGGTAAGGTGGTAAACTTCAGCCTTATGATAGTGAACTTATCCCCGCTAAGGGAGTTTGTGAACTAAATTAATAAGGAAACAACCTACTGGAAAGGATTCAATTTGTAATTGGACCAGAGGAAAAAGTATCCATTATAGGATTAAAAAGAGGTCACGCTCTGGTGTTGCTGACTTGGTTCTCTCACTATTCTGTTCTGGGTCCATCTCAGGACATGCTCAGAGGTTGAGGGAAGTTGCAGGACAGAGGTGGACAACTGTGCTTTTCAGTCATATAGACCAGTTCTTTACCTGTGGTTGAGGCTAAATGAAGAGGTAGGTAGGATTTGTGTGGGGCGGGGGAATACCAACTTCCTGAACATCTGCTGCTCTGCACATGTGAGAACTGATGCAAGATGGTTTATCTCTCAATTTAAGCTACCTCCTTAGAGTGGGCAGGGAATGAGAACCTAAAAGCATGTATACAATGAGGGGTAACGTGCACTTTGATCATTATCACACTGCTGTTTTTTTGTGTCTTTGTTGTCATATAATCTAACACAAGTAAATACATAAACAGCAGATACTGTTTATGATTATCTTGCCCAGTTTACCAGCATTTGACTAGAGAAAGCTTTCTCATCCCAGTAAATCCACACTGGATTTTAAATTGCTTGTGGCACCAAGAATGTGATAAGTCGTCTCTCTATTCATGCTGATACAGGACTTCCGGTCCTTAAAACTTCACTCTTGCCTGGAACTGCTGCACAGACAAATTGCCCTATTCAGTGCTACGAACCTCCTGAGTCCTTCTATCTAGAGTCCTAGAGCAGGACCTGATTTGAGAAGGACAGAAATTGAAATTGTGCTTTTCTATGCACAAATTAAAAAATAAGCTTATGTTTCTTTTACTTCAAACTTGTCATGACCTGCCTTTGTTTCAAGCCCAAAAGCCTTTAAGCAAAGTGCAGCCACTTACCAGTGTAGAGAGAGAAATTGTATGTAGCTATTATCTCCCACTAAAGTTGCTGCTATGGCTTATGTCTGCCATTCGCTGCACAGTAATAACAAAGTTTGTTTCTGAAAATGTTTATGTTATCTATTCTAAATATTGCTATTTGGTTTATTAGAGGGTTTATTGTTTTCTTCTAAGAAGGAACATTTAGAAGTGAAGAAGAAGCCTTCTGATTATTTACTTTCCTCTCCTGATTATTTACTTTCTTGAGGCCCTGTCAGGAAAAGCATAGGCTTGTCTTCACTGCTACAATTGTTGAATGGCCAGATGATCATAATACTGTGTCACAAGAAAATGTTTTTAGTGAGATACTAGGCAGAGGTCTGGTGTATTTCTAAACTGTATGTCAGGCCTTGAAAGTTTTCAATTGATTTGTCTCCAGGTTTAGTAAAATGAAAACCTCCATGGTAAGGGGTTATCACAAATATATCACAGCTGTGTAACTCACAGGAGCAATGGTCATACTGAGCACTTATATGTAGACCTCGAAGAGCTTTTAATCACTGGATGCTTAACTAATTTGCAGCAGATATCTTAGCTAACAATTAGAGCCTCCCTTTAATTCCCACAGTATTTGTGGGCAGACTGTAACCCTCTCAAACTGTTCAGTCACTCAAAGCTCTTACAGAAGTATCTCTTTAAGGAATTCTTTCCAACTGCTACATTTCACTCCTTAAAAATAATTAACACATCAATTTCTTAATTTATTTTGATGTAAAATAATCTAGTAAGTATTTAGCACTTACTGTGTTATTCAAAAAGCTTCTTTACTGTTCAGTAAAAGAACATATTGTTTATAGAGTAGCAGAAGTTCAATTTTTAATGTAATTATTTTAAATAATGCTATAGGTATTTGAAATTACATACCAAGATGTCATTGCTACTGGCCCTGTTAGTAATGGAAAGTCAGAAAAATCTTCTTTGACTATATATACACTATATCTTTAACAATTTAAACAATTTAAAAGAATAAAACAAAGAAATTACTGTTTATATGAAGAAAATGTTTCTGCCCTCAGGGTATTAAATATTAGTTCTGGAATTCCAACACCAGGAATGTCCTTCTTTTACCAAAAGCCTTGGTAAAGAAAGAAAGTAAGAAAAAGCTGGACTGTTAGTTTCTAATGGAACCACACAAAGGGAAAACAGTGTTTGCTGGCAGTTCCAGAATGAAGGAATTGCAAATGCAAAACTGGGTGCCAGCTCACTTAGGATGTACCATCTGTATGTTACTAGATGACTTGTGGGTGAGGGTCACAAGAGGTTTGTAGCACCATTCAAAATGTGATCTTCACTGAAGGCCATTTTTTAAATGCTTCTGAAAGCCTTCTCCTGCCTCTTGAGCAAAGTGTTCAATAAGGATTTGCCCATCACAAAAATCACACGCAATGACCTATGCCTTCTCCAAGATGCAAAGCCAAAGCACTTCTATCTATGCCTACATTATATATGTATAGACACATAACTATGTATATAAACTATTTTATATCTTAGCCTATTTTATTTATATATATGCTTGCATATCTATGTGTATATTTTTATATATATTTATATGTGCATTAACCACACACATACATATATTTATGTATAACCAGATCATGTAGTAGTAACTTCTCAGATCAAATGTGTTTCCAAGTATGTAATTAGAGAAGACAGGTATAACATTTGTCTTTGGATGTTTTCAAAAATACAAATGCTATTTACTTCCCTTCCTTTCAAATAAAGAAACTTCTGTGTTGATCCAGGTGTTCACTTCTACCTTTCTAACAGAGAAACCAAAACACATAGCAACTACAGCCACGTGCAAATAATCAAAGCTCTTTCCCAAGTAATTAAATCATTCATTATACAAAATGCCCTGGCATAAAGGTGGCATTTAAGATGAAACTATCACTGAATTTCTTTTTTGTCAAGTACTTTCTCTGGACTACTCTATAAATTAACAGAATTATTTCAAATAAGTTTTTTTTGTCTGCGGTCTTCTGCCAGAATGTTGCATGTAAACATTGTAACGTAGAAAAGCATATGAAAACTGGAAATTTACAATTTATATCTTCAAACACTTCATGTCTTCTTTCCTGTTTTAAAACCCAATTTTATAGAGAGGTTAAATATTCATAATTTTGTTTTCCTATATATTTTTTTCATATAGCATATTAAAGAATCAAATTTTTAAGTATGTTAGTATGTTAAACATATTGCCAACATTTAAAGTAGTCTGACTATCATAAATATCTAAGTAAGATTTAATGTGAGATGTAAGTAGCAAATTTATATATTTTTGCTTTTCAAGGCTTACAGTTAATGAGAAGGAGATACAATTTTAAAATCCCTCCGTAATTTCTTTTGATGGGACAGCTGTATTCTGCACACATGGCAACCTGAGTGAATCCATTCTTGCATTGTCATGTATAATAGAGAGCTACTCAACACAACATAAACACGTTAATATTGAGGATTCCACAAACAACACAAAAATTATGTGGAATTGAAAAAAACATTTTATAAATAATTCTTGTCTGTTTTTCAGTTTTTCTTTCCGTATTTCAGATTTATGGGATTTTTTAAATAGCTTGAATTACTTATTGAACTTCTAAAATAGATTTGTTCATGTTTCTCAGCATGATGGACTGCTGTTTTAGACTGCAAGAAGTAAACACACATTGAAAATATAAATATCTCCTTTTTCTGCTTTTCAGACTCTGTATAGGGTGACTTGATCACTAAAGTAGAGTAAATGCACAGAACTAAGTGACAGAAGACTTGTAGCTTATAATGTGTCCTCTCAGTAGAACTTTACGCTTTTTTACTGGTCCTTTCCACTAGCAAATTGTTGTCTATTTGATCTTCTAAATTACTACTAGAATTTTGAAATCACTTATATCTGACTTTGTGGCAAAGGCAGCAGTCCTTCTAGTCCTCTTTCTTACTGGGAAAGGGAAAAACCTCTAAGTTATATTAAAGTACTGAGAGAGTGAATGAGTGTGGGAAAAGTGATCAGAGAACTTAAAAAATTTTTTCAGAAGTAAAATGGATAGGAAAGCATTTACATTTGCTCTTTAGCAATATTGCATGTAATTAAAATAGAGAATCTATGGAACATAACAATATATAGCAGAAATTATGCAAAAATAGAAAACTTTTTTACAGAAACTAGATGCCTGATATTGAGGGACAGGCTGGATTACTTAAACTTTGACTGAAAAAATATGGCTGAAAGTATCTTCATTAATGCCATTTTTTCAGTGGAAGAAATTATAAGTGGACCTTGCATGCGTCATAGGTCCTGGTTCCCTACACTGATAAGAAACAGCTATTTTGGTAGTTGGAATGTTTTGCATAATATATTGGCATAGATTGATCCTAGTTCTGCTTGTGTTTGTGAAGTTTTTGGTGGTGCAAATTTACACTGGCACCATGGTCTGTTCAAGCATTTCAGTTAGTTTCAAAGCTACCAGGTCATAAACATCTAAATGTAGTTCACCTCATTTCTGCTTTTGCCCTCAGTGACTATTTTTGTTGCATTTTTCACCTAATACAAAATATAAACCTTTGCAGTTAAAGGATTTTAGTATCTTTACAAAAGCTGCAATAATGAAGAAGTCACAGCAGAGTCCTGTACAAATGTGCATGAACGCCACCTTTCTAAAATTGTCAGGGCATTAAAAGTTTTCTGTTGATGTTGTTCAAACCCTTCAAACGAGTCTGAAGGAATTGGTTCATTTATGCCATTCATTCTTGTTTTCAGACATCCTGCGCCTCGTGTCTCTCCTTGTGTGCTGTGTAGGTGTACGGCAATGCAGAGCTAGAGCTTGAAATCTTTCTTTAGGAAGAAGAGCACTGCATGTGTGTGTTTGTCACACACCACAGTAATACAGGCTCTGAGTTTTGAGCACACTGAAATGCTAATGCTGCTACATATAGTTTAATATTACATATAGGTCAGCGTTATGTGTAAAGGGGAGAATAACATTTCCCCAAGGACAGATAATATTATTTATAACAAAGTTCTTGCACTTTTCAGTGATAGTATCAGTTGTTTACAGCTGACTGAAACAAGAAGTTGGGTTGGTCTGATAAGGGACCCAGGCTTGGGTCCAAGCCCAGATCCTTTTACCAAGGCTGCCCCAGAATGTGTTTTAAGACTGTGTAGCCAGGGAGTTGCTGGAAAAATAGCAAAAGTATTTTTAGGTAAAAACCTGGCTCCATGCAAAATTTTCATTAACATTCATGATTTCAAGATTTATCCCCTACTGTGAGGCTGATAAATCTTTTGTACAGGGCATTTTTAAAATAAAATCCATTGTTAACGCCAGAAATACAACACTGCCTAGACTGAGTGAAAGGCTTAATTTTATTTTCATTTATGAAGATTATGTCTGTTAAGAGAGCCTCTAATAGTGAAATCACATTCTGGTATAATGATTATGTTGATCTTTTAGGCAATTTTCTGCTTTGAACATTGTGGAAGGAACAGCAGCTGAAATACTTTTGATAATGAAACAAGCAGTAGCATGAAAATAATTGATCTCCAAGTGGGAAACTTTCCTGTTATAGAATTTCATAATTAAAACCTCAATCAATGGTATTTCTTAGTTGGCAATTGCATATGCATTAGTAAAAATATCAGCAAGCCAGAAGATAACACGTAGGTTCCAGTGGTAAACTGAATTTAAGACTCTATCCCTTTTTTAACTTTGTTTAGACAATGACAGAAAATTGGAGAAAAGATGCAGAAAAAGAAGGGGATTAATTTCTTATGAACCCTGCAGGACATAACAAGGACGTATTTTTACTAGCGATCTACCAGTGGTACCTGCCGATACTCAGAAATCGGCCCCGTGGAACCCAGCATACCCTTGCGGAACTGATTTGGGAAGGGAGGGAAAACCCCGGAGCCGCAGCTCTGCCCTCTTGCCCCCCGCCCGGCCTGCCCTGTGCTCCCTCTGCTCTCTTTTGCTGCGGTCGCCGATCCCCCAAAGCACCTGCGTTTACAGAGGAAGCGGTTACCCTGACTACAAAAACACGGATTGTATGGAACGTCTCAAAACACTATCACTAAAACTTTAGTTTACATTGATTATTTTCGCTTTTAAATGTGGCGCTTTCCCCCCCCACACACACACCAGTGGTGTCTACTTTCCACTTTCTTGCCGCTGCCGTTCCCCGCTGGGTGCTCAGGAGCAGCTCTGGGGGTTCCGTTTCCTCACGTTCCCGCCGGCCGCGCGCGGGGCGGGGGGAGCGGTGCGGCGGGCGGCCAGCAGGGGGCGGCCACACGCTGCGCTGCGCCCCGCGCCGCTCGCGCGACGCCCGCAGCGGGAGGGGCCGGGCCGGGCCGGGCCGCCGGCGGCACCGCCCGGACCCACAGCCCGGGCCCACGGCCCCGCGGCCCGGCCGCGCTCGGTGAGGGCTCCTCAGCCACAAGAGACGGGCGGGGGGACCTCAGCCACAGCAGTGAAAAGAAAAACTGTCTCCAGAAGTACATCAGCCGGTCCGCGGTAGAAGCTACCTACCCGGTGGGAAAAAAACCCTGTTTTGTCACTGCCTATCTGGTACCTCTAAAATAAACAAAAAAGCCCAACCCTTTTAGATCGAAATATAATCAGGAAAAAAAAAATCCTGCATTTAAAGCGTGTCTACTTCAAATACATAGCAAAAAAGATAGTGGTAATCCTAATGACAGTACTGCTGAGATCAAGCTTACTTCTGATAATGTGGTCTTTGCTCTACTGCAGTGACTGATACTTCCTTTGTTTTGAAACATATTGGAAAGGCCTGTATTGATAAGTGCATGAGTTGAGACTCTCTCAACTAAAGGTTTTGAAGTAGCCCCTCCTACAAGCATGAACATTCTCAAGGGGATTTATGTTATTTCCAAGGGCAAAATATAAATGAGCCTCCACTGCATCAGATGTTAAATGAACATGAAAGATACTGTATGGGTAACTTGTTCAATTTTGTATCTGCTTAAATGCAGTTTACCTACCTTTATATTTTTTGCAACATAACTAATTACTTTTTTTAACTAGTAGCAGTGGCTGTATAGTAGGTTAAAACAGTCATAGGTTGTCCTTTTCTTATCTTGCTACCACAGCAAAATCACTTCTTAAATCAGCAGTGCGTAAATGTAGAGCAGCAGCATGAAGCTGAAGTGCTAAACAGTGGACTGCAGTGTTCTGTTACTGGATTTCTCTTTTTGTACAGATTCAGACAGTGATTTTCCCATCATAATTGCTGTAGCTCAAATCTTTAACGCTTAGACAAGCTTTAAGGTAGACTCGTATACTACAGGGAGTGCATATGCTTTGATTCTAGTCCCATCTACCCATGAGAATCATATTCTCACTTCAATTCCCTTCTTCCCTTTCTGAAAAAGAAAGATGGGAGTGATTTAACATTGATTAGAATTACATTACGATCAGATTCATCTGCACATAGGTGTGCTGATAGTACACAGGCAGTATACTTGCAATTACCCTCTTCTCCACTTATGAATCCCCCACCAGTGGGAGGTTTAGACATCGATCTCAGTCCAACTTCCCAGTAGCCTCCTGACCTCCAGTTTTACCTTTCTGACACTTTTTTTGTTTTTGTTTTTTAGTTCATCTGAGGGAGTATTTTTAAAGTGATTCAATCCATTTGAGCTACAGATTATGCATATGAAAACATATTAGTTAATTATAATTGAATCTTTTGAAAAACTATAGCCTGGTTATATTTCCTTTCTCATATTTGTTTTTCTCCTTTCTTATGGGATGATCATCATAATGCTATCAGAGTGTTGTCTAGGTTGAGGAATTATAATACTTATCTCCCATCTTTGGCAAGTATAAGCAGCATTTCTACAGGGCTTTTCACAAAAAGGTAGATTTCAAAGCATAACCAAAAAAAGGGCATGCATGCATTTACCTTGTTTAAATAGTTTGCAAAGAAATGTGCCTTCCATCTAGTATGATAAACTTGTGAAGATACTCTACATCCAAAGTCTTTGACTGAACTAAAAAACTAGCAATCAAAGAACATCTTTCCCTGAAAAGATGGCCTTTATTCTTTTGAGCTCCCTTGTGCGGGAAGACATTTATCAGCCATGAGATTTAGAACATCAGTTAGATATCTTGAGCAAAGTTCATGCAATGCACTAGTCAAACGGACCAAGACCACCAACTTGGCATGAAATTTTGTCAGTGTACAGAGGAAGATCAGATCACTTGCAGCAGCCTGTGTTGCCAAGTCATTCTACAGCATTTAGTAACGACTGAACTTCAAACTTCCTGCTCAAGCACCTTGCATCACTATGGTTTGGCTGAAAAGTGACTAAGAGCAGATCACCAGCTGTCTGGATGCCATATGGTTGTCTTTCTGTAAATTATGTGGATTACAGTCTGAATTGAGTCTTTTACATGTCAGCAAAGGAGAATGCACCATGCAGCTGAACTCTTCCCATCAGTACTGATCCGTCTTCCTCCTGGGTTCAACTATTCTTTGTTTTGTATAATTTCTGATGTAACAGTGATGCTGCTTGATGTCTTTTCATGATATTGCCAGCTGAATGGATCAATCATGTAGTAATTGAAAACAGATTTTAAAAAGCATTAGAGGAAGAACTGGGTTTTTTTAGAGTCTGTAAGAGAATAGATGTAGCAGTGGAGATGATGTCTCCTACCTTTTCTGATGGGATGCATTCGCCTCAAAAACAACTTGCATTAGATTAGCTCCTTGTTCAGAAGGTAGGGATTTCTGCTACTTCTCAAGTGAGACATCAGTAATGCATGGTCATCAGTGTCTAGTGCTAAAGAGAAGCCCAGGAAGATAAAAAAGCATGATTATTTTTAGTGACTGATTATACTGATGGCAACTCTTCTCATTGGTATAGTCTTACCAACCAACCTGAAATCTTATCAACCAGCCTGTCTTGATACTGTCAGCTGTCTTTGCTAGGTGGAGTTGTTTTCCCTTTATCTGGATTCTCTAAAGGTCTGTTGGGGATAAGAGGTATGCTACTGGGTGTTGAGGAATGATGTAGCCAGGGTTAACCTTGACCATGTCAGTCAAACAAAAGTGTACTTGGATGAGAGTATGGAGAGGAGATGCCTTGTCTGAATGATTCACTGATTATTTTGGTAATACCATGATAGGTGCTGTTAGTCAGTCTCTCATGCACCAGCAAGAGTTTGAGTAATTGAACAGGAAATGCGTCAAGGCATTGTTAGAATGTTGAGAACCTGAGTGAATGTGCTGACATTGGGGAGTACTGGTGGACAGAAGACAATTTCCAGCCCATGGTTTCCATTAAGCCTCTGTGTTAGCAGTGTGGATTGCCTAGGTTTCTGCAAGAGTGTGCCACCCTTCAAAAAGAACAATGAAACCACTTTCCCCTACTCTTATAGTTCTGCTACTCATCTTTGTTCCTGTTCCATTCTCATCTAATACATAACATTTTCAAATTCCCCAAAAAAATCCTCCAGTAATTTGAGCATACAAAAAGCCTCGAGAGCAGGGACTTCTCAAATTAAAGGTCTGGTTTCCATCAGTGCCTCCCAAACTCAGCGCACTGTCTCTGTGACAAACCGCAGGTGAGAACATATACTGTGCTTCTTCAGGTTTTAGATTCCACCTGTCTTCTGAGGTCCTGGACTTTTAACAGTGATACACCTCGTAGGACCTCATTCTGGTGGAGTGAAGGGTGAGCGATATGGTAAAAATATACATTGGGCAAGGCTGAGGAAAAGAAGATTAGACATTGAAAGTGCAGTGGAAGCAGAGAGAATGGCATAATCTTAATTAACAATTTAATGGAAAATAGTAACTATGCTGATATGCTACTTCCTTCACATTTTATTCATACAGTGATTGCTTGCTTTAGAGCATTTAATATCACTTCTCCTCTGTGTTACACTTGCTCATGTTTCTATTCACATCTTTAGGAGTTTTCCTTTACCTTTATAAAAGCTCATCTGTCATAGGTAGTGTCAAAACATCATGCCACTCAAACCCAGGACACATACTAATGATGCTACAACTTCCTCAGCATTTCTCAGTCCCTGTAGACCTTTCTTCCTGCTTCTACAGTAATGGGGAAAGCCTGCCACCCCCCCTGCTTCCTACAACAGAGGGTGCCTTCAGATGCACAGCCTTGCTTTGCGCTCCAACTACCTTCATGTGTATTTTAGGAACTGTGAGTTTATGCTTGATTATTGCCTATGACAGTATTTAGAGCAATGGATTCATATTTATCAAAACATTTATTTAAAAATACCAAATGAGCAGTAGAGAACTTACAGAAGCAGACTGACTAAAGGTATAGAAAGCAGAGCCATGAGATGTCACTGCACTCTGCATGTCATCCCTTAAGGGTCATCTACCAAAGCCACACCACTGTGTTTGGTCTTGTCATGTTACTGCTGCTTTTTTAGAGCCACTGCACAACCCCCCCAATATTTCCAGACATATGGTGTGGTCCCACCCACTATATAATGTCATGTGGGATAGGGAATGAAGGTAATGAGTTCATGGCACTTCAGACTTGGGTGTGTGTGCAGCTAGGGGACATGAAAAACCTGAATACAGGATATTTCTTATATACACTTCAGAATCTAAGGAACAGGGTTATACCATGCAACAAAACTCCCTAGAGCTTGGCTTGCTTAGATCTGGATTACATCTTCAAAGCTGTACTTAGAATTTTGATAGTTGAAGTTGTGCTCATTTTGCCACTTGTTTTAAAATAATGTTTTTCTATAAGAAAAAATACGGGCCAGATGGTACTTTTTCTAAATTACAGTAACAGTGTTTTATAAATGACTGCAAGTCACTGACTGAATACATGAGATTATATAAACACAAGAATTTTATACCTTTTATACAAGACATGTAAAGTACATTACTAACAGTAATAGTTGGATACAGACCTACCTAGTCTTCTGCTTTCTGTGGTTTCTCTCTGTTTCTTGCTCTTCTGTTCCAGCACTTACAGCTCAAATGAACTCAGTGCCACACACCTGGCTCTTGCTCTGGGACCTGCCTGGTCACACACAGCTGATAACTGTTCAGTGGGCATCTGCTGAGCACAGCCTCCAAACAGGAGAGGGACTCTGGTCCTTTCAGAAGGAAGAATGTGTATTTTCACAAGTCATGTTCCTCCCAGTCTTTATCATTATACCAAGTTTACCCTCACCTAGGAAATGTGGAGAAAGTTGCAGTTAGAATATACTTTATCTCTGCATTCTGTGTTAGAATTTTACATCAAAGATGCTAAAAACAGAGCAGTGGTTTTGGTGTTTTTTTTTTGTTTTGTTTTTTTTTTTTTTTTCCCTAAGAATTATAAAACATCTCAATGGCAGAGCAGGGGATAAAACCCTAAACTACCAAGAGTGATCCCTTTGCAGGTCATGAGCCCAACACTTTCCCTGAGAGCCAAGGTTAATATTTATCTATGCCCCATGGCAGTAATTTCAAAGGTGTTGATCTTGGGGATTAATTGCTGCTTTAAACAGGCAGTTAACAGTTTAAACAACATTTTTATTGGCATACAGTAGTTAAATACCTACCAGTGTGCTGATGGGTTTATGATGATCAAAGTGAATTAAGAGTCTGTCTTTGAGTTACACGCTGTTAGAGGCACTGGGTCATTTGAATACCCTGGATTAATGTATGTGAGATGTACAGTAGCTGGTGTACACAGAGAAGAAAATGTTAATTTTGAAATATTGCACTTCAGACTATTTTCTGTTCTATTTACATTCAGAAATGAAGCTCTCAGGCTACTGGTGCTCCAGTGACCTGATGCCTGAGCACACATGCTCCTGAGGTCACAGTCCAGGCTCTGGTGTTCATATTTCAGCACTGTTTTTTCAAGGGATAAAGCACCATGCTTGGAAGAAGTATTTGGATGTCACAGGTTCTACACTGCACTGTGTTCACAGAAGTGGCTGAAGAATCAGCTGCAAAACTCATTATACTTATAAACTTGTTGTTTGGGTTCAGCACAGTTGATACACTATTTAAATGATCACTGGCATTAGAGGAAAATAACGATATTTGTAATCCCATTTATTATCTCCATTTTTATGGTTTAGTGATTAGGCATTTTGAGATCTTCAGTGTGATCAGAAGCCTGATCCCTGTACTCTGGCTGCCTGCTATAGGTGCCAGTGTCAAACAGTGTGGCTATGCCAGCTTTTTGCAGGGAACCACAACCTGGCAGCGTCCACAGTGCCACTGAAGGGAGTTTTACATGCCTCTTTGGGCATCTGTGCCAGAGCAGGTTGTACAAATGTGCCAGAGGGAATTTCTGAAGGGAAGGCAGTATGTCTTTCCTGCAATTGCACTGTGACATGGAAGTATCTGAGCTACGGGGATAGTTATAGCTGTGCAGCACAGTGCCTGAGCCTCAGTACTAGGCACACACTAGTCCCCAGGACATGGATTCCTATCTCTATTTTTCAACCCCATTGAAAAACACTGTCTCTGACTACTGTTAATGATTTGGTTGCAGCAGGCCAATTAATCAGAGCCAACTTGTGATAAATGTTTCTCCCATATAAAATTATGACAGCTTGCTGTCTAAGTATAGGATACTTCAGCTGAGAATTGTGACACATGGATGTAGCGAGGCTATTTAGTGCGGCACAGCTGGTGTGCCTGGCTGCTGCGATTCCATGGGACACTGCTCGCAAACCATAGCTAGCCTCTTGCCTCACTGCTATTTATTTGTGTTGTCTGACTTCTTGTTTCCTAATTAAAAGTGACACATACAGTTGGGAAGAAGCTGATTGGCCTCTTAAAATAATTCTGACCAGTTGATTGAGTTTTCTAATTAGTTAAGCACAAATTTTGGTATTATGGGGACACTGCTGGAATAGAGCACAGAAAGCCAAGCCTCTGCCTTGTTCCCATATATGGAACGTGAAACCAGAAGCTGTCTGCAAAAATAAATAATAGGTGTGGGGAGAAAATTACACTATAAAAATATAAGAGATATTTTATTTATAAACCACCTTCTTAAATAAGAAATAGTTGCAATTCTTAATTCCAGACTGTCTCCCTGCGCCTCTCCCTTTCAGTGGCTACATTGCTGTTAATTTACCTCTGATACCTCAGATCCCTGGTGGCTCATTCCTGTTTTTTTCTCTTCTGTATCTCTCACCGAGAACCTAACTCTTAGATTCTGAGAATTAATTACTAAATAGGCTGACTGTAAGGAAGCTACCATAGTCTTAGATACTGCAAGGTTTTAGGTAGACTGAAGTCCAGTATGCTGGTCTTGCTATCAAAGTATTCATTTTGTATTTGACTCAATTACTGAAAATACATGTAGTTACAGGAATATATAATCTATTCAATACGGCTAGAGAAAGCACTCGACATTCCGACTCTCTCTTTCAGAGAAAACAAGTAGGATTTTAAGGATTTTTTTAGCGAAAGCTGGGCTTGATCCGACCTATCATACATTCACATAGTCATGGTAAACTTGTATTTCCTGCAGTTTGAATTGAAATGCAATTTTATGGTGTTTTTCCCCAAGTTCTAGAAGAATGTACCAGGTATTTTTTGTTTTGTTCCATTTACTGAATTATGTTAATGTGTTCCATTTACCTGGGATTCTGTAGCTTCCAAACTAGGTTCTCTGTGCTATAAATCTTGGTATTGGTCAATGTCAAAAATAGCATTATCACTTATGTTCTCCTCTCTGCTTCATTTATCACTATTTATCTTCTCCAGAACAAGTACCAGGAAGGTGATCCTGAATGCTGGAAGTCTGGGCTGATTGCGTTGTGTAATATCATTACTGTTGGCTGCTTCTGCTCCTGCTAGAGTTGAACTCCAGCCAAAAAGTTAAGCTAAATTGGATGAACTCTGAGAATACTTATGGACTTGAGTGTGCCCATTTGTGAAAAACACTGCAAAGGTGAGAATTCGAAAAGCTACAATATTGAGATTGCTCACTCTTGGGACTTTAATTTGATTTCTCATTTGGAATGAAACACATTTCAGAAACATCCTGGCCTTTGCCACATTCTACTTTTAACCAAGCACCTAAAATTTAAGCTGTGGCTTTGAAGGGGAACTCAAACAAGAATAGCAATTCAAACTCTTAATCCCATGTTTTCTCAGTTTACATCAAAAGCTAGGTATTTCACCCACATAATTAACTATTAGCTTGTACAGTTGAAGGATGGGTTTCATCTTCTTTTGACTGAAAGCAGATGTTTTATGTTTGCCCTAGAAAAGCAGACTTTTTACAGAAACTTGTAAAAGGGAGATTCGGTACATGCTCTGTAGCTTTTTCCTTTGTCCACTGGTATACAGATTACACATCATCCAGGACATTTTTTCCAGTCCCTTTGATTTGCTGATATTTTTCAAAAGGTATGTAGAAGTTGATTACAGCACCATAGAAACTCAAGAGGAAAAGTTGATGTTCTTATCTTCTACCTCAGCATTATATCCAATAAAGTTTATTTCCTGCAGATTATTTTAGCTATGTTTATTATATGAAAAAAATAAGTTTGTTAGGAAATCAGTCTTAATTGGAAAAAAGTATCTACCTTTAAGGAAGTAGGACAGTCTTACCTCATAAATGCTATATTCTTGATACATATACTTTAACCAGATACTCGAGTTCTTGAAGGACGTAAATACGGAGAACTGAGTTGGATTTATGTCCTTTTCTATGTAGAGAAAATGAACGAGAACATTTTACATTCTAATTTTTAATTAGGTCAGAGAGCAGCCAAGATTGACTTTCACAACTGTTTTTTTAGGGTGTCATTCAGATTGATGGGGAATCTGGCTGATGTGTCTCAACAAGCAGAAAAAATCAGAATACTCATTCATGCCTTGCTATGAATATATATGCTCAAAATATGAGAGTCTGATTCCTGTCTCTCTCCATATCAGACAGCAGAATGTTTTAAACCTGGGACTCACCTCCAAATGCTTTGACCATCATTTGGCAGTGGCATCACTTCCCTCATTGTTGTACCTCAGTTGAAAAGATATGAGCTACAGAGAGGCCTATGAAGACAAGACTTTCTGACAAGGGCAGAAAGATCAAACTCACTGGAGCATGGTGCTCAGGAGTGATGGGTAGGTCTCATACGTCTTCTATGAATATGTAAGGGATTTTGTTGCCAATATGTTGGCTTTTGTGTCTTTAACCATTATATGTCTAGTGTTCCTCATGAACAAGGAGTTTAAGCACCTGATGCAGGATTTTGGTTTCCATTAGGTAGGACGGCTGTAGCCTTACAGGACTCAACATTTAAGACTCCGAAGGAGAGAGCTTAAGTTGTTAACCCATAGAGTCTGAAGAAAATTTGATTTTTTGTTGCTAGATATTCAACTTCTACCAGCATTCAGAATAATCTTTTTTATTTAGATTTGACTGGAGAACTGCATTTTTTCCTTAGGGAAATCATACTATTAGAGTTCCTGCCTTTGTGACCTCAAAAATAGGTGCACATATTGCACAATACTTGGGGCTACACATTAAATTAATTCAGAAACTGGCAGTAACACACCAATGGGTTGTTGTTTCTCTCCTGTACTTTTCCCTGGTGAGCAATAAGACCTGGGGATAGTCCATAGAATAAGTAAACTGTTCAACCAGACAACGTTGATGATAAATAATTTCCACAAAATTGCACTTTCAATGTAATTTGCAACAGAAGGCACATTCACGTGATAGGGCTAAAAGGCTTGTAGCCATATGAAATATCTCTCTTTTAAAACCAGGCAGTTGTTTAGTTTTGTCTAAAAGTGGAAGATTGTGGTTTACAGTGGAAGATTGCAGTTGTTTGTCTTCTCATCAGCCATTTTAGATTAGGGCATCTGTTTTTATTATTTTCAAACAGAAATGTCATGCTCACCATGTTCAGTTACTGTGCATCACTCCTATTCAATAGGGTTGGAATTTGGTCTTTGAAAATGCCTCAAATGTCCTGACAGTGTGAAAGTTATAGACAAAACTTACCCTAGACAGATAAGAAGAGGATGCTGGGGGCATTCCTCCTTCCCCAGGGAATGAGTGTAAATTTAACTGAATTAATCTACATGCTTTTTCTCTACATCTGTAAACTCAAAGATCTGTTATGAATATAAGAATAATTTGGTTTTCCCATGTTCCCAACAGCATGAAAATAACTTTTCAGAAAACACCTAGCTTTCTCAGCTGTTGACATGTTTGGAAAGAGTCCAATAAAGCTTTTGCCTGGAGAAGCCTCACAGCCTCTGTATGAGACAAAATTCAGACAGGTCGTATGGCATAACCAGTAGGTCAGATGTTTCTGTGGTAAACCACCATGCTCTTCTAAGCGCTGCTGCTTTTTGCCACTCAGTTAGTGTTCCGAGCTGTTTACTTGTTCCCAGGTGGGAAATCAAATGCTGGGAGAGCTGGGCTGGACTGCAGCGTGACTCAGAACCCATTGCCATATTCCTTTGAAGGCAGGATCTGGCAAGATGCACTATGTGGGCTCATACCTTAAATATGCACATGTAAATATACAAACTTCAGTCCTGAGGAGTAATTTATCTGAGATGACTGCTTGCTTATTCCCTGGAGAGTAAGAAAAGAAAGCATACAGGTAGTAGGAGAAAGTGTCAATGTATGGTAAATAAGCCTTCCCCTTCCTCTGCCCTTAATACTGTCTGGATTCTGTAGGGTCAGGCAAATATCCTGCATATTGTTCTTGTCTCAGCACTGTGGTAAATTGGGACCATCTCCACTGAAGTCACTGGTAAAGTATTAGCACATAACCAGTCAGACTTACAGGATTTCAGATGCCATTTTATTCATTTGAATTTATATATTCAGAATGAAGTTCTTTGGAATGTGCTACATTAAGAATAAACACTTTTTGTCCTGCTGTGTAGCATTGGTTTACCTAGAGATAAAGGCCTGCTTCTTATACCTATGCTTATGAGCCATTCTGCAGTGACTTCCCTTATATACTAAGGAAGTTGAGTTGGAGTAATTCCACTTACAGTGTGTGATATGATGCAACCTTATTGCAACTCATCTGCAGCAATAACACGTATTGCCGCAGAAATGTGAAGAAACAGAAATATATTTTTGTGTCCTAGAATTGGTGTTTGAACTCTAAGCATCCATATGATTCCGTGACAAAAGCCTTTAAATTGTATTAATGCTAGGTAGGTATGTGGGAACTGATACCATATGAATGTAACCTTCATCTGGATGTTGAATACCCATTTATTTTGCGTTGTTGGGTTGATCACAGTGAGCTATAGTATTTTATATAGCTACTAAATAAACAATGTGTATGAGACTTTGCATGTTCTGGGAAGGAAGCCTCTGGATACACCCTTCCCTGTTACACAGAAGGAAGAGCTTAAGGAATGCAAAACTAGTCATTGTGTTGGAGGAAGTGGTCTTAGGAAAATGAAGAGTCTTTTAAACACATCCATGCCCCTACTCAGTTGCTGGCTGAGCCACTGATTTTCTGTGCAATCATGGACAAATCATTTAGGTTATATCTATAGTGTATAATGTACAATCCTGCAGAAATACCCACGGTGACTTTGAGAACTTTTTTTTCTTCACCTCACTGAAATTTTTAGGTCTTAAAAAGCTGAGACAGGTCACATAGATCATGTGGTACTGGGATAATAAACTGTATATTTATCAAATGGGGTAGAATACCCCAAACCATTGAAACTCTTGGGGCAAGATGCTTTCTTTGGTTAGTTGGTTGGTTTGTTTTTGGAAAGACAGAAGCAAATACCTTAATAGGAATACGGAATTTTAGACAATAAAAACTCTTCTTATTTCTGAACCTGTTTTCCTTAGATAAAGTGAAATTCTTTAGAAAATTGCACTGGAATTAAGTGGCCGTAGATCTGGAAACAAGCCTTTTTCTGTATTTGTTGTTGCACTTCTGCCTGTGTATATGTGGGACCATGAGTGTGCCAGGGAGGAGTGTAAACTGAACCTGGCCTGGCTGGTTCAATGTCCTTATCAAAATGACTTTGCCGTGTGTTTTGGGGAACAGCAAGCTGACCCTGGTGGTCTCTGTGTTACAGGATTAGGAGTGTCTGTGCTTCTAGTTAGGCACCCTGGGGACAAGCTCCAGCTCTGGTATCAACAATAGCAGCCCCAAAGCTTGCTGAATTTCTATGTAGCTAATGGAGCTGCTGCCATTTCATCAGTCCTGAGTCTTTGCAAAGATTTAAGTGCATCCCAGCATAATTCATAAGTCCCTTTCCGTACCTGCCCTTTGGCTAGAAAGGCTGCAAACTGGGAGTGACAGAATGGCTCCTGGGCTTTCTCCAGGCTCCAGCCATCCCTTCCTTGCCTCTGTGTGAGACCCCACGTGTTTGGACGCACAAGATGTCTCCAGTGTGCTACTCCTGCAACACAGATGTGGGCAGTACTTGGGGGGGGGGGGTGGGGGCTTGGTTCTCCATAGTAAGGCAACCTTTAGTGCAGTGTGCTGGTAGGAGATGCTCTGGCTGCTGCATAGCTCTGCCGCATCGCCCCACTGTGGCACCTGACCATTATGTGCTGCCCTTGAATCATCAGTTTGGGGCCTGGGGTCAGGGGTCTGGCTTTGAGGGGCAGGTGCTGTGGCAGGGAACTAAGCTGGAGACGAATGCTGGGAATGTTTGTCTGATAACTCTGTGCGCTTCTTGAAGGTGCTTGTGGCTGTTACCCATCAGGAAGAGAGTGATAGGTAAGGAAGGAGAAGTCACTTCAAGCCAATGGGAAAGGGCTGAGCAATAGCAACAAAATGAGCCTACACTTCTGTGAAGTCTGTTCTCGTCTGAAAAACATCAGTTGTAAGTTTACAATATCATTTTTCCATGTTTGCATGTGAATAAGACTGTTGCTTAAATACTCTGCAGAAAGTGAATGAGGCATTTGTGTAAACAACAGTATTTTAAAATATGAACTAAAAATCCAGGAAGTCTTTGTACACCCACTTCAGCTATTCCTCTTTTAGTTGCTCTGAGGGCCTTTCATAAAGTTCTTTTTTCACTTTTAAAAAAAGCATGCATTGTTACCATGTTTGTGCTCTGGTATTTTTGCTTTGCCTCATAGGGAATAGCTGTTTTTACGCTAACCGTTCAGCTCCACGTCTGATCCTACAGTTTTCTTCCTGACTGAAGCTCTCTGATCTTATATGAGCAAATATTTTGCAATTACATTTCACAATAATTGCAAAGACAGTGTAATAAACCACAGTAGAACTAGTTCTGGTATAGGTGGAGAATTATGAGAAATGCTATATGAAAGCATGAAAGCAAGCTAGAAGTTTGTTTTCAGAAGCAGAAAAACAGTGTGCAAAGATGGGCTGAACAGTACAGAGGTGGAAGGATATTCTGATTTTGCTAAAAGTAACGGTAGCGTTGATGGTTTCCTCTTTGCTTTGTATTATTTCCTTTTTTTTTTTTTTTTTTTTTTTTTTTTCTATATATATAATGGACATAAAGACATTTTAAAGCAAGATGAAACTTTCTTATTTCTCTATATTATTGTAGGGGATATTTCTTATTGGTTCAAATGCAATGGTTTCTTTCCAGATGCAAGATGAAAAGCCTCCACCCCCGGTTTTAAGTAGGAATAACTTCCTCAGGGGCAGGTCAGATGCCTTAGCTATATATTCAAGGCAGTTCTTTTAGAATGAAATTGTAGTTGTGATACAGGTGGCAATTGCATGAGCACTGACAGTGCTTGCACTAAGTATTCTTACAAGTAGGTTTCCTTGTTGGTGAAAACCTTGCAGGTTGTTTTTTAAAGTGCTGTGCTGTTGCTATTTAGAAGACTACTTACTTCTAGAGCAGGAACTCTGATCCAAATTCCTCTGAATTTCAGGAATATTCCAATCCTGTTTCTAATCTGTGCATTTTTAATTTGTCTCTTAGAAATACCAAAGGCGTTATTTAAGTATAAAATAGTTTCTTAAATAGTTACTACAATCTTTTTCTGAGGAAGTTGCCGCTGAGAAATTTTCTACATATAATGAGGGCTGCCTATGTAGCCCATGCAGACTTGCAAATTGGAAGAAGTGTTTTGCATGTGATAACTATGCAGTAGTACAGAAGACATTCTGGAATAGTTCAGCCACCATCCCTCACTGTTTTATAATTAGTTACCTTAGTTTAGATGCCAAACATAGAAAATTATTATGCTTCTTAACTGCCGTTTCCCATTACGATTTGGCAGCCTTAATTTCATTATATGCTGTAACAAATCTCTCTGGAAATTCTGCTAAAGAAACACAATTTTCTTAGAAAAGTAGCTAAAGCATGTGAGGGTTAAACATAACTTTTTCCCGTAAGTGTCATTCGCCTGACTTAGAATTCTTCAATAGTTACTGAGCACTGCAGAACTGAAAGTATCTTTAATTTCAGTGCTTTGTATATTTACAGAGGGATTACAACAAACTTCTACACTTTATCTACATTTTAATAGGTCAGTGTGAACATATGAAGTGTATTAAGGTGGACTGCCTTACTTATTAAACTTACGTGAATTCATCAAAAGCCCTTAGCAGTTGTATGCAATAGGGGCTGGAAAGCCATGCATGATTTGAGGTCATGCATCCAGCCAGTTTGTAAGATGATCCCTCTGTACCGAGCCATCAGCCATCCTTAGCATAGGGGCGCACTCATACACGCATTCCTGTCAAGTCATCTTGTGAAAGGCTGCTTGCTTCCAGCTTGGCTTGAAAGTGCAACCTTAATAAAACTCACTGAAGTCTGAGAGAAAATAGCAGTTCTGCAGCAGATAGTGTAGGGGAAAGAGACTGGGATATGCATATGCAGCTGACTAAAGCAGGCTACATGCTGGACTGTAACAGAGAGGAAACAATAAATCTTAACTACTATGCAATAAATATTCCAAATTTTAACTAAGGAAGCTATCCTCAGAGTGAAATTAAAAAAGTAACGGTTTATCCAAGCTTGATTACTAAAGTGCGCTTCTCCAGTCCTTTTCCCAAAGACTTTAAGGGAAATTAAGAACAAATTTAAAGAAAGAGGAAGAAAAAGTTTGTCTTAAAGTAGGAAAGGAAAGCAATAATAACATGTCAGTTTTCCTTTCCTTTGCTTTCCTGGCAGCGGTTCTTGCTCATATAGGCTGTAATAACCAGCGTCGGGGTCCAGAAGCCAGTGGGAGAAGATTTAACCGGATTCAGCATGGGCAATGCACCTATACTTTCATTCTGCCAGAACAGGACGGGAACTGTCGTGAAAGCACGACAGACCAGTACAACACAAATGCTCTTCAGAGAGATGCTCCTCACGTGGAACAGGATTTCTCTTCCCAGAAACTGCAACATCTGGAACATGTGATGGAAAATTACACTCAGTGGCTGCAAAAAGTAAGTGTTTCTTTTTTTAATTTCTCACAATAATGAATTTTTTTGCTGATGCTTATGCTGTTCAAAGTTTTCATTAGTTTCTGTGAGAACTGAGGTAGTAAGGATTGATCTAGTCCATGGCTGTGTAGGGGAGAAATGTTTCAGCCAGAGTGCACCCTTCTTAGTGACATTGCTCTTGGGTGAAGAATTTTCTTCACATTACTGAAAGAAGCAACTTCTTAAAGCTTTATCTCAAGAGACCAAGGATGTTTGTGAGCCAGAGAACACAATCCTCCAGAGACTCTAATGACAGAACTTACTAAGTATTCCTATAAACTCTACTTATAGTTCACAGCGTCAGATCAGATGCCATGCAGGATACCTGCTATTCTGACAGCAAAAGGGAGCATTTTAAAAAATCAGCATTTAAAGACACTGGGTTAAGAATATCATTGTTCCTCCATAAATAGATCCTGTAATACTATTCTGCCCAGCTAATTGCTGGAAAGAAAGAAGAAAGCAAATAGGCATTCACATCCTTAAAACACTGCAGTAAAATTTTTTAACTGTGTAGATTACACTGGACTTGGAACAGCCTGTTTTAATTTGTGTGTGTATATGTGCATTCTTTCATGGAAAGGGAAAAATTAGTTTGAAGGTGTTGCAGTAACTTAGCAGAAGTAATTATTTTTAAGAAATTGTGCAATAGCTCTGAACTTCTAATGAACTTTTCAGTATTTTATGTGTGAGCTGAAGTTTGGGCTTGAAAGTACTTAAATACATGAATAATTTCACTCATATGAGCAGTCCCATTCACTTTAAAAGGGTTACTCACTTGTGTAAAATTACATACCTTGCAGGATCCTGTCCATACCTTGATAATGAAAATACCTTGGGATAGAAGACCGGTAAAAATAAATAAACAAATAGTCTTTTTATATAATTACTTGTAATATTCCCATTCTCACACTGGCATTTTGACCTGGCAAAACTTAGAAAATTGAGCAACTGAGTGGTGCAACCAGTCATGTAAGATGGCACAAGAAAACTGCTGTATGTACCCATTTGAGTTACATGATTTAACTCTAACACAAGTTCATACTAAGAATGAAGATAAGTAAAAATCTAGGGAAGACTCTACTAGTTGAGCTAAAACTTTATATTAGCATAGTTACTGTTACCTATCTCATTTGCAAGTTTTGTTTCATCCAGACAGGATAAAAGACAGAAATATGTTAAACAGCATATACAACCATCCCCCTAAACCTACTAAAATCTTTAGAGATGATTTCCTGATCTCTTGGTAAATTAATTGTGCTCTTTGCATATCTAGCTCTAGCAAGAGAGAAAGGACTCTGTCCAGTAAACCTGTGACTATGAAACAAAATATAACCAAGCATTTATTTTTTAGACTACTTTCCTCATTTTTTAATATCTTGGTCTGCTTTGGGGAATATAAAGCTGGAAATGAGGGAATGTCTTTTGTAGAGGAAAGCATTTCTTAGGAAATTATTTTACTGTACCTTGTGAGGCTGAGGCAAACACTAAAAAGAGGAAAGTTGTTATCGGTGTTTATGCACACATGATTTTACTTCAGCAAATTGCCTGCTGAATCATGCTTATAAGACTTTACTTATTCTGTGTTTGTCCACTAGAGACTGAACTAAGATCACTGTTTCACTGTGAACTGAACATGAAGAAATATGAGTCTCTGGAGTGTGAATGTCTGAGTTAGGGTTAGTCCTCTCACACTTTGGAGGGAAGTGATTAAACAGGTAGGAAGCCCATTGAAAGGGGTTTATTTTTGAGGACTGTTTTCTTCTGCAGTGATTGTAAAACTGGCTATGGGCAGATCCATCCCCCTTCTCCTTTCCTTCCCAGCCCCCAACCCTCAACTCCCAGGGGTTTACATAAAACTGGGATTGTGCACGTATCTCCATGTGTCAGTTTTCCCTGGAATGAAAGGACCCATTTCTCTGTGTGATGGAGTATGGCTCATTCTAGACAAATGAAGCTGATGCAGCTCCATTATAGCATCTCTGAATACTGAATTTGCTTTGTTGCTGTTGCCATTACAAAGTGTCTCAGCCATAACTCATTTCCTTTCAAAACAAGCATAATGCTTAAGTGCAATGAATATATTACGTAGATATCTTGCATCTCATTTTTATACTCTGCATTTATTTTTCCCTCTAGATTTTTAGTATCAGATATAACTGCTGCTAAACTAAACAGCATTTTACAATGCACCTGCTGTGAACAAAATGAAGAATAATTAATGGTTATAGGTCTGTGACTGAAAGTGAATAGTTATAGTAAGAAATAATGCTTAAGAATTTGAGTTATATTCTGACTTTACATAAAGGAAATACGTTTATTACTTCAGGTAATACATCTAACTTTAATTAAAATTGTACATAGGCAATGTTTGACAGGGTGAATTATTTTCTCAGCACAAATACTAGCCTGCAATATTGAAAGAATATTTATTAAGAAGGGTTGTAAGAGTTATGTTTTGCTTAACTCTGTAGTAATTTAATTTAAAAATGTTTTTCCTTGATATCTAAACGATCAGATTTCTAGAAGCAAAGCAAGTAGTATTTTTTTTTAAAAAGACAATATTTTTATGCTTAAAACTGTAAGTACTTCTTTGATGACCTAAAAGCTTGGCTGTAGATAATAATGCACTTGCTTGGGGAGCCAATTACAGGCAATTAAGTCCCAGCCTTGTCCATTAGCATTTGCATATCTATAGTCAGCATAACTGGGATTGGTTGTCAAACCAGGAACATGGCAAAAAGCTCTGCGCAGAAACTACTCTGAGGAAGATGACTTAGTAAACATTTTTAGAGATTTTCCTAGAACTGTTTATTTTAATACCGGATAACTTTCCCCATTGTTTAAGCCTGGGTTTCATTTCTGCAATATGTTTATACTAATAGTTCAAAACAAACAGTTCATCACATTTTCTTTCTTGCAGTAACTAACTGGCACATGTGATACTGTTTGGGATTTAATTGCAGTGCCTAAGTATTGCCAAAGAGGAGTTACATGAAATGTTATCATCATGTCTTTCTTGGGAACTTTCTGTTAGTCAGCTTGGTATTGATGGACTCAGTATACATTCAGGATAGCTATACAGATGAGTTTTTCATATACTTATCCCTCAGTCCAAATAGTACTAACAATTTTATTGCAGTAATAAGTGAGTTTTACATGATCCATTCTTTCTTTTTTTTTTCTCATCATTACCTATGCAGAATATGATAAAAGTTTAAAACAAATGCTTAATGATAGTATACTATAAAAGGCTAAAACAGAGGTACAAGTTTGAGTTGTAAGTGAACCACAATAACTCTGGTCAGCCAGTATCCAAACTTTTTTTTTTTTTTTTTTCTCTGCAAATACTGATGGCACCACTACACTTAAACCAAATAAAGAAGCTTCAGTTCACTTCTCTTTCCCTTCAAAGAGCCTGTGCTGTCACCAGCTATAACAGAAGTATAAAATGATGAGCTGGATTCAATCATTGAAGAAATAAATTATGAGTAATTTTTCTGGGGTATCTGTAGTCATTTGATAGTCTACATTAAAGTTTATTCTTACCATGGTTTTGATAAATTATTTGTCTATGGCATTCTTTGTGCTTTCTGTTGACTTCCTTATTTTGCAGAAGTAACATTGCAAGTGCTCACTTGCATTTTAAAAATGTAAGGAAAGTAGGTTTTGAGGGGGACCTGTTATTGTATAGAAGAAACTGGCTTTTGGAAAGACAGATGTCTGTCACTGTGTTCTGTGGCGCTCCATTGAAAGTCTGCCCCTCTTTACTGTCTTTATCAGCAGTGCCTAGCACTGCAATGAAATAGTAATAATATTCATATGTATGTGGAGTGGCTGGATTTTGCCTTGGATTTTATATGGTTTGCTGAAGATATGAAAATTCCTTACATGTAACTCTTTCTGTGAAACTGTGGAAAAGTGTTGACAGAGCCTGCCCTGAATAGGGCACATCTAAAGAGCTATCATAATATCCTATGAGGCAAATTTATATTAATATAAAGATGGAGGTGGCCATAGTGTGTGTAAAATTTTGTCACATTAAGAAACCAATTTTCCCTAGTTGAACTATTACAAGGATAGTAAAAGTTCCATTTTATTTATGGTTATGTCTCACTGGGCATTTTGTAATGTAACATGTGAACTTAAAGTCCACGTAATATTTGGATATTCTGTACAACCAGGAGATCAGTAATGAACTCATGTTAATTTTTACAAATAAAAGCAGGTTGTTGGATTTGGAATCTGCCATTCTGCTTGTATAAACATTACTAACAGGTCTGTGTAAGGGATGGCTTTCCAGTAAATCTTTCATTTTTCAAGGTGGACAAAGGCTAAAAAGAAGCAGTGAGAAAGCTTCATCCAAAACTGGCCGCTAGACTTCTGTTTGGCATCCAGCTTGAACCTGGATTTCTTGTCTAGACCAAGGGGCTATTTACTGTTCTAGATGCTCCTTTTTTGCTTTGCAGTCAGTGAATTCTCATATCCAAAGCAGAGCCTCATTCCAATGATATTTGAAGTGCAGCTCCCACAAACAAGCTGAGAATCAAATGGTGGGATTCAAATTAGGGAGATTACTTATATAGTATGTACTACGTAATAGGTAAGTATATATAAAAGTCAAATCCAAGGAGCAAAGATAAGTTCATGGAAACAAATTTGTTCTAAGAAAATTCACATTTGAATGTAAAACCAAAAATATTTATTTACCTCCAAAAAACTGCTTGGCCAATAATATGCCTGCATTTCAAAACTTTATTCATCAAATTACTGAAGTCCTTGGGATATTCTGAGGTACTCACAAGAAAGAGGCAAGTCTTCAAATGTGGATATGCCTGAAAGCTTTACATTATTGGGGGATAACCTATTTGGCAATGTTTTTTTTAAGAAGCAGAAGAATCAGAGAAGTAGAATGAAGAGTAGCCACATTTGGTAGGAAATGACTTAAAAAAAATATTTCCCATGCTTGGACAGAAGGATTTATCATAATGTGCAGTAGAACCTGAATGTGTTTATTTTCAGTGATGACAGCTGTAATTAGGAACTTTCTGGTAACAATAAAATATTACATTTATTAGTCATCAGAACTGTCCAACGGGGATGCCCAGTGGGAGATCTCATTTGGAGCACTGAGAGCTTTTATAAATGAAACTGATATAAAGTAAATGGCGTGTCATTTTGAGGGTGCTGAGAACTCATCGTTCCCATTCCCTTCTGTGGTTTGGAAGCAAACTCTACTTCACAGTGCTGGGTGCCTTGGAAAAAAAAAAAAAAAAAAGGACAGCCTATGTGGGAAAATGATAAAGCTGGGTATTTTAGGCCTGCATCATCCCACCCAAATTTCTGGCCAAAACCCAGAGATACCCAAGATAGGTTTTTCTTTGCTGTGGGGAATCTCTTAGTGCTGTGTCAAGAGACAGTAGCAAGCCCAGAGGAAGAGCAAGCTATTTGAACTGTCCTGTGGAAGTCCCTGCTTCTCTTCATTTACTCCAGGGAAATCCCAAGCAGCTCACTTCCTGATTTAAATGACTCACATAAGTGCAATGGATTTAAGCTTTACTTATGTCCATGGCTGTAGCATAGAATTCCCTTGTGACTCCAAGAAAATCATAAACTTTAAGTATTCCTGTTGCCCTTTTCTAACAGAGATATAGTGCTACTACTCAATTTCACAAGGCTGTTGGGAGGCTTAATATGTTATTTTCTGTGTTTCTTTTGGAGTCTTTCTGGTGGAAGGTATTTTGTGCTGTTAACAGTTTATGTATGTTAATCATACTTTCAATGTTTACAGAAAAAGATGTGAGATTAAAAAATCTTTCAGAAGGAAATTGGTTTTAAAATTATTAACTAAAATAATGTATAAAAACCAAGCAGATAAATACAATGAATATGAATCTATAATGCTAAGCATGTCTTGCGGGTTGCAGGTGAGTAAATAGATTATATTTGTCCTGCTAACAGTGAGAATGGTCCTCATTCTTGCAGCATTCTTAAATCCTGTCAAGCAGCTGCTGTTCCAACCTGTATTCATCTAAGATGAATAAGATTGTAGCTTAGTCTTGTATGGATTTTCAGGAAGACTAGTGAGGAACAGCTAGTTCTTCAGAGCTTTTGTTACCAGCAATTTTTAATAATCTTGTCATTATCAATATAATTTATTGCAAGCATATCCTGAAAGGTGAAGCTACTTAACAACCTGCTCATATTCATCTCATTTTACGGTCCAGCTTAGTTCAGTCCTCTTCTATGTATTTGCAATAAGATGCAAACAAAGAAGAGCAAGTAGATGGCAGATCTTCTAGAACCAGTATCACATTTTTAGCTGTGCTGCAAACCTCATCTTCAGCACCAGCAGCTCAAATGCCTTGCATAAACAGCCCTGGTGTAAAAGTCTTCCCAGTAGCATAAGGATTTCCTCTCTTGTTAAAGGGTTGAAGTTTGATTAGGAAAAGGAAATTGAAATAGTTTCATATTTCATAGGAAGGGTTCTTTTCCTTATGAAACAAGCTGTACTTTAGCAGAAGATTACTCTTGTGTAACCACATGTGCAAATTTTAGATGGTGTTATGAAACACCAGGGTGATGAATATTCACTTGGAAGGGCAACTTTGAAATGCCATAAATTGTTGCACATTATTTGCACTACATTCTCATTAATGTTCCTGCACAAAGATCAAGCTTAGCTTTTTGTTACCTTAGTTAGGAATTGGGTTAATCTAAAGCAGTGTAAATCACTCCTAAACTGGGATAAGAAGTCTATCCAGGGGCTTACACCAGTTTAACTACCCCTGTTTAAAAGTAATGCAAGTCAAACTAGTGCAACTTCCTTGTCTAAACAAGATCTAACAGTGAGGCTGTGTTCAGCGTTGAACAAGTATATGAGTACAGACAGGCATAGGGTCAGCTGGAAAGATGCTTAAGTTGCACTATTCTATATTTCTAAAACTTAGTTACTTTCAGCATTAAAATAAACAAGCCAATCAGCCAAACAAAAAAAAAAGGTTTAAGATCATTTGATAATCCTCTGAGGAAGTTGTATAGAAAATCAGTATTCTAGGCTATGGAGTTACATGATTGAAAGAAATTTCCTACTTCTTACTCCCTTGACTAGCTTCTAGGAGCAGAAATTAAAAAAAAAAAATCATTAAGAAAAGGATAATAGTTAGAGAACTATGCTAGTGATAGCTGTGCCTTTAGCAAAGGTACTTTAAATGTCTGTTATATGGTAGTACGTGGTCAATCATATGATCTGTGTTACTACTCCTGTCTTACAAGAGAAAGAAATAGGCTGAAAGTGCAGATATGATCTTGCAGTTGGAAAATATGGGTTGAAGAGCCATGAGTAAAAAAGTGGCTGATCAAAAATTCTGTAAGAAGTCTGGAGAATTCCTTTCCCTTGGAAACCTTGCGCACACATATGCATACACATACATACATATATGCATTTAGATTTTTGGAGTGTTTGGTGTTAAGGTACATGGAAATCTGCTTATAAGTGTTGTGTATTAAATCCATTCTTATGTTTTATACCTACTTACCTTGCCTGCTGTTAATCTGTTCTTCTGGAATTGACCTATTGGCTCAAAAAAAAAATAGAAGAGTTGGTAGCAAGATGAAACCTTGTGTATTGTACGTGCATTAATTCTGTGTGAACGAGTCCCTATACTGGGTTGCTGATAAATTATAAGTATGCTTTTGCTTTTGTCCTTTCCAGAATGTATTTGAAGCAAGAATTTTCGTATATTCTGGAAAAAATATTGGACCTTTGTACTCCCCTTCCCAGACTTGTTTTTATCCTTACATGTGCATATGTTGCAAGACAAACCTGACTGTGCTTTGTGCATGCATGACATCTGCTTCTTAAATAGGATTTGTCATAACTTTACAGTTATAATTTTTCATCAGGTCTTCTGGGAATTTTTATTTGTTGGAGTAAATTCTTGCCATTTGTCATGTTTTGTCTAGTTGTCTTGTTGCAAGTAATATACCAGGCGTTCCTTCTGCAATAGGAATGTATGGGAACAACCAAAATCCACTTGTTCCAGTTAGCAGAATTCCCTTCTGACTCTGTTGTGCCCGAGGATTTGGGTCCTGGCACTCTTTTTCTCCCTCCGTACGAAGTAGGCAAATAGGCTTGAGAGATTACCCTAGAGATAGGATAAGCTCTGAGCATCCCTGCCAGGAAATTAAGGAAAGACTGGAGAACTGTGGGAGAAGACTGGGAGTATGAGCAGATGACCTTAGAAGGTAATTTGTCTCTTTGTGACAACATGACTTCTTTTGCACTAGAGCATAGATGATCAGATTGGTGCTAATCAATTTTGAATCTGAAAACTATTTCTGCTGCAGGCTGATATGCCATTTATAGACTGATCTTGCCTTCTTTCACATCTAAACTTCCTTTAAAGGCTTTCTGTGTGCAAGAGGATTTTCTTGAAAGATACTATCTATGTTACAAAACTTCTGTTTTAGGGATAACACTGTTGATCAGGCTAGGCTTTTAGTTTCCTCATCCATGATCTGCATCAGCCTAAACCTAAAGAGGGAACTTGCAAGGTTTCAAAGAGAAAAGCACTGGTGTTGTTTGAGTGCTCCTGCCCACTATTTTAAATGTTACAGCAAGCTTTCAGTCATTTTCCTCATCCCTCCAGAGCCTTTGAAGGCTCTCCAGCCTAAAAATCTAATATTTTCTATGAAAAACCTGTGTATAAACGACTTGATATTTCTGAAAGCTCACAGAAATGCTTTACATACAACCTCATTCTCTGAAGTCTCCTCCAACACCAAAGGACTCAATGAAGACTGCTACAGCCTTGGAAAACCAGGTGTTCCTATGTAGACAGTAGTTGAAATGAGGATTTAGGGTCACTGCCATTATCATTTAAGTATTAAGTATATGTATTTGTGTCATAGTTAAATGTTCACCCTCTACAGTCTTAACTCATCGGGAAATTCCTGTGGCCTTCTAGGCCACATCAGCAAGTCAACGCAGTAACAGGCAGCTGCCGAACCATGATGCCTTTGGTGCTGTGCCTGGAATTTTGACAATCTGCTTAGAGGGAGACTTGCTCAAAGAGATGACCTAATCTCTTCCTGAATGAACTATTCCCCTTTGTTCCTTGGCTAAAACTTCATACTTCACTCTGTGTGACTTACCATAGTAGAGATAAATGGTCAAGGGCCACCTATCTTTCCTGCGTCACTTCTATCCTGTTAATGGGAAAGGCCATCAATGCTTTGCTACAAAGTTTTTCTGTGTTACTATTTTTGTGCAGAGGAGATATGGACTGCAAAATTCTTTATCACTTTAGCCTGTTAACTACAGAGGCGATGATTAAGGTTGTTTCTCTTCGCATTTTTCTTGAATGATCCAGTTTGATCTCTTGGCTTTTGCAAGAATTCTGGTTGATGCAATAAATATCCTTTTGTATATTTCTCTGACACAGTTTACTTCCATGACATCGTACAGCTCAACCGTTATGGCTTCTGCCTTCATGTCAGCTGTTAATTATTTGTACCTGTTATAATACCAGAGTTATGCAGCGAAGCGTAAGCAAGATAACTATTTGCAGAGGCACACAAGGCAAGAGGAGTTTGCCAAGTACCAAAGGGTTATCGTTAAAGGTGAATGATGATTACAGCAGAATAAATTCAATAACTGTTGGTAAAAGATAAATTTTTATAGTTTAATCTGCTAGATGAGCCATTGTGCCAGTCACTGTACAAAGATATAATACATAGCTCTGTCTGCAACTGAGAACTATCCTGCTGAATGAGTGATTTCAGATCCTCATTAGCTGAGTTTTACTGAGAAAGCTGGCTTTGTTTCACACTCCACTAACCTACCTGAAACCAGGGTATTTGTTGAGTTTCTGCTTCTTACCTCACTGGCAAAATGCTTGTAGGTTATTACATGCTTACATACACTGTTCTAAGGACACAATGTAATGCTTGGGTAAACTATGTGAGATATATGTGATAATTTTTTGGGTTGGATAAACTGTAAATGCAGTAAGAATATATGTAGCTTTTTCAAGTGCTTTTTTACGATTTTTGAATTCCATAAAATAGTTACGTGACAGGTAACTCCCAAAGAAGGTGAAGACGAGTTTGTAACTACAGGCTATTGCCTCTTGGAAAGGGTCATCTCAGAGAAAGCGTAAGGAACCTGAAAAAAGATTGGAAAGGCTATATATAAGGTGGAAGGTAGGGGTGGTGCTTCAGAGCTAGAAGTGTGCCTATTTGAAGTTGATAGAGGATCTTCATCAAAAGTTGACAGGCAGAGTGAAGGTTGCTGTTGTAATTCCTAAATTTGTGTGCTGCCCAAGGTATCAACATGTCACTAAAGCACATACAATAAGATAACTTGTCCTGCAGTGACAGAAAAGTCTGAAAAATTACTCTGGTATACAGCACTATGTTCAGTAAAATGCCCTGAAACAACGTAGCTGTAAACTTTACTGTCTGTGTGGCCCTACAAAGATCATAATAATATGTATTTCAATAGTACTACAGTCTGCTGAAGAAAAACTCATCATAGTTGAGAAAGATTTTATTTAAAGTAAGACTTTTCATTAAAAAAAAAAAACAGAAAAATTATTTTTTTAAAAATTTAAGAAGAATACAGACGTGAGGCAAAATGTTTGTCAGCATGTTTTAATGAGGAAACTGTGAATTGTCCAAATTTTGCTGGTTATTAAAGTATCTGAAATGCAGACGACACCCAGCTGAAATGTTGAGTAGAACCATAATGCCATATGTGGCAGTACAGGTGGTCACCAACATGTCACACTCTTACCAGGAATGCTCTCGCATCTGTCAGTTACAGCCTCAATGGTATTGTTTGTGTTTGCTGGATATACTTGACCATTGAGTGACGAAACAATTTACTAGCATCAAGCAAGCACCATGGAGAGTCTGTGATGAGCTAGAAGTCAGAAATATTAGAAAGGCATTTGCCCAAACTTGCTAACTTTAGATTTTGCAAGATCTAATGACTTGACCCCAAAAGTGCCAAGGATCCTCTTTTGAGATGATGGTACTCAGAACTTTCCAGGAAACATCTAGCACATTACAAGATTTACCACTATAAAGTAAGTTGTTTTCATTTCACCATTGGAAAGTGTTATCACAAGCACATAGCTACTTTTCGGTATACTTTAACAGGAGGTAGAACCAAGTGGGAATTGCCCTGTTACTCTAAACAAGCACACATCTATTTTATACTTTTGGATAAGTGGATGAGAATGGGAAGTCCAGATACTTCCTGTAGGAACCTTGCTATAGAGAACAGTGTCACAGAAATTCAAAGCATCAGAAAAGGTGAATTATAATTCTTTGCACAGTTAATCTAGGGGATCACATGACTTAGAGACCTGTTTTTTCCAGTGCATGATAATCATTGTGGCCCATGCTTTACTGGCCACCAATAAGTCTTAAAAACAAAAAAATACTTCATTCTTGTTATGTATACAGTGAGTGAATTAAGTATTTAAGTGTTTATATATCATATGAATATGTTGACTTTTAAACTGTGATGGATATAGAAACATTAAAAAGAGATATAAAATTAAACACAGAAATAAAATAATTTGTCTGGTATTCAGGATCTTAAAGCTAGGATTACTGATTGTATTTCTTTAATGCTTAACCAATAAGCCAAAAAAATGCAGCAGTTACCTTCTACCTTAATGCCTCCTGGTGCTGCCTGCAAAAAACATGCATTAAGGACCCTAGAAATAAAAAGAAAAAAAAAAGAAGTTTCCTTGATCCAGGATTTAACACTCCTACACATCTTGGAAACATCTAGTAATTTGGCCACTGACCCCCTGGGGTATTTCCTAGAAGCAGAATTGAGCAAGACTGAAAATTTTTTTGCTGCGCTGTTATAGACATGAAGATATGACATGAATTCTTGATTTGTAAAATATGAACCAAGTGTGACATCCTTTTCCTTTTTATGCATTTTTAAAGTCTACTTAAACATTTTCATTCATTATTTTGCTGTTGAAATAATGCAGAGCTCCTGAAATGATGATCAAAACTCTTTGGTCCTTTGCCATTAGAATTAGCCTTTTTTTTTTTTTTTTTTCTCCAGGCTATAACTCACCATGATGGAACACTGGAAATGTGTTCTAGGGTAAATTTCCCATTTTCATTCTTCTTAAGTTTCAAGATGACACCTCAGTGTTAGTTATGTCAGTGTGGTTTTGAATGCTGTCATGTTTTCGCTTACATAGTAAAAATCCTTCTGAAAGGCTATAAGCAAGCTGCAGCAAGATTATTTTTAGAGTACTACTCATAAAACAGTACAAGCTTTATATTGTGAGACAGCTTCACATCCTAAGTCAGAGTTTCTCAGTGTTTTTTCTATCAGAGTAGATATTAATTTTGGGTTTGCTTCTATCAGGCTTAGTCTGGTATTGCTATCACATTTTCCAGGTGTTTCTAGAATGAGCCCTTACCAAAAAGTATGGCTAGAAAAAAACAGGAATTTCCTATGGGAACATGAAGCCAAAGGAGGTTTTGAATACATTCCACAAACTCAAACCATTATCATTAAATACTCGCAAGAGGATTAGAAACGGGAAAAAAAAAAAGTCTGGACTCTCACCCAGAGTGTGTTGTTAATGAATTCCTGTGGCGCTTGGCCTGGTGCTGCTCACAATGAATCAGCGGTAAAAATCTGAGCTCAGTTCCTGTCCAGGAAAGGGCATTTCCCAACCTCAGGCCCACCCAGCTGATGCCAACCCCTTGCCCTTCTCCTTGCCTTTCAGGAGGGGCAGAAGTTCCAGGTCCACTTTTGGGCACTGACTCTCTGGATTCACCTAATTCAAAACACCTCTGCCCTAATGTAGGGACATTTCTTAATGGTAAGAGACAGACCTCAGCTTTGTCTGGACAAACCTATTTGGCAGAATAGGAAATTTCCAGATGGTCAGGAAGAATTTTAAAGGGCTGAAGGGGTATGTTGCAAAATGCTAGCCTGGCACCCACAGAGGCTGAAGTCTGTTATTTATGGAAAAGCAGAGGCAGAAAACAGATGGTGTGCTTCCTCACAATATGCTCTACAATTGCTGCATTGTGTCAGAATAAATCTGTGGGGTACCACATCAAGAACTATGATAGTACGGTCTCTATGCCCAGCCAGTTCTTTCCTCTGTGTGCCTAGAAAGATACCAGCTAATACCATGTGCAGTGGCAGTTTTATAATACAAAAAAGACCACTTTTAGAAAACCCTGGAACAACAGCATGTCAGAAATCACGTCAATGGCATCAGTGGAATGATGCCAATGTCAATTTGCTGCAGCTGAAAGAAGGCTCAAGACCAGTCTGTGAGAAGCAGACAAACTCAGGTTTTTTTGTACATCTGAGGACAGGATTCTGTGTACAGCTTTTATTATGTGCACAGCCTTCTCCCAGCACTCCTCAGGCCTGAAAGTGGGATGTACACCTTGAGAACAGTTTTATAAAGAAAATTTCTATATTTCATTTTTGTTCACGTCAAAAAACCATAAACACAACTTTGCCTATCGGGTTTTTATTCCTCTTTCCAGTCCCTTAAAACATCAAAGAAGAACTGAGATACCTGTTGAAACAGAAACACTCAAATTGATCAGACAGATTATCTTAATTTAAACCTAGTTTTGGATTCTATCTGGAATGTATTTTCAGGGGACATTTGAGATTTTTGTGTTTCTTTTGCTGAAGCTAGTCAGGAAATGTTTTTGTTTGTTCTACAATGTTTTAAAATAGAAAAAATATTTTTTGTTGACATTTTCTGCAGATTATTTGGACATTTCCATGAGAGATTTGTGTGACAGAATTGCTAAATAGCAGATATAATCCAGTCAGAGACCTTCCAACCTGAGGGCTTGAGACCTCAGGTAAAAGTAGCTATGTGGCAGAGGGCAACAACTGTAAACCAAAGTGTTGTGGTTTTCATCCAAAAGGTTAAAATTCTTGGTTAAACAATGTATTCTGTCCCATTTTTATCTATTTATTTATTTATAAATTAATCTTTATTTTCTTTTTAAAAAATGAGTTTTTCATAAACTGAAAGAAATGTCACCAGAAAACATTTTTCTGCTGATAAAATCAACAGACTACTACAAATTGACTGTCTTAGGTCTGACTTGAGTGAAAGTAGAATCAAGTTCCAGTATTATCTTGGGATATGAAGGAGAAGTCTAAGAGTAATATCCATGTACAGGCAGAGTGGAGATGTTAGAAAAGAGTGCACTGTATTGGTGTCCTGTTTATCTGGGAACAGTTGCTTCTGCAGTTCCTTTTTTTTTTTTTTTTTTTTTTTTCCTGAAAAAGATAGAGAGAATATGCATGTGGAATGTTGTTGATATAGAAAAAAATCATGCAAACTGTCCTCACTGAACTAGAGGCGTCTGAGTTCAAAGAGAACCATTTGTAACTTTTTTTCTACTGCACTGGTTTTTGGATTAATTAAGAAAATATTTTTTAGCTGCCTGATTTAGTTCATGCTAAAGGAAAGAAAATCATCAATCTGAATAAGAAAAAGCTCTTACAGCAATTATGTTGCAAAACAAAAAATTAGATCCATGCTGAACACATGATAAAATTCCACTGTTTTATTTAGTGATATACCAGAAATACATCTCTGGATGTTGTAGACATGATCTGAAAACTAGAGGGTCTTTTTTTTTGGAACTTGGTGGAGCCTGCATGACTTGGTTGATAGGGCTATATTGTCATTCCTCTGGCATCTGATGATGATGATGCCTTTTAATATCATATGCCAGTCATAAAGCCCACGTACATTTTACTTCTGTGTTTCTGCACTGCAACATGCTGAGAAAAAAATCTTACTGAGAATGTGACCAGATAAAATTTTAAAAATTATAAGAACTACTTCAGTGTCTTTCCCCATAAACCATCTCTGGTTGCTTGAATTTTTAACCTGTTCATATTTTTCAGCTTGTGCTATCTTTGCTAACCAGTGAGGAACTTCAGGTGTCTGTGATTCTTTTGTATAGTTCTTTTTGCAAAATGATTGTTTATTAAAGATGTATTTTCCAAATAATATTTGACTTTTATTGCCTTCCTTTGGGATATATTTTGTATATGGAGGAAAAATAGTTTGCCCAATTCTTAAATCCAGAAGTTATTTTATAGTATAACTACCTAGAAGCAAGTAATGAAGGTTTTTGATACTTATTTTAATTATAGAGCACAGATAAAAAGGTCAGAATTAAACAACTTGTCCTTCACTATTCATCACAACTGAATAATGCACATTAAATGAAATATGGAGTGGAGCAGGAACACATCTGTTGTTAGTACAGGTGAAATGCAATTTCAGTAAATATTTACAGGATTTTTAGCTTGGAACAAAGTTTACAGAACTACGGACGAGCTTGAGAAGAAAATGTTATCATGATTATGTTTCAAATTATGAACAACAGTTTGCTTACGTTTTCTGATATAAATAAAGCATCTAAGAAGAGATCTTAGCTATAGCGATGTCAGAAACAGAACTTCAAGTAATTTTAGTGCAGTCAAGACTGCATATCAAACTCTGCTGGTTTAATTTCTGGCATTGTGAAAGAAGTAGTGTTCATGTCTTAAGTGCCATGCATATATCTATTATAGATCTATTTAATATTGGCAGAGTGAGTCTTGCACTAATTTTTTAAATAATTGCAACAACTGATCATACTTCCATAACCTTTTGTATTCAGGATCTCAACACATTTTACAGACATCAGTGAATAAAGCTTCACAGCAGTCAGAAGGCTTGGTGATAGCATTAATTTTGTTCTCATTATCCAGGGGAAAACCCAAGGTACACATGCGGTAGCTGATGTACCTTTAGACTCTTGGGAAATCTAAGTACAGCCAACAGTAAAATGAAGACTTGAGGCAGCTCAGTTGTTTGTATGACAGCTATCAGAATACTTCACAGTAATACAGATAGGAGTATCCAGCTGCCTCTCAGGTTACTCATCCCATTGCTGTCTGGAAATTTTTTGTTGTGTGGCAGTTACTGATTTCACGGCTGCTGTAAATTGACACTGCTTATCCTAGATTAGTGGAATGGTGTTGATTTAAATTAGCTAGGCATCTGGATGCTCATGCATGCATCAAAACCTCATTCTCAATGCGTCAAAACCCACGCTTCTTTGATGGATTTCCTCACTTTATTGGAATGAAAACTAAACTTCCTAGAGCTCCTGTGCATATCCATGCTATTTCATTTTCTCAATCAATTTCCAAAGTGGCCTTTTTTTTTGCTTTCTTGAGAGACCAGCCCTGGACATACAACCTGATGTGCGAAGGGGCAGTGATACTGTGCAACAGTGTATCCTCAGCACTACCTGTGAAAAAGCCAAACCATTTGAAACCTACTTCTGGTGGTCAAATGAAGAGAGCCATTTCCGCTTCTTAGCAAGTAAAAACCTTTCCTAAACTGAAGAGATTTCGTTATGTTACAGCCCATTGCTTCCCATTGCTGCAGAGAAGGTATGGAAACATCTAACAGAACTAACTTTTAAAATGAAAAATAAAATCTGAAATTTACTGAAAATGCCTTACAATGTCCCGCAGAATTTATTATCAACAAAACCTCTCTCCACTGGGGTTAAAAGTGATGACAGGTAAAATACAGAGCATGTGCTGTATCATATGAATCATGCTAAAAACCCGTCCAAATGATTTATGAAATTTATAGACCCAATAGTATTTTACATAAAGAATGTATGTTAAAACCATTTGTTTAATCACCATCAGGAAAATCACACAGTTTAACAGTAGTTTTAAAGCAATTCCTTGTTTTCCTTTTAATATATGTCATTTGAAGTTTAGAGGCTCCTGCAAATTCAGAGCCTAGAAGTGTGTTAGGAGAAAAATGTAAAATCTGACCTTCACAGGGGCTGTGGGAGCTACCCCTGACATCAGCAGGATAGCTGGCTGTTTAGTGTTATTGAAAATCCATACATAGATTACATTTTCAAAGATGACTAGTAATCAGGGTGCACAAGCTGCAATGCTCATCTCTTAGGAGCTACAGAATCAAAATCTGTTGAAAATTAGACCTCTTAAGAAACTCTGAAGTCCTCCAAAATGAGAGAAGTCCAGATCAGATAGTATATAGGGCAGTCTTGTGACCATTAAGTCAACAGAGGTAACAAAATTCCACATTGTTATCCAGGTTGAAAATGATGGAGTTTCCTTATAGTCTTTTTTTTTTTTTTTCCTGATCTCTGTCTATGGCAAGATGACCCCCTTAGTGGATGAGGTAAAGGCTGTGAATGTTGTCTATCTAGACTTTAGTAAAGCCTGTGATGTAGTTTCCCACAGCATTCTCCTGGAGAAACCGGCTGCTCATGGCTTGGATGGGTGTACTCTTTGCTGGATAAAAAACTGGCTGGATGGCTGGGCCCAAAGAGTTGTGGTGAAAGGAGTTAAATCGAGCTGGTGGCCAATCACAAGTGATGTTCCCCAGGGCTCAGTATTGGGGCCAGATCTGTTTAATATCTTTATCAGTGATCTGGATGAGGGGATTGAGTGCACATTCAGTAAGATTGCAGACAACACCAAGTCGGGCAGGAGTGTTGATCTGCTTGAGGGCGGGAAGGCTCTACAAGGGGATCTGGACAGGCTGGATTGGTGGTGAGAGGCCAATTGTGTGAGGTTCAACAAGGCTCAGGGCCGCGTCCTGCACTTGGGTCACATCAACCCCCCTGCAACACTACAGGCTTTGGGAAGATTGGCTGGAAAGCTGCCTAGTGGAAAAAGACCTGGGGGTGTTGGTCGACAGCTGGCTGCATATGATCCAGCATGGTGCCCAGGTGGCCAAGAAGGCCAATAACATTCTGGCTTGTATCAGAAATAGCGTGGTCAGCAGAACCAAGGAAGTGATTGTCCCCCTGTACTCAGCACTGGTGATGCCACACATCGAATACCATGTTCAGTGTTGGGCCCCTCACTACAAGAAAGACATTGGGCTGATGGAGCGTGTCCAGAGAAGGGCAACAAAGCTGGTGAAGGGTCCAAAGCACAAGTCTTATGAGGAGTGGCTGAGGAAACTGGAGTTGTTTAGCCTGGAGAAAAAGAGGCTCAGGGGAAACATTATTGCTTTCTACAGCTACCTGAAGGGAGGTTGTAGCGAGGTGGGTGTTGGTCTGTTTTCCCAAGTAACAAGAGAAAATGGTCCTAAGTTGTACTAGGGGAGATTTGGATTGGATATTAGGAAAAATTTCTTCACCAAAAAGGTTATCAAACACTGGAACAGGCTGCCCAGGGAAGTGGTTGATTCACCATCCCTGGAGGTATTTGAAAGACTGTGTAGATGTGCTTAGGGAGATGGCTTAGTGGTGGGCTTGGCAGCGTTATGTTAATGGTTGGACTCAATGATCTTAAAGGTCTTTTCCAACTTAAACGATTCTATGATTCTATGAATAACAGAGATGAGTTTGTTGTAAAATGGTTACAAAATATGAACATTTTAAAGGGATTTGCCTCTACCCAGAGTTTTGGACCAAATTCCTCAACACTCTTGTGTTGTTTCATACATATTTTTGACTTGGTTCCCAGGCAAAATGTCATTCATTGCAGAACGAGTAACTATATTTAATTGATTTTTTATGAATGAATCTGATGTTGCTACATATTTTCCTAAACCCACATTGTGTGAATTTTCAGATACAGAAAGGAAAGCATTGTGGTTTTATATATTGCTATTATATCCATCTTTCCAAATTTAACACGTTTGCTATACTGTGTACAATTTTAGCTGACTCTTCATATGTTTCTGCATGGTTTTTTACTGTAGGTCTTAGAAAATCTTTGTTCATATAAATATTTAGAATAGCATACTTTTGTTTGATTTATAATTTTTTCAAATGTCTTCTAGTTTGGAAGAGCTAGCTTGTTAGGTCAAGCCACTGTTATCTCTGTTACATAGCATGTAAGGGAATGAACTATTAAAATACATAAGCACAAACAAATTTGGTAAAAATGTAAGGAATATCAGCAGTAAAGACGTTATTTCACTGTTGAGTAGAAAACACATCAGATTTTCTGTAGGAAGAAGAAATGATAGGAAAATTCCAAGAAACAATATTATTATATCTGAAAAACTGTAGAAGAATTTTCAACTGAAGATAAATGATCCAGTCTTTTATCACTACCTCAAACACTCCTTGCAACAGAAAAAGAAAGTTTTATGTGAACTTGTAGGATTATCTGTATTTTAATACCCTTTTTTATGTTATTAAGGCTAGAGAATGTTAATACTAATTTGATTTTGATTAATTTCTCTCACTGACATAAGATATTTTCTCTTTCTTGTTATACTTACTGGAATATCCACTGGCCTTGCTTCTGTTTCTGCTTATGTTGGCTGTAGATCAGTATAGCATCTCTTGAGTTCAGCAAATTGTAACTACAAGCAGAACAGGCATTGTTTTCTTTTGCATGTGTACACATAATTTTCAACATATGGTTCCAAGCATATTCTTGATTTAAATTGTCACTAACTTCAATGTATGCTTGGTTTTTATTTTTGTTCTACTTCTATGTTTTGCATTTGTTACCCAAGAGATTCATAGCCAGCAACAAGGCTCCTTCTTTGGGCAACACCCAAAAGGATTTAAATGAAGGCAGCTAGAAAACTCCATTGTATGAAGGCATCCAAAGATAATTAGGTTGCCTGGTACAAGGAACTATGAAGACAAGTGAGACTGGGAGTAGTGAATACACTCTGAATTAACAATTGCTACTAGCATAGGAGATTTTGAGAGTTACTACAGATCAGCTTTCATCTGGAGGTAGTCTAACTTCTGGTGAGGCCAACTTTTCCTCCAGATACTCACCACACCAGGGAGACACTGAAAAAGTTGTATTTTCCTCTTATTTCATCACATGATCCAAGTACACTTTGGCAGACTTTGGTATTCCTTTGGCAGAAGAGAACCTTTAAGATATATATAATCTTTTTTGCCTTCCAGTTATGATTCAGAAATACCTAAATTGTGTTAGTTGAGCATACTGTCTTGAAGAGTAAGATGCAAAAAAGGATTATGTCCCATCTAGGAATTCATGAGTGCTTTAAAAGAAGGATATTGAATGAAACTCAAAACATCTGCAACTTTGAATGACAGAATATATGTTTTGGAAGAATCTTTTTATCACATTTTGTTTATTATTTACTGTCACTGAATCCACTTATACTGACTTCAGAAATAACATTAGCTAACTGCATTACAAATGTGAAAAGGAATGTCTCTTCAGCACAGGCTGATTTGGTTGAAAGTTGGCATAATGTTAAAGTCATAAAAAATAATGTTGCAGAGTGTGCTGTTTAAATATCCTGTTACAAAATACATATTTTTTACCTGGTGATAGTGAAAATTGAGACATATAATAATTCTGATGTAAGCACTGACAATTTTATATGCATTCGTCATACTAATACTGACCTCTGTTGCTTTGAGGGCAAGGTTAGTTCTTAGTAACACAGTTTTAGTTCAAGTTTAGCATATTTTTCTCATGTCATTAAATGTTATTCTCAATCTATCAGGTTTGGTGGAATTAATAGAGTGATTTAAATTTTGAATTTCCTGTTCTTCATATCAAGAGGTTATATAATTGTAAGAGATGAATACACACTGAGCTTCATCACCTCTGCTGAATATCCTGAACAACTGGAAGATGAATAGGATTTTAAAGATTGGAAGGGAGGTCATTTTATAGAGAAAAAATCTTGCTTTTTTTTTTTTTTTTTTTTTTTTTTTTTCTAAAGTAAAATAAGCTGATCACTTTTAACTTTTTGTCAGATTAGTTGTCCGTACTTCCAGTCATCACAATAGGACTTTTCAGCACTTCTTTATATAATCTGAGTGTAGATGTCCAGAATTGTACAAATTAGTCCTGTCTTTACATTTTTTTTTCTCTAGAAAGCTTCAACTAATAAAGATGACATTTGTTGGCAGAAGCTTTAATTTCTAGCTGTTAAATAATCATCTGCCTCCCCAATCTCCATATAAATATTTTTATGGAAAACTGAAGCAAAAAGTTTATTCAGTTGTAGGTCCATACAGGGATTACCTTTAATTTTCAACCTTTTCTTCACTACCTATTTGCCTTGTTTCTTTATTCCTTGTTCTCTTTTTATTTATTATAACTTGGCATTAGATGATCTATTCAAGCGCCTCTGTTCTTTATGGCATAGTTTTATTTCCTCATTAGTATGTTTTTTCCTTTGATCATTAACTGTAGGTAACTTTCCAGTTCTCACTCTATTACTCAGGTAGTTTCAAGAATTTTCCAAAATTTTATAATTAGGTTTCAGTTTGATCAGGAATTATTATTTATTATTATATGTGAAAGGAAATGTAATCCTGGCTCAGAAACAGCCAGTCTGATCAGCTGGCTCTGTGCCGCAGGTCTTGGATTCCCTGAGATCCCAGAGGTGCAGAGGAACTGGAGTGCCTAAGAGTCAAAGCTGACCCAGAAACCTTGGCACTTGGATGCTATGGTTCCCACGAGCTTTGAAACTCCTGGCTTCATGTCTGTCCAGGCTGAAATTGAGCCAAGAGCTTGCTAACCTTGGAGGACCTGGGAGTCTGGACATTTGCAGCTGGCAACCCCAGGACTCTCTGGGTCACAGGTCCTTGCAAACTCATTCAGTGGCTCTTTGTAGAACTGGGAGCCTGGAAATGTCTTTGTGTTGGGTCACACAGGAGCCTGGAAGTAGAGGTGACAAATCCTGCCTGGAAAGTAGATTTCCATTGCAACTTTGTATTTGAACTCCTTTCGTGAAACATTCTTACAACAATAATTTGGAATTGTTTTTAAGGAGGAACAGTTTTGAAGCACTGTTAAGCGTGTTAGCTTGAAGGATGTCTGCAATTTTCTGGATGTTTTGCTCTTGGACACACTGATATGTGGAAGGAGAGCATTTGAGGTATCTTGCAATGGCTCCAAGAGTTTGATTTCAACTCTTGATCCAGATTTGCTCTAGAGACCAAGACATGTCCTTGATTTTTGATGGCCCCAAAGTTATTTTCACATAAGGGTATATGCAGATGTGTGTACAGTATGTGTTTACATTGGAATTCCACAGTGATCATAATTGTACTTCCCCTAAAATCAGCTAGAGTTTGGCAACCGATTTCAGTTAAAACAAATTACATGTTCATTCAGAAATAAACAGACTCTTTTGGCATGTTGAGTGTGCCTTTTCATAATGGTTATGAGTCTCGTTGCTTTTGAAAACTGGAATGTGGTTTGTGTAATTTATGGACATAAACTAGAATGAAAAAGAATTCCAGAAAAAAAGTGGCAACGTTGTTAGGATTCCAGTAATGTGGGTACTTACTGGTTTAGTTTTTTGGTTTTTGTTTTTGTTTTGTTTTGTTTTGTTTTTTTTTTCCTAGGGAATAAAATACATCTTTAGTTTCTGGATACAGATGCAGAATATTACCCTTCCTTAGCATTTTGGATTACCAGAACTTTATGTGGGTGAAAGTCACTCTAAGTCACACTTAGTGACAAGATCAGAGTTCAAGTTCAATTTGGATTAGACTCCAAACATGCAGATGTTTACTCTATCTTAATATTTGAATGTTTATTGGGTAAGAACTGTGTCATCTTCTTTACTATGCAAAAGCTGGGTTATGAGTCCTACGGGAAGAGCATTTTATCCTAAAGATTTCTAATACTTTCTGCCTGAGGAGCCATGAAGCTTGTGAAACAGTCTTTCTCTCAGACTTGGTTGCCATTTTACCAAGCTCTGAATTTTCTGAACTTTCCAGTGAATGATCTAATATGAGGGGGGAAAAAAAGGCTAGGTATTGTCCTGCTTAGTCCAGCCTGTTTGGACTCTTGGGTCTTCTGATCATCCAGGCAGTGGCTGTTTGTATAAAACTGCATGTCCTGACTTCCTATCGCTGTCCTAGCACATGGCAGTCTCCCAGCAAGTATTGGCACTTCCACACGTTATTTAGGAAAAACTCGTTCATCCCACTCTGCTGTTTTCTCTCTTGATCCAGTAATGAGAGGTAAACCACAGTCCTGGTCACTCAAGCCATCCTCTGTGAAGGAGGGAACACTCCTGGAGAGGAGACCAGAGGCGTCTGTGCTTTAAAAGCATGCACTGCAGTGGGACAGGGCTCTGCTAGACCCTTTGTTTTTAAACTGTGTCAGTTAACCCTTGTTAAGTGAAATAAAGCTTCTTGGGATAGAACAGTGCAGTGGAAAAACAGTCTTTGAAACAAAGGTTTAGAACCCAAATTTTTATTTGCAGGCATATGATTAAAATTCAGTGATCAGGAAAGCAGGTAAAAATATTGTGAGGCACCAATTCAGAGGCCTTACCTGACACTTAAAGGTAGAGAAAAAAAGTGATGTGGTTGAGTTTCGATCGTAAACTTTTTTAGCTGTCAAAGCAACAATACTGTCCATGTTTGGATTACCAAGAATAGAGATATATTTGTTGCTCAATAGAGACCTCCAGGATTGCATGTCACAGTATGCAGTTACTAAGATGGATATGAAAAGGAACATCAAAATAATGCTTTTTGCAAAAGAGAGGATATTATAAATAGCTAAATGAATTGTCTCAGATAAAGCACAAACTCTTATGTTTATTACTTTCTCTTTTTTTGGCCAAGATTCTGTTCAACAACATTAAAGTTTAATGTTAAGAATATGTTTAAGACTCATTACAGTCATCTCTGAAACAAAAGCACCAATGGATGTTAGTTGTTTGCTTTAAAATCAGTCAAGTGATTATAGGACTTCTTAAACTATAGATTAACATACAGGGCATATTTAGTGAAAGCTACAGCTAAACATGTAGTTAAGTCAGGATTGCAGACAAAAGTAAACAGAAGACTCAGTGGTAGTACTGAGGTCCTCCTTTTAAACAGGTTCTCATTGTTCTGACTCTTTAATATGGAACTACGTTCAAAACAAAAAATATTTCTAACAATATTGGTAACAAAAAATATCGCTCACAATTTACTAATCAAAAACATCTAACTTTGTAATTTTTCTAATGATTTAAAAAGACCTATTTAAGAACCTTACTCAGTCTGACATCTATGCTGTTATGGGGTGAGATAGGTAGAAGATGGAGGACCAAATGTTCTCCTGCTGAGAAGGTACTGGGGATCTCATGCTTCATGTTGAGTGTTGTGTTCACTGGGCCAATTTATAAATATCAGAAAGGTGTCAACACAGCTTTGGCATATAATAGAATATATAAAGCTTAATCACAGCTTTTAAAGAATATTTCTGGATGTCTTTTTTGAAAATAACATATATATTTGGGCTCCTGTTGCCATGTTTATAAAGGTACATCTCATGATTCAAACTGTCTGAAAAACATAAAGAAGTGAAACATTTCTGTACTGTACTGTTTCCTGATAAATAAAAAGCACCATGTCTCAAGTGCTAGAACACTGGATCAGACTCTGAGTTCAGGCATTATTCTTAAAGCTATGTCCTTATACCTTCAGAGCTTAGGATGCAGTTACCTAAATGTCTTATTAGATATGAATCTAAATAATAATGTGCTCATGTTTACATAGCTAATTGGGAAGTTAGAGAAGAAAAAATAAAATACTGAGTGGAAGATAAAGAAATTATAGGCAGCATCAAGTAAAAACTTGAAATAATTACAAATGATAACATTTTTGTAAAAATTCTTTTAAAACTCTGTGTTCATTTGTTCTTCCTTACAAAAATATTATTTTATTCAATTCAGGTCTCACTTCAGCCTGCTTTACAGAATGTTGCAAAACACGTAATCAGCAAAAGTTATACAAGAAAAATAGCAATCCCAAATATTACTGAGAGTTTACTTTGTGCTGAATGTCTACATTAATAGATGTCAAAGTATTTGATTATCATTAATAGTATTTTAGAAAAGTTTACAATTTCAGCAGACCTGGTTAGGAATTCTTTGCATTATTGACAAAGTTTGTGTTCTGCTTTCTGTCAGTTGAAATAAACAGCCAGAAAATGTGTTTCTCTGCAGCCATTTTCTGTATTATGTTAAGGAACATTAGAAGGAGAGCATTCATTTGAGGAGACTCCTTAATAAATTTTGTTCAGTAAGTCACCAAAGTTTGACAGTTAAATCTGATTTTTGCTCTGACCATATTAGAAAAAAAGAATTCTCTATCAGCTTTTATTTTTATATCATGTTGATATGAATGGAAATTGAGATTTTTTAAATATAGATGACACATAAGCAACTAAGTCAGATAATGACATGAGTAACCATGAACAGACATTACTGCTAAGGAAAATAAACTCAGGGGTTTGGTGGAAGCTTGTTGTGGTGTGGTATATAAATAAACAGCAATAATAAAATTATGTTTTTCAGAATGACATAGATAAAGTGTATTTCCTTTTTCTCTTCAGTGGGAAATACTCTGCCACAAAGAACTAGACTCTAGCTGAATCTTTCTTAAAAGCTAATAAATGTCTATCCCTTTCCTTAAACATAAACTGGTCATGTCCTTATACAAAAACTCTGTCTCTTAAAATTTATTTTGTATCACTCTTACAGGATTTGAACACAGGAAACACATTTAAAATGATATAATGGAAGAATATAACACTGTAGGTCACACATATTGGCTCATATTAATTTACAGGGCACTGGTCATGACCTGTCAGTTAAGGAGTCACAATATTTTCCATTATAAACCTCCCTTGAAGTTACTTTTTCCTTTTTTGTCATTCATAAACTAATCCACATGTATCACAGATGTTTATACAGATCCATGAACACTTTTGAAATATACAGATTTTATTTTAGATGACATTCGAAAAATATTATAAATCATTTGCAGTGAAAAGTGTGTTGCTCATGTGCCCCTGGTACATTTGCCTAAAAAGAAGATTCATTCTTGGGGTTGCCTCCTCCTGACACCCCACCTAAAGCACCAGGCCACTCAGTCCTGGGTTGTGTCTTGGCGGTGAGATGGGTGTGCGCTCCACGCGTGCCCCACCGTCCCAACCTCCCACTGGTGTCCCCACTGGGGGAGCCTGTTGGACGCAGGGAGCCACTGGTGTGTTCAGAGGGAGGGCAGCAGAGCAAAGGGTACTACCCCCTGGCAGGGGGGATCTCTGCTCAAGGGCAGATGTAGTCAGTGTGTGTCTTCTTGCTCCACTTATTCCTGCTGCTGTGGTACGGGAAGAGCGATAGGCACAAACCACAGATGATGGGTTAGTCCAAGAAATAGAATGGTTCAAATAATTTACTTTTTTTGGCAGGATAAATGGATCAAAAGCCAAGAAACCATTATAGTGGCTCAGAAGGGATTGGCTTTGTTTGCTTGTTTCTGACAAAATAGGAAATAAATGTAAATAATATTATAATGAAGTTGCACACTATTACACTGTCACTTGCAAATGCAGAAACTAGACTCATTGACCTGTGATTCTCCTTCCATTTGGTAAGATCAAGATTTATGAAAGATGGTGAGTTTTGGAGATGTTTGTTCGACTTTTGCTTGGAGAAAAAATTGGAAGAGGGTAGCTTTTCCCTGAGGACAGAGGTTTAAAGGTCACTATCCCTTGCTTTCTGACTAACAGTGTCACAGGCTCTTATGTGACTCATTCCCAGAAAAAAATTGTGAAATTAAATGAATTAATCCCTATAAAATTGTAGCTCTCTCTAAGTCTGAAATGTATCATGGAAATACAAAGTAATAATTCATTTCATATTAGATTCTTATATGCGTCAGTTGAGTTGAGATCACACCTCTTCTTTGTGTGGTTAGAAAAAAAGCAGTTGTTAGTTTAGGCCAAAAAGTGGAAATTTATAGTTATAAAATAACATAAACACTAAATCTTGTGAGAACAATACTTATATTTCAGATATGAAATAATCAAAATAATGTACAGGGCTGATTTTTTCTTAGCTGAGGGATGCCACAAGATTTTATATAGCCTAGCCCTTGCTATGTTTCAATCTGTGGTCTGTACAGAAAAAAAAAGTCAAAGCACTTGTTACAGTCAATGCAAATATATTCATGTGAAGTTGAAAGGAAATACATCATTATATATACAGCTACTACAAATATATTTCCTTTCAACATCACAGTTATGAGATGCACAAGTGACTACACCACTTTGGAATACCTCCCTGTATGATTTAAGCTAAGTATTTAATCTTTTTCTACTGTGGATATAGTCCTGCCGTTCTCTTCCAGGCTAAGTTCCCACTGAAATCACAAGTTTAGTTTGAGCAAGTGTTTTAGATTTAAGCTTTTTATTGACAAATTGCTGTCAATAATCCTCTTTTCAAAGAAAGATTATGCTTTGACACAGCTTCAGCGTTGTATTCCTCTAATTTATTGGTTTTAAACTTACATCTATAAAACACATTTATGAGCACATAAATTAGAAATTAACATCTGGAAGCTCAGAACAGATACAGTTTGAGAGTAAGGTGGCTGGAGAAACATTTCCCATCTACTGGTGCTCAGGGTTATATTGAATTTTCTTCCTGGAGCAGGAATGTGAGGCAGTGCAATGGTTTTCATATGTTTACAAATGGTGCATGAAAAGCATCACCATTCAGCATTGTTTGGGTAAGGTAGACCCACAGGTTGTATACTCAGCATGGATTTTTCCTGTCACGAAAGAGGATAAGCTCATCAGGTCCATTAGGTCAGAGGTTGAATAGGAAAGGCAAGAGACCATGCAAGAGTTCCCACCACTAGGCCCTACTTGTAAATAAATAGAAGACTTCAGTCTCCACCACTATCAAGTCCTCTTTTCACAAACACTTAATTCAGCAGCCCAAATAGGCACACTTTTTTTTTTTTTCCTTAAAAGATAAAAAGACACCTACAGATCTTATTCTGTTTGCCTGGGCCTGTCTGCCTTTCTTTACCATTTGTGATGATTGATTGCTTCTGTGTTTCATCAATTAAAAATGTTTTAGAGTACAAAGTCTTCAGCCTGTTTAATAGAGTCCGGTTAAGTAAACATCCTCTACCAAGGCAGCACAAGTAGAGCTTAAAATAAATACTGCTACTGTGCCAAATTCATAATTACTTGCACATTTAGCACTTTACCATGTCCTAAGCATAGCCATAAAAAAAACGCTTTGTGTAACTACTGTAGTTGTTATGAAACTATAGCCATTTAAGTATTCCAGGGTATTTACATATTTGAAATATTTGATTTTTCAGTTTATATCATACATAGAATTTGTTTCAAAGAACCAAAAGCTGAGTCTGAAGAAGAGCTCTGTCAACAAACTAGCCATGTAAGAGCTTTGATACTGATTTCTTTCTGCCAATAGAACAAATTTTCAGGGGTACAACATGGAAGGATCCAATGCCTCTGTCACTCCCGGTGGTACCAGCTTTACTGGAAAGGTAGACTTTCATCTGTGATTTTATATCAAGATAGATAAAAGCTATTATATTTAAGTGACAGATATCTGTCACACCCAAGAAAACAGCCCTTAACAGCTGGGTGTTTCAAAAATATATCACTGAAAAGCTTTACACTCAATTATATTTGGGGGATACGAATATTTAAGAAAAATCTTTTAGGCAGAGTAATTTATGCATTAAAATCAATGCAACTTTTTTTTTAAAAAAAAATTATTTATAGTAGAAATATATAAATTGTAAAAGTTACATTAATTGAATTCTTCCAAATCTAAAATATTTTAAACTGCTAAAATTATGTATAAAATCCTTAGGGTAAATTTGTATCAAGCCCAATATATAGACAATGTAATGTCTATAAAATAAATTAATGATAAACTTTGAACCATAATGAGGAAACAGGATACAAAGACAAATGATAACACAATGTTAAAAAAGAAAGAAAAAAAAAAAAGTGGTGTGTAGAACATGAAGAATTACAGATTCTCATTTTTCATGACTGCTGACTGTAAGAAGGAATGCTGGCCAAGATTTTGAACAACCATTTGCACAGACAGAGTTTGCATGAGCCTCTAAAGGAATCCAAGGTAAATTTGCTGCTGATCATGTAGCGAATCTGTAGTCTTGAAATGTGGACTGCAGATCATATCCTAAATAACTCAACTTTTCCAAGGTGTGTGTTTGACAAGTGGGATTATATCTATATAACCGGGGTATTTAGTTAAGTTGCATTAGATTCAAAACCCCAGGTTTGTCTATCCCTAAACCTTGAGGAAATTTGGGGTTGGAAGTGGGTGTGTATAAATGGAATATCTGTGGCTACATGCTTCTGGAATATCTGCAAGGTTGCAACAGCATCTATCTGTCATCTGTGCGTGACTGTTTTTTCCATAAAAATTACTCACATACTGTCTTTATCACTGTTGAAAATTCAATTTTCAGACTCATTGTATAGAGTGAGGATATATTTTTTCTACCAATTGCTGAGAAATATGGTCAAAAAAATAAAGTAGAAGGAAGTTCTGAAGATTGCTAAAGTTGCTCCCTTCCAAATTTAGCTTTAGCTTGAATATAAGTTCCAGTTTTTATGTTTACAGCCTGTTCCACTTTCCATGTCTGTTTCATTTTCCCTCCACTGCTCCTCTGAGCCTGTGAAATTTTGAGCATGTTCATATGCTTAATAAATGATAAAAAGTAAAAATTAATAGTTATATTATTAGATGGTGACTAGAGGTTTTGTGTCCTGTGTAACCTTTTCAGATTTGAAAAGTTCCCATGCTTTATACTGGAATTGAAAATACAAGATAGCCATATGTGCATGAATGAGAAATCAACTATTTAAAATACAGATAATTGTATGAATTCATACTGATTATATTTGTGACATGTTTGACCAAGCCACTGGCAAGCAGTGAGTGCTTGTTTTGAATTCCAAGCAATAAGATTGCTATTTTAGGCAAAGTTCTTTAATATACATGAAATAATGAAATACTAAATTTGAGGTTTGCTTAAGCATGCAATAACCATTCACAAAACTTAAAACCAGGTGAGGAAAAGTTCTCATATTTCATAAGCCTGTATGCATTTGGTTGAAATCATGTCACAATACTTCCAGGCAATTGTTACAATTTATATTACATTAGCAAATGGAAGTACTGCATTGTTAAAAAAAATATGAGTGTTTTAATTGACTACCTCAATTAAAAAACACATTAAATGTTGCAATTTCATAGCTGTGCAATGATGCAGTGCATTTGCTTGAAGACAACACAGCACTACAACTACCCCAAATATGAGTAGCACAACCATGCTATTCACCCAACAGAAGAAACTAAAGCATTACAGGAAAAGGAAATTTTAACAGATAGATTCACGTCACATAACAGCTCAGCTAATAAACTTACTTTGATAACAGATTTAAAAGTATATTTAATTACATACTATTTAGAGTTCAAGAACATGAGAATGAATATCAGATATAGAAGGGGAGATTTCAGAAGGAAATGTTATCCTTCTGTGAGAAGGATGTATTGAAAGTGTCTTGTTTTATTTTGAAGAGAGCTAATTACTCTGGAGAAGAAAGGTAGACTTATCCAGTTAAGATAGCAAGTAATATCTTAGTCTGGAAATTTACCTGATATGGTCTAAGTACCGATTTTCAGGATACTCTTTCCTTCATTCTCTCTGTATTTTTTTTTTTGTTGTTGTTAGTTTGCTTTGTTTTCCTTTTATTTCTCATCTCCTCTCTCCTGAGCATATGTGAACATATGTTGTAGGTATGTATGATAACATTAAACAGGCACCTAAAGATGTATTAGAAATCCTACCATATCTAAAAACGAGTATGTGGCTAAACTGCAGAAACAGGAAAAATTTAGGTTATAACTTTGAAGACATCTCAGGAAAAAATGAAAAGGTTGAATTAAGAGGTAGTTTAATAGAGTTTCAACTACTTTGCAGTAAATGCACAGGTTACATAGTATTTTCACTGCTACCATGTATCTGCTTGAAGACTACTGCTGTAGTTTGTCAATGGCTTTCTTGTACTGAGGAACCAAAATTGGGATGCAGGGCTCCAGATGTGGTCTTGTGAGTTCCAAATAGTTCAGGGCCTCCTGCAGTTAAGTGCCAAACAGGGAGGAAGCCTATCAGCCTGCAGACTACGATCTTTTAATGTGCTTATGGCTGGCCTTCATTGCTGCAAGGGCACCCTCTCACTCAGCTCCACCAGGACCCCCAGGGCCTCCTCTGCAGAGCTGCTCCACATCCAGTTGACACCCCCCCTGCACTAATGGACTGGGATGTCCCCTCTAGGGTGAATGGTTTTGTACCCACTGATGTTGAAGGTTATTAGGTTTCCATCAGCCTCTGACCTGCTGGGGTCCCTCTGAAGAGCAGCCCTCCCCTCCCACATATCAACCGCTCCCTGCAGTTTGGTGTCATCTGAAAATTTTCTAAGGATGCATTTCTTTATACTAGCTGATAATTAAGACATTGATCAGTATTGGCCTCCAGTGTAGACCCTGAGGAACAGCACTTGCAGCCACCCACCAGCTCAATTTTAGCTGAAGCAGACCAGCCAGTTTTTCACCCACCTCTTAGTCCACTTATCCAGTCTCCTCCTCCCCAGTATGGCTGCTGGGAGGACTGGCTGACAGTCCTGCTAAGTCAAGGTGTGTGGTACCCACTACTGTCCCCTTGTCCCCACAGCCAGCCATGCCATCATGAGAGGCAAGCAGAAGAGATAAGTTGGAGTCAGCTGAACTGACTGAGGCGTCATTACAGTGATCTGTAAACTGTGTATTATCTATTTTATTTTCTGTTTCTTCTTTAGTATGTAAACATCTGTAGCATGCTACTAATAATTTTAAAATATTAAAATAAGGTACTAATTTAAAAAATCAAATTTTGGGTGTTACACAGTTTGCAAATATTCAGCTTTAGGAAAACATTGGATACACACCAGCATCCAAAACAATCCACTAATATGACTTTGCTTCATTCAAACAGTTCCTTGGACTTTGATAAAGTTCTGGGTCAAAACCCCCCAGCACTTAGGTCACTTCAGTCCCTAATTCTGAAAATCCAACATCTCTTCTTGGAACAAAGTCCAAACTCAGTGCTGCATTATTTGTGTGTCCAAAGATCTCATGCTTTAAAATCATGGGACTGAATAAAAATTAAGCCTTTTTTTTTTTTTTTTTTTTTTTATCTAAATCAAACTGCCAGTAGTCAGGAGATCCAGGAAGACAAGAATGCAACTTTCACAGGGTACCAGGCCAGAACTTGTGTGTCCCACCATCTGAGATCTTCTTCTGTGCCAGGATACTTTTTAGGTACAATATATGGCAGATTATGATGAAGCAGGGTAAGGCAAAGCTGCCTTAAAAAATCCTTTCACAACTAAAGCCGTTGAGGTCATTGGCTGAAGGGTGCTTACAGATTTGATTGAACTTTCCACAGATAATTGCACATGTACAATTGCAACTGTGTTATATTTTTATTGGAGATTTATTCTATGGTGAAGGAAATATTCAGAACTTTTAAGAAATCTTCATAAAAAAGTTAATATGAAATGAAATATCCACATACAAATAAATGCTCTAATCATTTAATCTCCTCTATGAGCAGACAAAATGGTCCTTTCTGGCTTTTACAATTTATTTTGTGTTAAAATGAATGTCCCCACTTTTTCAATGAGTTTAAAAAGTTCCATTTTTCTACCTATCTAAATGTCACAGTGCCATATATTTTCCTCTGAGAGGGAGCAGAACTGTCCACACAACACCCTTGCTCAGGAAGAACAGCATCATTTTCTCTGTGGTATTGAGGGAATAATAGATTAAGTGACTTTCTCAAGGACACAGGAAATCTGTGGTAAAGCAGAAAAAGGAATCCCAGTATCATGAAACTCTAGACAGCAGTGTTAACCACCAGACCACCAAAGCTCAGGCCTGAGGCACACTCTGCTGAGGGAAAAAATGTGTGGCTAAACGTTTCAAATTGAAACTGGTGGGACTTCCAATCCCTTCCACAGTTACTCCCCAGCAGAGCTGCATGGGACTTTGTGCATCAGCTGACTTTAAAAACAAAACCTCTGAAGGATGCACAGTAAGGGGTGTCACAGGGGAGCCCCTCGTGTGAGCTGGGACAGCATGGAGAGGACTTTCTGGACAGCACTGCATGTTGTGCCAGCTTTCAGGTGTGCTGTCAGCACAGTTTCTGTGTCAGTAAGAGAACATTAAAAAAAAAAAAAAGTGGCAAACCCCTCAAATCAGAGTTGCACTTGATATTTGCAGACCACACCAGGGGAAACAAAACCAAAAAATGAACCTGAAATTCTACAAAGACCTTTCTCAACAGCTTGCAATTGTGGATCAGGTGGCAGAGGGGAGACCAGTGGCTCTTGGGCAGTTTCTAGCAGTGACAAGTGCAGTAGTCACAGAGTCACCCAAATACAATACTTAGCAGGGACAGTGGCTGGGTACCACACCTTGCAGCCTCTCACCAGAGATGGACGGTTGGGTAGGACAGACAAATTGCTAGTTATCTGGGGGGGAGGCAAGAAGGTAGGGACTCCTGAGAAACAGCAAGAGGGTGTCCAGAGTTTCTTTTACAGGGCAAAGTTAGTCCATCTTACACTCTTTTGTTGACCAATTAGTTATAGAATTAATGCTTAGCTTTAAAATCTGTGAAACTTAATCTATATTCATAATTGTCACAGCAGCTAATTTGTTACTGTTAGGAAGAATGTTGGATATGGTTAAAATAAGCATGGGGGTTGTGTGGGGTTATTTTGGTCAGGGTTTTGTGGTTGGTCTTTTTTTTTATTTAAGAAATGCTGCAAATAAGTGGTTTAAATCCAACTGTCAGAAAGCTTGAGGTGAATGAATAGTTAACTCACTCTTAATAATATGCTAGGAAATTCTAGAACTGATAAAAAGGAGAGTTCTTTTATCTCACAGTGTTGCTTCATAATTAATGGATAAGAATTTGCATGTAGAGGTTTGCACTTTTTGGTGCTACTTGTTCTAGTCTAAGGGTACAAATCTCTTTTCATTGTCTTTAGTTTTCCACCAGAAAGCATAATTTCTTGGAATTACCATATTATGGAAAAATATTTCCTTTAATGTAGCAACAACATTAATGGAGTAGTCATTTATATTTTCAGGGGAAAAAAGTGTATGGCAATGTTACCTGCATTTACTAGAGAACAAGAAGAAAAGTCTAAAAATCAAACACTGAAAATTGACCCTCCTAAAGTCTCATATTTTTTTTTTTTTTCAGATAAGAAATCATAAAGTTTCAAGGACACTTGTAAACCTATAAACAGCTGAGTTTGCCAGAAAATACAAAAGGAACCATTGAAATATCTTGTTTTCCTCCACAGAATTATCAGAAATATATGAAATTTTCTAATGCCAAATTTGGCATATACTCTAATACTTCACAAGCCACATTGTCATAAATGTTGTAGTACAAATTACAGGGTCTGTGTCCCTAGAAAGTTTTCTTCCATAGCATCTCCAGGACAACACTATTACAAACTCTTAACATGGATTTGGGAAAAAGTCATAATAGGAATTGGAAAATATGCTGTGGAGTTCCTCATCAGTGCACCAGTTTCTTGGAAGACTTGTCCCCTATATATGCAGCATCATTCTGGAAATCATTTGTCTAACTGATGTTTTAGTGCAAGAATGTTTCCAGATGGACCCTGATCAGCAACCCCCCCACCTCCATTCTATTTTCTTTGAAAATAAACTTCCAAAGTGGAGACTCTGATTCAGCAGGAAATTGAGTGGTTAAATTGGAGAATGCTCTTTGGAAAGAGAGGAATATATCCATAGGTGGTCAGGCTGACATATTTTGGGGTGAAACTGGACTGTCCTTTTGGAAATAAAGAATAAGGGAATACTGAAACACTTAAATTACGTTTTGTTGGGTGTTTTTACTCCCTTACCAGAAAATGAATTGGAGACTAATCCAAATATCATCAACCTAAATAATACTCTTTCCTTCTCATCAGAAAAGTTTGATGAAGTTGCAGTGAGAGATTATTTAAAGGTTTAGTGAGATCAGGCTCACTCATGTAACACTGTCACCTGACAAATATTAAACAGCTTTTGTGGAGTGCAATTGCTAAAATGTAACAGAATAAAATCCCCAAGTTACATGTCTTCATTTCAGTCTCAAGAGAAAATATGAAGTGACAGATTTACCTGTACTTTGGTATTTAGCTGTGGTAGGTAAAAGCCAAGGAAAAAAAATGCTTTGGTCTCAACACAGGCAAATACCTTGAAGAAAGAGTTTGGCATCTGATTTCAGATCAAATTTCATAGCTATATATTTCCTTTGGTCCTTTTCAGTCAAAATGTAGGGACAGAAGCACTCAAACTCTGTGGCTGTATTTGAATTTTAAAGCTTGGCACTGTTTCTGACAGTTGCCAGTACCAGATGTTTCTGAAGACAGTCTTTATTTATTTTTAACTCTGTTGATAGGAGCCATCTGCTTCCCAAATTTCTCAGCTAAAGAATGACTGTAATGTATATTTAATAATTAACTGGTAATGAGCTGAGCTGAGCAACTTTATAATTGAGTAAGCATTTGTAAATCCATTCTTTTCTTTCATTTACCTAACGGGATTTAAAGCTTTTGGGATTTGAAAACCATGGTGTTTTCCAGTGCTTTCCAGTGGATGAAGACCTTTGTATACTGATATGAAGCTAACTTATTTTTCTTTGATACTTTTTACCAATTCCTTAGTCAAAGGCTATGAACTGAAAAATCAGCTGAATATACCTTAAAAATACTGCCAGAAGTATATTCTGAACCAAAAATATATTCAAACCAGATAAAATGGTGGTTAAACATTGTAGAAGACAAAAGTGGATCAGAGTAAAATACAATCAAGTTATACTTTGGCAAATTTGTTTTCTAGGTTTCCCCTGTATTCATCTGTACTGTGTAGAGTTTGACTCAATTTATCAATGATAAAATAAGCTATTCCTATTAACAAATGTTCCTGATCAAAGAAAATAATGGAAGTTTGTAGAATTTCTTGTACAGATCTTAAGCAGGCACCCTGATCCCAATTTTTCCTCTGTTGATTACAACTATTTTTTAGACTTTGATGATCATTCTTACAGACTTTGGCCAGTACGTCTCAATGTTAAGAATCACTGATAATCTATAATTTATAGTTGAATGTCAGTGCCGACTTTGAAAACATGAATGTTCTTTTCTTCAGAATTGTTCTGAAAATCCCTTGAGAAGAGGAGAACTGTCTGGCCCTTCCATTTCCAGCCTGAACAGGAAGTTCAGGGCAACAGGAAAGCTAGAATAATACCAAAATATTTGTATAAAGTTAAAACTGAATCTGGAGTGAAATCAAGTGTATGCATTCTTCTTTTTCTTTTTTAATTATGCGTGTAATGCCTATGAGCAGATGATGTTATTGTGGTGCTTTGGTCACATCTTAAGGTTGCCACAAAGCCCTCCCCTGTAATGAGAACATGACTCCTAATATTTTCTGCTTTTATGGTCTGTACACCATGGAAATGTCATGTGGATTTATTGTGCACTGAGAGGACCACCTGAGAAGCTGGGCTTCGGAGACACAGCCAATCTCCGAACTCCCCAGTGTGCTAGATTAGACACCCAAACCACAGCACATACACTGACTCTTGTCATCTTCTCTTTTTTCTGTGCCCATCGTGGTCCCATATTCCCAGTCCCTGCTGCTTTTGCTAGCTATAAAGTGCAGAGACAAGAAAGGCGCTTTGTAGACAACAATTATTTTTAAGCACCATACTGCCCCATATTTAACCATGTATGACCATGAAATAGATAAAGGAAAACACAAACAGTAAAACTAAGGTACTTAGCATGCCTCTTTGTCTCTATAGTAGACAATGACTAACAGACAGCCCCATTATTTAGTTTTTACTTAGAAAGACATTTCCACTGGCTTCTCACTGATCTCAGATTGAATTTTATAACTAAATATTTTGTGTTTTGGAACGTCGGTCTTAAACAAGGACAAAAGCACTCAAACTCTGGTGTCATCTTTGAATTGTGTGGATTGGCAGATTGCTAAAGCAGTTTTACCTGCCTCAGCAGGAAAAGAAAACTGGGAAGGTGGGTGAGAATGAGTAACGTGAATCTGAACTTCTTTATGGGTGGACAGTTTATCAGCTCTATACATTCAGAACAAGGAAATGTATGGAGTGAAATCAAGATAGACTTAAACTTGTGCACCAAACAATAAAGCGGTGACACACAAGGAATTTCTCAGTGTGACATGCCTCCTTGCAAAGCTGCCTCTGAAAAGAGCTCTGCATGGGGCTCATTAAAATTCTACAGTCATGGTCCACAAACAGAGCGGGACACACAAAGAATAAAGGTCTGTACACACATGGAGTTTCAGGGAAAATCAGATTGCTTTGTTATAATCTGATGGTTCAGCCTTGAAAACCATATTCTCAGTACTATTCCTATTGGATTCAATGGCATGATGGAGTCCTGAGGACTCTCTAAAGAAAAATCAGCTCTAGAGACTCATCAAAAAACCCCACCAGTCTAAATATACAACATATATTCACTCCTCCTTCACCCTGTTGCCTCAGTATGGCTAAGCATATGTGTTGTTCTCTTCTCCTGTTTTTTTCTTTTTTATTGAAAATATGAAATGGCATGTGAGGATGCTTTTACATTATATTATTTGCATTTCTGTGTAAAGATATAGGGTAGGGTTTTTTTTTTCTCACAACTTGACAGTAAAACACTGAATTTTTCAAAAGTTAACATATTTTAAGACTTGAGAGGTACAGTTAGCCAGAACTTTTCATAACATAAATAACTCCTGTACAAACCCATAGTCTGCACTTGAGTTGGACCATATTTTCTAGAAGAATATTTAAGGTGAAATTCTGATCCTGCCTTCTCACAGACATAAACAGCTTGTGGGAAGTGGAGAATTGAGTTACAAAATTTGTTTTGTTTAATTTAGGGTAAAATCTACCCTTAATTATAGTTTATGAACACTAATGTGTACAATAAAATGGTAAATTCTGTACAGCACTGTACTTTAAGAAAAAAAAAAAAAATTCTTACAACTAACATACAACAGTTGCTCCAGAAAGTCCAATGCTGTCCTCCTTTCTCAGTCAGCACCCACATTCGTTAGTTTCATCTGGATTTTATCTGCATAAATAACTGAACTATCTGCTCCCATGGATTGTAGATGAAATAAATTTAACAGGATAACGCATTAAGAAAACAAATCAAAAGGGATTTTTCTGTTTGTAGTGTGAGAGATGTTGACAGCAGCTAACCTTACCAGCAAGCTTGTTGCTTCTATGTAAACCTGTTCTCTTTCAGAGTTTTGGGACATGTTGCCAAAGAACTTTGGCAGAGTCTGTATTTGCCACTGCTGATCCCTTTTAACGAGGTTTGTGGGTCATTTGAAAGCTGCAAAGCAAAGTGAGACTTTGCTTTTCGTGTTTTGCCAATTTCATTATGCTTTGGCTGGTAGTTCAGGGTCATTTCCAAAAGCCTAATGGACATTTTTATTAGGTTTCTACAGGGGTACTACTTTCTTTTCCTGGCAGATTTCCATATTCACTGTGACTAATACAACCTCTATTGTTTTTTGACAAGAGCTAAAAAAAGACAATTTTTTTCTTTCCTCAAGGAGAGAAGCTGTCAGCTACCAAAAGAATAAAGACTTCAGTGTTTACCTTTCCACACAGCCCAATGACTGCAGAGAGGCAATAGATTTTTAATGGCTAGAATGAAAGAATACACAAAATGACATCAATGGACTGAAAAAGTAAACAATTTGCATATTTCTTCTTGTCAGTCCACCTTTTCTTCAGTGTCATATCGCTATGGAAACAAGTAGAGATCACTTTACGATGGCTATTAGCATTTCAGCCAAAACCAGTCACCTTTTGACTACTCCTAGGAAGGTTGCTATGTCATCTGGAAGCACGAAAGTGAATGCCAAAGTGATTCAGAGTACCTAGAGTGCCCGGCTATTCATTGCTTTCTGGATTGACCTTATGTATGCATGTAGGCAGAATTGCCAGTGGAACCCATGTAAAGAGTAAAGAATTAAGGATGGTGCTGCTGGGAGCCAGTCGTCTGCTCAGTGCCTGGCCTTGGGAACTGGCTTGGATGTTAGACAGACATATTTGAGTGGGAAATCTCAGCTTCCTGATCCCAAGATAGCTCTGCCAGGGTCATATTTGTCCATTCCACAGAAAGCGAGGGGGAGGATTTTTGTAGTATCGGGATCCTTATTTATACTTTGAATTTTCACCTTGAATTTTCCTTTCTCAGGAGAGGTGTAGAAAGCAGAGTTCCTTGCATTTCTCTGCATCTTCCCCCCCACCCCCCACCCTGTTCAGGCTGCCCCCCACTATAATAAGTGCATGGTGCATGTGCAATGATCCTGCTCTGAAGGGTACTCTTCAGGTGTCTTACCCCTCATCTGGACTAGCTGGGGTATACATTTTGCTTTTTTTAAAAAAAAAAAAGAATGATATTTTGGCCATATGTGTCCATAGGAGACAAGATGCATTATTCAGAAGAGGAAGCAGGGCAAGGACAGTGTAATATCCTTTATTTACATTCCAGTGAGAGTAGAATTATTGTAAAGATTTGACCCTAGCAATGGCTGCATATGCGTGCAAAGCAGAGGGTCAGAAGGCTTTCCCTTCTCATCATTTCACTAGCACAGTAGCACAAATTAAGCATTTATGGTCCTCTCAAACTCCCATAATGTGTCCCAACCTTTTTCTTCTCACTTGGACTGAACATTGCTGGAGAGGATTGCACAGCACATGCAAACGCATGCTGCTGCAGACACCCATCCTCAGGTTCCTCCTGCTGGGCTCTGCAGTGGTCCCTCCCCACCCCTCAAATGGCAGTTCAACAGAAAGCAGCACTTCACATCTTTTCATCTACAGACAGGTTTTTCTCAATAAACATTTCTACATTTCTTAAAGATTTCTGTGTATCAATCCTCCTTCAGACAGCTCCATCAGCACAAGCTGGGAAATTTGTCTGAGCCAATTCTGGCAGGCTCGGTGAGCCACGTGTGAGCTCTGCTGCCAGAACTGCCGACCTGCATCACTGCCTGCCAGCTCTGATCCCATCAGAGTAATCACGAGATAGTGCTAGGTCTTCCTCATACACTGATGGAGAAAAGCTGGTGCACATTTAAAGTTTCCAAGGGACTGAACACATAGACATAGCTGGGATTCTTATACACATATGTATAAAATATTCTTATATATATTCTCATACATAAATACATGTCTTTGCATTTGTTGACCTTGAGAAAGATTATGCTTTATTAAGAAAACCTTGTTATTAAGGCCTTTAGGATATGTCTTGATTTGTCATAGTTAATAATGTTTTGTCTTAATGTCAGAGGTTAATATGTGCATATTTAAATTCCAAAATTAACAATTTTTTAAGTTTTAGATCTTGCTGGACTTTTCATTTTAGCTTGATGGAATAGATAAGTTAGGTCTGTAAATTCATTTCTGCTGTTTTTCATACATATTTATCAAACATTAGTGTGTAAATTGTCATGAAACTGTTATTGAATTTAAGTGAAAGGTATTTCATGGATCATTTTCTTAGTGTTTAGCTTGTTACAACATCTAATTTGTTACAGAAGCACAGTTAACTTTTCTTTAATGGACTGACTTTGTTAGGTTTAGCAATTCTCTGTGTTTACCTCATGGTATTTCGACACTCTAGGAGTTCCAGTACACTGTGCAGGCAAGGAACAAAATTCACTCAAGCATTGTGGAATCCCGTGGGGATTAGGAATGTCTTGGTTTGTCTGTCCTAGTTAGTGTCTTTCTTCTTTCTGACTGTCTAGCTCTCTGCAACATATTTATAGTATGGAGCTATAAGACTCTCTCAAATACTAATTTTCTATGTCTCCGTGTTAATTTCTTACATATTAATGCCAATATTATTTCAACAACATTTAGTTTTAGCTATTTGGATAGTTTGAATCTTATGGCAAAATGTTGAGATAAGTCTGTGCCATCTGGGAGTTTGGAGCCCAGTTGTTCGATCCTCTGATAATTATCTTTGTAAAACAGTGCTATGCATCCCAATTTTTTTTTTTTTGCTGTTGTTGTTATTCAATTGCATTGATTTCATAGAACTGACAAGTGATGAAAGAATACATTTCATCAACCCAGTGCACCAGTCAGATTTCCTTGCCAGCCATTGTGTTAATATTCCATACTTTGTATTCAGGGATCATATTTAGATTGGCACATTATTAGTGCACTCTCATCAGTATGGGACCATTAACCTACTGCTGTCATCTCTGCATTCTGAAAAGGTGGACCTGTCTTAGCTGCATGTGATGAGCCAGACAGGGTCCAACCTACATTTATTTAACTGACTTACTGTATGAACCAGAGACCTGATGATTCAATTTTCTCCTCTGCAAAATGAGAATAATGGAATTTTCTTACTTCCAAAAGGTATGGCATAGATAAATACATTAAAGAACATGAGATAAGAAAATAATGGGGCTGTAGTCAGAGGAAGCTAAGCTGATGGCACAGAAATAGATCTGATAGATCCACTTGGACCTGAACAAACATTGGATACACTTTTATTTAAATAATACAGAACAGTTTGACTGAAACTGACAAATAAATTATGAAATAAAAGTTTTTTAAAACAATTCGGTTTGCTTCAGTTTTCCAAAAAAGAACCACACAGATTTGAGGGTGGTTGGATTTGCAAAAACATTTATACACACTCCCTAGTACCAGCAGAGTCATTGCACCTTCCAAAAATGTATAGGTAATGCCACTTATCTGAATAATAGAAGGCCTATATTGAAAAATCAGCTTTGTCTGCATCAAAGGAAGGGTTTAAGCTACCTTCACACCTTCAAGTGTCTAAGCAGTATAGCTCTGCACCCAGAATATTCAGTGGCTAAACCCTCTAACTTTCTCTCACTGAAACTGAATTATTTGCTTGATAATTGTAAAAAGAAAACCCAAAACTTTAAATAGGTGAATTTGAAATGAAGGAACCCCCAAAAACTAAAAATCAGTTTTCCACACCTGGACTGATTTCGGCTTTCTTTCACAATCCTTTCTAACCCAAGCAGTAGGAAATGGTTTTCAATAAATATTTTTAATCAATAGAAGTTTAACATTTAAATATATTTCTCCCATGAGTTTGACTGATTAGCTTAGATTTTACCTGATTATATAATATTGCACAGAAGACTGCAGTTTAGATTTCATTAATATCAATAGGTATCAGTGACATTACTGAAAAGATAGGAATTATCATAAGGAATGGATTATTGGTTGAAAATATTCATTAGGCACCCATGTCAGTAAACTAAAAATACCAGGTATTTAGTTTATAGAGGTCCCAGAGGATGATGGTATATTATAATAGATCATGTTTATTCTAATGCCTTTTTATGAACTGTGCCAGGAAAGGACACAAATACATGTTTTCTTTAAAAGCTCGGTATTTATTTTATTCAATTGTAAACGTGAATTAATCCCCATTTTTCCTAAAGTAAACTAAGGCATGGAGATGCCAAATGGAGATAGTGGCACAGTAAGCTCTAGACCACAGGAGTTTCTATTTTGTTCTGTGTCTATTCAGCTTGTCACTATAAAATGAGCATTTCCATCATGCCAGTTTATCTCAGATAGATAATCACATACTATTTTTCAGTTTCCTTTCAAGGATCAGTGTGCCAAACACTCTTATGCAGCGATTGCTATTGACACGGGCAGCCCCATGTCAAAGTTAACAGCATATGATCACGTTTTCTAACAGCTATATAAATTAGAAGCTAGTTAAAATCATGTCTATTTAAAATGACAAAGGAGTTAGCAAAGCAAGCCAAAACAAGCTGTAATTACCCCAGTTCCATTATTGTTTGATAGGACATCTAGAATGGGAAAGGGAAATGTACTATGTGTACTGTCCAGCTCCAGGCACTTGAGCTGTATGGGTATATTAGGAGTGTGGAAGCCTCATACAGGCAGTGAAGAGAGGAGGGATCTGTGAACAATAATGCAGATCAGCAACACTGTGTGCCTGCCTTTACAGACATCAGTGTGGGATGCCTAGGACAGATGGTCTGAATAATATTTAGATCTGTGCTCTTTGAGAGTCTGTCGCATGTGCCACATGTTCCTTTTGACCTTTAGGTTCAAGTATATATACCAATATCCTGCTGCATGCTAATAACTTGCTACCGGCTCACCAAGCTGAGATGTCTTCTGTTATTCTTTGAATACAGCAGAGGAAACACTGTGGACATAGGGAAGTTAAAAGGTGCCTCACTTCCCCCATTTATAAATATTCCACACCACCTAAAAAGACCTTAAAATACCTCCTTTAATTCAGCTCAAGGTAGCAGTTAAAAAAGAGGCATTGTATGCAAAAGAGATAATAAAGTTATAGAAGTTTGTTGAATTGAAAAAGAAAGTACACTAACCTGTGTGTTTTAAGGCTGTATCGGTCAGGGCTATCTCCCTCTGCCTAGCTAACTTGCCCTCAGCTTCCAAGAAGGTGGTGATCATGGCATAAGTCTTTATCCAGAAGACATAACCTGGAGAAATGTCAGCTGGGGGCCTCTGAAAACCTTGAGAACTTTCCATTAGAGGGGCCTTTCAGGAGCATGTCCATTGAATATTTACTGTGCACTGGTGATGCAAGTTAATTTTGCAGTGATGTCCTCTTGAAGTCTTCTTTAAATTCCAGGTTTTGATCCCTCACCTTCAAACTAATTTCTTGCCTTTCTAACTACAAGAATTACCATCACTATTCCTCCCAATTAAATAAGAATTCCTTGGTTTCCTTGAAGGTGTCTTCTTTGATTACGTGTTACCACTTGGTTTTGGCTAAGTAATAAATATCTCCTTGCATCTGCAAGGACTAAACTTTTTTTTTTTTCTTCTCATTGGTGATTCATTGGCATATTTCAATGTGATATTTTTGTCTTTCATTGGACCTTGTATTTGCCAAGCCACACTAGTGAATTACCTTTTTGAATTAGGTAAGATGAAAATTTTCTGTTCACTTTCGTGCATCATATTTGGGGACAATGCCCACTGAATTAATTAAGTTTATTTGTATATAGATACATGGCATAGTAATAGTTTGTTTAAAGTCTATATAGAATAATAAAATAAGGAGTAAGAAGCTTCAGTGAAAAAGCTTTTAGCATCCCTTACTTTCTTGGGGTATATATAAGTATACTGAACTTCGGTGTACTTTGGTTTCTTCCATATATTTCTCTGGATTCTTTTCTGCTGTCACGACTATGGAAGAGTTCACTCTGATTTGACAAGTAGTTTTTGTGAATTGTTGCTGTCATTATTATAACCTTATTCATCAAATATGAAGAAAAAACAAAGACAGATATGATACTAAGTCTATCTAACCACCTACGTTTGTTGCTTTCCTCTTCCCTTTCCCCCTGCTATCTGCTTAGTACAGGGCATGTCTGGTAATACTTGTTTCTATAGAAGCTAAGACACTGGAATCCAGACCTGATCTGAAGTGCTTAAGCACTGCAAAAAATAAAAGAATTACAATGTGCAGCTGGCTAATGCACATTCCTAAGCACCAGAGATCTTCAGCTGCATTTATTTACCATTATATTATGCTTTCCAGGCACTCAGGTTCCTAGAATGAGTCTAAGCAGTAGCCATTCATAGGAAACTCAGAGCAATATTTCTATCTCCCTCTCCCTCTCTCCATCAATTACTTGCAGTGCTCATGTTTTATCTATTACTTACCAGAAGTTTTACATGCAGCCAAAAGCTGTAAAGCCAGTATTTTCTTCCTGGTACCATGTAATGTAGTCCTCCTTTTCAACCTTGGGAAAAGCCTTGAGAATCTGACCCACAGAAGCACTAAGTGATTTGGTGAATGCCAGTTATTTTTACTGAAAATCAATGCTTATAGAATATAGCTTATATTTCAATTTGCTGCCATTGCCTTCATTCCTTAGAGTTTGGCTATGAAGACATGTTTTCTGTCTGAAAGCACTTAGAATACTTCCCAGTTAAGCAATGACAAATTTCAAATTCTGTGGTTAGCAGTTTTATAGTGTGAAGTTTTAATCATTTGGGCATTGTAAAAGTGAGTACAACACATTAGCTTTGTATTTACTAAATAGAAGAAATATGGGAATATGTTGAGAACCATTGGGTTTTTTGCTTTTAGTTTCTAGAAAGGGAAGGTGTGAGCATGTCAGGTTGTAGCTATTCATTTAGCAAGTCCCACTCTTCAAAGTGAGAGTTCACTAATGGCAGTCCTACATGCATGTTTACTATCTAAACATGTGGATATTTTCAGCTCATTACATGACCACTTCAAAAAGGACAAACCACAGCGTATGAAAACATGCTGCTCACCACACCGCAGGCTGTATTCTGGTCTGCCTTTAGAATCCATACAATTTCCTGTTCATGTATTTCCATAGCAGGCTGGGGCTCTTCAGTAGAGTGTACATGAGATAAAGCCTTTCTTTTCAGTTACTTAAATTTCTCCCTGGATACATGTGGATAAACATCTGGCATTGGTTTGTGACACACAGATATCCAGGGCTGAAAAGAGAGCACTGAAAAAAGGAGAAACTTTAAAACACGTTATGAGCATGGACTTCTTGGCTTTCCCCTACTGCAAAATGTCAGCTCAGTCTTTGGACTGTGCTGTGACTGCCCACTCACTCTCCTAGCTGCACAGATGTGGTCAGAATCTGTATCTTCCTTGTGAAGCTCTGCAAGTATCTCCCACATCAGCGTTACCCATTACTGGGTAAATACAGTGCCTTTTCATTTGTCCCCATTTCCCTTAGGGACAAACAAACAAAAGGAAGTACTGTTTTCTCATGATGCATAATAAAATTACGGAACTCATTGCCACAGGATGCTGTGGAGGCCAAAAATACAAATGTTTTTTAAATGATATTAGATAAATGAATGAGGGTTGGGTCCAGCAGTGACTATAAAGTACCATTGTCTACATATGAACTTAACTCAGAAAGTTCCTAAACTGTGGATATCTTGGAGAATATACTGTCCTGGAGAATTTACACATGCTCTGTTCTTACAGGGCTTCTACTCTTGACCACTGTCAGAAATAGGATTCTGAACAAGATAAAACTTTGGCATAAATCAGTATAGCCATTTGATGTCTTTCTGTTCTTGTCTTTTTTAATTTCTTAAGAAAATAATTTAATTATTACTAGTGCTAAAGTTCCCCAGTATGTTTTCTTATTTATCTTATTCTTTAACCCACTAACTTATTTCCCAAGGCAATGAAGCAATAGAAAATGTTACTAAAATGTCAACTTGTTTCATAAAATTATCCTCAGATTTCCACAGTGGATTTTTTTCCTCTTAACAGATGATGGAAACCATCTTGCTGAACCAGTCTCTAATCCTATGTAACAAGAATACAGTTTGCAACACAACAGTTTAACCAGAAAAAATGCTTTCTTGCTCTTTAGGAAAAAAAAAAAAAAAATTTAAATTGCTAAATATTGAACTGGATTATAGTTACACAACTGCATCCCAGCAAGAATCTACAGGAACTGATCTGGGATCTGTTTGCACAGACTGCCCTGGGAAGGTTGTCCAGAGTGCAATTTCCTACAGATTTATGAATATCAGGTATTGTTAAAAGTGCAGATCCTTATCGGACACAAATCAGCTCCACCATCTGCGACTGAGTCAGAGAGCTGAGCATAAGATCTGAAATTTGAATAACTGTATGACAAGAGTTGTTTAGAAAAATAAAATAAAGATTTGCACAAAAGCATAATGTGAAGAAAACTAGGTTGAACACTGAAATAATGTATTTTAAAGGTTTCTTCTTCATCAGTTGCTTAGTTTTAAAGGTCATATTTTCCCCCCTGAAATAAACTACCCCTCTTGATCTTGGAATTTCTTATTAACTTAACTGCTTGTGAAGTAAGCTGGGACAAAGACACACAAATTGAAATTACTCTATCAGAAGCGAATCAGGCCTGTAGTTTCATTCTTCTGCTGGATTTGAATCTTTGTCTTTTTCCCACCCTCCCCCCAAATTTAAGGGTCTCTTTCCATATAATGTTCCCACTAACATCAGCAGGAATTGTGTCTGTGATTTATGGATACTAACTATGTAATTTCAGGTGTTAGCAATGGTATTTACACTTTAGAGCTGCATAACAGATGGGAGATTAGTTCTTTTGTTAAGTATTTAATTCAAATTGAAAACACCTAATTCAAAACACCCCCAGGAGGCAGATACAGTAAAGACTATATACTCAATAAAAGTTTCTCAATTTAAATTCATTCTTCCATTAAATACAATCTCGGTCTCAATTTCACAGCATTAAAGTAAACTAGTTTTGAAGGAAATAAATTCTGTTTTTGCTAAAATAGGGACAGAAGTTTCCTATGTAAAAAGAGATAGTGAGGTGCTGAAAGATGGTGCTAAATGCTTTTGCTTAAACATGTTGATATAGGATACACAGTTAGTCAGATAGCCACAGAGAAGAGGAAAGCTTTAGAATATGAGAAGGAAAGAAAAGAAAGGAAATGTGGCAGGAAAGGAAATTCTATGATGCCAATAACGGAATGCAAACTATGTAGGATTTGTTTCATCATAGATATTGAAAAATACTGGAATCAATGAGGTTGGACATTTTTTGTGAAAATATCCACAACTGTGTTAATCCTGTATATTCTGTCATTGTAACTTGTTAACAAAATGTCTTGGCAGCCAACAGCAGAGGAGAGGCAACCTCCACATCAGCTTATTGATGCCTTCCTCCTCTTTCAAACAAACAATTTTTTTAAAATATTTTGAATGTCATGTGCTGAAGCAGACTGCCTCAACCCAAAGTCTGCCAATGTCACATTCATTGAAGTGCTTGAGCTGTTCTAGGATCTGCTACAGGTAAAACCCACCAAGTGATGAGTAAAGAAGTACATTTGCTCTCACAGCTTGGTTGTGCACATTCCTAAATATCCTAAAAGGTTAAATATCAACTAAGTACCAGCTAAAAGGCTAAGTATCATCATTGTCTAGCATCCCTTATCTTTTAAAACTTCTTGGGAACCTGAAATTTTTGCAAGGGAAAACAGAAAGTTACTGTATTTGGAATCACGTCTTCATAAAGGAAATGCAATGAATGAACAAGTTAATAAGATGAATACTATAAATTCCACAATGAAAAACAGATTAAGAAGCCAGTACGTAAAACTTTTACATTAAATATGCTGACATTAAAGACTATGGTAATGCATGACACATTTCCAATTCCTGAGTTACTCTTGCAGCATTTCAATTGTTAGTTTGAGGGATTTGATCATGCCTGCCGAGTTTTTGATATTTTTTTTCCTGCAGCCTAACATATATTGTGCCAGAGGCTTTGTTTGTTGTTTTTTTAACATTGTCCTTGCACTAAAAAAGACTGATCAATATGTTTACATACTACTCTGATAGCTGGAAGAAGTTGATACTTCTGCGAATATCTTCATTTGGAAGGAAAGACGGGAGAAGAAATGTCTAGCCCTGCTTTATATTATGAAGGGAAGGTGAAAGGGAAAAGAGAATGAGAAGAGGAAGGGGAAGGGAGAAAAGTAAAAGGAAGGGAAAGGGGAGTGAAAATTTCCACAATTGCCTTAATGACAGGTGATTATCTGACATCTATAAATTACCTCATCTATGAAAATCTGTGTATTTTTTAGAAGGAGGTAGTGATAAATTTATGGACTTTTTTGAAACCTGTAGCTCCCCAATTTATTAATTCTGTCCCAGATCCTTGACAGAAAGTTCATAGAGCTCAGTGATGCAATATACCACTTGAGGATATGGTCCTCTATCTCCAAATCATAACAGCCATGCTTTAAAGACCTGCTTAGATGAGTATATTCATCAGTAATCATGCTGTCACTTGTGAAGGCTTTAATTGCATCACTGAAATACAATAGTTTGATATTTTTATTTCCCATGTTCCTTATCTGAATCACAGGAAACAAAAGCTCTCTTACACAATGACCAAAAAACATTTGAAAGAACTAAATGGATTTTCTGAAAAATAATGAAATCTTTTACATGTGAAATCTAGACTCTGTTGTCAGTTTTGTTTCCACAGTCATAACCCATGTAGGTAATCACAAACTGATAATACCACTTTCAAGTGGACACAACATCAGAAACCACATTATTTGGAAAAAGGAAAGCAAGAAGCTCTATTTCATTTAAGTGATGACTGATAAAAAGCAGTTCATTTGAAGCCTGTTTGTATTGGCTGTGTCTTGCTATGCCTTTCAATGCCTCTTTTGTATAAAAAAAAAAAGTATTTTGTTAAAAGTAGGTGCTGGATTTCTTCTAGTGTTGAACATGTCCATGACTCAGTATTGAGTGGTTTTGGTGAGCATTTCTGGTCTCAGATTGTTGTGTGTAGACATCTGTATAATAGGTAGACAGTTTCAGAAAAATCCTATCAGGTCCAAATCCTGTTAAATCTTTATTTTTTTGTAAGGATATCTAGCTCTGTCTGTAAAAAAGAATCACAAGCTTGGTGTCCAATTTGTGTGTGTAGCTGTCTAGTCTGATTTCTTTGGAAGACAGGCTTGCCAGAGTTGAATGCTCTGCAACTGATGCATATGGGGGGTGTGAGAACTCCTGGAATCACAACATTTCCAGCCAAAAGTTTATTTATGCAGAAAATTTGTGGAGCAATTTTCTGAATATCTTCCCACTTTGAACTGTGCCCAAATACGACATCTGTGGGAATTAGGTACAGATACACAGTATGGCCCTAAACCACAGATTCAGAAAAGTCTGATGCCTACAGTGGAATTTTGGTGGTATGTAGGCACTTATATTTAAGCATTTTACAAATCCGTGATGGATTTGGCATGGGATCACTCAACCTGAGAACACTCAGGACAGTAGGTTTTCATGATTATGTTCAAAAACTGTCTTCAGAGACAGCCTAATGCATACCTGAAATTGTAAGCTCACCATGAAGTACAGTTACATCCTTTCTATAATTTAACTGCTTAATTGCTGGGAAAAGAAGCTAAATTGTATATTTATTCAATGATTCTTGCAAAATTCATAAATGATATTGGAAAAAGACAAGTTCTTAGGACACTAGACATCTATATCATTGGGCTGCCACATCACAATCCTACCTGAGTACTTTCTCTTTAGCATTATGAACCTTGTGCTCTTGATGGCATAATGGTCCTGCTTCAGCAGGGAGGTTAGGGAACACATTTGACCCATCCTAGTCTATATTTCTATAGACTAAACTCTGGCCTGGAGGAGAATGTGTAGACCTGTAACTCCTCAGACTGAGAAGGAAATAGAAGTCCTGTTTTCTAAATCTCTCATGTGATGGTATTTTAAAGAAAAATAAAACCTGATGATTCAATTTGCTGTACCTAATGTTCTGGGTTGAGTGAGTGGTGGAGTTTTTTGGTGGCAGGGGAGGGGACTATCGGGGCGGCCCCCTGTGAGAAGCTTCTCGAAGCTCCCCCAGCTCCAAGTCAGCTCCACTTCTGTTTGGGAAATTGAGCCAATCAGCTGCGCCTCTGCGATAACGTATTTAAGAAGGGACGTGGTGACATGCAGTCAGACTTGTGAGGAGGAATTGCTGCAGCTGCATGAACACCAAGGTCAGTGGAGGAACAGAGGAAGAAAGGAGGGGGGAGGTGTGCCTGAGAAGAGACCCCCCTGTATCCTGTGGTGAGATGGCAGGGCGGCCCCCCCCGCCACCCATGAAGATCTACGGTGGAGCAGACATTGATTTATGGCCTGTGGCTTCTGCTTGGTATAATCAAGGTGCTGTGCCCGAAGAAGGCCGGGGTCTTGTGGGAAAAGGTAGCCCCACTGCTGTAATTCAGTGCTGGGAGGATTGCAGCATGCAGGGGAGTCCCACGCCGGAGCAGCTCGGGAAGGGCTGCAGCCATGGGAGGGAATCCAGTCGGAGAAAGTTAGTGACCCATGACAGAGCAGTGTGGGGAACACTGTGGCCCATGGGAGGGACTCATGTCGGAGAAAGTTTGTGGAGGACTGTCTCCTGTGAGAGGGGGACCACGATGGAGCAGGGGGAACAAGTTCCGAACACTCCCCTCACCAAAGATAAAGGAAGTGACAGCACTGACTGCACCCCCCCATTCCCTGCCCCTGCACCACTGGGGGAGGAGGTAGAGATATCGGGAGCAGAACTGAGCCCGGGAAGAAGGGAGGGGTGGGGGGAAGGTGTTCCCAAGATGTGGCAATGTTTCTCACTGTCCTACTCTGTTATGTGTTGTTAGTGTCTGTAATAAATGTATGTTCTTTTTTTTCTTCCCCTAACGAGTCTGCCTTTTGCTTGTGATCATAAAGGGGGATTTTTCCCCATCCCAGTCCTATCTCAAACCCCAAGCCTGGCTCTCTGTCCCTTCTCATTGCTGGAGGGGAAGGGAGAGAGAGCTGATGCATTGTGGTTGGCTGCCAACCAGGCCTAAACCACGACAGTTTTTGGCGCCCCACGTTGGACGCCAAAAACTGTTGTGGTTTGGGCCTGATCAGCAACCAACCACTGCAGCTAATCACCCTCCCTTCCCCCTCCCCACCTGAGAATGGGGGAGGGGATTAGAGGGGTGAAGGGAGACTCGCAGGCTGAGATAAGAACAGTTTAATAATGGCAATAAAACGAGAACAATAACGATGATAGGGGGAAAACAAAAAGAAATATATAAACAGGCAATGTACAGCGTAATTGCTCACCACCCGCTAACCAATATCCAGCCCGTTCCTGGCCAGCGACCCCGAGATACCAAGATCCCACAATCGCGATCCCGGAAGCGAGAAAGCTCCTTCCCAACCACCCCTCCTCTATATAGTGAGCATGACGTTCCATGATATGGAATATTTCACTGGCCAATTTGGGTCTGGTGCTCTGTCCATGCTCCCTCCCTGTTTCCTGTGCACGGGCAGGACATGGGGAGTCGGAGAGTCCTTGAAGTCTCAGTAGCAGCTGAAAACATCAGTGTGCTATCAGCATTCTTCTCATACCAAACCCAAAGCTAAATCCAAAACACAGCACTCATCTAGTCCCTGAAAAGGAATATTAACTCTATTTCAGCCCAAACCAAGACAGTATCTGAGAGGTAATCTGGGAGGAAATATCTAACAGAGTATTGTCAGCCTAATCCCAGCAAGACACACCTGCCAGTTGGCTTGAGTGAACTTCTGCTCACTGTGTGACTACAAATCACGTTCTTAAGGGATTTATGACCTACTTCCAATGTATGAGGAATTCAGGTATTTATCTTTGCTCCAAAGCTCTCCTTATAGATCTAAACTTTAACACTTTTGAGATTCTTGTCCTAAAAGATTATTCTTAAAGATTTTCCTATGCTTTTTCATTTATATAAGAGATACAATCTTGAGTCATACTGAATAGTGGATAAGGGAAGAGCAACTGATCTACCTGGACCTGTGCAAAGCATTTGACACTGTCCCACATGACATCTTTGTCTCTATTTTGGAGAAACATGGATTTGGCAGATGGACAATTCAGTGGGTAAGGAATTGGCTGGATGGTCACACTCAAAGAGTTGAAGTCAACAGCTCGATGTCCAAGTGGAGAACAGTGATGAGTGGCGTTCCTCAGGGGTTGATGTTGGGACCAGCGCTGTTTAACATCTTTGTCAGTGACACAGACAATGGGACAGAATGCACCTTCAGCAATTTTTCTGACAACACCAAGCTGTGTGGTGCAGCTGACAGGCTGGAGGGAAGGGATGTCATCCAGAGGAACCTTGACAGGCTTGAGAGGTAGGCCCATGCAAACCTCATGAAGTTCAACAAGTCCAAGTGCAAGGTCCTGCACATGAATCGGGGCAACCCACTGTATCAGTATAGGCTGGCCAGAGAATGAATCAAGAGCAGCCATGAGGAGAAGGACTTGGGGGTGTTGGTTGACAAGAAGCCCAACAGGACCCAGCGATGTGCATTTGCAGCCCAGAAATCCAACTGTATCCTGGTCTGCATCAACAGAAGCATGGCCAGCAGGTCAAGGGAGGTGATCCTCCCGCTCTACTCTGCTCTCATGAGACCCCACCTGGAGTACTGTGTCCAGCTCTGGTGCCCCCAACATAAGAAGGACATGGACATGCTTGAGCAGCTCCAGAGAAGGGTGATGAAGATGATCAGGGTGCTGGAGCACCTCCTGTATGAGGACAGGCTGAGAGAGTTTGCGTTGTTCAGCCTGGAGAAGAGAAGGCTCCGGGGAGACATTATAGCGGCCTTCCAGTACTTAAAGGGGGCCTACAAGAAAGCCAGAGAGGGACTTTTTACATGTGCATGTAGTAATAGGATGAGGGGTAATGTTTTTAAACTGAAAGAGGATAGATTTAGATTAGATGAGGCCCTGGAACAGGTTGCCTAGAGAAGCTGTGGCTGCCCCCTCCCTGGAAGGGTTCAAGGCCAGGTTGGACGGGGCTTCGAGCAACCTGGTCTAGTGGAAGGTGTCCCTGCCCATGGCAAGTGGATTGGAAATAGATGAACTTTAAGGTCTCTTCCAACTCAACCCATGCTATGATTCTATGAGTCTATGATTATATGATTATACTGTAGAGGGATATCTTTTATGAACAAGATGGTGAACATTTTCTAACTTGACTAATACAAACGATAGAAAAGCAAGGTGTATACTCTATAGTTCAACACTACGTATACAGTTTAGTTTGGCACTGTTAAATCTGTGTGAATTTGGCAACATTTGGCTGAACAGTAGTAATTTTTTGGTTTTAGGTTGTCTACTTTAATAGTTATTTAGGATTTCAAGAATCATCTCTAAAACCATTAATGTTGGAGCTGGTCCGGACACGGACTATTGGGCTGTATTGGTGAAATTACAGTATTAATGCTGAATTGTTCTAGTGCCCAGGATAAAGGAAATAGTAAAAGACAACAGTTAAGCTGTACTCTCATCTCACAAACCTATATGAATATCCTTGTAAAAGAGGTGAACTGAGTGGGCTAATCCTGGCAAATTTATCAAGTGACTCACACTCTTTCCTTGATGAGGAAAGCAAACAAAGCAAACAAAATTCTATCCTTTATAAATATAGTAAAACAGAGTTTAGACCCCCTCCTCCACACCTCCCTATAGCACTAAGGTATATAACAAAATAGCTATGACACATCTTAAAATCAAAAATTCCTTAAAGTTAGCAATATTTTTCTGATTTCCCAGAATATAAAAGTGAAGAGGTGAATTATGCCAAACAACACAAAATGTAATTATTTTTAGCTCTGATTCAACAGGAGATTTACAGACAGATTAGTGGTCACCAAAGAAGTATTTTCATCTGTTGTTTATGTTATGACATCTCAGATCAAAGTAAAGCTTTAAACTTTAACTTTCCATTTTCCAAGTGAATAATGAAACTGGAAAAAAGCTGAACATGTGAGGAGGGGAAATCTATGGACTATTAAACACATTGAGAACAGTTCTGAAGCAAAGGGGTCATGTAAGATGAACCCCAGAGGCTGGATTTGTCAAACTTCTGAACACTCTACTCCTCATCCCCTAGATAACGTACATATGTGTGTCTGACTGTGAATCATCCCAGGAACTGTGGAAACACTTCATGTTTAAAATGAGGCCTGTGCTGGCCTCATCCTTTGCTGAATGTCCAGCCTTTCCCTGTACGATATCCAGTGTGCTTAATTCTGTGTATCCATGATGATACAACTTTTCTGTGGCTGAAGCTAACAAAGTTAGTACTGACTTGCAGTGGTAATAACAAGTCCAGTAAAAACCCAGCAGTGGAAACTCAGCCAGAATAAGGCTTCTTTCAAAACAGATGCTAAGATTTTTCAAGTAAATATAAATCTTTCAGGAGCTGATTTTAAGTAAGTTGAGGGCCAATTTGAAGAGATAATTGATGTGGATTCCTACAGTCAAAAAATATCTATTAACTGCCTTCTAAAAGGGGAGATCACCAATAGGAAAAAAACCACAACAAAAACCCTGCTTGAGCCATTGTCTTTAATGAGATCATGATGAGACCTTTTATGTAGTTAACTAAGAAGAAAAAAAGCGAAAGATGTCTATGATTTAACTGCATGACTCAGAAAATTATTAATGGTCTAGAGATCTCATCGCAAACAGCTCACTTGTAAAATACAGCTCAGGTCAATAACAGTCAAAGGCATTTTAATTTACTAGCTTTCAGAGGGCTTTAATGAAATAATTTGCGGGTTTTGGTTCAGTTCGTATGTCCTGATCTTGTACTGAGATCTCCATGGGAGGAGACTGTATAATAACCTATGCTTACAATTTCAGCCATGTACAAACGTACCAATACACTCATATACACACTTGATAACAGTTGTTTATACATGCATGCAGAGGTTGGGACTGAGAAGTCCTGCCCCTTTCTCAAAGAAAAGCCATCATAAATTATATCAATTTGTGTCTTTGTCTGCAACTTGACTGGATATGGCAAGTGTTGGGCTTATGTGTAGACTGAGATTGTCATTTTGGCTTTATTTATGGCCCTTCTTGGGCACAGTTAAGTGAGTAGAAATTAAATGGAGACAAAATGTTATTAACTATGAAAAACAAACAAAATGACCAGAAAGACCTTCTTTCTTTCAGCACTCATTTTACATATCACTGTTGGTATTACTTGGAAAGAGTGTAAGTAAGGTAAAAAAGGGCTAAATATAAGGTTGACTGTAAGTTGGCATTGTCTTATAAAAATATTTCAAGTCACTGTGTGGATTTAAATTCTTACAGAATGTTCTGTTCCCTTAACTGAAGATCACATTTGATTTGTCTGGATGAAAATATTTGGATTATTTATTTATGTTGGAAAAACTGTATGAATTTAAATTTAATTTAATGAGCTAACTTGTCCTTTAATGGTATCAAAGTTTCACTAAATTTGAGAAGCAAATGCAGTTTTAAACAAAATTATGGGACAGTTGAAATAACTAATTTAATCTGATTTTGGAAGTTAACATAAATATAATGAAGTATAGCTGTCACTTTTTTTCAGCAATTCTGATGTTCTGTTAAATGTTCTTTTTAAATCAGATAAACTATTTCTAGCAGAAAGACTGGCTTGCACTTTGAATTCCAATATATTTCTCTCACACAATTTTGTGTGCAGAAACTATACTGGTTTATTTTTAAATAACCTGTAGCTGTTTATAAGAGGCAATAAACCAATGTCTTTTTCTGTTTATATCTTATTATACATAAAATTATTCTGGAAAGATATTTACAGTAATTAAAAGTCACTCTATTTATTATTAAGCAATCATTTATTATTAAGCAATCATTCTGCTGATGTACCAAGAGGCAGCTATTCTCAGTATCCTAGGAATTACAGATTGAATAAAACTATTTGCCCCTCTATTTCCTTCCTTGAAAAATCAGGATTATTTTGTAAAGTTTATTCCTCCAACTATTAAGTCCACTGGAGCTAATTATATACTGTATATTTTGGTCTTAGCATTTATCTCACTCTTCTCAATAAAAGCTTTACAGTTCATGCAAGATTAGAATAGGCTTTAAGTATAAAAGGAATAAAATTAAATACCAACCTGATTAACATTTCAGGACTCAGAAAGCCAGCTTATATTAAAAAAAAACCAACTTCTTACTACTCTGGCTTTGCGAACCATCTGTTAAAAGAAGGGGATTATGAAGATCCATTGCAGTAAAGGATTTGAGCATTCTTCTTTGTGCTGGTTCAGCTGATCTACAGTGTGGTCTGTGCCAAGACCCTCCACCTTTCTTAAACATAGTGGTGAAACATATCCATCACTGAGCCATTTTTCACATTTGTGACTGGTAACTTTGTTCTTTTAAATTGTTTGTCTGAAGCATCTTGGTAATAAGAAGGAATATAGGGCTGGAGTCATGTTTGAATCATACATAGAAGAGTTCCATTCATGTTAATGAGGATAATTGTTTACTAATCAATACAAAACAGCCCTGGAATAAGAAACAAATGGTAAAAAAACTTTTTTCTAACAACATTTATGTGACATATAATCGCAGCTTTGTGATTTTGGTAGTTCACCCAGAGCTTACCTTCAGAAAGGCAGTCTTTATCTTATATTTACAAAAGGACATTATAGCTACCATATGAAGGAAAATTACTGGGACAACCCATGTTTTAGTTTATTATTTTACAGGTGTGTAGAGATTTCTTGTCAGACAAACTAGCAGCCTTGTGGAAAGTTCATGGAAGCCAGGAAGCCATAAGTTCAAATGTCACTTGTTTTTTAGTTGCTGCTTGTGTTTCGGTATGTTTTGTAGTTGTGACTATTAAACAGGAACTCACACTGTTAATTTTAGCAGCAGATGAGTTATCAGCATCAACTTCCTTTTTACCTGATAAATTCACTGACTCATCTCTTGAACACAATCTTTTCTGGCAGAATGGGAACAGAAGCTACTTTTTACATATTACAGAATCGACTGTCACATACACGAGTACACTGTCACCACTAGGAAAGTGGGGAATAGCCTGAACCTTTGCATTGACCTGTCTCAAGACTAATCAGCTCCAACCACCAGTGATCCAGAGTCCATACCCCTTCTGCCTAACAAAAACAGAAGCAGGATTATGAAAGCATTGCATTCAAGTATGGCTGGGCGAATCCCTCATTTGCACTGAGTTTCTGCAAGCTAGGAAAAGGGAAAAAAGCTAGTCTACTCTTCTCTTACATTTTTGTAATGTCCAAAAAGAAATCTGCAGGGAATTTTGGTAATATGGGTAGAGGAATTTCCTTCTACTTCTTGCAAAAATCTGCTTCCATTTGTGAAAGCAGGCTGGTTCACCCACGTGTCAGTTAAAAGCTGTGTAACCATCCCAGATGAAAGGGAACCTTGCAGTAACTGAGACTTAACACAGATGTTTACAAGAGTGAGAAGGAGAAGGGAGAGAATCATGTTTTTGAAACACTCATCTGTTGCTTTGGATAAGGAACCTTCAACTAGAGCAGAGTAGTATCTTTGAGATTTGTTCTTGAGTTTTGTTTGGCAAGTGGAAGTCCTACATGGAAAAGTTGTTCTGATCAGCCAGGCTATTGCAGCATTCCAGCTGAGCCTGTAGTCCCACATGCTACAGGTTTGTGGATGATGATGAAGACAACGCTTTCATGCCATGATCTACTCTCATGTGGCAGCAGTGGACTGCAGGTCTGCTTGGAATGTCCCCTCCTTTGGGGTGCTGTGAAAGCAGAGCTATTGCTGCTGCCCGGCTGGGAAAGATCTGCTACTGGAACTTCAGAGAGACAGAAAGATAAGCTTCAAACAAACCCCCAACACCCTGACCTTTCAGGAAGTTCAGTTCTCAACTGGAACTCTGCAGCTTTTGCTCATTTAACATAATCCTTCCTGTATTCTTCCTTTTAAAGAAAACACCTTTGTGATGGCCTTGCAGTCCACTTGCAAAGAAAGGAATTAAGTCCTGTTTTCCTGCTTCTTCGTCATCACACTGACAAAATGAACGGTGCCACTACTTCCACTGTTACCACACAGAAATCCATTAGACATTCTACACATTGTGCAGAAATTTATGTCTCCCGTTCCCTTTTCCTGCTGGGAATTTGTGGTAGCATGGTTATTTATTTCAGGGGGAATGTAAGTGCTTGAGTTTTGGCTTTCTTTTCATGTCTAGAAGCTAGCAGTTTAGTCCAAATGTAATAATGGGTAATAATCCATATGTGCACACTTGCACTGATGTTAACAACATACTTTTCAGAAGGAAATAATGTTGGATAGCATGTTAATAGGTTTACAGTAAGCTGACAAGCCCCAATGTTGGTTTCAGAGCAGATTAGAATTGCAGACAGCTAATTAATGATAAAATAATAGCATTCTTGTTGGCTTTGGGAAGATATTTTTACCTGCAAAACCTCCACTGACTTTAATGTGTCAGGATTCAAGACTTTATCTAACCTTCTGATATCACCCCAGTAGAGGATCATATGGGTTTTTTTCCACAGATGAATCTGTATGTATCCTAACTCCACATTATTTGACCTCAAGGAAATGAAACTACAGCATTACATGAATGAAAAGAATTGGATCCAGATGAGACAGGGAAGCAGTGGGGAATGAGGGGTTTCTTGGCCTGTTACCCCACAGTTCTCCTGTATGGCTCTGCTTGCTATAGTACTCTGGTCTCCCCACCACCTGATCAGACCTTCCAGCATCACATAGAATTAATGTTGTTTCCATCAGCATCAATTCCAAGGATGGAAAACCTGTGTCCTGAAGAAGAGAATTCCTATCCCAGAACATTTATTCCTGACTTTTGCATGGTTTATATTTGTTTTCTGTGCTCCAGGCACAGGGGTTTGCAGGTAGGGGTGGGGTTCAGATGTACTTTGCAGTAACAAATACAGTTTCCTTGGGTCCTTTGGGAGCAACAGATATGACTAGAGCCACAGTCACAGCATTCTTTTAATGCCTGACAAGATTTTTCATCTGTTGTCAGTACTGAAGAAATTGCCATGCTATAATGTTCTGACTACAGGGCATGAACGTTATTGTCAGTTAATGGGCAGCATGTATAACTATTAACATGATTGTGACCTACATCTCAGCAAAATAGCTGCCAAACTTTCCTAAGGATTCATGAACACTTTGTTCTCTACTATTATAGTACAAAGTGTGATAGATATGAGCATTATTGATGTCAATTCTTCTTTAGACCAAATAGCTCTAGTCTTGAGAAATGTTGCCCTAATTCATAGGGTACATGTGGTTAAACTAATGACCTGAAAGTCTGCATTTATGTACAGCAACTACAAAGTCAGTACAACAGATATTTTTGCTTACCCCTGAGGGAGTAAAACAGTACCACATGGCTATCATTATGAAAATGAGATTGAACTAAAATCCTGAATCTGAATACTTGTAAGTTTAAGAATATCTGTATTTGATTTTCAGCCCTGGTCATCTCTGATTCTGAAGAGTTACAGCATGTTTTAAAGGCCTGGGATATTTTCCTTTTATTTAATAGTCCTGTTATTCTGATATGTTGGTTTATTCAATGTATTTTTGATTACATTGTAAATGCTTCAGTGTTATTACAAAACCACCCTTCTGAATGTGGTTTAACTTGGCAAGAAAACATTAGTCTTATTGTTATACATGACCTACTCAGGATTTATTGTAAAATTAAAGTTATTGTAGAAGGAAGATCAAGAAAGCAAAACCAATGATAAATTCTAAGAATTCATATAAGATCTGAGTGACGGATGGACTTGAAATAACTGCTGTGTCTCATCTTTGACTCATTGCTCTGTGTTTTCACTACATTAATCATGCCTGAAGGACTGTCACTTTATATTTGTGAACTGTGAAGCTCCGTCAGGGCAAGGGCCAGTACATGTTCCTGGATTACAAATCGGAAATGACTGTGATCGTTATCACTTCGGGCACAGGGACACTGTGTGGAAATTTGCAAACAAAAGTAACAACTTAATCAGTGAGAGTCTGACAGCCACCCTGCCTCCTCGCTGGGAATGTAGGAGCAGCCACGGGTGCCACTACACCTGGGATCAGTGGGAATATATTAATATTTAGATTCTCCAAAGGATACATCAAAGACATCTGAACAATTTCTTACTATTAAAAAATAATTAAAACCATTCCACTTCACTTTTAGTACAATTGTTTGAATCTGTATTGAGCATGCATGAATCTTAAACCATTTGTGAATACATGTCTGTTGACTTCTGTTTTCCCCTGTAAAACCAGATATATATCCAAATTGCTGCATACAAACTGCCCATCTCTTTGTCTAGCAATTTCTAATATGTGCCCCTTTTCCTCTGTCATTTGCTACATCTGCTGTTCTGCATGTGTGCTTATGCACACACATAGTAGTTGTTCATCTATACATTTATTTGTCCTACCTTTGTTAACAACAGCTATAGGAACCCTGTATCAGCCAGAGAAACTACCGACAATGAGTTAGCAGATATGAAACTGAAGGCTGAAAGCTTCCCCACTTTAGCTCACTATTTCATGATGTATAAAGGAATGCCTCGCAATAACACTGACTACCAGGAAGAGCTGTAATTATGATAAACTGAAGTAGGAGGGCATATTCTTGCCAGGTTCTGGAAAAAAAAACCATGGAAAAAATGTTTTATGAGGGAGACTCTTCCATCATTCGTTTTCATTTGACTCCTCTTTACAGTGACTTGAGTGCAGGAATATCTCCAAAAGATTTAAATTTTCAGATTTTCCCTAAATGTAAGCATGCTTGGACTGGTTTTTGTTCTATAGAATTAAAGAAAAGATTTTTCAACCTAATTTCCTTGTCACTACTACTGAGTTTGTGCTCAGTGCTAAGTAGAGAACAGCCTGATTCTAGTCCTCATCACTGCAACTCCAGTATGGTTATTCCTTTAGCAGCTGATGGAAATGATAATACTTATTCCCAGTATATGAGCTCTCTAGAGAAACCTGCAGTTTTACATTTCTCACTCAGAGGCTGTGGCATTCAAGAAGTAAACTCGGGGCAAGGAATTGATCCCCATAATCATATTCTGAATCTCACTTCAACAACTGGGGATGAAGGAGACTATATTAGTACACGTTTACTTAAAGGAAACCTGTGATTGATCCCTTTCAAAACCTCCAGAGGAATGTAATGAAAAGAGGGACCAGAATTGTCTTTATATGCTTTGGCTGCTCTCATATTTCCTATACAAAAAAGGTCTTATCTTTCTACACAATTATTAAAGTCATAAAAGGATATATATCTTGAACTACACCATTTCAGATAATCCAAGGCACTTTTATCTTATTAAGTTTCATACTCTTTTCTGCAAGCTAATTTGAATACCTGATATTTCATTACATAGTCTAGTGAACTTCAGATCTTTCCACTGCTGCTTCTAAAATAGGGGGTTTATAATCTATTTAGTGGAATGAACTCATTCTTAATTTGTATATCCATACATGTATGTGCATATGTAAATATATGTACATGTATACTGAATATGTGAGTTTCAATCTGAGATTTTTATGCATTTTTCTCATTTTAATAATTATGTGGAGGGAGTATTTGGCAACATTTTTATTTATATATTTTAATTCACTGTTTGACATGTATTAAAGCAATCAGATCCATCAGCACAGAAGAAACCAAATTTTCTGGGACTGCACATATTTTGGCAGGACCATCTCCCCAGTATGAAGACTTACATATTCATTATAATGCTGAGAATTATAGGTATGTCTGGAGGCACTTACAGATTAATGGGTATATATAGAATTACAAGAATGGAAGTAAAAGGTGTTAGAGTTTGTATTAGTTGTTAACTTTTTTATAGTGCTGTGGGAAACTGAAGTTCTTCGTTTACTGCTACATTTATTTCTGGAAATTTAATTTATTTGTGTCATAAAATTATAAAGTGTTTCCAGCAGAGATGTATCAATATAATTTTTTAATGTCTGTAGTAACACTAAGGTAAACATTTTCATGTATCCAGAACATCTTACATTAAACCACTTATGCCCAGATTATTGTAATAAAAGTTAAGAACCGTAAATATAGCCAAACTTTATAGTACACAAATGAACATTGCTGCCTACCTACATTTATAACCCATAATTTAAAGGACTTAATATCTATACACTCATGTAAATCTATGCACATAAATACTATGTGTGATAATATAGAGACCCTTGTCTAGATATTAATTGCTGATAGACTGAAGTAGTTCAGCAGATTTCAGGCCTCTACCTCCCCCGGTTCTGCAAGGGAATGGATTTTACAGAACATAGTGGCTTTACTCTTTGCTACATTAGGTGCAAATGAACGAGAATATCAGTCTTCAATATAAACCAGTGTTCAGTATAAACCAGTGTTGAAGCCAAATGCTGAACACAAGACGTAAAGCAAATTAAAATAATATTTGCTATTATTAGGCAAAGGAAAGGAGGAAAAAAGAACAGGGCTCTTGATAAAAATATTATCATTCTGTGTAGTGTATCTAGGATTCTTTTAAACATTTTTCACTAAGTAAGACTTGCTGAGGTAAGGGATCTCATCTGCTTGCAAAACACCTTGGCTGCTCAGGTGCGCTAGCTTGTCAAAGGCTTCACTGAGAGTCAGAAGTTGGAAGCAGTATGCTCTGGCTTTGAGCAGACCACGAACCACGCTGTCATTGCAGATACATTCTGCTTCCATTTTTCCCTGTTTTGAGGTAAAGTTAGCTGCATAAATGACAATCATGACCACAAAGATCACTGACCCTGCACTTCTTCATCTGTTTTTGAACAAGTCAAAGCCCTACCATGGTTCAGTCCTTACCAGGTATCTGTGAAACATCATAGGCATCACAGACTGGGAGTACAGAGTAAGATTTACATTTCTGGTAACACTGAAACTTTAGAAAGCTTTCGTTATTCCTTGTCACCTAGCAAAAGATATAAGATCACTTTCTGTTTTCCTCACCACTAGTTTATTTATGATAGGAGTACACACACAGATGATGTTAATACATAATGCACAGATCATGAATTCCACTGAGTGTTTTAAGACTGAGGGGATGCAAGGAGTGGATGTTTTGTGGGTTTCTCCAGGTTAAAGGCAAAAAATAAGTAGTTGCCTGGAAGAGGTGGGGAAGTTGTTTGATGGCCCAGGGGATGCCCTTGCATTCCTGTAGCCCCATATGTACTAAAATTGCAGTACTTACCGGTTTCAGTGCATCTAAACTTCCCATTTATGCTTTCAAAAAAGACACGAAATTAAGACTGTAGATTTTTGGCAGTCGCCATCACAATGTAATCTCCTGGGTCTTCAGCTGACTGAGACTTTGTATCAGGTGCTGATGAAAGGCAGAAGAGTAATCTCCAAGGATGTTGCAACCTACACAGGAAAGATAGACAAATGGTAATAAAAAGGATTTGTGATTTCTTCACCAGGGCCGACCTAAAATATAGAACCTAAGAGCTGAAAGCAGAGCTAATGGAAGTGAATAAAGAGATTCCCCTTCTATGATATTTATATAAGGCACTACAGAAAGAAGAAACTTGTGCAAAGACTAGAAGGTAATGCAGTTGAGTCTTAATTTCACAGACTTTCTTGGAAAAGTGTTTTCATACACAGAATACCAACAATATACTCATATGTCATAGTGATGAGTATAAGAAACCAAGCAGAATTAAAAATAGATTAAGTAATACAATGTTAAAGCATTATACTACCTCCTATAACACATATAAAAAGTTATATATAGATTCCAAACTATACTACAGCTTCCCAGGTTCACTAAAAGTTTAGATATGAGCTGGCAGTGCAATATAGCAACTAGAACTATTTATGCAGTTTAAGATTACATTTTTCAAGAACCATATGTAAAGTAGTGAGGAGATATTTCAGTGGAGCTAATTTTGATTGTAAATCGTATGTCCATACTCTAGGAATGAGCCATGAGGTGTCTAAATATTCTACACAGAAGTTGTTCCAAAATCAGTTATTCTGAAAAATACTCCTCACCAAAAGTATCTTTGAGAAAAAAAAAGTAATTAGTTCCACACTTTAGTAGGAAAATATTTTTTAAAAAATCCCCACAGATGTTAATTTGTTTAGGGTAACATTGCAGATGTTGCCTTTTCTATAATTATGACTTCCCCTTCAGTGTATACTGGGGCTGGTTCATGTTTGCAGTCAACTGTATAATCAGATTAATTTAGTTTATAGAATTAAGTGGTTTGGAAAGTTAGATCAAGAAAGAAAAATATGGTTGATGCTGTAATAAAATTTGTAAAGGTTAACATTAAACTGGATAATTCTTTGAACCAGAAATATTACTAATCAGTAGAAAATGAGAACATATTGTTATGATTTACTTGTTATAAGTAGCTTCCTTATGGGACCACTTTTGATATGATTCTCAGTTATGCTGCTTACTGACTTTATTAAGCCTTAAGGTTAAAAAACTGAGAGATCTATTTTTCAAACAGAAGTAATTGAAAATAACTCTTATAAGTATTTTGTATGATTTTGTAATAACTGTAATTAATTACATTTGAAAAGACAGTTTTCATTTATGTAGATTTTTGGGGTTTGGTTTAGAAGTGGGTAAGTTTTTTGAGGGATATAAAACTTTGAAAGCAAATTGGAAAAATCTCTTGAAGATGCCTTAGTAGAAAACTCAGATTGAGTTAGCAAGCCAGTACAATCAATACTTGGCCTAAATCAATACAGTGTCTTTGATATGCCAGATACTTCATGAGGAACTGAAACTCAACCTTCTCATAAATTACCCATATATGATGCTATTGGGTAAGCATAACTCGGAAAGTCTTTTGATATCTTGAAACAAAGAACTCCGTGTTCCCCATATCTTGTCTTGACTGGTGCAGCAAAGATTATTTTTATCAATATTAAAGTACAGTGATTAATAAAAATACTTTTGCTTCCAGTTTCTCAAGATTCTAGTGGGATGCTATACAGTCTACTCTTCCACCATCTTTATATATTATTGCCTATTACATTTTATGTACTTTAATGCATAAGATGACATGATACAGAGATGCCAAGCCACCACTGACACAAGCTTGAATATCCACAAATTGATTGATTTTCAGAGATTGTACTTTCTAAAGCAGCCAAATGCTTAGTTGAGTACAATAAAGTGCTGCCATTTTATAATTGCAGCACTGGTTCACAGAATAGTTTCTCAGGTGGTTCTATAGTCTGCATCCCTACTGAGGTATATTCATATGTTCAGAAACATCCTCAGTGACTTTCCTTATTTTGCTGATTTGGTCTGTACAGAACAGTTCCTCTTAATTATATCATTATATGATTTTTTTGTTTGTTTTGTCTTTTTTTTTTTTTTTTTTAGTCATTGTCCTTTTAATTCATGAGACTCCTCTTTTTTATTGAATTCCTTCTAAAAGTTTCATTAGGAGATGAGTTTTCCAAACCCCTTCTTAGTCCAATGGAGATTTTGCTATAGAGTTTGATTCCAAATATTGAGTCTGTGAGCTTAGGTCTGAAGTAAAGTAATAAAAAACCTGAGAAGGATGAAAAAATAGAACTAGAAAGAACTATAAAATACCATATAATCTGCCTGATTTTTAGCTAAATTATTCTTTTAAGATCCCCAGTGATGGAATTTTCACAGTTTTCCCACAGATTCCCTATTAATATTTTATTACCTGTACTGTTAGAAAACTTTTCCCCTAATGTGTAAAAGTTAAACTTTACTTACTGCAGCTTGATGGATGTGGAAAACAGATTATTCTCTTTCTCTTTGCAGTTTTATGTCCTTCTAGTCAGTTATCTAGTCAGCTATTTTCTTGTTAACCCTCTTATTAATCTAAACTTCCCTAAATTTTTCCATTTTCTAGATTTATTACCACTGTTCATCTTCTGTACATGCTCCCAAAATAATGTACATCTTTCTTGAATTGCAACATTCAGAACTGAAAACAAAACTCCTGCAGACACTATACTGATGCTGGATGCAGCAGAAAGATTATTTCCTGTGTTGTGGAATAATCTCTTACATGTGTTATCCTTTATTTCTTCTGACAAAAAGATGGCTGGTCATCTTTTTGTTTGTCTGAAGAGGAAAACCTGGGGTTTTTTAATTTTATTTTTTTCTTAACTAGCTAGAAGTTTCTTTTTTGTTCATAGCAAACTTTTATTTAACTGAAGGTTGCTATAAAACCCAGCTCAATCACCATGAGGATGAGTGTCATTAGTATATTGGAAGTCACCTGGATTAGAAATCTCAGTATCAGTCAGCTGGGACTGAATCAGACAGAGTTTGGTCGCTGTGTGCTGAGGATGCAGCTGTGGTTTCACTGGTCACGTGCTAAAGAAACAAATAGTGGTTATTTGTATCCGTGAACCTCCGCATATATGAGGATATGGTCACATTTTACATATACATATGTGTATGTCTTATGCAGGCTATAAATTAAACATACATAGTCAACCACCAGTTTCTCCTGATGGCAATTTAATTGTGTCTATTAATTATGCTTTATAGCTAGATAGTAAACATATGAAATGTCAAAGATTCAGACATTCAAGGACTCAAGGATTTAAGGAAAAATATCTTGGATGTTTGAAACATTTGGTTTGTAAAAAATAGCCAAATGTTTCAGTTCAGAAAGGCAGATAGTAATTTCAGCTTGAGGTAGTTTAGGAGGATATTCACACTCTGTAAGTCATTGTTTCTCTGTCAGGAATAGAATAAGGAAAACCACAATACTGTGATTTAAGGTTAAGATATAAAGAATATCTAAGTAAGAAATCAAAATGATGAGTTGCAATACTACAGAAATCAACAAAACTACAAAAATAATTACAGAATAATGAATTGCATAAGTATTATGCAAATAATTACTATCATCAACCTACAACTGAAAAACTAACAGGCTTATGTTTTTGTTGCCTTAAGGCTAGAAGTCTGGGTATATTGCATTAAAAAAAAAAAAAAAAAAAAGATAAAACAGAGTTTCTACAACCAGCTTTCCTCAAAAATATTTGTTTGGCTCCGTATAGAGTTTCTGGATTACTTTTCTGATTCCTTTTACAACTGAAATCCACAAATATTTATGTATATTTCATAACCACTGATTTTGTTGTGAAAGCTTCATATACTACATATCCCAACAGGCCTTTCTGTGAGTCCAGTTTGCATACCAATCATTTAAAGCTCTTGCTTTATCTCAGAAAGGTTGATTTCATAAATTCACTGAAATTATGAGTTTGCATCCTATATCATCTTAATGTAGGTAATCAGTTACCAAAGATCTGAGGAAGTTTCTTCCTCAAATAGATCACTTCTTGTCTCCCTTGGTGCAATCATTACTGCAATCTTACTAAGTCTAATTGAGGATAGATTTGGAAAAGGAGTCATCTTCATTGTCTTATTTGATGGTATATCTACAATTCTTTTTCTGGCTGATGTGTGCTTTCCTTGACATGCTTAAAGCCGAGGTAAAGTTATTCCAAATCAGATTCAGATTAGCATGTTAACATTTGAGCATTATTTATTGCCTTTATATGCCATCCATGTTCATTTTCCCTGATTCTCGCTGATCACATACAGTCAGATATAGTGGAAGGATATATTGTGGTTGGTCTCTACTCCTTGCATTTGTAATACGAGAAAGCTGCATCTTTGTAAATTTGTCATTTTATCCATCTTTTCTCACTGACAAATAGTTCATAGAAGATGTTATTTTTTTTAAATAAATGTAATGTTGGCTTTTTCAATACACAAATAAAATCACTTTTCTTGGTGTTAAACTCCTTCCTAACCCTTACCTGCTTCTGAAAAAAATCAAATAAATTCTATGATATTCTATATATTTCACCTTCTTACAGCTTATTTCCACTAAGGTTGCTTGTTTTTATTATTTTTTATTATTTTATTTATATTTTTAAATTTTATTTATAAAATACAAATTACATCAAATGTCATCACTTTTATATCTGTCAGTGCTGGGAACTATGGCCCTCTCTCAGACAGAAAAACAAAGAAAGAAGAACTGAATTCTCGTTGATTGCTGTGGTATACTATTATTAGAATATCTTCAGGTATGCAAAGCAAGACAAGACAAAAAAACTCTTACAAAACATCACTGGTGTGTTGTCTTTCTATTGTTCCAAATGGTGTGCAATGTATGGTAGGAGAGGGAGAGCAGTCTATTGTTACTTTAACTTGCATTATTTTTCTAAGGCACTATATGAAAACTTAATGTCATCTTGTTATCATAGCAGTCCTTAACATATAATTACATGGGACCAACATTACTTGATCAAAGTAAAAGAAAAAGCTCTTATTTTATTTATAAGCCATCTGCCACAAATCATTATCATTTATTTAGGCTATAAGTTACAGTATCCACTTTAATAGTTCTATTAGTGTTTGGGTGGTTTCTGTGAAGATTATTCAATAAACATTGTCCAGAAAAAGCTAGATACTTTTAATGCATAATCCTCTGTAATGCTTATTAAACAATAACACTGAACCTTCTGACAGTTTTATTTCTGATAATGTTATAACTTATTATGCATCCCACTGGTAATTCTTCATTACTGAAAACTCTTGTGCAATGTAATGAGTCTTACTGAAAGCAGATGCAGCCACATTAATAACAAGAACATCAATGCAGTATAGAAAGCCATATAGTGGGAGGGGTGGGATGGGGGGTAAAGAAATGCAGAAAATAATTCTGTTTCACTTTCGCAACAAAAAGTAACTGAAATAAGTTGAAACACTAATAAAAATATTTGAAAATCCCAATGTAAAAAGTAGATTCACTGAAAAGGGTATTTCACCACACATTATATATTTACTGCAGAATCTCTGGACAAATTGAACTTAACTTAATTATAAGATGAAGGGGTTCTAAGAAATGAATTAAAACCCTAAATGTTCCTGAATTTACTTCTGTGAATAGGTTTCTGCATGTCACATTTTCTGTGAGGCCACCCTGCAAGGATCCTTTTATCACCTGTTAAATAGATGTTATTCCTCTCAACTAACCACAAAGAAAGCTCAGTCTAAGGTTCAGTACACTTAATACAATGCCTCCAAAGAACGGGAGGCTTCAGATAAAACTCAGTGCTTGACCATAATGAACCTGGTAAATGTTAGTTTCCTGCAATAAAAATAATAGGTGAAATCTTGGCCTATTGAAGTCAATGGGAATTGTGCCATTGATTTTAGCAGAGCCAGTATTGCAACCAGTAGATCTACTGAGCAAACTAAAAGACGTTAGTGAAGGAAGGAAGGGGAATTAATGTAACAGAATCTTTATGTTATTTCAGTCCTTGTTCTACCCTCCTTTGCCTGAGTGAATAGCTCCTGATGCTCCTGAGATGTGCTCACAGAAACTTGTGGCAGTGTACAGAACACAAAATATTTACAAAAGCATTTAATGAGTAATTCTGAAACAGGAAAATCAGCTTTGTTGTTATAATGAGTCAGTCTCAGATTCAACCACAGGCTATTTTAGGGGTGAGTAACCAAGGGCAATTGCCTAAGACTGGATATCATAGGGAGTGTGTTAGACTCCAATAATTAAAAGTACAAGTTATTCAATATGCCTCAATCTCTGCCTGTGTTCTTGCTGGTCAAAATCTGCTCTAGCTCCACACAGATGCAATTCGATCTTTCAAACATAATCCTTTCTGTAATATGAGTAAAATAACAGGCAAGTTTTTTGTCTTTTTATATTTATATCCTTATCAGTTTTTTTTTTTATTATTATTTATTTTGTGAAAATATCTAATTTCTTATTTCTGATGTGTAATAAGTGTAGCCACCATATTTCTGCATGGTTTTTTTCCCAGATATCCTTTACACACATCTGCCACATGGTCCGTGTACAACAAGGCAGTTTCAGAGAGCTGCGGACTAATAAATCAGGCACCGTACAGCCACACCACAGACGTGCTGTGGGCTTATCTGAAAACGAAAGAGATTGGATGTGAGGAAATGTATGTGTTGATACCCCCATCATGGGCAGTGCCATGACTTGAGAGGCCTGTGTTTCATTAGGAAGTGAAAGCTGTGAGAGAAATTTGAACTTCTTGTTCAGGTGTTACAGTAGCTACACCAAAATATGGAGAAGGACAACCATCCAGCTTGTGGGGCTCTTTCGTAGAGATTATTTGCAACCATGGGACAGTTTGGAAAAAAATAAAATTACTGGTTAAAAAACAACAAGAAGCAAAGGGTCACTAAAAATGTATTATCTGATGTGAAAGAGATATGCAGGCAAAATAATTCGGAACATAAAAGCACAGTGTAGAAATGTGATGGATCTGTAAAATCTCCCTTGAACTAAATATCTGTAACACTTATCTCACAGTAATAAACTAAAACAGAGAAGTAAACTTACACTGGAAGTGGAAAATAGTGACATCCATTACAGACATTGTTTTGTAATACGCAATTTTCCTTGGCTTTTAAATCTCATTTTAATACTCAGAGTATTCAATGAGAAATATTCCCCACCACTTAAAACACTCTGCGTGTTTCCAGCCCAGAGTGGTTACCTGTCAATTCAAACAAATGCTTTTGTTGTCTGAAACTGTAGGACATTCACTTTGGTTTTGACCATCATAGGTATTAAGTGCTTCTCCAAACTGGGGTAAACAAACAAACAAAACACCAACAACTGTCTTACGTAGAAAATATTTTACAGTGTGTCAGTGTTCTTTCTCTGTAAAAATGTTTATAAAACTAGTAGGAGGTGCACATAAATGATCAGATCTGTAATAAATCTTTTGTAAGCTCAGCTGATGTGGCTCATCAGAACATTTAACAGCAGTTACCTGTAAGCACAGGTGTGCTTATAGATAGGATGAAAGCAGCCCTTCTTATTAATCACACTGTATATCAGACTCCTCCTCCTTTCTTCAATCTTTAAATAAACTCTATCTGGTTCTTACTATTTAGCTGTGCAGTTTACCTCTCACAATGAAACATGCTTACTGCTGCAGAAGCAGGTCCATTGTGATTAAAAATATTATGTAAAACAGTCGTTACTTAAGTCTGGAATGAGCTAACCATAAAAAACATGATCAGCCCCAAGACGAAACTGAGAACCAATTCTTCACTGGATGTAGATTGGCTGGACTCCAGATGATTTCAGTGGAAGGTACTGAAAACAGTGTTCTCGGCTACTTTTCTCTATGTTAATACTTTATGGAGCATATCAAGCAAGATGCCAGAATAATGCTTGTGTAAGAAAGGAACAATATCTCATCATATTGTAGACTAGTCCTGGGTTTCTGGTCTGCTGTGGCAGGGTGAGGATCTAGCTAGTTAGAGGGGAATGACCCTGCCTATGTTAACTAAAACAAACCAAAACAAAAAGTGTCCCTCTCTATGGGGTGCCCAGTTTATTTAGAGGGTCCTAATTCAGATTCTGTTCAAGAGACTGAAAATGCAATCCAAACAATATCAAGACAACAAAAATAAAGGAGCAAACCAGCTTTCTACATTTTTTGGTCAACAACTTCCTCCTTTTATTGCCATGATGGTGTTTCTATTCCTTTACAATTTTTTGGTCACATCTAAACTAAGCTGTATTCATTACTGAGTTTGTGAAACTCTTTGTGGGGATCTAACCCAGTAAAAAGTCATATTGCCAAATGACTGAGATAGGAACAATCCAGGGATATGGTAGGATATGGTAGGATCTCTTCGAGGAAGGACTCACATGTGAGTTGTGATGTACATGTAGGAGCTGGTATTTCCCTGTGGTGTGTTTTGTTCTTTTAGGAGTTCATTTTGGAGCTGCCATGACATCTCTACCACAAACGCTTCCTCCAACCTTGACATAGATGGAGACAGGCAGGTCCTGCTCCAGCTCATGCAAGCAGGCCATGATACTTAGAAAAACATTGGGAATCTGTGACTGGAAGGGACTACTCAGATAGTCAGGTCCCTACCCCAACAGTCATAGGGTCAAGTGAGACTTAGGGCCCCCCTGAAAACATTGAAATTTCCGCTTTTGACAAGAATGCCAGCTATGTACCCTTATGTCACCAGAATGTCTAAACAGGTGAAAATACCACAGCTACAACCTTTTCTCTTTTACAGCTTGAGAACTACATTGTGGAAAACATGAAATCTGAGATGGTGCAGCTGCAGCAGAACGCTGTGCAGAACCACACTGCCACGATGCTCGAGATAGGGACCAGCCTCCTCAGCCAGACAGCAGAGCAGACAAGAAAACTCACGGATGTTGAAACCCAGGTATGTTCCCAGAGTGGTTTTCTAAAAGCTGTTAATTGCAGAGAACTTTTCCCATCCTCTTTCTTTTTCAGTGCATCACCACAGAAAACATTTCAACACAGGGCTCCAAGAAACATACACACTTTGTTTCTTGGTACCAACAGTGGTGATGACTGACCTTTGTTATGTGTCTGTCTTGATTTCATTTGGCTAGTATGTTTAGCTCTGTGTGTGTAAGGCAGGCAGGACTGTCCAGGAAACTAAATCAGCATTTGACTTCAAATAAACAGCCCAGCTACCAACTGTGAATGACACAAGTGTCAAGTTAAATAACAAGTTTCAGGCTAAAATGGAGCCTTTTGATCTCCATTGTTGTTTGCCTCTTTACTATCAGAAGAAATTTTATTTTTTTCTGCAAGATATTCCCAGCTATTTGAAAAGTAGTGTATATGTCTGCAGCTTTTACACTGTAAAGAGAGAGGGACAAGCATCTTCTTTATAAAACACAGTGAATTTTTTATTACTGTAAAATTGTATGATATCACATGAATTTAAAGATCCATTTCCATATGATTCCTAGCACTAAAATTACTTTTGTGACTGAAATGACAAGAGTATCACTGTCCTAACCGAGAGTAGACTTTCATACCGGGCTTACTGCTAAGATACGTACTACTTTTTGTCTTTGGAATTCTTTTATTGGTTTAAGAGGCATATTTGTTGTCCTTATTTTTGCTGACTTCCTTTTGGCATTTGTAGCATGTGGTATACTATCAGCTGCACTGCATTTGCTGTTCATTTAGAACAGGGGAATTAAAATACTGCATTTATTTTGTTTGTTTGTTCTAGTAGCATATCTACTTCTTGAAAGATTGTATATTCTGTTCTAATGTCCTCACTCATGTTTACAATATCATTACCAAGTTTTTACATAATCACATTACAGTACACTGGGAAACAACAGTAATTATGAAAGACATATACACTGTCTTACACAGGTTCCCTGCACCTTTTTTTCTACATCTTGGTTAATAAATCAACATTCACTTACAAATGTTGTGATCTCATATGACTGCAGTTTCTAAAACATAGTATATTGACTTATGAAAATGTTGGGGAAAATCTTTAATTTAGTACCAACAGAATATCTAAATGGAAACATAAGATGTGAAGACCTATGGTCAGTAATATATGTTCAGTAAAGAAAAAGGAGGTATAGGAACTCTTCTTATATCCCAAAAGACCTACCTAGGTGTAAGTGTTGAATATTCATTCACGGTTTCCTCCTCTAAGCAGGTAAGGAACAAAATGTACATCGCCTCTGTCTCACTTCTTTGAGAAACCACTTCAAGATAGATGTGTCAATGGCAACTGTATGAAGGAGTGGATGACTTCCTCCTTCTACACCTATTGCTGAAGAATTTAAGGGATGTTCAAACTATCAGTTGGAGTGGCTCTTTCTTGATGTAGTACTTGTTCTGACTTCCAACTCAGTGATGGCATTTGCTACCTCCTCTCTTTCATCATTATGAGAAAGTCCCTGTAGCCTCTGGCTCTACCATCAGTCAGAAAAGAATGGTGCAGGTGGTTCAAATAAGTGAAAAGAGTCTGATCTTGCCAGTGATGGAGGTAGCCAGCTGCATGGCAGAGAGATGAAGGTCTGAATGGTGCAGGTGTTTCAAATAAGTGAAAAGAGTCTGATCTTGTCAGTGATGGAGGTAGCCAGCTGCATGGCAGAGAGGTGAAGGTCTGTAGGATACAAGGAGAAAGGCAGGCCAGGATCCCATGCTTCTAATAAATACTCATAGCAGACTAAGGAGTCTGAATGACTGAAGATAGAGCATCCACCTCCTTAAAATCTCACTGATCTGACATTTAAAGTCACAGTGATTCCCTTTAGGATTTCTTCTATACTTGAAGCTTTATTGATGTTTTGTAAGTTGCTCCACAAATGTATCCTCCTCAGAAATCTTTTGGTGCTTTACTGTCTTCCTACCCCTTGCCAGCCTTTGTAATACACCTTCAATTTCTGCCAGGACATTCTGAAACTGTGGTGATGTCTCCTGGCACTTCCAAGTCTGTCCATCTTGAACAACATAAGAGCTACATACTAATAATTTTCAATTTTTTCAACCTCTGTACCCTTTAAAATAGGACAACTCAAGTTGTTCTGTGAATGTCAACAATTTAAAATAAAAATAAAGCACTGAATTGAGTTTGAGAGCCATTCTCTTTGCTTTATGTTCTGTAACAAAATCACATCAGGCATGCATGAGAAAAAGTTACCATGTAATCCTATGATGATACTGATAAATGTCCTTCCAAGAAAGGTCTGATAGATTCCATTAGAGGTATCATTTTCAGTTCCAGAAGTGATTGCATCTCAACTACTGCATGCACACATACCTACAAAAACTATTTACACACACTCCAGATGCTATGTAATGAACAATGATATCCCAACAAAATCAACTAATATTAATTAATATTATTGTTTTAATTATTTAAAACATTCTGTTATTTCCAATTCTGAATTATTTTTTGTTAGAATCTATTCTATTTCATTTAGTTAAAAGGCTTATTTCAGTCTGATGTACCTAGTAAAACTTGTGCTATTGATACAGACCACCACTAGAGTGAAAGACAATTGCACAAAGTAATTTTTAGGATTACAGCCTTCATCTTAAAAATCTGTGTAAGAGTGCAAGTAGTGATAACATAAGCAGACACCAGACTTCTGCCAACACTGCAAAAGAGGGAACTCAGGGGAAAACTAAAGTAGGAGCTCTATTTACAAAACAGCGGATGCAACACTTTGGCTTCAGTCCAAGTACTCTTACAGTCTTCTGGTTTAAGCATGCTTCGTAAGAATGCACGTTTGAGGCATACCTCTTGTTCTTTCCATTGAAATGAAGCTTACTTGGCAGTCACCTTTGCTTTTTCTGCTGACCTAGTATTATTCTACAGTAAACAGGGTGCCAGAATATCAGCTGGTACATATCAGTGTAGCTTGATTGAGTTCATTTGCACCAGCTGAGTAGCAGAGGTTAAAAAAGGGATTTAGAAACGATTTTTGATGAATCATCAAATCAGAATGAAATAGTTGCACTAGGTTGCTATAAAAACATAACCAGGACAATATAAACTTTAATGTTTTTAATTTATCCTTAAGGTGCTAAATCAAACATCCAGACTTGAAATTCAGCTACTGGAAAATTCACTGTCAACATACAAGCTAGAAAAACAGCTGCTACAACAGACACACGAAATCCTAAAAATTCATGAGAAGAACAGGTAAGAATGAATAGTTGGTCCCTTACACTATTTTCTGTTCATCACAAAGTGGTCTGTGCATACTTTTTTCTAAAGAACAGATGAAATGGAAGAAGCAAATATGGCAAGTGCAAAGTATAGGTAATATGTATGAAATGGCTAAAAGAGCTAGGGTATGAACTTTCACTGTGTTAGCTCCTGTATGATAAATGTAAGTTGATTTCTACCACTTTTCATGTGCACTGTGAGTTTACATCTCAGTTTGCTTCATGATAACTTAGTCATATGACCACAGTTCCTGCTACTGAAAAGCATAGGGGTAACTTACATGAGCACTTTCAAGTAGAAAAATATGAATAATAAATGATGAGATTATCAACTATCTTAAAGTGCATATGAAATAGAAGATCTTCAGTAGTTCATATTTCTAATTTTAAAGATCTAACATGTAGAAGGATCTCTCTCTCCATTTGGACTTGATTGTATATAACATTCTTGGAGCCATGTTCCATTTAAAGGATAAGTGAATGGTAAACATTTGTATTTTATGTTGAAATTGAAGAAAAAGCAGTTTATCAGCTCATAACTTTTAAGCAGTGTAGTGAGAGTTAAGAAGTTCCAGTGTTCTTACTTTCTGTGCTACACAGGGATTCGATACCTGGAGTTCCTGGATTTAGCAATTCATTATCTCAGAGAACATGTGTGGTGAGGTGGCCTTGTCTGGCTGCCAGGTGACCATCCAGCTGCTCTCTCACTCCCTCTCATCAACAGGACAAAGGGAGAGAATCTGATGAAAAAGCTTGTGATTGAAAGACAGGGAGATCGCTTTCTAGTTACTGTCATGGGCAAAACAGCATTATTTATTGCCAATTAATATCAATGTAGGATAGTGAGAAATAAAACTGAAACCAAGAAGAGCTTTCCCCCCTACCTGCCCTTCTTCCCAGGCCGAACTTCACTCCTGACTCTTCTGCCTCCCCCTTCTCCCTCAAGCAGTGCAGGGGGATGAGGAATGGGGGTTGTGCTCAGTTCACAACACTTTGCCTCTCCTTCTTCCTCATGTTCTTTCCTTTCTCCAGAGTGGTTCTTTCCCATGGGCTGCAGTCCTTCAGGATAACATTGCTCCAACATGGGGTCCTCCATGGGAAATACGTGCTTCACCGTGGTCTCTTCCCATGGGCTACAGGGGGAATCTCTGCTCCGGTGTCTCCTTCCCTGACCTTGGTGTCTGCAGCATTGTTTCTCTTGCTTTTTTTCCTCACTCCTCACACTGTCACATGGTGTTTTTACCCTTTTAAAATATATTTTCCCTAGAGTGCAACCATCTTGGCTTACGGGCTCAACAGTGGGCCCATTGGAACTGGCCGTGCCCGGCACGGGCAGCCCTGGCCTCTCTTCACAGAGGCTGCCCTGCAGCCCCCAGTGCCAGCACCCGGGTACCTGCACTCATTACAGTGGGTAAAGCCATTTTCCTTCTTGGCTGCCCTTCTAGAGACCTAAGGCTCATATTCCTGCCTCTGTAATGTCCAGATTTAAGCAGGGATGACAGACAGTGCTTTCACTCTGCAGCTTCACTCTCAGCTTCCTTCTAGAAAAAACAACTGTGAGGAAAGTCTGACTAAGACTAAGGTTTCTATTTTCTGTATCGACATTTGACACCGAAATAAGTCAAGCAGCTTTAAAAGCGAAGTAGTTACTGAAGTGTCCTGTACAGGCTTTAGAGGACCATTTAAATTGAGATCAGATAGCATGCCAAAAAAGGCAGCGTGGGTCTAGTTCTGATGAACAGGAATCAGCAACTGAGGTGGAAAGACCTTGCCCAGGATTATATGTAAGGAAGTCTAACACCACAGTGGGCAAGGAGCTACTAAGAAGGCAAAGAACCAGATAATGATAAGGAATAGAAAACATTGTTACAAAGAAGTGTGTTTGCTAAATGTGCCTAGTTGCAAAGTTGGTCAAATAATATATGATCATTGCTACTTATTAGGAAAACCAGTTTAATGTATTTAATCTAAAAACTGTTTATAGCCAGTAATTCCAGCAGATATTATTCTGGAGAAGTTGGATTACATTGAAAACTCTTGAATGCAACAGATTTCCCTTGACCAATTGGAAATATGAATAAATTAGTGTGGGGTTAACTTTGACTTCAGCCATACCTAAATTAAGTAGTTCACCTAAACTGAAGATGTGGGCTCTCCCTGTAGTCTACAGAGAGAGCAAGCATGTGCAGGAGGCACTTCATTCTACGTGTTTTGCAAACATATTTCAATTTGGAATTAATCTAAGCATTAGTTAAGTATATAAATACATGCATGGTTAGCAACAAAATTTTATTGGCTGCTCAAGAGACTCAGTCTTATGTACTTAATAATCTGAATTTATTTATTTATCTTTGCAATGTGTCAGGGTGTAAAGCCTTCATGTCAGTAAACAAGTAAGATTTACTTAAATGACCATTGACTTGGCTGACATTATGATGAAATGGTCTGTGACATGACAATATAGTCTGCCTTGTTTTTTTAGAAGAAAGGAGAGGTATGTTAAAAAGCACACTTTATACCCAGTTGTTTCTCTCAGAAGTATAGTTGTATGTGGATAAATGAAAAACCACATGGAGTTTCAGCCTGTAATGAAGCAAGAACCTGTTGTACACTGTCCAGGTTCTGTTACTCTCTCCTTGGGAGTGACAAAATTAGGGAGAGGGCAGTGTTGTGATTACACTAAAATATGTATCATCAACTCCTGTATCATCATCTACTCCTAACAAATAACTGTGTAGTCTCAGCCTTGTAGGTCCTGATCCTGCAATCAGCTATGTGTGTGTCAAGTTTACTATGGTACAAATCTTGCTGACCTCAGCAAGTACTAGATTTCTGGACATGCCAGTGATTTTAGCTTACTTAACTTTAAACAGTACTTATAGATTAACCATCAGGCTATGTTCGGTAGTTATTTGCAGTTAAAACGTCCATATCACTTTCGCATCAATAAATTAGAGAAAACCCTTTTTATCCAAGTTTCCTACATGGACCGTAAGCCTTTTTGGAAAGGGCCTTTTGCAGTAGGTGTACCCTATAGTGGGAACGAGTGTAGGAACTCTTATCATCACAAAAATAATCAAAACAGATGGTGTGCTGTGGGTGAATCATTTCTCTCTCCGTACTAACATTTCCTCTATATAAAATAAAAATAATGATCTTAATAATTTTCAAAGAACTGGATTTTGCATGAAAGTAATGCAAACACTTATAGTAATAATAACTGATTGTTGATATACTACAGTAACTTGTATATTATCCTTAAATAAAATAAACACTGCAAGTCAACAGGGGACCAATGCATGTTCTTTAGACTAGAAATATATCTATTCTTGGCCTTTGTCTTTACTTCCTGCCTCTTCTGGGAAGAGTGGCCAATTTTTTTCTTTTTATCCCACTGAAGTGAAAGATATTCTATGGCGTAAGTAGAGTCACATTTGCCCCAGAATCATGTTTCTATTGAGTGCTCTTATGCCATAAATAATTTAATTTTGTGGGCTCCCACCCACTATAATAAAAATGGTAGTTTCTTTCAGTGCCATTTTTTTTCCCACAAGAGCTTTCTAAGAACTATTTTGATTTATTCTTGAAAGATTTCCCTGCTTAAGTGCCTTTATGAGCTCCTTTTTTTTTTTTTTTTTCCCAGAATATACCAGCTGCATTTAACTTATTGTGTGACATGTATTTCAATATGCAAGTGTGAAAACAACATTTTATTTAATCAAATGAAACAAATGAGGAAAAATATAATGGAATTCTGGATCCTGAGCAATAAATAGTGGAAGTGAAATTTAAATATAAAATCCAACCTGAATTTGCAGACAGTCAAACTAGATTAGCACATACAGTAAAAGAACTCTTGTATCCTATGAAAAGCGAGGACTCAAGAATGTTTCTTCAATTGTTATCTTACTGTATGAAACATGGAGAAACCATGTCTGATGAGTTTTATTTGCAGATTTTGCATACACTAAAAAGATAAATCCAGATTTTTCATTTCACTTTTGTGATTTCAGTGGAATTTTCTTGTCACTGGTATAAAACAATAAGCTTACTGATGCTAAGCGACCAGTTACTTTACTGGCCTTGAGAAGTATGGGAACACATGTTTTTATATTTCCTTAACCTGATCAGACAATATCAGACCACCAAAGTAAGTATGAGTGGTCAGCACCTAACAATATAGGGAAAATTTTACTCATGTAAAAGTGAGTACAGAGAATCTGTCTCAATGAGAAAATACTGTTCTTGCACTCAAAAGTAAACATTCAGATCCTCTGTTTGTCTTCCCATACATATATAATACAAGAAAACTGCATGTATACAGCAAAAGAATTTTTTTCTAGTGTGATGTTACTTATTTTTATTTATTGAATAGCTCAACAAAGTAAATGTTTTTATGTTTGTTTTTAATAAATCCAGATTATTTTTTTTAAAGATTATTTTAATGCAAAAGATGTCCATCTCTAAGATCTGGTCTATGTCCTGTTCTCACATGTCTAAACTGAGTCCTCTGAAAACAAAGATAAAAAAAATCTCTTAAACACTGTGGTCTGGAATGGATTAGTGAATAAACTACCTACCCTGTAAGGGTCTAAACTGGACTTTCCTTCCTCCCCAGAGAGCTACCAGACTACTTTCTATATGTTCTACTTCATCACCTTTCAGAATGACAAGAGCTTTCACTGGAAGTTGTTCTTTGACTTCTGTATGAGCCTTCTACCCTCTCCAGCATAATCAGAGAGCTTTTTCTGAATCAGCTGAACACAGCACTGTTGCACTGAGGCATCCCAGTAGCTTGTATCCTGTCAAAGTTAGCACATCATTTGTATGGTTGAAATTAGATTCCTAGCCTTACCAAGATCAGTATATTAGACACTGAGACATGGTTAACCTTTAGGAAAATTAAGTTTGTCTGGGTTTGAGGGGGTGCGTGTATGTGTTTCTTTTTTAATGTAATTGTCTTCTAGGTAATGACTCCAAAGAGTTACTGTCTGGTGGATACTATTGGTATTTATCCATATTAACAACAACATTTGTTTCTTCACAACTTCATTCTGTTCCCCAAAAGTCTGATTTGTTTCCCCAAATTAAAGGCTACAGTTATAAAAACCACACATATATATGTGTATATACATATGATGTTTCTAGTGAATAGTAATTTATTTTTCTTGTGAACATCGTAGTTCCTGCTGCTGCTTCATCTGTCTAGGTCATTCATGTTTTCAAACATACACGAACTTCAAACATACAGGAAAGGTATAAGAAATGTATACAGTAAGCTTACTGTAAAAAATAGCCAGCCATTACACCACGCCCATAAAATTTTACTGGAAAGTGTTATAAAAGAATTTTATATAACAATTCCAGTCAACCTTTACAGATTGTTGCATTCATTGGTATAGAGACAGCCTTTTTTTTGTTTTCTTTAATATTTTATGTCAGTGATAGTGTCCTGGGTTGATTAATGAAAACTAGTAGAAATATTTTCAATTTAACTCTGTCTTCATAATGTCTCTTTACAGAACTGAGAAAGTATTTTTACCAAGCACTCATCAAAGTTATTTCTATTGGTATGGTATTTGTCTATTAGAAATTGTCTGATGTCACAAGAAAAAAAGAGAGAACCAGGCAGTCCTGCAACTGTGAAAAAAAATCTAAATATCTTTGTAATTGGTTTCAAACTGTCTCAGCATTTTTAAATGCAATTTCTAAGACTTTTTTATTATTATTATTTCTTTATTTACTTATTTTAAATTTAAATGTAACAATACAAATGAAAAATTCTGGCCACATTGGAGTCAAAGACCATGAGAGTAGCTTTTCTCATGCTGCTGAAGGATTTCTTCCTTTTGGAACAGACCAGTGCAAAAATCCCCAATCTGTGTGAAATTCTTGCTTTTGTTCATTTGGAGCTTTGACCTAAAGTTTCTCATTGATTCTTAGTAAAACACAATGTCTTGGATTTCTCCCAGGAATACAGGGAGTAGTTCTATCCTCAGAACTTATTCTTATCTGTTGTAGATTTATGGATATGGAAAGATCATTGCATAAATGCATCTGCATTCCTTAAAAGAGCTTAGTTTTGCAGTTTATAACAACAGGACTTTTAATCTACATAGAAAACTGTAACGGAACCAAGTGCTGTGACACTCCCATCTTTCCACCACATGTTGTTGACACACCACTCATAAATATTAGGATGTATTATTACTAAAGCTATAAAATGTATGCTTGCTGTCTGTCTTTGTAGATGCCAAACCGGGAAGCTCTAAACATTGTCAGCTTCTTTCTTCTTGCCTGACATGGCCAGTGTTGCTACAAATAAGTCTGTCATCACTATGGGTTCATTTACTACGGTCTTAGGAAGGCTACAGTGGGAAACAAATAATGCAATACACAAATTGTGGCTGTCAAAGGCTCCTTCTTTTACATGCAGTCATTCAGATATAGAAATCATTTAGATGTGGACATGCAGATAGAATCTTGTGGAATTAAGGAAATGTCCTGTACTGTACTAAGATATGGACAAAGATAAAGGGAACTTTTTTATCTTTACTTACCATTTAACTATAAAGCAATATTCTGGATTGAAGAATGTCATCTTCTCTTATGTTGACAATGCACAACATTTTTGATGGACTGTAAGATGTCAGACAGACATGTGGCCACACCTAACACCCATTCTGTCACAGACTGTGCCCAGGGCCCACCTTGTTCCTATCCAAAGTACATGGATATAACTTGTAGGCTATCAGAATAGTTAAAATCTAGAGTCAAAATGAGAATTTCAAGATTTCAAGAATTTCTGTGAAAAAGTGGACAGAACTGATAAAATTCACATAGAACTTTTTTTTCTATTTTTTGAACAGTATTGTATGACTAAACCCAGTTCCATCAGAACATTTTCAACTTCTGCCTATCTAAACTAATTAGTCTGACCTTCTAACAAAGCTCAAAGATTCCACGTAAATATTCTCAAAAAACCCCCATGTGAGTCTAGAGGATAAAGGCATCATGTTTAATGTTAGAGTTCAAGTGATGAAAAAAATGATCTACAGAGCTGATAAAGTGTTAAAATAATTTATTGTCTTTGGCTTCAAAATCCATATTTTGTTTCAGATAGAAAATTTCAATCATCTGATTCCAGTCCACTGAATCTTGTTATGCTTTCATTACTAATTAATGAGCCTTTTAGAATGAGATATCATGTTCCCCTTTGCATTTGGGACCCCACAAAAAAGTGTTTTCCCTTCCCATCTTTTATTTTTTTCCCCCTTTACCCAGATACTTCTGGTTTTCACAGAACTATATATGTTGATGTTACAAAGTATGTTTTCTTCAGTATCTTTAAGTCCCACATTTATAATATTTCAGAAAAAGAGATTTACTGTTTTCTTTCTCTTACTTTTTAAAAAAAGAAAAAAAAAGGTTTTATATTACTCTAGCTTGTACAGCAAATCCAGGGCCTGAATTTAATCTTTGCATTGTTATCATGTGTAACAGCTCATATTAAGGCTCCGTGATATCTAGTAGAAACAACTCCATATGGATTTTATTACATTTTTCAGTTAGGTGAAATGACCTGAAATTATGCAGGCATTTTGCCACTGATCTATTATCCAGAAGTAAAAACAAAGGTGAGGGGAGAGTGCAAATAAATAAAACGTAAGACTGACTTGAACAGGAAGCAGTTTGTTGGCAAGTTTGTAACCGCCAGTTAGTTTATGGGCATGAACAACACCTCTTTTGGCATATACAGTAGAATTACTGAACAGAAAGTAGCAGAGGGATTGAATTAATTTCTTTATCTAATATTAATACATTATTTCTGCTGAACTCCCACCACAGCATCAAAGCACTGGCCTGAAAATAATTTTGTTCACTGTTAACAGATATTAGCTGTCCTTTATGGCTACAACTCCTCTATTCTTCTAGATATAATCTGATGTGTCTTTGATCTTTGTAAATTGTACACTTCTAACTCAGGATAAAATGGGTACTGGAAAAAAATATGAATCAGGAGAAAGTCTTTCCATATCTGTGTAAATTTATTTATAAAAAATTGATGCAAGCAGCTTGTATAGTATGACACTGTCCTGGGTTTGAGTGAGTGGTGGGGTTCAAACCATGACAGACACCCAACAGTTTTCTGTCTGAGGAGCCTTTTGTGGAACCAGAAGAGGTAGGGGAGGAATATGTATGTGGACTCAAGGAAAACAAGGGAATCCTACCTTAAAATACAAACTTCTGATTTATCTTTTGGGGGAACAGTACTGTTCTTAATGTGAAAACATATACTACTCATCTGGTGCACGATTCCTTTCCTGGCTTCACAGACCACATCAAATGGTACTTCTGTTATGGATTTCACATCCCTTGATGGTACCTTATAGCTTATCTTCCATTCAGTGGCAAGGCCCTTCACAAACTCTTCCTTAGTTTACCCCTGATTTTTGTTTCTTATGATATTAACCCATCCATACTACCAGTGATGTCCTCTTCAATGCCCTGTTCTTCTCCCTCCTTTGCCTACCTTAGACTTTTCTGCCTGAACTTTATATACAAATGTGTTAATGGCCCTATGCTCATGCACTTGGATGGGTGTAACAGCTAGATGTGCACTTCCATGCACTTTAAGCACTACAGCAGGCAAACTCCATAATGTTTGACTACTTGATAGAGAAAATCAGTGGGCTGAATTAATAGATGTGACATTTTTAGAATAAATTATTTATGTACTGAATTCTATGGTGAAAAAATAAAACAGTTCTGTTTATTAATAAATAAGTTGTCATGAAATAACATCTACTAATTGTTTTATTTCATTTTAGTTTACTTGAGCACAGAATTTTAGAAATGGAAGAAAGGCATAAAGAGGAGCTGGACACTTTGAAGGAGGAAAAAGAGAACCTACAGAGCTTGGTCACACGACAAAGCTACATAATCCAAGAACTAGAGAAGCAGTTAAACAAGGCAACAAGCAATAACAGTGTCCTGCAGAAACAGCAACTTGAATTGATGGATACAGTTCACACTCTGATCACCCTCTGTTCCAAAGAAGGAGGTAAGAAAGTAACATTATAAAATGTTAGAAGCACCAGGAAATTTCTTCTGAAGTAAGTCGTGAATTTTTGGAAAGGCAGAACGTAATGAGCTAATTGCAAGAAAGAAAACGACATTGTAATTGAGGACAAAAAGGATGATAAGAAGCCACAAATCAAATAAGGTGTGTACAGTGCTGAGGCTGACCCTTGTGCTAACAGCCGTACTTGATTTTTTGAATTTAATATCACTGAGTTGTTATACCTTGACCATAGCTGATGTAGGCCATAATTCTACTGACTTCACATTAGCAATACTGATTTGTTCCTCTGAGCATCTGCCTCCTTCTGCTGGGAGTAATCTAACCAAACATGTATGTTAACTTAATAGATACCTATATCTGATGTACTTTAGACTTTCTTTACAATCTATGGAAAGAACAGGATACTAAATGAAGGAAAGTAGCCCAAAACCTTATACATATATATGGGTTATAATGTTGATGAACCTGGATGTATGCACTTATGGTGTTGTAGACATCTGAAAGATGAATCTCCTCTTGCATGAGATTTTATTTATAGTAAAGGATCATTTTTCTTCCTTCTGCCTTGCTGGATTTTGTTTGTTTCTGAATGCATTAGACATACTGCAAACACAAAAGATAGAAATAACGTCCTTTGAAAGAAGGGGTTGACAAAGACTCAAGGACAATTCTCCTCAAGTCTGCCTTTCTTAGTAAATAGATTTCTTACAGCGCCTGAGAAAGAAATTCAGGTAGGATTTTAATTTTCAGATGCTAAAGATACTGCAGAATGTCTCTGGAAAGAAATTCCTTTCATCAGAACTGGCCGAGGGAGATGGGTGAATGGACACCACTGTAAAGAATGGAAATGGGACACTGGAAAGTACAAATTAGTAACTACAAAAAACAAGGCAAAGTCATACAGAAGAGAGGAAAGAAGAAACATAAGGAAGAATAAAAGAAAAAAGGCATATGATAAGAATAACAGCTAAAAGGGGTTTAACAGCTGCACGTGGAATAGCATGCAGAGGGTTAAAAATACTGGGGAAAAGAAAGATGAGGAAATAAAATTATGTCCATCTGGGAAGAATCCATCAAAACCCATCTGAGAAGGGGTACAGAGTAAACTTAGAGAGAAACTGTAGATGTGTGAGTTGTGCTAGTCATTCAGTGAGTGTGTAAGCAGGGATGAAAGAGGTCTATGTGAGGTTAAGTATCAGCGATCCAAAGAGCCCAGTATATTTGCTCATTGTAATTTTAGAGTGCTAAATTCCATAAATTATCTAAAAGCTAAAAAGCAGAAAAACAAACAAAACCCCCAAACAACAAACCCATCCCACCAATCAAAACCTTGTCACCTGCATCATTACGCAATACTCTGAGAGGCAAAAGACATATTAGATCATTCAAACTATTCAGCTCAAGGCAGTGTGGGTTTGCTCTCTACTCTATATTCCCATGCAACTTGTGTGGCTTAAATCTAAACTGCTCCAGTGACGAGGATTACATCTCTTCCTTTGGAAGTGTTGCATGCTTAGGCCCATGTTGATAGACTACTTTTTTTAAAAAAACTTCTTTTTCCCCCTCATGTTCATTCTAAATATTCCCTTCTGCTTATTCTGTTATATAGTTCCCGAGCATTTTGAATTAAATTACATCCTTCATAGTAGGCTGTTCTCATATCAGGAGAGAAACAATGTGATGCAATGCAAATCCTTTATTATGTTTTATGGTCTTTTGGCAAAGAAACCTGGCAAAGCTGTGTTCAGAGTGTTCTAATAGAGCTCAGGAGTACTTTAAAATTAATATCAAAATGAAAGATATTATTCTCATACAGAGATATATTGCAATGTCTTTTTAAGGTTAGAAAGATTTTTCTAACAATTTTGAATTTGATTCAAAGAAAAAACCCAAATAAACTAACATTTTCCTAAACTCAGTTTTCTCAGCTGCTTCCTATAAAAACTTTCAGTGAGGATTATGGAAGTGGATGTTTCAAACTGGGCTCCTGGGTACAAATTCAGGTACCTGAAATCCTGAAATTTCAGCAGTTTTTTTACTTCCAGTGAACTGTGGAAACAAAAGATGCTCAGCAGAGTTAAATGCCTAAATATAATTTTAATGGCCTAACTCAAACCCTTGATTTTGGACTCCATTATATTTTGTGTATTAACATGTTCAGAATTTTCCTTGCATCACTTTTTTATTTAAAGAGAATAACTTAAAAAGAAATAATTGCAGAAATGTTTCCACTTACTGCCTAAGTCTAGCTGACCAACATTTTTGGTAAGTGTATTCACAGCTGAAAAAGGAGCCAGACAGCTTAAGTTAAAATAATAATATTATCCTGGAGCACAAGACCACTCTAATAAAGGCTAAATACTAAAGTATTTAGTTGTACCAAAAATTAATACCAGCTTCAGTTTGTGCAAATATATATTGGAGATGGAAAAGAAGGAATGCTGGGAAATATCACTGGAAGTACTCTAAATTCACTCAAAAATAAGTTTAGATAGTCTTACACAAGTCTTTATGTGTGCACTAATATTCAAAACAAAATATGCTGTGAGAACCGATGTTTATTGGGAGATAGAGAATAACAAAATGTGATACCTAAATCTGTGACACCCCTTCTGTCTTATACTTTGGTAAATCTCAGTCATCTAATTTCGTGAGGGACATAGCAGAAATGGAAATAGTCCCGAAAAGAATAGGACAATGGAAATAATTAGAGACCTGGAACAATTTCCATATGAGGAGAGAGAGCTCTAACATAGAGAACTGTTGGATGGGAAAAAAGGTATGTGGGAGATGCTGTTATGGAAGTATACAAAATAACTAATGACAGGGAGAAGAGGAACAGCCAGTAACTTTGAGAGATGTTTTCCACTGATAAAAGATAGTACTTGATCAAGTTAAGTAAAGGTTGCTAGATATCACTGAGATTGAGAAAGAGTTTTGAATTATTAGAAAGCTGAAAACCTAGCAAAGGGTGGATCCCCTTAAAAACTTCAGGCTTTTAACTAGGGATATTTATCTTTGAAAGGAAGCACAACCTAGGCCAGACATCAAGTCTAGAAGGCCAGATTGTCCATGATGAAAAATTGCAAAGAATGTCTAAATCTTGTGGTATTTTGAGAATGGCTTTAAGTACCTGTGTTGGATTTTCAACCATAAATTAAAAAATGTAAGTCAATATATTTTATACTACATGTATACATTCTTATATTTTAAAATCTGTTATCCATATTAAGAAACCTAAAAATCTCCCCCAAGATAAGTCACAGACAGAAAATTTTCTTCCTTGCATAAATCATAGTATTCAGGATTTTTCAATTTATAAAACTGAAATTAGTATTTTTAAAACTATGTTTTTATAAAATAATAATAATACATCTAAACAACTTAATTTGAAACCAAGCTGGTAATAACCATTTCTTTTTGATTACAAAACATGAGACAGATTTCCTCCAATAATGACATAATCATATCAGAAGATTTATTTTTAGATTAATCTAAATAAGTTGGGAAAGTTTCAGAATTTTGCCTGCTAACACCCTGTGAATAGTATAGCTGAACAGTGCAGAGATACAGGGCTAAACAGAAACTGCTTTGTTTTAGTTTCACACTCTAAGAAGCTTAGCTAAAATATTCCCTAGTACTGGATGACAGCCCTAAGAAATTTGCTTTGGTACTTCCACAGAGGCTAGACAAACTTTAGAATTTCTGAAGTATATAAAGACAAATGAGGAAGAGAGCTAAAAAATAAAAGCCACACAAAAGATAAATTTTTAAAATATAGATGGACCTAAATACAAAATCCAGATCCCACTTTCAGCGTCAGTTTTGGTACAGACTAGTTTTGGGACCGGGGCCACCTGTAAAACTTGGAATTGTTTATGAGTTTGGCTTCCAAAATACCACCCACCTCTGTCCCAGTGTGAGTGATTCTAGGATTTCAGTTGCATTTAATCCTTAAAATAGACACTCTAATAGGTCAAAAATCCTACAGAGTGTCAAATATATGCAAGATACCATGGGGACTGACATCTCCATTTTGGCCTGTGTCTATGGCTAAATAGATTTATCACATTGTCAATATATTTTTTAGGCAGGGGCAACAATCTTGGCAGTGGTTACCAATAAATTTCTACAATAAAATTTCTAAAAAAGCAGCACTTTCAGACACTAACCTTCCAAATTAAATAATTGTTCAAAATGGTGAAAAATTAAAGTGATTTTATAAAGACTGAGTAATTTACAAATTCAAATACAGATAAATGCCTGAAACTTTATTTTTCCCCAACAAAAGATGGAGAAGTAGAAACACTGAGGTGAAGGCTTAATTATTCACCACAGAGATATTGCTCGACTATCTCCAAGACTGTAGAAGTCCTTCACCTGCAGCAGGTGAGCTGGATAGAGATCACATCACTCTTTGCAAAAGTCATCGAAGATTTTGTGATTATTATTTTCTTCAATCTGTTCATTCCTCATACTACTCTGAGTATTATTTTTTGAGGATGGATAAAGAATTTTGGCACATTGCTGTCACTGGCAAACAATGGCTCTATAACACCGGAAATATTTAGTGACAGACATTTTAAGTTTCCACATCAGAAAAATTACTTATGAAAAGGAAATATAGTGCTAACTAGAGAGTCACATAAATATTACTGAAAACAAAACAAAACAAGGAATACACTACAGATTATGTTAAGCAATACGCAATATCATTATCAAAGAAGCACATACAAGTTCAGAACAAGTAATTCAGAAATTGTATTGGTCTAGAGGGAAATTATGTTTCAAGCCAAACATCACAAAATGTGCCCAGTCAAAAGTCACATATATTTTCGAATACATTTTCTTTTTATTCCAGTATAAGAAAATAGATCTAGAGTGTCTATTGTTTTAACATGAATTTGCATAATTTAGAATAGCTGCACAAGTACTCCTACTGACAGTATAAGGGAAAGTAAAAATCCAGTGGGAAAGTATATTTAACCATAAACTTATTTTTCTTTTCCTGTTTTTTATGTTGTCCTTCAGACTGCACAATAATATACCTTGTTAAAATGTTTGGTCTAAACTTATATACTACAGAGAACTAATGGAACTGTACAGAAAGTTTTGTCTCGAATGTCTGGTTTTGTGACCTCCTAGTGGGAGAGAAATGAAGCATTAGCTTCCTCTTGAATGCTTACAAGAACCTAAGCTTAATTCTCAAAATAATACACACATATGCTAGGAATTTAACTCCCCAGAAATGCCTATTGCATTCATGAAGTAAATAATGTGGTTAGTGGATCTGGCATTTCTGAAAAGGTACAAATCTCCTGGCTCATGGGTAGTTTTCATATTTTAGAAAATCATGCAGGAAAAGTAAATATGTCCAAAAATTTATTTGAATGGAATTCATGCTTTTAAAAGGCATAGCAATTAGTCTACTCAAAACATTAAACAGCAAGTAGTCTATTCTGTTTCTTAGACTACAGTAGTTATTATGTTAAAATTTATGGTGAAGTGAAGAGTAAGAATAGAATGAGAACTTCAAAGAAATGACCTGAAGTTTACAGTCAGAGGTCAGAATTTCCCAAGCAGCGATGCTGGCCTACTTCATCAGAAAGACTGCAAATATATCTTACACAATACAAGCTAGGTTTAAGAAAAAAAAAAAAAATAAAATCCCAGTGGGAATCCCAGGTGTTCTGAAAGGTAATTTTAAATCTTAATATTTGGACTGTGTTCAGCAAGACAAATTTTCTATATTGTATTGAATCAGCCTTATATTGGAATGAAAAAATGAGGATATTTAAATCTAATAGATTTTAGACAGCAGTGTAGAAAAGTAAGGTTTAATAGAGTTCTCTGGTAATTTTTCTTCTGTGCATGGATAGAATAATATTTGTACTCATCTGACATATGTTTTTGAGGTGACAGCATGTTTTGTCTGGTACCAGTTTCCCTAACAATATCTTTTAATTCCTTAAGCACTTGTTTCCTCTTTGTACTTCATCCATGACATTGCAAAGGTTTCTTTTAACATGACAAGTCATAACTAGTGAGGCAGAAACCCAGAGCAGGGCATATCAGTCACTTCATTATTTTTCTTCTGAAGCATAGAAGCAAACAAAATAAAGTTTTTGCTAGATGTACAGAAGTTTCTGACCAGCTTTGGCTGCAAGCTGTAGGTAGGAGGTGGTTCAGGAATGTGATTAAAACATAGTTATAGGAAAAGAATGCATGAATAAAGTGACAGGGTTTTTTTTTTCCTTATACCTGAAATTGCGTTTTTATCACAACGTGTTATAGCATACTGCAATGTAATAACAAAACATGATGCTTTTCATCCATTAATTCAATTTTTTTTATTAAGTTTGTTCTTCTTAATATTCATTAAGAATTAGAGAACACAGACTTGACAAAGTTGGAGTGACCACACCAGAGCTTTAAACAAAACCTTATTTAGTGCACTGAAGCCATTTGGTGTTACACACTTAACTTACTCTGTCATGAAGTCCTAATTTGATTGCCAAAGGTGTCAAAGAAAATAGCTTCATCTAAGGTTGACAGTATGTGTGCTCAAGAATGTAAACAACATCTATTTGAATAGTTTCTCTCTACTTCCTCCTGCTTTAGTGATTTTATAGGTAAGTGATTTCATTTTTTTAAGACATCTTAAAGCAGGAACAGATACCCTTAAAAAGAGATCAGAAGAAAGCTATCAGAAAATGTCTACCTGCAATTCACAAAGCTCACTATGATAAAGATGAATTCCACTTTTTAATCTGCCTTTATTTGCCTTTTGAAAGCTGGTGAAATATTGAATCTTAATTTTGCACTTTATGTCATAGAAGAGGGGTCCCCTTATCCATACTGTAGCTGGATCCTATTGAGCACATGGACCCACTGAGGTGCAAAGCGCTACAGGGCTGCAGTCAGAGGCTGGGTTGTCTTTGGACAGTTGTGTAGATGTTCAGTTACACATACACATCAGCACCAGCTTTATTTTGTGTTTCTTTTTTTTTTTTTTTTCTGTTCAGGTGCTATAGATTTCCTGTTTCCCTTTGAGACGTTCTCTATTGTATTGATATGCATTTTTCAGAGATGCTCAGAAAGCTCAAGTAAGAGTTTTTGGGGGTCAACATGACCTGAGTCACTAACATTTACAGTGTAGATGTAGAGTTCTGGTCTAGACTTCCTTTAGAGTCAACAAAGGCACTTTAGTCAAGTGAGTTACCTTAGTATGAGGTCAGTCACATCTGCAAGTACCTTTTTTCTCCATATTATCAGTTAAAGGGTGATTATATTAGTGCTGCTGTTTATATGATCAGTATCTACTTTAGGACAGATTAACTTTATATTCTTGTTTTCTAGAACTAAGTAAATAACAATAATAAATCTAAATCATCATGATTTAAAAATAAAAGTATTTTCATACCTTGCTCAAGCAAGGATACCTTAATTTCCAATTTACTCTCTATAATAAAATGCAACAAAATATATTAGGTAGGATCAAGCCAGGCTGTGGTTTAATAGAGATTCAGTACTGAAATAAGTCAATTTGAATTGTGCATCATTTGAAATTTATGTCAGTGGGAAAATATTTAAATTCTTCAAAACAGAATTGGGGATTCCCATATTTTATTCCTATTAAGTTGTTGGTGGTCACAGCAGGAGATTGATATTTATTAGTACTGAAAAATAATACTATAAGTACATATTTTTACATCTAAATTCTTGATTGTTAATATTGAAATCAATTACCCACCCTCATTTCTACAGTATATCTCAGTGCCAAATCCCTTTTCACTTTGTGGAAATGGTATTATTCACTCACACCAAAGATATTACAGGGCATATCAGCATATATAAACCAACTAATAATGCTGTCAGTGTCACCCAAATGGCTTGTTAGTGAAAAGTTTCTTTCTATGCATGCCATTCTTCATCTGGAAACACTAAATGCACATTAGGGTGCCTGTGTGGAAATATATAAATCAATTAAAGAAGTATGGACACTAGAAATATTAAACAAAGCCAGTGGCTTAATCTCTCTTGAAGCAGTTCATGAAAGACTTCTTTAGTTCTCATCTCAGTGAATGGCTGGTTACTCACAAAATTGCTGTCTCAGGCAGAAACTCTATTGCAGCTCGATAATTAAGTGTCTTTATCTCTTTGTAAATGGGCCATAAGGCATTCTATTTCAGCTCACTAATGAGGACCATTTTATGGTATTCCTAAGTGATGTCTTTCAAATACACAGTGAATCAAAGTATTATTGTTGTTACCAGTCACTAAGGCTGGATTTATTGGGAAACAAACTTGATAACTGTTGATAATTTATTAGGTAGTAAATAATTATGCCCTGGAGAGGGTGAAAGCTCACTATGTTAACAACATTTTCCAAGACTGTGTCAATGCCTGCAGCACTACAGGAGGGAAATTCTGTTTAAAATTATTTATTTAATAACTAGTTAGATAACTTGAGTGCTCTTGCTATGCAGTTGTTTGCCTTTCTTTCTTCAGACTCTTAGAGGGTGTGTGAGAGGGAAAAGTAATATTCTGCTAGCAGCTAAAACATTTCTGTAAATGTTAATGTGAGGAATCTAATTGGCTACACATTTTCTCTTTCCTCCCCACCTTAAAAATATGGATCTGAAATTCTTGTATTTAATGAACCTTAGTGTTCCTAATTAATCTAAGACTGGACTGGTTCCTCGGCTGGTAGAATCATTGTAGCCCTACTAACTGTGTTTCAGCATGGCCTTGTAATTATGCAGGACTGTGCTTAAAGGAGATTTGCACATCCTTTTGGGCTTCCCACATGCAGTAAGTGGCATGCATGCAGCCATGAAGGGTTAGAGGTTGATGGCCAAGGAGCTATTTATGCTCTTGTTATTGCTTCTTGGAAACAAAATCTTTCCACTTCTTCTTCCAGTCTGGTGGTTGTAGAATCGCAAGATGGATCAGATTGTTGAGCTGCTCTGGTGGAATAATAAAACTGTATAACAAAGAAACAAAACAACAACAAAACAACCAAGCAAGCAAACAAATACCCCATGCCTGCATACCCCCTTGCCCTCCTACACCAAACCAAAACACTTTCTGCCAGATATCCTATTAGCTGATTCATTCTGTGGCTATAGAGGCAGTCTACAACCAACAGAAGTGGGAAGAACAGTAGTGCTCCTTTAGATGACACCCTGCCATTACATGGGGTTTTGGGTTATGTCTAAATGCTCCCTTAAACATTGAAAATGTGTGTGTATATAGACATTTACTTATATGTCATAAACTCTGAACACTTAATTGAGGCCAGTATTTTCCATTCTAATCATTCAGCAGGTGAGTGTGTTTGAGGAAGGAATTCTAGAATTCTGTTTTCTTCCACCTTCTAAAATACCCATGTAAGTTCAAGGTGAGCTCCCAAGAAACTCTTGAATGAAAGACACAGGAGGGACTACTTGCCTATTAGTGGTCAAAATGAAAATAGTATTTTATAAATTATTGAACAGAAAGGAAATCAGAAAAAATTGTACCATGTATAAGTCATGATGTACTCAAATACTGTATAAAATATTGGACCCCAAGTGTAAAAACAAACAAACAAAAAAAAAAAAACCAAACAAAATATGAAAAAAGCTACAAAGACAGGTGATCAAAGATGTGAAATAGCATTCATTAAGCATATCAGAGATACTTCAGACAGTATAAAAGATAGTAGGAGGATGCAGTAGAAATCATAGGTGGCTTGTAGAGAATGGATGCAGAATTACTGACACTTCCAACTAAGAATGAAGGGTCATCACCTGAAATACACTGGTTAAAAATTGACAGTAGGAGATTTTCCTTCACATGGTACCTGTATGGAGTTCCGTGGTATTGGACACTCTGAACGATTGAAATTCATGTGGCTTCAAAAAAGCAATTGGAGAAATTCATAGAAGAAAATTATTTCAAAGCCTATTAAATATACAGATATTATATCTATCAGAGGAAGCACCTATGCTGTAAATTCCCGGATATGCTTGCCCGCTGTTATGCTGTTCTCCAGTCATCTGCTTTGGACATCTGTTCCAATTACAGACTTTTTTGGGGGGCCAGGTGTTAACCCAGCCCTTGCAAAACCTTAGGCTCCTCCTGAGGAGGGAGGACTAAAAGAAAAAGAAAATAAGTAATTATGGGGGTGCGAACAAAGAAGAAAACAGAAGAGCAATGAGGGTTAAAAGATCAAGTCACGTGAAGAAGCCCCATGGCTTCTAGGGCCTCTGATGATGGAGACAGGATACTAGAGAGGCTGAAGTGGCAATGTAGCCACTCTCTTAACTTCATTTGGGATTAATGGGAGTCTTGACAATAAAGTTTTATAAACTAGAATCCACAAATTTATAATACAGAAACTTGGTTATTGAGTAATAGGTCCCAGAACAAAATATTTTATTCCAGTATGTCAAAATGAACTTTTTATTTTTGCCAATTTGCCTTTGGCCAGATCTTTTTGTCAGATTCAGAGCAATCTCACAAAGAAATATTACTTTGAAAAGCATTTTGGTGAATATATACTTTGTTGGAAGGAAAATATATGTCAAAACTCCATTCCTAAACTTTCTCTCACCTCCCTAATAAACAAACATGAGTACACAAGCATGTACAACAATGACTTATCTGAGAAGACTGCTGGACTCCAAGACATCCAGAAGCAGCTTTCGTATTAATATCCACCCCTCTCTTTTTTTTAAAAAAAAAAAAAAGATAATATACAGACTTTGTGGAGATGAAAATAAAACATAGTATTAGTACAGGAGGAAATAAACTTGACTTTGGAGAAAGTTTTGAACAGATTGTCTTCATCATAATTTAGAATTGGGTGCTAAGTGCATATAAATTCACATTTAAAACTTTTACTGAACTAGCTAGGTGCATAAAAAGTTCCTGTAGTTTTATCAATAATAAGTAACTGGAATATTTTTTTAATTTCATACATATCAGTGGATTCTGACTTTCTAATTCTTTTTTACATTGGCTATATTGGGTGATGGTGGTAACTTTAATAATCCAGAAATACTTTTTGGAGAGGAAAAACACATAGTATGCCTTATGTACCTGGACCAACTAGAATCCAGAAAATGCACTTTCCAAGTCCTTGACAGGGGCACAAATGTGCTTTTATATGGCTATCATTTTAGTTTGTAGGCAACACTGTGGTTATCTGGAGAGCATATCTGACTTGAAGTCAGCCTTCAGGTTTGTGCCTTTGCCTGTGGTTTGTGTAACATCTGCGGCACAACTGTGTTGTCACAGGGTTGTCTTGTTGCAGGGAATAGTTGGATGTCACAGCCAGCTATTAGGTTTCAGTTTAATGTTTGTTCTCCAGTGGAGGTTGGTATATGCAAGAGTAGGCCACTGAAACAACAGACTATACCTCTGGCTGTAAGTCAGCAAAAACTGAGTGACTGTAACTCTGCATATTTTTCCTCTTCAAAATAAAAATAATCTTCACCCTTTCTCTGTCAGATCTGTTTGTGGTTCCTGCTGCTAAGTCTGAGAACATACATACACGTGTGGGTCATGTTCCAGGCCTTCTCACTGGAAATATTTGACTGAGAACCTTTTGATAACATCAGCAAACTGTTCCTGATTTGATTCTTTCTGAGCCAGGCACTATTTGCCATCATAACTGGAACTGTGGTGGTGCACAGCAGCTGCACCCAAATAAATGGCTGGGAAAGAGGTCAGAGATACAGGGTCTGCTATAGAAATGTAGGATTTCCCACTGTGTGTCTGGAACCATGACAAGAATGAGGCAAAATTTATTAGCATTTTGGATCTAGACAGAATCTGCCATTTGGTAGTCCTTGAATGACCTTATCCTGGAATCCTACAGCTGTAGGCAAAAAAAAACATCAATTTTCAAACTTCTCCTTTTTTATTTTTTAGAAGCTGCTAATCTGGGGACAGAAATGTTCACCTCACATGCTTTTGATAGAACAGCTAAAATTTAGGTCAATTATATTTTCCAGTAAGATATGGAAAGAGATTTTTCCTTTCTGGCCTCAAAAGCATGAAGAATTTTTTAAGTGCCTTTTGGTATGTATAGTGATTATTAAGTCCTATAAGAAAATTAGATTCATGTAAATAAAACATTAAAACAATGAAAATATAATCATTCACTAAGACACTACAGACATTACTCTGCATATCTTTCCAAATAAGTCACTGTCATGCAAAAAACCAACAGCTGCCTTTCATTTGCTGGTAGTATCACTAAAGGACATAAGACTCTAGTGATTAACTCAGTCTCAACTGATTTCACAAACATGGCAGTTCGGATCTTAAATAATTTAGTAAATACGAATGTGATTTTATTGATTCAGTCAGCATAATGAACTGCATTTTAACATTCTTTATTGCTTACAGACAAACTGTACTATTCATTCACCAAATGTCTGATGGAGACTTAAAAAGCAGTGGGATAACCACTTAATTTTCTCAAAAACATTCAGAATTATTAATTTTAAAAAACAACCATAATAATTTTTAAATATTTTTTTCTAGTAGAGATGATATTATATAATTTTCATGCAGCTAGAATAAAAGATAGATATTATATGGTTTAAATTTCATATTCCTAGAGGAGAACTTTAAACTACTAAATATTTCTGAGATATTTATTCTTAGTAGTCAGTTTGTATTTCTTTAAACCTGTGGAGAAAAGCAGGTGTCTTTCATTTGTGATAGCTGTTAGAAACTAAAAAGCTCATTTACTATTGACTTATTTTCCTAACTGATAGCAGAAAAATAGTCTCACCCTACACAGAGGCACATGCACCTAGCAATCAGTTAAGGGATTTCCCTGGCTATTGTTTTGGGAAAAGGCCCCACGTATCTGAGCTCTCTCACTTGCAAGCACCAGTAACCCTTTCTAAGAAAACTGAAGATGCTACAACCTCAGGTGCCAACCCCATCTTTCTACTGAAAGTTAATACCCATCTACTAGGAGCACCAGAACAGCTGTGAGTGAGCATAAACCTCATTGATTTGGGTTCCTGTTCCTCCATGGGGCTGCAGAGTGGTTGCCCTGTTAGGGTTGCTGCCTCTACATGGGAGCAACCATCTGAAGGATCTCTGGGCAGTTATGGATGGAACCTGGTGTACTGCCTGGACTCAAATCATCACCCAGGGCATCAAGGAAAAGAAACAGATGAATGACTGATAACTAAAAGAAATAATTCATCAAGTAGGGAAACACAGGTAGTGTAGCCCAAGGAGAAAGTATTGGGCTAAAAATTAATCAAAAGACTTTCAGAAGTGCAATGAAAGAATTTATTTCTCTTGTTCATTCTCCTTCTGTTCAGGAAAGCAGGATTTTTCACATAAGCATCATAAGTTTCAGAGGAGCATGACTTCATTACCAGTTTACTCATCCATAAAAGGCAATCAAAAAAACCCCTCCAAGGGTCCAAATTTTGGCTAGGCATTCAGGTTTAAAAAAAAATTATAATATTATTTTGCTTGACATAGACTTATCTTTTACTTCAGATACATAAAACTTTGGCATAAGCATTGTATTTGAAAAATAGCTAAGCTAACATTAGAAATCTGTTTAAAGTCAATTAAGTTCTTGAAGCTGAACAAGAAAATGTAATGGCTACGTATTTTGTGTTGGAACTACTTTATTTGAGTCTTGTTACTTTTTAAAAAATTTATTTACACATCTACTATATGTGAGCTAATGCATCATTCAGGAAGTTCACTTAATATATAAGGGATTCAAGGTCTATGTAATGTTAGAAAAAAACAGTCTGGAGCCATAGTATATAGAAGTGGTTTGGAAATTGTATGGAATATTAAGTTAAAAAAACAACAGCACACCTTAGAAAAAACATATTCTACCCTAAAAGAACATTACCAGTAACATTCCTGAGTATTAATTTTCTGATAACTTTAGGCTGTTGCAAATTACAGTCTGATGTATTAAGACAAACTAAACTTTGTGCTGGTCATGCTTAATATACTGTACTGCAATCTGTAATAGTTCAGGTCCTTCACAAGGAGCTGTGCTTTTCTTCCAGTGGGAGCACCAACTCCTGAGAGATGAATAAGAGGCACCCAAGGAAAGACATCTTCTCCTGTCTACATTGCTTTACTGAATAAAACCCACTGCTGCCAAAAAAGGATATTGGGTTGCTTAGTCTATAGGAAACTAACACATCTGTTGTCTGTGATCTCAGCCAGGTATTTCAGCTGTCTGATACTGAGAGGAAGGATAGAAGGAACTGGGCATATGTATGACATCTGTCTGTCCTTGTCACCTTCAGATCTTAAAACAGCAGTTCTATTGTGTTTTTTTTTCTAGTCTTTAAGCATGAGGAAAAAATTTATTTCTAAGTGTGCTTCCTAGAGATCAATTTCCTTATAAAATTATTTTCAAATCTATTTCTAATTACTCTGAAATTAAGATCTCACCTTCTTTAAAATTTAAGTAATATGAACTTTAGGATATACTAATGATTATTTTTGTCTTTTAGTTAAAAAGGAACCAAATTCAAATTTCCTCGGTTAACTCTTAATTAGTTATTTCCATGTGGTTTTCAATGTGTGTATAATTGTTAAATAGAGGTATGATATAAATATAGATATTAAAATATAAGTACTTTAAGACTCAAGGAAATGAACCCTCTGCATCTGCATAACTAAATACATTTTTTAGAGAAGGAAGACTGATGTCTGCAGTTGAAACAACAGCATTAGAGAAATTCAGACCAGGAAGAACTGATCTAATCTAAAGCCCCCTGAAATCAATGAGAGGCTTTGCTTTAACTCCTCTAGGCTTTGGCTCCAGCCCCAAGTAATTATTCAGCTTGGACTTTGTCCACTGATACTAACACCATCTGCTTACAGGAAAGTACCATGAAACCTCTGACGAACACAAATTGTGAAGGCCTCAGTTCTATGTCTTATCTAAAAAAAAGCACCTTTGAGAATGCACTGTAAATGCACACCTTGCTGAGGACCTCATTCCCTGCTAACTCACAGGGAGGTGTGTCATCTGTTGCTCTGCCAGCACTACCTTTTCCAAACATGGCCAAGTTTCAAAGCAACTGATTTTCCAATTGAAGTTCATATGCAAGTATATGAAACAGGTTTACTTTTATTGAAGGTGTTAGATAATAAATACCCAGCAAATACATGGGAAGGGACAAGTAAGGGGTTTTTGTTTGTTAAAGTCAAATTAAAAAAAAAAAAAAAAAACAACAAAATAAAACATATAAAAGGGAAAAAAGAATATAATATGTATAAAATGCTTACCTTGAGAGCAAGATAATCTTACAGTTCAAGATTGGATTTCTCCCTGATTTTCTAATTTCACCTTTTCACAAAATCACTGATGTAAAACATTTAACCTTTCTCTTCCTCAGTTTTCCCATCTGTGAAATGGTATTAATGACAATTGATCTGGCAGGAATTTGCCATACTAAAATACTCATTTGAGGTGTTCAGAGAGGAAATAGTATATCAAGCCTTTGCATTGTTGCATACCATCTTATCACCTGGAAAGTCCCACATGCTGTGCAAGGCTGTTGCCTTTTTGTACACTAATGTTAAGCACCAGTTTTGCAGCACAGGCCACTTCATTGAGAGTGAATAAGTCATAGTGCCTTTTGAACCTATAACACACTTTCAAGCTAAAACCAAAAAAGATGTGTCTGTCACCAGACAATCAGTGTATCTGGAGTACTTAAATACTGTTTCCTTATTGTAGGGATTGATGAAGTGATGTCCTGGGCTCTGCACAGTACTTAAGGACATGTTTAACTTTAAGAATCTGAGTAGACTGATGGATTTCCATGGGAATCCTGATGTGCTTAAAGTATGTGTTGTTAGAATGAAGACATATCCTTCAGTATTGTGTGGGATCACACTACTTTTGTTTGTGAAAGTGAAGGAACACTCTCAGATGTTATTCTTTCTACAGGGAATCTCCTGGTTGTTCAAGACCGGGATCCTCAGACATCTTGTCCTCCTGATTTTTAGCCCAGACTCATGAATGTGATCTGTCTGCAATATACAGGATCAAGATCTGGTGTTCTAACATTAATTGTTTTCCTGTTCTGAGCCAAAAATAAATTCAATACATCATAACTCTGAACAACTGATTTCAGTAGCACTGATTTGTCTTCTTTTTCCCACTAGTTGTACCTAGCAATGTATGTAGATATGGACATCATTAAATAATTCCCTGCCAAAAAAATAAACTTAAGCAAACAGCTCCCTTGCCCCAGGCTCCTAGGCTGCTTAAAAGGTAGCACCTCACAGAGGAAGGTCACAATCTCTCTCCTTCCAGGGTTCAGTGTTGTCTTAGGTGAGCATCTGTGTCAGATCACAACAGAGAACAAGTTTTCAACCTCCATGTGCCATTGCTAGGGCATTCTTTGGCAACCTCTCAGATACAGCTTGAGACAGAGGCAGCACCTGCAGCTGGACACACCTTTGCACTCAGAAGGAATGCGCAGTGTTCACCTCTCAGTAGACAGGATGCTCTGTTTAGCTATGTGCATCATGACTTACTTCTGCTGGTGCCTTCTCTCCCATCTGTCTGAAAGTTTCACACTACTTCTCTAACAATTTACCAAATGTGCTGTGTAAGGACCATAGTACAGTTATTACTGTGTATGTTTAAAATTAATACAGTGTGCAAAAGTGGACTTCCTTGATACAGAAATGCTTAAGATTGTTGTTGTAACTTATCACGTTCTCTTTTTGTTTTGCAGTTTTACTAAAGAATGCAAAGAAGGAAGAAGAGAAGCCTTTCAGAGACTGTGCAGATGTATACCAATCTGGTTTTAACAGAAGTGGGGTTTACACTATTTATATTAACAACGTGTCAGATCCTAAAAAGGTGAATACTTTTTTTGGTTTTTTTTGGTTGTTGATATGATGTTGCTCTCGCATTAAAGGAGCATTTGGAGCCTTTCTTGAAGTACTGATATAAATAACCTGGGCTACATTTAGTCTTGAAAAAATTACAATAGAGTGAAGAAAGCAATAAACCGTATTATTCCAGGCGTTCTTCTTTCTCACTGACAGAGAGCCCTTCCTGAGTTCCAACATACACTCAATAGATGACTCACTTCCTCCCACTTGGCAAATTCAGTTGAATCAGACTATGGCTGCAAATAAATCTGCAATAAAGTTTAGAAGAGAATTACTAAAGTGCTATAATGAGGAAGCTGATGGGGGGAGGGGATTGTCTGGTAACTTAGGGAACGAAGTAGCAGAATTAGTAGTTTTTAAAGATATAGATTTACAAAAATCTTTCTTCTATTGTAGCAGGGAAGAGGTTTTTTGGCTGTAAAGAACACAACATGCTGAATATTATCACTGTTTGAGATGATGAAGCATGTATAATCCTGTCTTTCTCAAAAAAGATCCTTGGGAAGGATTTTTTTTTATGAAAATGAAACGTTAGTCTGAAAGAAGGCTGGTTTTATGGAAGGCTTTTATTTCTAAGGTACCTGGGTCAGCTGAAGCTAGGAACATGAGAAAATAACCTAAGCCTAACTTATATATGAAGGAATGCTGGCTGACCCTCTGATGGGGCACTGTTGGGAGCAGCCCCCAACTAATCAGCCTAAAGGCTGATTACCTGGGAGAGGAAAATCAAGTGGTGTCCAGAAAATGGGCCAAACAGGAGGGAGGGAACCACATCTGTCTGGTGAATTTATTCTGACTGCAGTAAAATGATGGCCCTGCAAACAGAAAAAGGCATTAACAAATATTACCGATGTTACCATCTATAGTCATTTTATGATGATATTAAGATATGTAAAACTTATTTTTAAACCAAATTTGGTTTTATTGGAGTCCTTTGGAAGTATGTAAATGTCAAGATGTTACACTTTATAGAGTTCAGTAAACCATGAGTGGAATTGGGGTGAGAGAGTGCTATGGGCAAAAAGTAATATAACTCTGGTGAATGTGATTGGAAAAATAATTGATGTGACATAAAATACAGAGATCCCTTTAAGCATTACTGAGCAGAACTAAAACAATAAAAGCAGTTCTGTAGAAGCTTTTCCACTGAAAACAGAGATGTAACATCAAAGTCCAAACTGCATGTACAAATTGGCAGTGGCTTTTCTTAGCCTTATTAAGTTCATAAACCATCCCCAGAAGCTGGTTGCAATGAAAAACAGTGGTTATCTGAAAGCACCATGGTACTGATGCTTCTGGTATATTTACCTTAAATCTGTTTCACTGGTAACATAAGGACAGTGACAGTGTGGAAGCCACGCTGTGTTTCCACTGTATCCCTGTTTATAGACACTGCTATCAATCAGTAAAGGCAGCACAACTCTGCTGATATCACTGCATTAATTTTTCCTGGAGGCTCCTGTTTTAACAAGAAAATGTGTATGTATGTGTCTGTGTGTGTTTGTGTTGAGGGCATTTCTGCTACTACCTGTTTCTGTCTTGCCATAGCAATAACACAGCAAGAGCGGATCCCAGGCATGTTCACGTTAGTCAAGTGAGGAGTGTGATTGCTTTAACAGATGTTTTATCAGACATTAAGGTTGTATTAGCAGTATGCAAGGTAGTGTTGTGCAGAGATAGCTGAACTAACTCTACCTGAGATAGCTTCAAAATCACTTCAATACAGCACTGTGCCAGGACTAATTAGCCCAGAGGTAGCACCACGCTGACACAGTTAGATTGCTCTGGGACTCAAGCTAATATCCTGATAGGTACTCCATGGATACATGCCCACTTGTTTAAAGCAAGCTTAGTTATCTGGATTGCCACAATGCAATGCACAACTCTGACATGTTTTAAGAGAACTGATCTATTGTTACCTTCTGTAATACTCACAGCCACCGGCAACTGTCTCATTTATAGTAATTTTATACTTCAGCTCACAAAAATATGCCTTCATTTAATTTTATATTTCCTAAGGGATACTTACTAGAATCCTGACATTTAATAGAAAATATCCCTTTGTCATGTATACAAATCATACTGTCACTTCTAGTTCTTTGCTGGTTTTACCTTCATATATTCATGGAAAAGTATCCTCCATGCTTACAGCTCCATACCATTGATATGCCTCATTTTTATATGCTTACAAATTTAGATTGCAAATTTTCTTTCATGTTACCAGCTTCAGCAGCTCATTTGTTCAGTTCATTAGTCTTCCATTCCTGCATCAAAAATTAGTGAATCATTCTGTATCTTAATAGCATTACATATTTTTGAGATGGGAATTGAAAAAAAAAAAAAATGTAAAGTATTAAGCTAATTAATTGGCTTGATTTGATATGTGTGTGTTTGTGCAGTGCCCAATGGTGTTGACAAATGATTGTCCCTAGGCCATAGTGTAAGCAAAGGCAACAAGAGTCCTCTCAGTCCCCTGCAGAAGTGGGGTCAGCACCGTAGGAAGCAGAGGCTGCTGAGGAGCAGAAGAGCAGTGGGAGTGAGGTTGTCACCATTTTGGAACTGAAGGAACCATGTCACCTTCAGGAGCTGGAGTAGGCCAGGAGAGGACTGGTCTGGGTGCACACAGAACCTCTGTATCTCCCCTTGCATCATTATATTTGACTCTTTTACTGTCTCCTCTAATGCCCTCACAAGCACGACTTCTGTCAACTTCTGCATGCACTGCACTGAAAATGTAATGTTATTAATTGCTAGTGGAGCCTATATATCTGGGTCTTTATGTCTCCGGAAAAGCAGTTGCCACCTTTGCCATGAATGCAGTCCTCACTCCCTCCTTTATGTTCTGCCTGTGGCCTTCCTACCAAGTTGGTGCTGATAGTACCTCTGAGGATATCTGCCAGAATTTTAACCCACTAAATCTATGCTAGCACCATATACAGCGGAAACTGTCTCCCGACATGGTTGCCTTCAGGCTTGGTTTCTGCATAGTAGAGACACATTGCCTGAATCTCAAATGGCCGCTCTTGTGCTTGTTGCTCCATGCCAGCAATGTAGATTTGTGTCTTAGTATGCATGCATTTAAAATCCGGTATGTGGTAATGCCCCTCCTTTTGTTTACTTTAAAATTGGGCTTATCTATAAATGATTATTATGAAGTTTGTAATAATTTTGTCCATAAAGCTAAAATATGTATAAGTAATCCTATACATGCCTTTTAGGAGCTTGAGTATTTTTACCCATGCATTTAACGAAGGGCAAGAGTGCAATGCTTTGGATGATCTTTTAATCTAAATCAGGTTGTTTTATTGATGATAAACGCAGAATCTAGAGATGCATACAAATTCAAAATCACTTTTATCCATAATTTTTTTTTCTGGTAGAGGGTTAAATATCAGAACACATTAAAAGGTGTTTAATGGCTGAGTGCCTTGACCTTGTCTGAGACTGGAGCCAGTCCAGGACATTCGTTGGCTAGAGCTATGCACAGTGAACATCTATAATCAGCTTGGCACTCCTGTTCATATGGCAGGTGTTTGTGTCTACCACAGTGGAAAGTGCCAGACCACACAATGATGACTAGTGAATATTGTGCTGCTAGTAATTCTTTCTGTCATTGTGCAGTTTTCTCTTTTAATTTGCTATATTATTCACAAAACATCAAAGTCTTTTTATAGGTATTTTATTATATACTCCATTTGTTTATGCATGTCTTTAAAATGAGTAGTCTTAATACAGTCGAGGATTTAATGCTTTAAAAATTGGCAGTGGATTCATGGGAGCTTGAAATGACTTATAAGGAGAGTAAATCCATCATTTAGAAATTCTCACTGTAAATCAGACTAAAGAAATTAAATCCTGTAGATAAATGTTTTGACTCACAGTGTCTTCCCTGAAGGAGGAATAGGGCCAAAATATTTGTGTAGCAAATTGTGGGGTTTCTTGTGGTTACCTTAAATCAAGTTCACATGTTTGTACTGTTCAGTACTTTGTTTCCTTCCTATACCTACACAGGGACTTCACTCAGCATGCCTGGAGCAAATTAAAACAAAAGCACTTGCACGGGATTACTATGACAATGCTTATGAGCAGGAAAGATTTGGAATTGCTTTTCCTGAGGGTAGAATACAGTTCTCTTAGTCAACTGATGGACAAATTTTTATTTAACTGAATTGAGTAGTAACCTTCACTTTGGCAAAGCAACTCAAAGCTTTAAATTACTGACCAGTGATGAATGGATTGACTCTTGTTGATGTGAATGCCAAAAGCTAAACTGATGGGTGACACCTCTTCAATCCTCTTACATATGACATCTTACTTAAAAAGAGGGATATAACAATTAAAGAACACAAACAAATTAATTTTAGGATAGTTGCAGTGCCAGTACAGCACAGATGACTACGTGGGAATGAAATTCAGGAAAATTTGCTTGGATGAGTAGAACTGAGGAACTTAGATCTTAAAATCATGTGTCATATAAAAATAGGAACAAAAATGAATTTTATCACTTGCCACATACCAAGAAAAGGGAATGGATAAAGCAGTATTTGCATTTTTTCATAATTTATCTTCTATATTGTTGTAAGGATATGAGTGAAAACTTAATGAAAACTAAATATCCATTTTGATTTTTATATGGATTATTTCAGATTGTTAATAGATTTCAGGTGACACAATATTCCAACATCGAGCTTCAGCAAAATTGTCAAGTTAAATTATCCTTAATATACAGAATCTCAGTATCTATGTTAGAATTTATTAGTGCAATTATGGCAGGATATGATCGTACATGTTCATTATAGGCCTTAACTTCTGAGCTTGTCCCACAGACCTTTGTTCTTGAGCCTGTTCATATCTGTCCTCTGTCAAATATAAGACAGCTTAGACTGACATCGGCTGTTTCTGTGTTGGGACACTGCCTGGCACACTGTAGGTAACATTACAATATAAAGCAAAGCAGAATAATCTCATCTGTGCTACATTTTGAACTCTTTGAATGGGTATTTTCTGTAAGAATTCCTGAAGATTCTTTCTTAGACAGAATGACACTCTGTTAAAAGCTATAGAAAACATTATTATCACTTAAAGAAATACTTGTTTGTTAAGAGGAAGGGAGTGGTTTCAGGGGCACTGCTGAGAAAGTAGAAAAGGAGCATGGAGAGAATATAAAGAGGAAAGCTGAGGATGCAGAGGACAATGAGGGGAGATGTTTTTGGGTAATGTGCTGAAAGGAGACATTGCTGGGAGAATTACGCTGAATATAAGGAGAGCTCCAGCTGTAATCAAGTGATTGAGAATACCGTTGAGGGCATAGGGCATGTATCCATAGGAAAACAGGCTTCCTTAGTTCCATTTATTCACAAAAACTTTTTTTCCCCCTAGGATGACAGGATAACGATGCAAGTTTGTTTTATTGTGATCTGTTTCTGTTTTTTTTTTTTTTTTTTTTTTTTTTTTTGTTTTTGTTTTGTTTTTGTTTTTTTTTTTTTTTTTTTGTTTTGGTTTGTTTTGGTTTGTTTTGTTTTTTTTTTTAAATTTTATTACTGCATAGGTCTTTTGCAATATGGAAATTGCTGGAGGAGGATGGACGGTTATACAGCACCGAGAAGATGGGAGTCTGGATTTTCAAAAAAGCTGGAAAGAATACAAAATGGTAAGGTGAAAAATGTGGAATGCATGCACAGTTCATAAAAATGTTAGATTTCAAATAGTACTTGCTATTATCTTCAGCAGATAGTTCTGCCTGTAGTGATGTGTTGTGGTCCTGCAGTCTTCTATGAGCTACCTTTTGTCATGTCTGTCACTTGCAAAAATTGTAATACTCTTTTTACTCAGTTAGCTGAGTATTATTCCCCATGATTTAAGATTTCTTTCAGATTGGTTACTGAGATTAAAATGAGGTTATGCCCAGGCATATGCACCACAGAATGTTTCTGTCTGTCCCTCTGCAGTTTTGACTTGTTGTGCTGTTAAGGGATAACAGCCATGTGATGATGTTCCTAATGCATGGATATTTTCAGCTGAGGGGAACTCCTTCAGAACTTGGAGCAGCATCTCAGATAGGAATGAAAAGTTTTACTGGGTTTTATCCCAAGTCATACAATACCCCTGCCAATCAAGCTAATGTACTGGAAATGTTGATATTTCAAATAGGATTAAAAGAAAATAAATAACTTAACAAATTAGAGATGACATGACTTCAGCAGGCTATTTTCCCTTTGCCAACTAAAAAAAAATTACTCCAATCTAAATAACTTCTGAGATTTTTAATTTGCTGCCTGATCAAACTTTCTGATGGACTCCTTTCTCTGAATTCCTGAGGACTAGCTTGGATTTCAAGGACATTCCCAGTAAAGTTTTCAGAACTATGTCATCAGCGTGGAAGAGGAAAATCTTTTTCCCAACAGTTTTCAAAAAGCACTAAATGAAGAGAGCATTTCAAATGTTTAAAAATGAAAGAAAGTTCAGTTCAGTAAAAATTTCTATGGGAAAAACTTCTGTTACAGAATTTACCATTTCAGAAATAAATGTAATATCAGATTATTGAGAACTAAATGTCATTTTGGATTTTATGGATGCTTTTTTTTTGATATTTTTATATTACATGAAAATATAAATGATAGGGGTAAAAACTAACTATTTGGGTCAGACCTCTGCTACTATGGATAACCAGAGGATATAATCTGTTTCATAATATATGTGAAGCTAAAATAGTATTAAATGATAAATAGATATTTTCAAATAGATTTGCAAAATTAGAAATTTTTTAAAGAATTCATAAAGTTTTAGCTTAGCAGGAAACCCGAAAACTGTTTGACTCTAATGTGGTTTAGAGTCAAATAAAATATAAAACATCAGTTTATTTTGGAGGAACCAAAATTGGAAGATTATACCAGTTCCACTTATGAGGAAATTAGAATTTGTATATGCAACCTAAATTGTTCTCCACATATAGGCTGTTTTAATTTATACATACCGTATGAATTATTGAGATTTCCTCAGTTTTTTTCTCCTGTGCTTTTTTTTTGGCCATTTAATAAAAACTCCCCTTGTTTTTAAAGTTTTCCCACGTGGCCTTTTTTCATATTTTTATAAATATATATATATATCTATATATATATATATATCTATATATATATCTCCCTTCACTTTGTCAAACATTTTCCTTAAATTTTCCTTTACAACAGTGTGAGCCTGTTCAGGATTAGATTATGTTGATTTTGTCTAGTTCATGCAGTCTGAATTAATTTTACTTCTCTCTAGGAATGCCATAGTCTTCTAAGAGATCATTTATTTCTACCAGAAAAAAAAGAATCTGTTTTGGACTTTTACTGATAGCTATCCTATAAGCAAGTCATGAGAAAAGATGCGATTTAGTCATCTCTCTGCTTCTACAAACCATTTCACCAAAATAACTATCTGAGCCCCCCTTTTGTGATTATCTTGTATCACCAAACGTTGAATAGCAGAGGCTAATGGGTACCTGTGGATTAATGGAGTACGTGACAGTGTCTGAGCTTCAAGGCAATGACACCACTGAATTAATTCCCTCACTGTTCAGAGAGGGTGTGCAGGGTCTATTGAATCATATCCCCTCTCCATCCTGACATATCTACTTGGCGTTTCTTCCAGTGGGAACTGGGTAGTGTGGTGGAGGACACAATGGTACTTGGACTTACTTGGAGTGGTTGAACTTAATATGTGTTCTCTCAGCCCATAGTTCAGATACAGCTTTCCAGATTTGCTAAGACATTATTGTTGTGATTGTATCTCCCTAGGACCCCAAATCTAACAGAAATAAACAATATCATAATAGCGGAATAACAGTAATAATAAGTAAGTCAATGGGGCTTCTTTTAGTTTCAGTGCATTTAGCTCTTATTGGAAAGGAATCTGGAAAACTGTTGAAGTTATTCTGTTACAAGCAAGTACTGATGACTAGATTCTGAGCTGGACGGGGACTCAGACCACCAACCTGCAGTACTGCTAGTGCTCTCACAAGTTATTGTCTATTCCAGTTTTAGGAAGCCATTGCACATTTTCTCTTGACTCATAGCTGAGATCCTTACAGCAGGTAACTTGGAAAGGGTACACATGGAGTATTCTCTGCAAAGGTGAGTTGCAGCACTGCTGGGTTACAGGAGTCATCTGGCAACAATGAGGGAGTCATTGTCTTTGATTCAGTTTCATGCTGGTGCCTTCAGTTTACATGGATGTACTTAAATTCTTGTTCAATATATTTTCCAGACACCAACACAGGAAACTGCTTAAGAGAGAGACAAAGTAGCCATAAATCTTTTGAAAGTCAGGAATATACAAATCCATCCATACATAAATTGCCACAAAGTAGTGATACTACAGTAATAGCAGAACTAACTTTTTCTTCTTGTTCTTTTGGCTCCATTCCCACTGGCCTCCAATCTCCTCTCTGGAAAATAAAGTTGCACTTTCTTTGGTATCTAAAGCAATAGCTATTGAATACAAAACCTTTTATGCAGATTTATTGTTATGCAGGATTAGTTATGCCATCTTCTTCCTTAGTGGCATGTGTGCTTACCACTAGTATTCAGTTTTGTTATTAGTCTTATGCCGTGTGGTATAATTTGTGCCTTTGCTTCTAAGAACTCATTTCTGACTATGAAATCTCATGGGCCATTTCACTTTTGTATGTTCAACACTAATTGGAAAAAAATCGGAGGAAACCCTGTGAGTTCATCCTCCCATCTTTTTCTTATTAGTATCTACTACATCTGTTCCTTCACATTTTGCAATGGATTTTCCATTATACTATTTGTTGCTTATCAGAAGAATTTGAAGTGGAGCAACGAATCAGTTCTTCAGGAACAGCAGCTAAGATCACCCTGAAGTAGATTTAAACCATTTTTCATATTTCCTTGCCCAAAGAGGGAATGTAAAACACTACTAGAGTTTTGATCTCTACAAGGAAAATATCATTAAACAACCTATTGCTTAACCATCCGCAAACCTGAGGCACTTTTAGAAAGGGGGGTTTCCATAAGCTTACTTTCCAAGACACAGTTTCTGGCATTTATTAGGCAGTCCTTAGCAATAGTCAAATCCAAACAAATTATTAGCTAATGTGCTAACTTGGCTATCAAGACTTCTTGCTCAATTTCCAGCTTTCAGTTCTTGGATGAACTCACCTTTCCCAGTTATTGTCTCCATTTTTGCCAAATTTGGTGATGGAGTAGTGGATTCCCTATTGTCTAGTCTTTTAGCATGTCTAGTTTAATAATTACCATGAATTTCACAGAGCTTATTCCACAGTTAATAGCCCAACATTCACTATCAGTTTCCTAGAGGGCCTTCTTGGGAGTCAAGTCTATTGGGGGCTTCCTTGGAGCTTTAAAATTATTTTCGTGTTTTCTGTCATTGGAGAAAAACTCTCAGGAAGTATTTGAAATCATGTGCCTTGTCCAGCCCACAACAACCCTGTTTCTAGGCAGTTTTTTTTTTTCCCCTGTATATCAGTATTTAATTGTACTGCATGTCTTTATTGCTACAGTATTCCTGATTTTCTTTGATGAAAGTAAGCTATCTTTTTTTTAGTATTCATAATGTCATGAACTAGATTAGGATCACTTGTACATATTAGTCTCACAGCTAAATTTCCAAGCTTTATGGCAACCACCTCCTATCTTCCTGACCAGCAGCTGTATTTTCTTATTGTTCTTTGAGGCAAGGATAATGTTCAGTGATGAGTTCCGCACCCTTTTACTCTCATGTTCCTGATTAACATCTAAGAGTACAACAACAGTTCAGTGCTTAAAACAAGTCTGCTGCCAACTTGTCTTGGAAGTCATCATTAGCATTTGTGTGTGCCTGAAAAGCACATCTATAATCCCCCTTCCATTTCTGTTGGAGTTCCTTCTTTTTCTTCTTAAAGCTGTTGTGTCAAATTGATGGCTAGATCCATAGTGCCAGTATGGTACGATACCAGAGCAGGATAATTTA